>NC_090291.1:53308500-54004000 GCF_037392515.1 Haliotis asinina | reverse complement strand
CTAATCTCTTGGCGCAGATCAGGAGAGTGCCCGGGTTCTCCACCGTGAGCACAGCCCTTCTGACTATCTGGGTAATGCAGAAAGCTGCAGTGTAGGGGAGCCGTTATATTCTCCGAAAAGTTCTTGGTAGGTTCGACTAGGCAGTGTTTCCTGGGAGAAGTTCCATTCGCTGTCTGGGCTACGTACAGAGAGGGCAAGGGCCCTGAACTGATGATGAGCGTCTGACTGTGCCAGGATCACCCAAACCCTCTCTGCTGCATATCTATCTTAATCTGTAAACCATTTTTTTGCATCTACTCAATGTATATTTTGTGCATACTAGTCATTTTTTGCAATACTAGAAATAAAATAATGACAAACAATAGATTGAGTAATGGATATACATTTCATTTCAGTATCAAAACACATCCCATTTATGATTATGATAAATATAACGTCTTTATGAATGGTACCACAAAGCTCCAGTAACAAACCAAAATATTGCACAAAAACACATGTACTCGTACACAATATATTCCTTTCATGCCCTGGTTGTGTTTTGACTATCAACTAGGTTGTCACTAATCGATTGGGTGAGTGAGTGAGTTTAGTTTTACGCCGCACTCAGCAATATTCCAGCTATATGGCGGCGGTCTGTAAATAATCGAGTCAGGACCAGACAATCCAGTGATCAACAACATGAGCATGGATCTGCGCAATTGGGAACCGATGACATGTGTCAACCAAGTCAACGAGCCTGACCACCCGATCCCGTTAGTCGCCTCTTACGACAAGCTGAGTCGCCTTTCATGGCAAGCATGGGTTGCTGAAGGCCTATTCTACCCCGGGACCTTCACGGGTCCTAATCGATTGGATGTCTTGTTTATTCATCTGTACAATATACATTTTGTGCATACTAGTCCTGTTTTCAATATTAGTATGAAACTTGTGATTGCACACAAAGAAAGACATTAAATCAAAAACCAAACAATGTTAAATTAACAATTAATTTAAAATTGTAAATTGAATACTGTTTTATCATATCATCCATTTACACTTTATATTCGTTTGAATTATTTTAAAACTATTATAAACGTTGATGTATACCAACCTTTCAAAAATAGGTATGTCCTCCCTAAACAAGGAGAGGCTTCCCCTTCTGTGTGCCCCTATCCAGTACTGTGAGGTCAACTGTCACTGATTCTGCAGGGCATTACACACTGTCTTCAGCTGAAGTTTCCATAGACCTCTGTGATATCAGTACAAAGGGACTTGGTCTGATCCTGTAGAAGTCTCCAGTGTCAGAGAGAAATGACCAACTTCTATACTGACAGATGCAGCACCTTTTTCAGTGTATTGTCACACGTGATAGCTGAAAGGAAAAGGATCCCCACTGTCCACAAGCTGTAAATACTGGTCTCTTGACACTCCAGTGTCGCATGTCCTGTGGGTCCATCTTGCATGCTGGTTCTTCTTAAGGGTTTTCAAATACTTCACACTTTTCTGCCATAGTAGAGGGAAGTGATATCCAAACAGGTCTGTCCATGATCTTATACTGTCACACACTGACACAGAGTCAATGTAAGTTGTAAGGTTTAATAAAAAAGAAAACAATACTCTAAAATATTCTGACAGTATTGACTGAAGAGCAGAAAAAGGACATTCACGGGATTAGAGACAACTTACATGATAGTCAAAACTCAAATATGACATGAAAGGGATTCTTACTAGTGCCATTTTTAAAGACGTTATATTTATCATAATCATAAATGGGAAGTGTTTTATAAATATATAACCATTATAATCCATTGTCTGTCATTAGTTTATTTATAATATTGAAAAAATATCTATTTAGAACAAAACTAGTATGAAGTCTTTGAATGTCATTTAGAAGTGTAAATACATAAGAATGAAGATTTTATGGATATCAACTTCTTTATGAGAGAACACAACGTTTCGGAGTTAATGCTTACTCCTTCATCAGGTGATTGAGAAAGGGATACAGAGGTGTATTTATATGTACAGGTAAAACAATAACAAAGTAACAAGTGGAATGAGTTAACGAAAGCTAGTATAAACAAGCACTGATAGGAAGCCGATAGTTAAGATAACAATGATGGAAGCCAACGGTAATGCATTACAGTTGATTGGATATGTTTACATAACATGATTGGGGATAAGGATGGAAGCCAATGGTGATACATTACGCATGATAGGATGATGTACATAACACACGATAGGGGGTGAGCATGTTTACATGAGGGTTGGTGATGTACAAACACAAGTATGTACTCGGGTAGATAGGCTATACATGAATTACATAGATAGAATGTACACAGGTAGATGGGATTAATTTATCAATAAGTCCCAGGCACTTGGTAGGTACACTCCTTGGTCGCGGTTGATGGCTGGTTTCTGTCAAGGACCAAGGAGTTTCTGTCAGAAACCAGCCATCAACCGCGACCAAGGAGTGTACCTACCAAGTGCCTGGGACTTATTGATAAATTAATCCCATCTACCTGTGTACATTCTATCTATGTAATTCATGTATAGCCTATCTACCCGAGTACATACTTGTGTTTGTACATCACCAACCCTCATGTAAACATGCTCACCCCCTATCGTGTGTTATGTACATCATCCTATCATGCGTAATGTATCACCATTGGCTTCCATCCTTATCCCCAATCATGTTATGTAAACATATCCAATCAACTGTAATGCATTACCGTTGGCTTCCATCATTGTTATCTTAACTATCGGCTTCCTATCAGTGCTTGTTTATACTAGCTTTCGTTAACTCATTCCACTTGTTACTTTGTTATTGTTTTACCTGTACATATAAATACACCTCTGTATCCCTTTCTCAATCACCTGATGAAGGAGTAAGCATTAACTCCGAAACGTTGTGTTCTCTCATAAAGAAGTTGATATCCATAAAATCTTCATTCTTAAAACTAGTATGCACAACATATACACTGAATAGATGTAAGATATTTTACTATGATAATTTTGGAAAAAGATGTTATTGTTATTTTACTTATATGTGTCTCTTTTGACTAGGAATCTGAGACATTTACAAGTTGTAATGTTTGAATGCGTTTTAAATTTCAGATTTTATTGCCTTCATTCCTGAGATGGAGTTCATCTTTGAGAACAGAACCGACAACTGTGTAACACTGATGCGAGCAGGATCTGCGAATGGAAATATCACAGTTTCTTACACCCTTGGAGGAATCGGAATCACATCCCCTGACGATTTTGTAGCTGGGGATTTCCAAATAGTTTACCCGGCAGCATCAAGCACACTAAAAATCAACGTGACATTTAATGATAACACAGTAAGAACTATGAATCCTCTGATAAGTAAATTCTTTTCACTCGAGGGTTTTTATTAGTAAATAATTTGATATTGGGTACATGGCAGGTTGTGTCAACGTTCAAAGCATGTTGATACAAACCAACATGAAAACGCGAGTCATGCCCAAATTGATGTTGTCACGTTTAATTCAAAGCTATAACTGATCTAGAATATTTCAGTCTTTCTGACAGACATTCAGAATAGTAGTGTTCAAGTAGTATGTGCCAATATGGTTGATAGCGAAGTATTGTTCGTATTCTACTTCCGAATTATCCGATGGATTGATGCAGTTATATTAAACATGTAAACACTGATCACTCTTCATTAAGGTCTGTGACACTGGCACTCGACTGTTAAATGTGACCGTCACAAGCTTAGATAGAGGATCCCTAATTGCAACGCCTCTCAGCAAGTTTTTCCAGGTGCTCGATGACGATGGTGGTAAGTCAGTATAGTTAATTCCACACTTTACCATACAGCTGCATATGGGAACTACTTCCAAGATTATTAATAATCCAGACATAACATACTTAAATATTACGTTCATAAGTGATCATACGCTTGTATTGTTGAACCAATATTCCTTGAATATATTTTGGAGTAAAACAAAGGAGTCACTGTATATTGTTTTACCTGAGTAAAATGTCTTAATAGATGTCTTTATATGGACTTTTATCAGCGTGGTTCCCCAGGCACTTTGTGATGGATCAAATTGAGATGTTGCTAGAATAGCGTTTAGCATTAAGAATACAAATATGCTGGCTATCCCATATGATTATCGCCAGCTTGAACGTTCAGGAACGTCTATCAATAAAGCCAAATTACGTTTTTTATCTGCTGGTGGCATCAGTAGCACAGAACCTGTTGTAAACGTAACCAAGTAACCTTGTGATGGGCGTTGGGATTTGTTCTGTACCATTGTTAATCCACTAGCGATGAAATCTTGGTTCACAAAACGCCACTGGCACATATGTTATAAGTTTGAACATCAATGTCATGTTTACACATTTCCGATAGTCTTACCTGCCCGATTGTTCTTTTCTCTTATGTGCAGCTGTCCTTTTTAAACGAATCCTGTTGGAAATAGGTTGACTCCAGTTTATGCCATCAAATGTCCAACGTAAAGTCAGTTTTATTTGTGATCTGCAACAGAGTGGACCGAATGGACAAATGTACTAGGCGTCTGTGACTGTTCCACCAATATCCAACAACGGACCAGAAATAGAACCTGTGATGACAAAGGGCAGTCCTTTCGAGCTTGTGATGGCGACTCCATCGTGTTAGACACCGTGGATTGTTCTGATGATCCAAGCTGCACACTTCCAGGTATGTATAAGTCACTTTGTACTCAAATGTATGTAACTGCTGAATCGTAGATCGGTTGGTCGGTCGGTTGTTTAACGCCGCACTCAGCAACATTCCAACTACATGGCAGTAGTCTGTAAATAATGGAGTCTGGACCAGACAATCCAGCGACAAACATAGTGAGCAGAAATCTACGTATTTGGGATACAATGACATTTGTGAATTTTCACGGGTAGATTGTCGTGAACTGGCGCGTCTTATTGTTGTGCTAAGCACAAGTGATACAAGACGTTTGGTTGGCCTGAGTGTAGGTCCTGTTTTGATTGTGTTCGATGGGAACCTGTGGTCTACATCAACTGGAAACAAATATGTAGTTTTGAGGAGATAGTACCCATAACTGCCGATATTAACTATCTTGACCACAACTAGGTTTCAAGGTGTTGTCAGTACACGTAGATTCTTTGGGGTCTTCTGTTACACATACAACTACTGATGTTTATAAGTTGTAATGCTTAATTCTATTTTCATTTCAGATTTTATTGCCTTCATTCCTGAGATGGAGTTCATCTTCGAGAACAGAACTGACAACTGTGTAACACTGATGCGAGCGGGATCTGCGAATGGAAATATCACAGTTTCTTACACCCTTGGAGGAATCGGAATCACATCCCCTGACGATTTTGTAGCTGGGGATTTCCAAATAGTTTACCCGGCAGCATCAAGCACACTAAAAATCAACGTTACATTTAATGATAACACAGTAAGAACTATGAATCATCTGATAAATATCTTTCCACTTGAGGGTTTTATTAGTAAATAATTTTACATTGGGTACATGGCAGGTTGTGTCAACGTTCAAAGCATGTTGATGCAAGTCCACATGACAATTCGTAGTCCAGGAGGAGAATCTCAAAAGGGGCCTAGAAATAGGATTTCGTAGCCTCCCCAGTACTGATTTGGTTTGACACTATTTCAGTTAGTGTGATGTCTTTGGCTTATGAGAGGGCATGTAATCCTCTCAGATTGTGGTATCAGTTTTTTTTTTCACAGGCCATTTTATGTGGTGGGGGTCAGTCAACATTTTCATGACATTTAGTTTGCTGACCGACAACACGTCACAGGTAATCATGGGTAGTTTTACTACTATCAATCTGATCACTTTCATTTTTTACTTCTGTGTATTGCTAAAGGATGTAGAAATTATTTGAGACATTTTTTGTTTTTGAAGAAAAATCAAAATGGCCGCCATTTTGGCCGCCATCTTGAATTGTCGCGTGGTGCCTTCTCGGCACTTAAATTTGCATTTAAATTAACATTGAATGTTTCCATTTACATCCAAAGTTGATACTTTTGATGGTTTTCGACAGTTGTCACTTCTAGAGTGGTGGCTTGGGCACAAAACAAATATGGTCATGTGGTGGCAATATAATGTTTTACAACTCATTCTTTGAGGCAGGGGATTTCAGTGATTCTCTGACTTTTCATGGAAATGTGTGGTGGTGATTTATTTATTGAAAGTTTACATTATATTTGCACCTAGAACCAGTTGTTTTTGTTTCCTGTTTAGTTTTAGAGTGACAGCATGTTATATGGAATTATTTCATATTACCCAGAATTCAAAATGGCTGCCAAGATGGCCGCCATTGTAGATTTACTACTTATATATAGCAGAGGACTAAGTTTGTACCGAAATGTAAACAAACAATTCATTTGATGTCAAATGTTTTGTACAATATAGAAAAAGAGCTAAATGTCAATGGTATGGTTTATGAAAGCTTCACTTGCCTAAAATAGTTGATGAAATAACATCACCCAAAGTGTTAGAAAACTATGCTTCAAAGCCGATAACTGCTTCTAAGCTCTGGTTGTACAAGGCCGGGGAAGCAGGGGTACAGCTGCCCCCCTATACTTTTTTAACAGGTTATTTTTTATGCATAAACGTATTGATATAACACTCTTTTAATGTTGATAGTGTCCCTTTTGTAGCTGTTCAGAGTGGTCTGTCAGATAAGTCTTAATCACTTTTCATACATTCAGAAGCTAAGAATTGGAGTCATCTATAAGTCAAAGCTGTTTGGGCAACAATCACCTGCCATACAAAAAGACATGCCTCTGTGCACAATAAATCAGTTCATCTGCACTGACATAGATCTCTCTGCTGTCATACTGACTTTACTGCATTTACACGACGTCAATTCAACCAATCCATGGGGAGCAGGATCTCTCGACATGAGAAAAGGGATGAGCAGATCATCGCAAATGCTCCAACCATGGTCAACTGGTGAAGAAAGCTTCATCATAGGTTGTATTCACACACACACTTGGTAGTTAACTCGCTCAGTAAGATATTTTAGACTGTTGGATGTTGGTGGGAGTTTTTCTCACTACTTCCATCACTGGGTTATTTGGTACATACATAGCATTAAAAACCTGTCCACAAGATGTAAAGACTGTTTCGTGAACATCAAAATTGTGACCCATTTGCTGTGTGGTGCTTTTCATCCCTGGGCTTTACAGCCTTTTTGGGAATCAATGTAGAAGAGGAGGTTTTCAGTTTTAGGTTCAGACGATGTAAGGTGACCAAAAGTTTGTCTTGGAGGAGTTCAGCTGACTACATATGATATTACTCCTTTTGCTCTGTTCAGCATGCCAGAAGCTGTGAATTATATCCTTTGAGACAACAACTCCACTTGCATTGTTCATAAGATACAGACATGACACGTCATTCATTTGGAAGACTGATTGGATTTTCCATCAATCCTGATTAGCACATTGACATTTCTGGTGTTCCTTTTACAATGGCCCATTCATATGGAAGATCAAGAAAGAACATTAAATGCTGTTTGTAAGGGGAACTTCAAACGGAAGGTTTTGGTCCGTCACTGCCAACTAGCAAATGAGAGAATGCTGGCTCTTCATATATTTAATGGAATGGCAACATTGCAAATGTGCAGAAAGGGAACTGCTTCAAAATGCTTGGCTGATCTGCATTGAGATAAACTGACTGCGTTAGAGTTGATGCTGTTTGGGACAGGTATTCCAGGCAAGAGTCAGTCAAAGTAGGAAAGTAGGGGACCGAATCAAACATGATCGTGAACGGTGCAAGAAGTCAAGATTGTTGGTAAAAACACACCGTTACCAAAGACATTGGGACAAATCAGCTGTCCTCTCGTGTCTAGTCTTGTCGCACATACGAACGAACGATGGAGTTCTGTTGGTCCGGCCATGCTACCTGTTGGTAGTCCTGAGGCACACCAACGTACATTTGTAGTTCTTAGGACGTCCTGACCCTGAACAATAACTGTAAAACGAGTCTGAACGGGATAGAACGTGTAAGGAGTATATATATTACGATGCTTGTTCGATCATAAACAGTTGTCAGTATGTCTACCTCATCTGTGCCCCATCCCCCGACAGTTGGTATTACGTACAGACTGGGAAGAAATGCGCCTTCACCCCATATGAACAACGTTTACAAGCAGTTCAAACTCGTCCTTAGTCAGTGTGTATCCGTTCTGAATTAGACATACCACGTTCGTAATATGCACTACCCCTTTCTGACTCTTTCTGAACTCAACCAGCTCCTATTTAGACATTTCCTCCCGTTCGCACTACACCCTCACTCTGATTATAGCGTGTACAGTGGTAATAGCAGACATGTCCAGGTTTGATTACCAGCCCGTTCTTATTTCCGTTACCAGTTTCAAGATGAAAACATCGACATCACCATGCCTCCACAGAAAAAAGAGGGTGGACCAAGAAAGACATCTTATTTCATGAAGGGGTGATGCATTCAAGAATTTCGTCAAACATGGGTGGGGTGATTCTCAAGAAATTGTAGAAGGACTCATGATAATGAAGGCGGAGATCGTCTATCAGTTGATGAAATGTTCCACAGCTATTGGCCTCCCAGGTTAAAGCCAGATTCTCACCCAACAAGTTCTTGTTCGTTTCCTCCTTTCTTGCTCTACGAACCCACTGTACTCTTCCAATACAAATTGCAGGAAATAAGCATCCAGCATGTTGAGAGCTGCAAATTTGTTCATGTAACACAGGCAGAAATCTTTATCCCAAATGGAGAACATGTTAAAAACGCATGTCTGTATACCCTACAGTTACCTTGCATTGGTAATGCACACAGTGTTGACATAATAAGACCTACATAAACGCACTAACAAGTAGAACTTGACGAGAATCCATTGTGCTCTTTTAGAACTGAGTAGAAATGTGCTACAAACTTCTTAAGAACAATTCATTTGGTTTTTAGAATATTTGCATATAATACCAAACTATGAACATAATGCGGTGGAATTTCGTCTGTCTGCGAACGGAGTTGACCTGGTGGAAACTGCGTACAAACGTATTGCAACTGATGTCCAACTGTAATATGTCTGCACACATCCCCATCAAGATTGAAGTACGGCGATTCCTTTCGTCATATAGCAATCTTGTTTAAGGTGTGTCATCACTCCGTCCCATTTTATCACATGTAGAACATTGGACATTGGGAATTGTGTTACTGAAGTCCTCTGAAACTCACCAACTACATTCACACAATTAGGAGACAATCAGGATTTTATCGGTCATTATATTTTGTGGACAGTTTGTAAGTTCAGTGCATGTACCAAACAATCCAGTGATGTCTGTAGATGAGACAAGACATTGAATGAAAAGCTCCCACAAACATCTCACAGTCTAAAATATCACATTGAGCAAGTAAACTACCAAGTGCATGTTTGGAAACAGTATCTGCAGCCAATGATATTCCTTCAACAGTTGACCATGGTTGGAACATTTGCGATGGTCAGCTTATCCCTTTTCTGCTGTCGAGAGATTCTAGTCTCCCCATGGATTGGTTGAACTGACATCGAGTAAATGCAATAAAGTCAGTATGACAGCAGAGAGATCTATGTCAGTGCAGATGAACTGATTTATTGTGCACAGAGGCACATCTTTTTGTATGGCAGGTGATTGTTGCCCCAACAGCTTTGACTTGTAAATGACTCCAATTCTGACATGATGTAACACATGATGTGAAAGAAAGTGAAGAGGAGAGTTATTTGTAAGCTTCTGAATGTTTTAAAAGTGATCTGACAGACCACTTTGAATAGCTACAACAGGGCCTTTCTTAATTAAGGGGACACTATCAACATTAAAAGAGTGTTATATCAATACGTTTATGCATAAAAAATAACCTGTTAAAAAATTATAGGGGGGCAGCTGTACCCCTGCTTCCTCGGCCCTGTATAGCCAGAGCTTAGAAGCAGTTATCGGCTTTGAAACATAGTTTTCTAACACTTTGGGTGATGTTATTTCATCAACTATTTTAGGCAAGTGAAGCTTTCATAAACCATACCATTGACATTTAGCTCTTTTTCTATATTGTACAAAACATTTGACATCAAATGAATTGTTTGTTTACATATCGGTACAAACTTAGTCCTCTGCTATATATAAGTAGTAAATCTACAATGGCGGCCATCTTGGCAGCCATTTTGAATTCTGGGTAATATGAAATAATTCCATATAACATGCTGTTTCTCTAAAACTAAACAGGAAACAAAAACAACTGGTTCTAGGTGCAAAAATAATGTAAACTTTCAATAAATAAATCACCACCACACATTTCCATGAAAAGTCAGAGAATCACTGAAATCCCCTGCCTCAAAGAATAAGTTGTAAAACATTATATTACCACCACATGACCATATTTGTTTTGTGCCCAAGCCACCACTCTAGAAGTGACAACTGTCGAAAACCATCAAAAGTATCAACTTTGGATGTAAATGGAAACATTCAATGTTAATTTAAATGCAAATTTAAGTGCCGAGAAGGCACCACACGACAATTGAAGATGGCGGCCAAAACGGCGGCCATAACGGCGGCCATTTTGATTTTTCTTTAAAAAAGCAATATGTCTCAAACAATTTCTACATCCTTTAGCAATACACAGAAGTCAAAATGAAAGTGATCAAATTGATAGTAGTAAAACTACCCATGATTAACTGTGACGTGTTGTCGGGCAGCAAACTAAATGTCATGAAAATGTTCACTGACCCCCACCACATATAATGGCCTGTGAAAAAAAACACCTGTACCACAATCTGAGAGTATTACATGCCTTCTGATGAGCCCAAGACATCATACTAACTGAAAATAGTGTCAAACCAAATCAGTACTGGGGAGGCAATTTTTTTTCAGCTTCCTCCTCCTGGACTATCGTGTGATGTCGAATAGATGTTGTTACGTTATATTCAAAGCTACAACTGAACTAGACTAGATCACCAAGATCTTTTATGGATGAATTCTTGGAAGCACAACGTTTCGGGGTCATTTCAGACCTCTTCATCAGGCGAACTGACAGTTGATCAGTTGACAGTTGACAATTATCAACTGTCAGTTTACCTGTTGAAGGGATCTGAAATGACCCTGAATGATTGTGTTTCAAAGAATTAAAAAGGAAGGTTTATCCAGAAAAGATATTGGTCATATGACAACTTCTAAATGTCGCTAAAAGACATCATAGACCATTTCAGTGTTTCTGACAAGTATTCATTGTGCTCATTCATTCTGGCATGTCCTTTCAAATGCAAACCTGACAAACTTGACATGCTACAGAATGACCTGAAATGGATCACAGATTGCATAATTACACATGGCGCTGCCAAAGGCATAGATTTGTCTCATACTTTATTGTATCACTGACGTTCAAATTTAAAAAAAAGCTCAGGCCAAGGTTTCATTTTCCATGTTACTAATAAAAATGGAAAACCATCAAACAAGTCATGAAGGATGAATTATGACTCAATTTGTTGACATATCTACGAATCACGACCACGTTTGTGGGAGGGTAGAACTTAGCAATGTTTGATTTGCTGAAGGATGTTCAGATTCGGCGTGATACAGGAACGCATCATGAGATACAGTGAAGCGTTGTTAGCATTCGGTTTCCGGCGATATTGATGTAGTCACATTGGTCGTATAAACATTGATTATTCTCCGTTGAGGTCTGTGACACTGGCGCTCGACTGTTGAATGTGACCCTCACAAGCTTAGATAGAGGATCCCTAATTGCAACGCCTCTCAGCAAGTTTTTCCAGGTGCTCGATGACGATGGTGGTAAGTCAGTATAGTTAATTCCACACTTTACCATGCAGCTGCATATGGGAACTACGTCCAAGATTATTAATAATCCAGATATAGCATACTTACATATTACGTTCATAAGTGATCATACGCTTGTATTGTTGAACCAATTCCTTGAATATATTTTGGAGTACAACATTGTTTTTATCTGAGCAAAATGCCTTAATATTTGCCTCGTGATAAGCGCAAATGTGATGATGTCCTTTTAGCCTTAACAAGACGAAAATGTTGGAAATGCGATGTGATGACATTTCACGCCAGCTTTGTCATAAGCGCAGAAACTGTTGTAAACAAAACCATGTCAACTTCCCATGGCATTATTTGTGGTGTGCTTCAGAATGGACTGAGTGGACAACTGTACTTGGTGTCTGCGACTGTTCCGCCAGCACCCAACCAAGGACCAGAAACAGAACTTGTGATGACAAAGGCCAGTCCTTTCGAACTTGTGTTGGGGACTCCTTTGTGATGGACTCTGTCGATTGTTCAGCTGACCCTATTTGTACCAGCACAAGTAAGGACACCATATGTACCATTTCGTTCACATAACAGTCGTCAACACCAACGAATATTCAAAATCCCACCAATTTACCACAAATGATCTCTTTATTTCTTAATATTGGTAAATAGAGTAATATATAGGTCAAACAAACCGATTAGAAAATTATGAGTAGTAACTCTACTGGTGTCTTTCTTGATCCCTGTGTACACATAATTTCTGGCGATCCCTGATGCTCAATTTTGATAAGGTCAGAAAAAAGAAACCCGATTTGGAAAACTTGTCTTATGGTTTGTATTTCTAAAATATCAGCATGTGGTATGTGCACGACTGTGAAAATACAAAAAATCATAAAATAACTGTCCGCCTGTCTAAAATAATCAGTAATCTCTATCCCTCAGCTGTCCCCTTACAATTGTTGTGGATTTGTTCACCCCCTTTACATGTGTGGACACAACGGGGCGTTAATGTCAGTTCCTGGTAACAGCAACCCGTGCTGTCATTCGATTTTTGCTGGGGGAATTCTTTTCCATTCAAATTTCAAAGCGTTGGCAAGTGTCTGAGGACAGCGGTGACGTCATATTCGACCCATAGATGCTGGATCAGATTCAGATCAGGCGATCTGGAATGCCATGGGAATGACTTTAAATGTTTGCATTGGCGTGCAAAGTACCTGCTACACGAGCAATGTTCAATGCCTTATGCCCTGTTGGTTGCACCACTGGAGTAGTCGTTGTCGGTGTTGTTCAACCTTTGGTCGATATGCTGGAATTCCCACTTCTCTCAGGCGTTTTCTGATAGTTTGGTCCGAAATGTGGTGTTGAAGTGTATTGCAACTGCAGCCGTCCAGTTTGCAATATTTTGGTCAGTAACATTCTATCTTGGCATTTTCTGTCTACATTCCGTTTGCATTCGTAAATTTCGTGAAAAAGGGAATTTCATTTGACCTGTTATAGTCGATGCCACTAGTCATGAGTCTACATGTGCATCATGTATGGTTTTCATTTTTTTCTTGCCAGTCGTTTCCAAACACATTGTAGGGTGCGTTTGAGGTCAATATACAACAATACAACATGATTATAGGGATTAAAAACATTCTTAATAACGACTGCTGTCAAATACATCAGCATGCACTGCTTATGTGTTTCATTTCTTTTTACGTGTATGCAGTGCTAAACAGTCATCATAGTGTTATGTCGTACATGTGATAATTTTTCAACACATGTATTATAAATGAACATAAAATACCAGCATTTTATTCATTATTTTCTGATATTCCTTTCAGCGACACTTTTACCAGAAACGACTTCAGTTCTAACCACACTTACACCAGCTGAAGCATCAACTACTGTATCACCACCAATGCCACCACCAACCACAACTATGACATCACCATCAACACCAACAACCACAACATCTACGACATCAATACCGACCACCACAGCATCACTTACTACAACAACAAAACCATCAACACCATTGCCAACTACAACTACAACACTACAAACAACCACAACAGCATTCCTAACCATGGCTACAGCATCAACACCAACACTAACCACAACGCAGACATCACCACCAACAACCACGTCAACACTAACCACTACCACAACATCAACATCAACAACCACACCGGCACTAACCACATCTACGACATCGGGACCGACCAGCACATCATCAGTTACAACAACATCAATGCCATCGACAACACCATTACCAACTACAACTACAACATTACAAACAACCACAACAGGTTTCTTTACTACAACTGCGGGATCAACATCAACAGCAACAACCACGCCAACACTAACCACAACTACAACATCATCACCAACAACCGCCCCACCCCTTACGACAACAACAATACCACCTGCAACACAATTTTCAACTACAACGGCATTGCCAACCACAACTGCATCATCAACATCACCACCAACAACGTTAACCACAACTGCGACATCAACACCAACAAGCACCCCATCACTCGCAACAACAACAACATCAACACCTTCAATACCCTCTCCAGCGTCATTGCTAACTGCACCTACAACAATACAAACAACCACAACAGGTTTGTTTACGAGAACTGAGGCTTCAACATCAACACCAACAACCACAGTAATACTAACCACAAGTACAACATCAGTACCCACAACCACCCCAACACTTACAACAACGACATCAATACCGTCTACAACACCTTTGCCAGTTACAACGGCATTGCCAACCACAACTGCATCATTATCAGGTCCGACCACAACGTCATCATTTACGACAACACCATCGCAAACATTGCCAACTGTAACATTCATACCAACCATAAGTCCACTGCAAACTACAGCGGCATTGCTAAATACAACTGCGACATCAACATCAACACCACCTACAACAGTGACATCACTTACAACAACGATATTTGTGCCAACAACAACACCTTCACTAAGTACAACACCATCGATCTCCACAAGTCCCTGGTCAACCTGGGCGGCACCAAAGCCATGGACAGCGTGGACAGCACCAACACCATGGACAGCGTGGACACCACCAACACCATGGACATCGTGGACAGCACCAGCATCATGGGCAGATTGGTCGGCACCAACACCATGGACAGCTTGGACGGCACCAGTGCCACGTGAGTTTTGTAATATTTGTGCATCATGGCGATTACGTGAACTTGTTACATCGCAGATGGAAGGGGCCAAGGGACCATCCAACTGGTATTCAGTGAGATTAAGGGTGGGGTCTATTCTAGGGCAAATCCGTCCCAGACTTTCGGGTACTGAGAGCAAGGCAGCCTGTTTAAGCCCTCTCTTCTCTTTGTTATTTTCAGGATGCTACGGCCCCTGGGGGTGTTGGGAGCCTGGGACGTGCTCGGTGACGTGTGGGGAGGGAGTGAGGGTCGAGAAGCGAACCAGGGAACTACTGGACTGTGCGACCAGTGAGTGTGACGGCCCGCTAGAGGAGCAGAGACAAACAGCCTGCAACAAGGGTGAATGTGACGAGGATACAGGTACGAGTCAGATGTGAGATACATCCTCCTCATCGTCGTCCTTGTTGTTTATGTCATTATTCATCATCATCATCATCATCATCATCATCATCATCATCATCATCTATATATAACAGTTACCGGTCATTTGTTCCCACTGAAACAAACAGGCATCACTGCTTGCAGGGAAGATCGTGTGGGTGAGTGGGATTGGTGTTATCCCAGTTTGAGTTGTGTCCTCCATATCCCAGTGTTCTGGGGCATGCTGATCTGAGCATCACTATGTGAATAGATGACTGGAATTATTTACAGTGGTATCACAGATATTTGAAATTTAAAAACATTATTTCTAACAAATGATGACTTAAGTATCCCTCACAAGCGCATTTCAATGCATTGTATATGTCCACTGTCACGTAAGGGCGTTTTCGCAACTATACAGATGTTGGCGAGTGGACCACATGGGTTGGAGTGTCCCCCTGCTCAGCAACCTGCAGTGGATATGTAACCCAGAACCGTCACAGAGCGTGCACGGTACCCGGGGGCTGCTCTTGGGACCTGATTCAGTCCAGACAAATGCTATGTTCACAACCATGCTGGTAGTTCTATTGTCGGGAGGTAGGTATGCAGTTGAGATGAGAAATTATGAGCTTGTCATCAGTGAAACCATCACTGAAACATACTTGTCGTCATCTTTCAAATCAACACAGAAATATACTAGCCAACATATTTGAAACTATACGCCGCGATCAGAAACTTGATATTTCTAAATTTATAACTTAATTTGCTGTTCCTTTTTTCAGATTCGCGGCGATTTGGACATTTTCCATCAGATATTTATGTGATCCAAGCTTTGATAAATGCATAAATCATGCACGTTGAAACTCCAAACTTTTTGTTTTCATTTTTATTACATCAGACTTAGCAATTCATAGGCGCTGTACTGCCTGCAGTTTGAACTGAGCATTAACAAAGAGGTTGGAGTGAGTCGAACATCAGGGACAGCCTTTAAGGATTCTGAATTGATCTTCCCTAATTCATATGCTTATCGTAAGATGCTATCAGTGGGTTCGGACAGCCACGTATCCTAACTAGACCCGTGTTTATGCTGTCAATCACTTGTATACTGTCTGGTCCAGACCGCCATCAGTGACTCATGACGTATTTTATAACGAAGTACGCTTCACTTGAATGCTCTCCCTTACACCAGACCAAGGTAAACAAATGAGATAGTCATCCTATGGAGACAGCGTCCTCGTGATTTAACTATAATAGTTTAGGGCGAAAGTGTGCTTTATTACACTGATACATGGTGGTAGAGCGAACTGTTTTTCTTTTCTAAGATGCCGTATTCAATAACTTCTAAGCCTAATTTCGATTAATCTATGGCAGAAAACAAACGACGGTGTCTGTGACCTAAATTAAGAATCCTCACACAGGGCTAACTGACGCGCTGTTCTTTTGACGTGTCAGCCCCATACGTTAAGACAAACGTTACTAGAAAAACAAATGATGAACAGTTTGATGACGGTTTATGTTCGGGTTAAATATCTTCTCTAGATCATTTT
Organism: Haliotis asinina; assembly: GCF_037392515.1. NCBI lineage: Eukaryota > Metazoa > Mollusca > Gastropoda > Lepetellida > Haliotidae > Haliotis > Haliotis asinina. The sequence continues at coordinate 53,987,153 of NC_090291.1, read as the reverse complement.
CATTACATCCGCGATTCTCTTAAACCATACAAGGCAATATGACCGCCTCATTTCTACTACCAACGAAAGTACATTCAGAGGAAGCTGACAAGTCAAGCGACATTCCACGATTGCGTTATGGGAATGTAAACATTGCCAACATTACTGTGTGTCTGTAAGATTTTGAGTCGAACTATGAGATATTTCATCCTTCGGAAAACATAAACGTAATGTTTCCACCGGTGATGTTAGCTGTGTGATGCAACTGCAAACCAAGAAACGGGATGCGACGAAGCAGTTAACTGTGGGAGGCTGTACGAGGCAATGGCAACTGACATCCATCGTGACGTCGGTTACATTGTGACGCAATGCAAAAAAGTTCGATTACGAGGGAGCACACTGGAATGGCGAAGCGACGTCAACACATTGTGACGTAATGCAAAAAGTGCACATTATCGTCTGATAAAGTATTGTCGTCGCCTGTGATCTTTCGCCGAAAAATCTTAGAAAGAGGGATGTTATACTATTAAGTATGTTATCCATATACGGGAATCGAAACCATTCCTACGCGAGGCCAATGAAACGCTAGCGACTAAGCCTCGATATCGCCAGTAATTTACCTATAGAGAAGTAAGTTTGTATGTCTAAAGTACTGACAACTATTTATTCAAACCGGTGGCTTACAAATGTCACATGTCCACTGATTTGCAGTGGGCCTTGAATGATATATTGTGACCAGCTGTGTCATGCTTGCGATGCTTTATAGTAGTTGGGTAACAACACGTGTTGTGTTCAGTAAAATGATGGAATCAAGCCGTCCAGTATCGGTTGGAAGAAAACAAGTACTGGTCAAGGCATCTTCACACCGTCCAGTATCGGTTGGAAGAAAACAAGTACTGGTCAAGGCATCTTCACACCGTCCAGTATCGGTTGGAAGAAAACAAGTACTGGTCAAGGCATCTTCACACCGTCCAGTATCGGTTGGAAGAAAACAAGTACTGGTCAAGGCATCTTCACACCGTCCAGTATCGGTTGGAAGAAAACAAGTACTGGTCAAGGCATCTTCACACCGTCCAGTATCGGTTGGAAGAAAAGAAATACTGGTCAAGGCATCTTCACACCGTCCAGTATCGGTTGGAAGAAAACAAATACTGGTCAAGGCATCTTCACACCGTCCAGTATCGGTTGGAAGAAAACAAGTACTGGTCAAGGCATCTTCACACCGTCCAGTATCGGTTGGAAGAAAACAAGTACTGGTCAAGGCATCTTCACACCGTCCAGTATCGGTTGGAAGAAAACAAATACTGGTCAAGGCATCTTCACACCGTCCAGTATCGGTTGGAAGAAAACAAATACTGGTCAAGGCATCTTCACACCGTCCAGTGTCGGTTGGAAGAAAACAAATACTGGTCAAGGCATCTTCACACCGTCCAGTGTCGGTTGGAAGAAAACAAGTACTGGTCAAGGCATCTTCACACCGTCCAGTGTCGGTTGGAAGAAAACAAGTACTGGTCAAGGCATCTTCACACCGTCCAGTATCGGTTGGAAGAAAACAAGTACTGGTCAAGGCATCTTCACACCGTCCAGTATCGGTTGGAAGAAAACAAGTACTGGTCAAGGCATCTTCACACCGTCCAGTATCGGTTGGAAGAAAACAAGTACTGGTCAAGGCATCTTCACACCGTCCAGTATCGGTTGGAAGAAAACAAGTACTGGTCAAGGCATCTTCACACCGTCCAGTATCGGTTGGAAGAAAACAAGTACTGGTCAAGGCATCTTCACACCGTCCAGTATCGGTTGGAAGAAAACAAGTACTGGTCAAGGCATCTTCACACCGTCCAGTATCGGTTGGAAGAAAACAAGTACTGGTCAAGGCATCTTCACATCGTCCAGTATCGGTTGGAAGAAAACAAGTACTGGTCAAGGCATCTTCACACCGCCCAGTATCGGTTGGAAGAAAACAAGTACTGGTCAAGGCATATTCACACCGTCCAGTATTTTGATTGTAACAAATATACCTATCTGCACTGAAAATGAGTTCCTAGGAGACCAGAGAATCTGGGGAAATGACATAGCATTGCAAGAATGACTTGGCTGTACGGAAATAGTTCAGGGACTTTGAGACAGACTACGCCCGGGATTGGATAGGCATGGAATCCTAGAACAGACGACGTATTTGTGAACAGTTTAAGCATAACCTTCCCAGCCCGTCACAAACACGTGTACAGTCCTTGGAAAGCAACAGGGAGTCTTGTAAAATATTTATTTTCAATGTCATCCTTGCCTTCCTGAGAGAGTCAAGTTATAAAGCAAAAAAAACCAGTAGTTTCGAAGAAATGAAATCTCCTAAAAGTAGAGTTAAAGGTTATATCTTTTATGTAAAAACTTGAAAAAAAGCCAGTGTTGCGTTTCTTTTATTGTTCAGTATATATTAGATTCTGATTGCCTTAGTGTCTTGCTTATGATGTACATTAGACATGTTCTGCGAATAGGAAACTGTAGTAAACGTGCTATTAGCGCGCCTTGGTAGCGAGCACAGAAGTGATGCAGGTGTAAAACTCTGAAAGATTGGTATGCAGACAAACCCTAGTAACGACCAATCAAATACCAACCCATGATAGTCAATGCTAGACAAACCCATGTTGCACAACTCCTCACATAGAGTCGTGACGCTACCCACGTCTCCTTTGGAACTCCTTGATGACCAACATGCTCAATACAGCTTTGTCACTCTGCAGGAAATCAAATGTGAAACACCTGCAATATCGATTATGTTTTAACGATAATGAATGAGGAAATTCCCGTGATTACCAATGTTCCTGCTGTTGAATCACAGACTTCCGTATCTGTCTCTCTGGACATAAACATTGCCCATACGTAATTTCGTGATCTATCACTAATGTCTGAAGCAGTTACTGGAAAGAAGAAACTCGTGTACCGGAAATATGAAGAGATCTGCTCATCATAAAGTTAGGTGGACGTTGGTAAAATAATTATGGTACATATGTACCATGGTTGAGCATGTACATTGATCATTTTCCCTGTGCCTACAACATAAATTCAGCAAAAATAAAAACTTGACACTCATTATTTTCCAAATAGTGTTTTCAAACTTTTCTTGAAAGAGTTTTTGTTGTGATAATGGTTAAATGCATTGTCAAGGGCATTACGTCACACGTTCATTCTACTGATCGGGCCTACGTAGCATGGGGAAGAGCAATGCACGCTAAAATCACGTTTCCACGTGCTACAAGTCACGTGGCCTATTGATACACATGCAATTGATCTCATGGTAGCAGAGTAGAGTGTCATCTCAGAAAAAACACGGTTTTATGGTTAATTATTCGTTAATTTGCAATGCCGCGACTTACAAACATTCAGCGTGAACGTGCCATTGGCATGCTGAATACGGGAACGTCCGTCACTGATGTTGCGAGGGTTATGGGATGCAGTCGACAGACCCTCCATAATCTCCAGACACGTGTCCATCAAACTGGCACCACAGCTGACTGCCCCTGTCCCGGTCGACCACGTGTGACGTCACACGCAGAAGACCGACAGATTGTCTTACGTCATTTGCGTAATCGGTTTGTCACTGCCACATCCTCTGGGAATGTATTGTGTGGAGGCCGAGTGACTGCCCAAACCATTCGAAATCGCCTGCGCTTTGCTCGTCTTCATGCACGGTGACCATATCGTGGACTGATTCTAACCCGTTTCCATCGACGCCAACGTCTTCTGTTGGCACGACGGCACCTGAGATAGACCCAGCGAGATTGGAATAGGGTTGTGTTTTGTGATGAATCAAGGTTCACAATAACCTTTGCTGATGGAAGGGTTGGAGTTTGGAGAAGACGAGGAGAACGCAATGTCCAGTGTTGCGTACAGGAAGTGGATCGAATTGGGGGCGGTAGCATTATGGTTTGGGATGCTATGAACGGTCATGCTCGATCCCGACTCATTGTCATCCAGGGAAACCTTCATGCGGCAGCATACAGGGATCAGGCGCTCGTTCCAGAGCTTTTGTCATTCATGGCAGCTCATGGCCCAGGTCTGACTTTCCAACAGGACAACGCCAGACCTCATACGGCCAATTTAACAACGAACGCCTCAGGAACGCTGGCATCAATATCATGGAGTGGCCCTCAAGATCTACCGACCTCAACCCAATAGAGCATGTGTGGGATGTGTTAGGCAGGCGGCTCCGTCAAGTAAGGAACCCTCCACAGAACTTGCAGGATCTTGGTGCCATGTTGGTACAAATATGGCTGCGCATTCCCCAAGCTGTGTTCAGACGCATCATCCAATCCATGAGGACACGTTGTATCGCAGTTGTGTGCCCGTGGAGGACACGCCCGATATTGACATGATTTCATTACGTTTGTGTATATTTACTGTCCTTCGATGACAGGTTTTTACGTTTTCAATTTATTGATTTTAAAACTGATATGAATTAAATTAAATTGTTCTCGTCACGGTATGGCTGCAATATTGCCGATTTGACGATAAATTCTAACTCACTCACAGTTTGTGATCATGGACATTGTAGTCGCATTTCCAGTTGAACCGATTCCATGACAAACATGATCTGTATGCTATAGCATCTTTAATGACAAGAGAATTGAATACAATCGTTATTTCACACCCATTTTCCAAAATGTTCAAATTATTGACTTTGAAACGAGTGTAAAGTTTTTACTTTTGTTGAGTTTATTTAGCCCTCTGAAGCATCAAACATGCGAGCGTTGTGTTCCACTTCTCACTCTGTAACACCAAACATGCGGGTGTTGTGTTCAGCTCTTCACTCTTTGTACCATCAAACATGCGGGTGTTGTGTTTCACTTCTCACTCTGCAACATCAAACATGTGGGTATTGTGTTCAGCTTCCCTCTTTGGAACATAAAGCATACGAGTGTTGTGTTCAGCTCTTTACTCTTTGCAACATCAAACATACGGGTGTTGTGTTCAGCTTCTCACTCTGAAACATCAAACATTCGAGTGTTGGTTCTATCATCCCACACAGAAACATTAAACACGATTTTGTGTCCCAACCTTAACCATCAAACGTGATTGGATTTCTGTCTTAAACTCTCCATCTCAGGATTACGCTCGGGTTTTCTTCTCGAGACCATGACGTATTTTGCAAAGTTTAGCGTCAGAATTACCGGCAGCTTCTATCTTAAGCGATCAAATAAAGATCAGCGACAACAGATATAGTTTTCTGCTGACTATTTAACCAGCAGATCTCCTGCCTCTCCTTGTTTAATTACGTTTCTATGGGAACCAGACCTGGCATCATGTTCAGCAGTCGGAATCTTGTCATCCGGATACAGAGTGGATAAAAAAGGTACAGATTGAGACAAAGGCAGTGGCCCAGTGAAGACGTTTCATGGCCGTAAGCTGAATCAGGTCACTGCGTCCATGTGCACTCGACTCAGTTAGTCCACCAGCTGTTTTGCATAATTTATACAAATGTAACATGTTAATGTGCGTATGATTGATAGTTGCGCATGCGCAAATGAACATTCGGACTTTAGAAACTCGATATCAATCTTACCCAAAGGTTTTCTGATCTGGGTGGGGTGTCGAAGACATTTCCAAATTTGAAGCATCACTTCCAATACCATCGCTATGTGACTCGTAAAAAGTTCCCGCAAAATATTTAATATGTGCCATGGCTTTGTATGTGTTTGTGCCAGTGTTTCATCACAACTGTGTAGCGATTAATAAGCACATGCTCATGACACATCGGAGTCGCACAATGGCTGCTTTCATCAGACATTAGCTTTCCCCATTTGCCAAGCACCTTGGTGTTTTGTGGCTCAGTCCTATGGTTTTAACCACAGCAACCTCTGGAAAGTATCATTTTAGGACAGTCGAGAAGGTCGTCGGTTTATTTGCTGTCGTTGTCCCTACTACATTTATTCATGTAATTACTTCGCTATTATTTACGATGTTAAAGGCTTTCACAAAAAAGTTTTATCCGAGTCTTCAAAGACAGAGAAACGAAGACTGTCTGTCTTTTTGTTTGTTAACAGTCGTCTAATGTCTTTATAGTCTGAGTACATAAGCTGTATCACTGTGGTATTTGATGAAAATGCTAAAAGGTTTACGATCTTTTGTAGAATGCAAAAACGTTTAAAAAATATTGCACACTGTGAAATGTAAAATCCTTTGTTTTCAGTGCTAAACTCTCACACTCTCAGCCGCAATATTTCGAACAGTTCTACACATGGACACAGTGCGATATTGATTTGTATGAATCTGAAATATATGGTTGTAGCTGAGAATATTTATTACTTGTTTTCTCCGTACCGATTGGCCGTTTATGATTCCACTATTAACTCTAGTTCCAGTGTGTCATCATGAATTGTCATTGTTACAGACCGCCTCTGTGGTGTAGTGGTTTGAGTGTTCGCCAGGAGAGCGGAAGGTCGCGGGTTCGATCCAAGCCTATGTTATACCAAAAGACGTTAAAATACTAAAATATGGTACTTGCTGATACCTGCCTGGCGCTGCCAGCTGAAGTATGGGTTAGTTCAAGCAGCCACACATACAAACACACGGCATATGTAATAGTTTGAAGTTAGACCTTAACCCGTATTTCACCTTACCTCTCATTGTTATAAATATATTTGGAGATGGATAAATACATTTGACGTCACAAATGGGATAATGAATTCCACGTTGTTCGACACGTGATGAGAATGGCGATGAAGGATCCGAAGATGTAGAGTAATCTACACACAGCTCAGAATTACTTTATTGTCAGTCACTCGAGGGTTCAAGTTGACAAGCCAAACCACAGATGTGGAAATACATTATTACTCTGGACGCATAATCCATACTTCCTCCAGGTTCATTAACCCCATTAGCATGTTCTCGCCATCACGATGCGGACGTTTGACAGCAGTACATTTGTGAACTGTAAGTCACAATGATAGCACCGTTCAAATCATTTGTTGTTATGTTAAAAATGTGCTTCCAAAGTCCTTTTGTACACCAATGTATTTTACAGAGGTGACCCTGAAGGTCTGATGATGCAGTGAAAGAAGTCATTACAACTATCATGTCAGTTGACAAGAAGAATGATTCGTTCATATTGACCCTAGTTTCTCCAGTATTTCACACCGTGTGGCGGTGTTGGGACCAGTGGTTAACCTACGGTCACATAACTCCATGAAGAACATGATGAGTGAGTGAGTGAGTTTGGTGTAATACGGTTTCTAGCAACATTCCGGCAACATCACGGCAACATCACGGCAGGGGACACCAGAAATTGGCTTTACACACACACACACACACACACACACACACACACACACACACACACACACACACACACACACCTCTCTCTCTCTCTCTCTCTCTCTCACACACACACACACACGCACACGCACGACCACGCACATCCTCACCCGCAAGCATACAAAAGGGACCCCTATAGAATGATTATGAGTCACCTCACAGTCGTGTCGTATTGTATGTGTTATGGAAATGAGATAAAGGATCCACCTGACAATGGCAGACTCCTGTCGTGCAGACTGTAACAATTTCCTATCTATATCGGGACCTGAACATGTGGGAGGACATTATTGGTTTCATATTCATACAATCAGTGTGAAATGTAGACATCCATATTGTTTACCCCTTTCACACTTACACACGTACGCACACACACACACACACACGCACACACACACACACACACAGAGAGAGAGAGAGAGAGAGACAGACAGACAGACAGACAGACAGACAGAGAAAATTAGAGTTTGTTGTGTCGTTAAATCCAGCTAGTCCAATCTTGTTTCATTAAGCCATGTTTGATACCAGGATCGTAATTGATATGTAGCTCCTTAACGCCAAGACTTCGTTGAGTTCTGAAGCAGGCATAAAGGGATCCTTTTCACAATGTATGATTGGAAACCTCAAGGGTGGAGACGTCAGATCTGGATAGCCTTGGGCCGAGTCAGATCAGACCCAAACAACAGCGAGTGTGAAAAGAAAAATGTGTAAGTTCCATTTAATTACTTTTATGTCATAATGCAACAGGAAGGATGAATGTGATTGGTTAAAGAGCCTCTGAAAAGTGAATCTGATTGGTTGTAGAACCTTTGAAGTGAAAATCTGATAACTTGCTGAACATTTACATAAGGGCACAATGTACGTTGCTGGTAGTCACATACGCTGAAGCGGTATTGTAATCGATTTGAACAAGACGTTAAATTTCACCTTCTAATGTAATTAATAATCATGCGTCCAAAGTGTGTTCAGTCACAGAAAAACAATATCCCACTTCAGTCGTTCACATTTCTTCAACACGCATATCTGTGACTGCTGATTCTAATTCAGTTATTGTCCCTAATTCGATTATATGCTGGACAGTCTCTTCAGGGGGCAACGACCGAGGTAATACTAATATTTGAGCCCATGCAGCCGGTCAAACTGTACACGTTGTCTCGTCTATCCTGACCTTTGACAGAGTAATTGTCGGCACATCCGCGAATCTAAGAGGATCGTTTGTCAGCAAGACGTATATTGTCTTACAAGATCCGGGACAAACCACAACAGCACTGAGCAGAATTGTCGGTGTTCGCAACTACGCCACTGAAGTCAGATATGCGTCATATTGCCCATCTTTGTCATACGATATACAGTACATGTATACAGAACCGCAGAAGAAATGTGATGACTCTGTAAAACATTTTGCCAGATATATCTTTATTTTCATTATTTCTTTACTTCTTATATGTTAGCTAGGCCAAGTTCGTAGACAATGTTCGAGAAAATTTGGTTTCAGATTCTGTGTTTGATGAAAAAAAACCCACGTCATCAGTTACTTAAACTGATTAAGTAATAATGGGACAAGGTTTTTCTGCGTATTTCATGAAATTGACAGTGCGCGTGCATCTCGAGGGGTCATCCCTATAGGAACAGACACCGAATATGTACCGAATCATTCACTGTTCGACAGTAGCGACAGGTCACGATTATCAAGGGAACAGAATGCTGGCTATACTGCAAGACATGTTTCAAATCACGTTCTGTTCCTGTTCGGCAAAGGTCCAAGCCAATGGAAGCACATTTGACCGTCCTCGCAGTGGAAGACCGCCTGTGACCTGTATAACTGTTCTGCTAAGACTATGAAAAACTGCACGGACAACCATTGACAATCACTAGAGACCAATCCGAGTGCCGCGGCGTTTGAGGCAGAAAACGTCAGATGTCACGGGCCTTACCGGGATTCGATCCTCAGTGTTCGACATCGTTGTGTTCGTCTCTACTGGGCCGCTCACCGTCGGAAGTGGCGTGACCGGAAGTGGCCAACTGTAGTCTCCTCCGACGAAAACTGGTATTGCGTCTCGACGGCCGATGGCAGCGTAAGCGTCTGGCGACGACGCTGGAAGCGTTTTGCAGATGATTCTGTCCTGGAAAGAGACTCGTGGGGAGGTCCAAGCATAATGGTGTGGAGTGTTATTGCTATCAATAGCAAACTAGGCCCTGTCCAGAATATTGGTCCTGGTAGAGGACATGATGTAACATCTGCCCGCTACATTAATCAAGCGCTGAGACTCTTCGCTGTGCCACAATTTGGTCGTCAGGGAAACCTTGTCTTTCAGCAGGACAACGCACATGCCCATACTGCCAGAGCAACTACAGACGTCTCCGTCAACACGACATACAAACATATCAATGGCCTGCCCGCAGTCCAGACTTAAACCCGAGAGAACACTTGTGGGACCAGATTCAAAGGACGCTCAAAGATGTGCGACCAGGGCCGATAACTGCAGCTGAACTCTCTCAGGCGTATCACCTAAGTCCCTATGGCCGTCAACAAACGTCTCGTCCAATTCATGTGCAGACGCTGCAGTGCCTTTGTCAACGCTCAAGGAGGCCATACACGTTATTGACTATGGGATCGCACTGTTATGTCACCTATCGTCATTTTCACTTGTAATTGTCTGTCTGAAATCCGTCTGTAAGTATTGATGTTCAAACAAGCCAATTTTGAAATCTTTCCTACAGTTATTATCTTACTTATATGTGTTTGAATTAAACTGATTACCAGTTTCAAAACGGGAATGACGGGGTTTTTTTGGCGGTTCAGAGTATCTGTAGTAGAACATCAGTTACATGTAGACATACCTTTCAGCATTGTCATACAATGTACCTTTGCTAGAACCGAATGTACCTAACCGTGATATGCCTATATTCTTTGGCTTATGATCACGTAAGGTGTTACCGAATTAAACTTTCCAACAAGATCATAAGGCATGTATGGTATTATAAACACAAAACAGTGTGCGTATTTTATTCATTCGTGTCGCAAGGTTGAAGTAAGGTAAGTTTTTGTCATTTCTTACGACCAAGGTAGGCCCACAAACATCAACAGCTTGATGTATCTTCACTACATTTTCCTGGCTCAGCACGTTGTCACGAACTGTATCGCTGGTGTCGATAATCTGTACACTCATCACGAATAGACATGTTTATAATTCCGAACATAATTGCTTTATAGTCTTTGCGAAAGGCCAGGAGCCTCTAATTTGAAATAACATTTCCCAAAGCTCTTTCAAGAATTATAGGACCTACCTCCTATGTTCCCCACCTCTATTAGCTAGACTTGGAGACGCCAGGCCTCAGTTTCATCACATGTGTTCCTCGCATTAAACTTTTAATCCATGAAAATGTTTGAACCATTCCCTCTATCCACAAGAACCGATTGTAATCTCGTCGTATGATTAAGCACGAACTACCCCAGCTTCAACTTGTAATTGTAAATTCCAGAACGAATACTCCGTGCCTGAATCTAAAATTCGCAAAACCTAGAAATTGGTCAAATGTAGCATATATTAGTTTGGATTACACTTTCTCAGTACAGATTCTAGAAATCCTTGTATATTTTACGTAGTGGTGGGTAGGGTACAATGAATGGGTAGTTCCACCAGGGATTCAAACCCAACGTCTCAGAGTGACACCTAATTGTCAGGTCACAATGTCTAATCCACTCAGTCACAATGCCACTGGCCTTCACCAACTCCAGGAGGTACCATTAACGCATGTAAAACGATTTTGAAAATACATTCTTGGACAATAGGGATCGTATGAGCCTTGCAGCGAGCGTACCTCGTCACGCACTGACCTTTTATTGACTTATTTCCAACATGACTAGACAAGAGCAAATTATGATTACACGATGCCATTTAGAAAGTGGTCAAATGCAACATATGTCATATTTGGGATTTCACTTTCTTAGTAAAGTACAAATTCTAGTACTTTTTTCGGTTGAGTCCCGTCCGGGATTCGAACCCGCACCCTCAGAGTCAGGCACCTAATCGCCAGCACACAAAGTCAGCCGCCTAGCCCGCTCAGCCACAGATTCTAGAAGTGGAAGTCGCGGTGGCTGAGCGGGCTAGGCGGCTGACTTTGTGTGCTGGCGATTAGGTGCCTGACTCTGAGGGTGCGGGTTCGAATCCCGGATGGGACTCAACCGAAAAAGCACTAGAATTTGTACTTTACTAAGAAAGTGAAATCCCAAATATGACATATGTTGAAGAGCAAATTAGTACACAAAGGATGATACAGATATTGACATAATTTGCGGAGGAATAATTAATACCCTTTAGATGGTATAATTAACATGCGCTGCCTGTTTCCGGCATAAAGATACATGGATCCGATGAGAGCTCCCTTGACGGTTGATATCGATAAATAGCCTTGACATGCTAATATCTGACCGTGCTGATACCATAAATAAGATGGGTGTGATTATTGGTGGGCATTTTAGAAAGAACGATTTCAAATATGTAATCGACAAATATAGTATTACAGCTTTTGTACTAGTCGCAGATTTGTCTGTATTGAGTCAATGGGTAAGTGAGTTTAGTTTTACGCCGCAGTCAGTATTATTCCGGCTATATGGCGGCGGTCTGTAAATATTCGAATTTGGGCCAGACTATACAGTGATCAACAGCATGAGCATCGATCTGCCCAATTAGGAACCGATATCATGGTAACCACGTCAGCGAGGATGACCACCAGACCCCGTTAGTCGCCTCTTGCGACAAACTTGGGTTACTGAGGACCAGTATTCTAACTCGGAGCTTCACGGGTTGTCTGTACTGGACCTGATTAGTAGAAAATACTGAATGGCAAGCAGAGTGTGATAATGACTTACGTCATCACGCATGTATCAAGGCATAAGTGAAGGAGTGGGCCCGGATCAACGCCCCACCTTGAACGGTATTTCAAGCATGTCACGACGTGTTTCCTCATAGAGGAAGGACATGCACATGACAACGTTTCCCACATTCCTGCAAGTGATTACGGGTATGATGGGGACACACCATAAACAGCAGGACGAACCTTGATCACGTTTCCTGCACACCTTAGTGAAGCATGGTAATAAGAATACACACTCAGCTGTTAGTTCAGGACATGCGACCCTTTTCGCGAACACTATATGCCATCAACGATTTTCAGTGAACTTTTCATAAAATATGTTTTGATGACTATTTGCCTTTAAAATGACCCATTTCCGTAATGATAATGTCCTACCTCAGAGTCTATTTTAAGATGCTAACTATGTCATATGCAAAAGTGTCTTCCTGCAGCACCATCAAAACTGGCGGTACCAGCTGTTGGCCCCTGTGGCACCAGTCATAGACACATGCAAATAAGGGCAATTATTCATCTAAAAACAACCCACGGTCACTGGTGTGTTAAATTTAGAAATAACCCCCACACACGTGGCTCTTGTAACACATCGTGAAAGCAAGAGTCATATAACGCACCTTGAAATTTTCAAGGAAAGAATATGCTGTATTGTACATTACGATTCGTAAACATTATGGACGAGAGACTATGGATCTACATATAGAGAAAGTTGATTATTGGAAGGATGTAGTAGTTCCTGCCTGTATTGTAACTCTGTCAAATGTAAACAGGTTGACATGCGAAACTAATTTAAATGTCGGCATTTTCAATTTATCCACAAGAAAAACCCGCTGTGGCACTGCAGAGTATAATAGAATGATTTTAAACATTGTCCAAATATCTTCAAATACAGCAACCGGAAATGAAAACGCAGTTTAGAGGCATATTAAATCATTCTAAAACATTACTTCCAGAATATTTGATTGAATATGGCTGCCCATTTACACCCCAGGTATCCTAGCATATGTGACCCTTTATCACCTTCTAAAACGAACGCAATAGTTTCACATCTTTTCAACAAAAATCTGTGAGGGTAGTAACATTATGTGTGTAACAATACCTCCCGGACGTATTGGAGTGACTGATTCACTTACAAGATTTCAACTTGAAATGCTGGCATTCAAAATATTCAGATGTGTTTTCAATGGTCGGAAATTAATTTGGTGCACCAACTATTCCTGTTGATGAATGGTAATATCTCTATATAATATGTCATAACCGACCCATGGTATATATGTAGGCGATGACACAACCTACGTACAGGATATCTGTATTTGATACCATTTGTAATTCAGTGACAAAAATACTACATCCATGTGTGAGTGTGTGTCATAGAGCCAGTAATACAGTCTTGCTGACCTAGACTAGTGCTGTAGCTGCGGTCATTCCCCTCAGGCCGCTCGCCATTGGTGTCAGACGTGAATACCAATAACGCTCCTACTCGGCCGGGACGGAATAAACAACCAGGCAACTCATTTATTCATCTCTGACAGCGAGCAGACTGGACGTGCACAATCTTACATCCCGCAAAACGTAATTCGTTCCCGTTTAAACTTCACTGAGAGGAATCGTATTATGTTAGCCTTAGAAAAAATGTCCAGTTTAACTGAAACATTCAGTGATTAATAGACATTTCAGTGTGCACATTAGAGTGTATGCATTATACATTATCCTGCTAAAATCAATATATCATTTGAGCTTTTTCAGGAATACGTTGCGCCAAGGGAAATGTCAGCATAGCAAGTACTGTTAAAGGAAACATTAACTATAATATATTTATGAAATAAAACACTTACAAACATACTTTCTTCAATAATAAATAATTGATACGTCTTCCTCCACTGGACACAGATTTAACAGGGAACCATGTTGCCTCGAACGTCTACCTGTCAGTTTATTCCAGGAAAATGGAATGATTTCCTAATTATTTGTCATCTACCCCAATCAACAAACCATGCATTGTTATTTTGGCGTGTGGAACGTCTAACCTTTGTATCTGTGTTATATATTTACGCCTGTGACATTTTGATATCCACACTATTGTATTATATCGGTACCAGTGCTTCAGGATAAGACTCTCGTCCACAAATGCCTTTGTTTCTACCACATCAGGTATATACATCACGTAGTTTAATCTGAGAAGAACATTTTCCATCAACTGCTTTAATCAAGAGCTGGGTTCATTAGCAAAAGGAATCTATACAGCGGCCTGTTGGCACTATCGTCTAGGTATTCATGGGTAGGATCAGTGATCAATATTTCACTGTAAAGAGAAGGGGCTCTTGGAGGGTGTTCACCTCTGGAATTATTGGGATTATTGGCATGACGAAGTCTCGCCCCTCTTGCACGTTAAACGTTTGAAAGTGAAAAGAACAGAATTAAAATTTAAATGAGAGCTTAAAGTGCTCATGGCCAACAAGACTTGTTTCCTACAGCCAGTTGTTCATGTGCTATATGGGCAGATGATCCCCTGTAACATTCATCATGATAATGTTTGAAAAACCCGTCATGTCAAAATCGAAACATCGTCTTTTGCACTGAATGCATATTTTTTCGTTGGAAGTAGTTTTAGAGACACCACTGGAATTATTGATTAGTCAGCATCGGTCTACATGATCAGGAATGTTGAATTGTTTACTTGACATGAATGTAAAATCTGGCAAGCTGTCCATCTAGTGGAAACTGTTTTAAACCGCATTTCGTCATGAAGTATAATGTTTAGTACATAGTTTTGGTATCACTCATATTTTAATACCACCACTCCCTCACCCAGCTAGGGGGTTTCCAGGACCTCTCACATGGTAAGGCAGTAGGACCCTACTTACATTCAGTTGGTGTCCCTCGCGTTGGTGCCCTTACAACTGGTCATCTGACATCTGAATCACCTCTAAAGCTGTTTAAGGTAAAAGACACCAACTGGGGAAGGGCTACCCTAATATGAACGCCGACATTTCACACTGATTAAATGAATGTGAAACCAATAAAGTCCTCCCACATGTTCAGGTATCGATGTAGATGGGAAATTGTTGTAATGTTGCACGTCAGGAGTCTGCCATTGTCAGATGGATCCTATAACGTATTTCCATAACACCTACAATACAAGACCTCGAGGTGCCTACACAATTTGGGGTGTGGGTGGGGCGCGTGTGTCTGTGTGGGCAGTAGGGGTGAGGATGGTTATATGGATTGATGAACAGGGACAAGCTCCACAATGCCCATATAAAGGTCATACTTGGGGCAGAATTCATAAACAAATCTGTTGTTCAGAGCTGAACACTCACTCCTGCCCTACCTGTCAGTTTTTACCCTTTAATGTTGACTGGACAAGACAAGCAGTTCAAGTAATGAACATCCTCATACGAAGGACCACGCCAAAGCCTGTATCTGTACACACTCACTCGTCCTTGGTGTTATAGGAGGGCGTAGTTTCGTTAGGTTACATGTTGTTTATGAATAGTATTTAGACCTTTGCGCACATTATCTTTCTGATGATTCTCTTGTTAAGAATATAAGAACTCATAACGAAAAGGGCATTCGGTGGTTTAGATAGAGAGCGATGGATGAAGGCTATTGTCCTATTGTCAGTGTTGATTCTGTCAGTGTTGATTCTGTCAGTGTTGAGTCTGTCAGTGTTGAGTCTGTCAGTGTTGATTCTGTCAGTGTTGATTCTGTAATGCATCACAGTATAGAAATACATGTCAACAGACCGAGGGTCTTGGTTTTATACAAGGGAATGCTTTCGGAACGAACTCTGCATGGAGGTCAGTTAAGGAAAAGAGCAGCCGCATACAGTCGTTCGGGACCGATGAAGGCTGTGACGGATAAAGTACAAAATCCCACGAAGTCCTAATCTCGGTTGACTCCTAAACTTAGAGGCATGGGCAGCGATTTATTCTCGAGTCCCTTCTCCCGCTTTAGTATTCAATCTACAAGAATAGCACACTCTAGGAAATCTGCTAAATTTTCCGACCCCCTCAAAGTCTGTGAACAGAAAGGAAATTATTTGGTAGTATTTTCCGTGCCGCGTTGCCCGAATAACGAACACAACAGGGACCTGCCAATGCTCGGATCCTGGGAAAACGGCGATTGGTCTTGCTAGAAAATTAATTAAATCTCAAAGGAATTTTGGCCTGGAGACAAAACGATTAATAACGTTGTGTTGGAAGGTGCATGGTCTGACTTCCCTTACCAATATTACTCCACAGTGCCCGGGAACCACTAACGCGTATTTGCCATGGGAAAACACGATACTCTGGCAATATGTGTCCTTCGCAAGTTTCAAGGACAACGTTGAGAATGATTTTTTAAGCATGAAGTATATATGTGATCATACATAGATTCAGAATGATATAAAATTGAGTGCACTGATAACATTTGTTATCAAATAAACACAAGTGTTTTTTTTATTCCATTAATAGTCATGAAGAAGGCATTCTATATTTCTAATGTCTTTCTAATGTCAGATGTAAAGATGAAACTTACTCTTATCCACCCATCCACCCATCCACCCATCCACCCATAGACAGAACGCAAACACACTGACGGCCAAACAGGTTCAAAAGGATGGGGAACAACACTGACCGGCAAGCAAACCAAAGATCACCACACAAGACAAACTCAACTAAAACATATATAAATATTTCAACAGGCTTCAGACACATAGTATATACTACATAAAAGGTCACATGCGGGTACCAGCTAGCCACATGGGAGTGATGGAAACAGACATGTGAATATCAAACAATCAGTCACACCCTTCCTAGGCACACCCAGTCACACACGGACACCACACAATCAACCAAACACAGATATTACACAAACAACCACACCCAGACACGACACAACCAATCACGAACGCCACAAAACCAGCCAAACACGAACACCACAAAACCAGCCAAACACGAACACCACAAAAGCAACTAAACATGAATACCACACCACCAGCCAAATACGAACACTACACAACCAACTCAACACAGACACTACACAATCAACCGAACACAGACACCACATAACCAACCAAACACAGACACGACATAAGTTACATCACAAAGCCAACCAGACACCAGAGTACTAGACACAGCTTTTACGGGAAATACTTGTATGTATATGTTGGATACTGTCATTTGTCACACCATATCACTCCAGAGTAACTGGCAAGTGAACGTCATTGCCTGATTTTATACTTCATTACAGAGTACTTTGTTTAAATGTGAGTCCCACAGAGAATTTGTGTATCCTGATGTAAACGGCAAATGTCAACTCAAATAACACGATACACAGACCATGGTGAAGAAGAGGATACACCATTTTGGAACACTTCAGTTATGTTACCGTGCAACCGTGTGATTATGTTTAGCCTTCGTGTAGACTTGCGTGTCGTGAACCCAGTCGTGGTCCCGTCACTGACGCCTGGTGGACAGTTTGAACTGACCAGATGAAAAGCACGGCGATATGGCCCAGGCCCCGGGGCCGTTCTTCTCGAGCTGTAGTGGTTATACTTTCATCAACATGGATTACAAGGGTCGGATGAATGAGTGAGTTTAGTTTTACGCGGCACTCAGCATTCGTCCAGCAATATGTAAACAATCGAGTCTGGATAGGACAATTCAGTGATTAACAGCATGAGCATTGGTCTATGCATTTCGGATACGATGATATGTGTCAACAACGTGAGCGAGCCTGACCACCCGATCCCGTCAGTCGCCTCTTGCAACAAGCATGAATTACTGAAGACCGACCCTATCCAAGGTCCTCACGGGTCCTTCATGAGCTCGTGATTAAGTGTGATGTCAAACTAATGAGTATTTAAGCCGCATGTGTGGACGACGCTGGGAGATAACACTGCACTAAGTTTTATTATATCTAAATATATAAGTTTGATTGTAAGGAATAAACCGATTTAAACTGAAAGGTAGTCCCAGTGAGACCTAGGGAAAGTTTGACTTTCTTCATGTAGGGGTTTAGCATTGCAGGGAGGGCAATGTTGCAGGGACAATAATGTGGGTCACGATCTATTAAACTCGTATGGTCATGAAACATGGAATAACAACCATTATATCACGGCAAATTTTAATTAACCCAACGTTATACACCATGTTAGCATGTAATGAAACAATGCATTCCAAGACGTTTTGTAACCAACGTCCATATGGTCGTCACCGACAGTCATACGAATGTGCAAACTGACAAGAACTGATTCTACAGCTGATATGTGTCTGAAAGCTCTGCATTTGAGGTCGATACATCGTATTTGACAAAGTAAGCCATATTCTCACTAACCACGTAATACTGTCCCTTCCGCCTGCGACTATTTAACCAAATAATTCACACTGATTAGTCTAGTGTAGTTATCGACAAAAGATTATCGACATGAGTTCATGTAGACATATGAAACAGTTCTGTTGCAGCCCCATATCTGCTTTGTGTTTCAAGCATAGAATATAGCCCTCCTATATAATTTCAGGAAGAAAAAGAGAGATAGCATTTTAACTGCAGTGCACAAACATCGTACAAACCAATATTCGATACTCACATGTGCTCAGCTGTACATCAAGGACGACGCCCTCGTTAATACGCAATGATGATATTTTCAACCTTTAAAATATGAGTGTCATATTACTTTTAGCGCTATCATATTGGTATTGAAGTCGTTAGTCCATGCACATTACCCATACACCTCTCTAAATAAATTAATAAATGAATAAAGAAAGAAAGAAATAGAGAGATAGATAGATCGACTGATCGATAGACAGACAGATAAATAAATAAACAAATATATAAATATATACATTCTACCTCATTAGTCTTACTCATACGGTTATTTCCGTAATAAACCAACGTAAATAATGTTAAGAATGATACGCTACTTAAATGTAACGACACACTACTGAAATCTGTTGTCTTGCCTACTCCGTCTCATGACTAGAGTATATCTTGGGCAGGCACTGACAGCCAGCCCGGGCAGGTTGCGCGAAGACCAGGCCTCGGTTTCAGAAGCATCTTGCCCAGCCTACAAGCATCAGCACCGTATTGATCCAGGAAGGTACGAGCGGTCGCTCCAACTCTCTACCTCACAACGCTGGCATACTCAGAGCATCTAGCAGCATTCCTTACCAGCTGATCACCAACTGGTGAAGGCATTACTCGTGAGGTGATGTATATCATAGAAGCCATTAGCTGCTTAACACGTGCAACTGGAGCAGTTGAAGGAACCATTTCTACATGAAGAATTATAACAAGGAAGACGTATTTTGTGATCAAAGAGAAGCCAACTTATGAGAGATTTTCTACTGATTAATACAATGTTTGTTTACACTGGCAATGGAAGATATGAAAGTTGTGAGGAGTTGGTTCAGGAAGAGAATACAAGCAGTGTCCTGTGCACAGCCCAGCTGTGAATAGACAACATTAAGATATATTGGCCATTTCCAGATAAGCCTTCCGTTGAGCTTGGTGCCACTAAAGGGAGTATTCTGAAGGTTTACAGCCCAACTTCCAGACAATACAAGCCCCTTCTGTTGCTTGCTGGTTCCTGTCATCAAGTGTGTTTATGGCATATACTTCTTGGATAACCTCCTGTCAGGTGTGGTGATTGCGACAAATATCAAACTTTAACACCCACCCGCCGTCTTCCTGTCCGGATTCGATGTTTGCGAAAATGATACTCCGGCAGTGGGACGTGTTGAGAGTTGTATCAAATGCTTAACATTTGCTTAATGTGTGGAATATGAGACACGTTAAAGGGATTTAAGCAATTAAGGAATATCATCATCGGTGTGTGAAACAAAGGCGAGTATAATCTAACAGTTCTCCGGTAGGAGTCCGTGTGAGGTATGCTGCTGGCTTCCTCAGCCCCGGTCTGTCCGTCTCCTCCTGCTCAGTATGATGGGTATGTAGATTTCAAAGGATACAGTGTAACTGGATTTAAAGAAGAATCTAAATACCATTCTCCATGATGAATGTGGGCAAGGCCGTGTAATCGGATTAACCATCTCTGTTTATAAATGGTAGCTAGAGTACCTGATTGGCATAGGGACGTGACGACTAGAGCAGCGATGGTGAATGACACAAACAAACACATGTTCAATCCTGAACACTCAAAACCCGTCTGGAGCTTCTACGTCATCTGGGGACTTTCCATCCCGATGGTGTCAGTGACGTTTATGACGTTGATGGCCAACGGAACGGTTCTGTTGATGTTTATCTTAACACGAGTGCTGCGAAAGTGTAAAAATATATACATTGCTAGCCTTGCCATGGCGGATTTTTTAATCGGGTGCACCATGCCCATCGCGATGCTTCAAGATCTGAATCCAAACTGGGCTCTTGTGGGCTGTGCTTGTAAACTTAGTCTTACTTTTCGCCATTCCTTATTGTACGTGTCCCTACTTAGTATTCTCCTTATCAGCATTGATAGATGGTGGTCCATCCACTATCCATTCTCCTACAGAGTACGACAAAGTCGCAGACTGGCTCTTGGTATTGTCTGTCTGTGTTGGTTTCTCAGTTTGGCGATACACATTCCACCCATTGTGCTCTGGGATCTTATTGCAGATATTGACACAAATTCAACATCGTCAACGTCATATACTTGTGATGTACCGTACAGGAGACATTTTGCATTTACATTAACTGCCTCGGCTGTGGAGTACCTGGTCCCAGTGATGGTGTTGTGGGGACTGAACTGTAGCATTTATTTTAAAATCAGCAGGAGGAAAAGTATGAAAATTCGACGATCTCTCAGCGCATCTGACACATTCATTCTCACATATCGAAAATCATCATCAGAGTCTGACTGTACAACTAACCCTTCTGACGAAAGTGCTGATCTGTTTCCCAACAGTTTCTCTCGACTTGATATTAGACGCACGTCTCTAATCATGAATTCGACCAGGCGTCACAGCCTTGCAAACTACCTGACACCTGCCAGAGCATCATCTGCACCTGCTCAGTACTCCAGGATGAGTGTAAAACGACGTGTGTCCTTTGACACTCTGATGGGTCAAACGGCCTACAGACCTAGTGCTATCAGGAAGTCCTCCATGTGTGGAACGGGGCTGAGAAGCAGTTCAGTCATCAGGAAACAAAGTGACGACCTTGTGAGGGACCTACTGGTAAAACAGGACAAGAAGGCAGCATGTTCCCTCGGCATGCTGGTGCTTGTGTTTACATTGTGTTGGACCCCCTACATGGTGAGCAGTGTCGTGTATGCCAAGTGTGACACGTGTCTTGCGTCCTGGGTTCGAACTGTTGCGTTTTGGGTGCTTATGGCCAACTCGGCTATCAACCCTTTCTTATACGGACTTCTCAATGCAGAGTTCAGGAAGGTGCTCAGACAATGGTTCTTTTGCCCCAAAACAAGGAAATACAGGCTGAAAGAAGCTTTGTTATACTGGAACCTTCAGCAAGGAATGGACTCGGAGGGGGTTCGGGACAACGGATTCTTTCCAGCGGTGCGTGAATAGTGCAACAAAAGTTCAGACATGACCTGAAAGTGCCGTGACGTGTATGGAAGATCACGTTTACATGTATTCCAAAGAGAACAGATTTTGTCTTTAATTACGCTTACCTGGTGATAAACCTGTGATGGATGATGTCCCAAGTATGTCTCACCTCTTTCATCATGTCTCGGACTGTGATCCTGTTGTTCCATGTGATTCCTGTTCCACACAAATCATCTGTACTTGTTGTGAGCCTACCAACACTGCCACAGCGGACACCAACACTTTACATGTGTGTTCTAGGTGTATATTGTGGACACTCTCAGTGTTTACAGGGGAACGTTCTTCCGGTGATAAGATGCTAGCACTGCATATCTCACTGGCAATCCATGTGGTCCAGAGACTCTGTATTGTGATAGCTGTTTCACCAGTCCTGGTCTGTATGTCTTTCACTATACAAGAGTCAAATTCTAATCATGTTTATATTATACATGTGACTTGAGCTCATAGTTGTCAAAATTTTGTATGTTTTATTTTTCGAATTGACGTTGTCTATTTGTTATACATTTGCAGTAAAATTACAGTAAGATGTATATTATGCTAATTGTTATTCATATAAAAGAAAGTGCCACTGATTACCTTTGTTCCGCCGTTGTCTGTTTCCTCGCACACTCATATCACCTTGCTAACCTTGCTATCATTAATTCATGCAATACAAGCCCATCGAGTGAGATGTTATCGGTGATACACCGAAACTTACCCATCTGTCGAATATAATTATGAAAAAACCCAAAGTGTAAGTAGAACGTTGTACACTATCGTCGCTAAATCTGTTCTGAAGGAGATCGCTTTAAGAAAATGTCGTGTTTGTTTAAGCCGTTATCGTCAAGTTCGTTATCTCTGAACTTAAAAAACCTCGTCTCAGACCAACATTTCAGTATTATGTCGCTTAAATATATGTACTTAGAAAAGGTGTAAGCGCCACTCCTGCTTTCATAGTTTCGTGTCTGTACTTCCTGTAAAGATACGGGTTAAAATGGATCTTCTGCAAGCCTTACTGCACGTAAAAGGTGACTGTGGTCAGCCCGAATGGATGCACATCATCGTATCCCAAGAACGTAGGTGTGTGCTTATGATGTCAATCACCGGATTATCTTGTCCAAACTGGTGCATGCGCAAACTGCAAGGTTGTAATTGCGATACGGTGTTAACAAAAGAAGAGACTAAAAATAGATGTATCCGAACTTGTGTACAACTGGAAGCCAGTATGTATTCTATTTATGAAATCATGTCAGGTTGATGTTAATGGCTGACATTTGTCATTGTATATTTCTGGAAATTGACGCAGTCACTCAGTCACATCCCCCATGCAGCTGTGGAAGAGATACAATTTACGTTGTGGAATATCTATTGCCAAGGTAATTTACAAGACATGCCATTCGACGATTACTTCAGTTTCTGTATTGCACACGCTGTATGTTAGGTAAACAATATAAAATGTGTTACGCTGACTAGCCACTTTTTACAGACATATTCATTAAACCTTACCAAAGAGAGGTACACAAATCCTACCAAAGAGTGGTACACGACAGAACATTGGAAACTGATCCTGTTTTAGTAGTGGGTGTAACTGCTTGTATTCTTTGTGCAAGAACTGACAACAGAGAGCTGTTCATCGGCACATACTGGTTGTATGGGTGGGGAGCTGGTAACACATTATTGAGACTGAAAATTGAAAATGCTTACCAGTATATAGACAGTATGTCGATTGACTGATCTAATGCTATTCACGAAAGACTGACCAAATGACCTCGAACGAGTCAGTACGGTCTTAAAATAGCAATATTTCATACATCGTAATGATGCGGGGAATCGAACACGAGTGTCCAGTGTGACGAGCGCAGGCTATAATTACTAGGCTGCCCCACCCGAATGCAGGTGTAACGCGCATTGCTATAATGGGTTTTACTTTCGTTTACTTACTGGTGAAGCTGTTCCAGCACTTACGTATATTGCATTCCCAAACTGGATTTTTTTCAAACGTATTCAAACATAAATCAAATTTATTGAGCGCAAAAAGGTTGCAAGCGCTCCACGATAATAAGGAATCACTGTTGAAAGCGGAGTATTCATACACACCTAAACTTCAAAGTGAACAACAACTGAAAATGTTATTTAAACGAAATCTTCAAATAAGACACTTTTTTTTTCGAAACTTCGATTTGTGTTTCGATATGTGTCCAAGCCAGAAATCTACACGTCCAGGGTACTAATCTGACTATATCATGAGAATATGACAAAGTGAGCGACGGTTGTCTGTAGTCAGACAGACTGTGAGGGATGTGGATGGATGGACCCTCTGCACAGGACACCTATATGAACAAACTAACCCCCTAGAGAGATAGTGCATATCAAGGAGGTCGTCAGTAAACATTGCCGTGATACGACATTTACTCTGAAAGGACGTGAATAGCTTATGGTATGATATCACTGTGATTGCGGTGCCCTTGTTAACCAAACCCCAGGTACATGTGGAACTGGACAACTACTACAAGTGCTTACAAGGTACTATTACACCATACATTTGATTGGCTTAGCTGTGATTGATTGCAACACCTGGAGTCCAGACTCTCACTACAATTTGCTTGTACGCTCAATTGAATTTGCTTTGTCAAATAAACATGACTGATTACTTTCTGGAAATGACTCTGGATATAAGCCTTGATAAGTTCTCAAACATTTTGCCTGTACTAGTCTCTGCTGTAAATGTTACGCAGGTCAAAGTTGGGAACGAACAATATTTTGAAGTCCCTTGTCCAGCTCTGAGTGAGTGAGTGAAACTGTTTAAAGCCGCAATCTCTCGAGAGGTCAACTAGTTACAGTTTTAGTAGGGTGGGTGTTGTGGATACAGCGTTGGCCAGGACATCGTGGATGCATCGTTGGCCAGGACGTTGTAGGTACAGTGTTGGCCAGGACGTCGTGGATACAGCGTTGGCCATGACGTCCTAGATACAGCGTTGACCAGGACGTCCTAGATACGTCGTTAGCCAGGACGTGGTGGATACAGTGTTGGCCAGGACGTCGTGGATACATCGTTGGCCAGGACGTCGTGGATACATCGTTGGCCAGGACGTCCTAGATACGTCGTTGGCCAGGACGTGGTGGATACAGTGTTGGCCAGGACGTCGTGGATACATCGTTGGCCATGACGTCCTAGATACAGTGTTGGCCAGGACGTGGTGGATACAGTGTTGGCCAGGACGTCGTGGATACAGCGTTGGCCATGACGTCCTAGATACAGTGTTGACCAGGACGTCCTAGATACGTCGTTGGCCAGGACGTGGTGGATACAGTGTTGGCCAGGACGTCGTGGATACATCGTTGGCCAGGACGTCCTAGATACATCGTTGACCAGGACGTCCTAGATACGTCGTTGGCCAGGACGTGGTGGATACAGTGTTGGCCAGGACGTCGTGGATACATCGTTGGCCAGGACGTTGTAGGTACAGCGTTGACGAGGACGTCCTAGATACGTCGTTGGCCAGGACGTCCTAGATACATCGTTGGCCAGGACGTCCTAGATACGTCGTTGGCCAGGACGTGGTGGATACAGTGTTGGCCAGGACGTCGTGGATACATCGTTGGCCAGGACGTTGTAGGTAGAGCGTTGACGAGGACGTCCTAGATACATCGTTGGCCAGGACGTCGTGGATACAGCGTTGGCCAGGACGTCCTAGATACGTCGTTGACGAGGACGTCCTAGATACATCGTTGACCAGGACGTGGTGGATACAGTGTTGGCCAGGACGTCGTGGATACATCGTTGACGAGGACGTCCTAGATACATCGTTGACGAGGACGTCCTAGATACATCGTTGACCAGGACGTGGTGGATACAGTGTTGGCCAGGACGTCGTGGATACATCGTTGGCCAGGACGTTGTAGGTAGAGCGTTGACGAGGACGTCCTAGATACATCGTTGGCCAGGACGTCGTGGATACAGCGTTGGCCAGGACGTCCTAGATACGTCGTTGACGAGGACGTCCTAGATACATCGTTGACCAGGACGTGGTGGATACAGTGTTGGCCAGGACGTCGTGGATACATCGTTGGCCAGGACGTTGTAGGTAGAGCGTTGACGAGGACGTCCTAGATACATCGTTGGCCAGGACGTCGTGGATACAGCGTTGGCCAGGACGTCCTAGATACGTCGTTGACGAGGACGTCCTAGATACATCGTTGACCAGGACGTGGTGGATACAGTGTTGGCCAGGACGTCGTGGATACATCGTTGACGAGGACGTCCTAGATACATCGTTGACGAGGACGTCCTAGATACATCGTTGACCAGGACGTGGTGGATACAGTGTTGGCCAGGACGTCGTGGATACATCGTTGGCCAGGACGTTGTAGGTAGAGCGTTGACGAGGACGTCCTAGATACATCGTTGGCCAGGACGTCGTGGATACAGCGTTGGCCAGGACGTCCTAGATACGTCGTTGGCCATGACGTCCTAGAAACGTCGTTGGCCAGGACGTCGTGGATACATCGTTGGCCATGACGTCGTGGATACATCGTTGGTGATGACGTCGTGGATACATTGTTGGCCATGACGTCGTGGATACAGTGTTGGCCAGGACGTTGTAGGTACAGCGTTGGCCAGGACGTCGTGGATACATCGTTGGCCATGACGTCGTAGATACATCGTTGGCCATGACGTCGTGGATACAGCGTTGGCCAGGACGTCGTGGATACATCGTTGGCCATGACGTCGTGGATACATCGTTGGCCATGACGTCGTAGATATATCGTTGGACACTACGTGGTGGATACAGCGATGGCCGTGACGTCGTGGATACAGCGTTGGCCAGGACGTCGTGGATACAGCGTAGAAAAACGGATTTTTAATGTTATCATATGAGGTCGGCTGAACTGAAAAGCGAAATAGGAGGCTGCTCAGCAACAGTCACCTTGTAGAAGTACCAGGTTGTTTACTGATTCCGAGCTAATGATGGGCTCAACCAGCTTAATCAGCTGAACCCATTTGTTGCATTTACTTACTTTGCTCTTAATAATATATGAACAAGCAAACAAATAAAAATCCATCTAACCGTTTCTACCGTTTTCCAAGAATAACTAAACCCGTCTAAATCCAAATCAGATGCTGGCAGCAAATGATACTACACCCTTTCCATGGTATTTCTACATCATAGGCCAACATCTGAATCTGCTTAAATATATGTGCTGTGAATAACGGCAGATACATAATCATCATATGCCGTGCATGTTGCATATATCTATGCGCGTATGAACGTTAAATGAATAGCCCTTCAAAATACATCCATACAATTATCAGCACTTGGACAAGATGAAAAATCGAAATCATTTGAGAAATGTGATAAACAGGTTTTTCGTAACGTTATCTTTTGTTTGGGTAGAAGCGACAATCACTGCCAGTTACCGCAAGGAACAGTGCACATACATATTGGGGACACCTGAAACATCTAAAACAACCATATTTTTCCAATAGTATTCTCACATTTTTCAGGTTAAGATGCAGGCTTAATATAATCGAGAGTCCAAACTGTCAATATCTGGCGGCCTTCACTTCGAGACTCGCTCCTAGCTGTGTGGAGGAGAGAATTATTGAATCTGCCGATATATTCGCCATGACTGTCATAGATGTGTGTGTTTCTCAGTTTCTGAATCCAGGCTGCCAGTTAGTGTATATGTCAGAATGCAATGAGCAGGGTTATCTGATACTACATAACAGAGATGATTGTCATATAATGTGTACATTACATCCTCTTGATCGTGATGTTCGTTTCGTTATGGGAGTACGTTAGTGTGAGACCAGAATGACTGAAGATATTAGCTTGAACGTTAGGACAAGTGTATTAGGCCACTGGACTTGTCACCTGTTTAGTCAAAAGCTCTAACTGATTACAGTGCATCACATGGTTGGGCCCTTACAGTCACTATTGATTACAGAGCATCAGACGGTTGAGCTCGCATAGTCACCATTGATTACAGACCATCAGATGATTGAGCACTAAGTGATCATCAATTACAGAACCATTGTTTGGTTGAACGCTTAATCATCATTTATCATAGATCATCACATGGGTGAGCCTTGCTCATCATCGATTACAGAACATCATATGGTTCTGTCTTGCTCACCATTGATTACAGAACATCACATGGTTGAGTCGTAGGTTTTCTCTTATCCTTTTCTCTTATTGTTGAGCCCATCAGTCGCCTTTGCTTTCAGAACCTCACACGGTTTTGGCCCGTTAACATCGTTCATTACAGAACTCCACGTGGTTGAGCCTTCATATCCATGATTGATTTACAGAGTCTCACACGGTTTGGCCCGTTGACATCCTTGATTACAGGGCGTCACACAGCTGGGTTCTAAGCCATCGCTGGTACTTTTAAGCCACAAACGTGTCTTTGGAATTGCAATGAAGAGGTGGAACAGTCCACCAATTGGAACGTGAAGCTGGACCATACATACCTCAATAGCTCTATCACAGGGAGGACACCTCCTGTCGACATGCACAGTGGAATTTCCAGAGCATGTAATGCGAGATACCCTGTTACGTAACATCCCCGGGGGATACTGTGGATGATGTCAATCCCTCCTGAAGTGAAGGTTGCTATAGTTGCTGCCGTCACTCACAGTATACAGCCAGCATCTCCACCTAATGCAAGGCTCTCACTGAGTCAATGCGTCAATATTTGTCTTTGTCAGAGTGGGAATGCCGCTCTCTAATGTGTTTGTAATCGTTGGTGTGCGTGTGAATGTACATTAAGTGGCAGGCAGCATGTTTGACTGGTTATCGAGGCTCAGTGAAGTAACTATTTGTTCGTAGGATGCTCTACAGACAGAGCTCAGTCAGTGCAATACTCGCCTTGGGCGGAACATTCAGTGTCTATTCAATTTGCTAGAAAGTTTGAGAGGTTAAAATTTGGTATTTATACATCGGATCAATAATAAAGGAAGGTATCCCGGGCCCCTTTGTATCCTTCTTAGTGGTTTTCAGGGCCCTACAGGACATTGCAGCTTACAAATCTCGGCGTACCGCACATTACAGCTTACGAATCTCGGCGTACCGCACATTACAGCTTACGAATCTCGGTGTACCGCACATTACAGCTTACGAATCTCGGCGTACCGCACATTACAGCCTACAAATCTCAGATTACCGCACATTGCAGCTTACAGATCTCGGCGTACCGCACATTACAGTTTACAAATCTCAGAGTGCCGCACATTACAGCTTCTAGACCTCGATGTACTGCACATTACAGCTTATAGATCTCAGTGTACTGCACATTACAGCTTACAGATCTCGGTGTACCGCATGTTACAGTTTACAAATCTCAGAGTACCGCACATTACAGCTTCTAGACCTCGATGTACGGCACATTACAGCTTATAGATCTCAGTGTACTGCACATTATAGCTTACAGATCTCGGTGTACCGCACATTACAGATTACATATCTCGGTGTACTGCAAATTACAGCTTACAGATCTAAGTGTACCGCACATTACAGCTAATAGATCTCGGTGTACTTCGCATACAGTGCAACTAAATCTTACTCAGCGCACTTCATATTATACATGTAGCGTAAGGGCACAGATTTCCGGAATATTGGAATATTGAAATATTTTTATGCATTCATTATCGTTATTATGTTATAACCAGAACCTTTCTGGAACCCATCTAAATATATAAATGTAAACAATAAACACTTCCGAGAGGAGAATATTGTCTAATGTAAAAAGTCCTGCCATTGGCGAAGTAAACTATTTACAACATCCGTAAGAACCTATTTGCGTTGGGATGTGCTTTTAATATATTTAGATGCTATCATGAATGTTTTGCGCCTTTGCTTACATACTCGTCATATTAGCCTCGAGTTTTCCTGTATTAACCCTAAATAGCATCCCCACGTGTAGGGACTTAAAGGAACATGGCGGTATCGTTAATCACAGCGTTATTAGCAATATCACAAAGGCAAACAAGATCAATATCGTCACAACAACGTATCAGACGCCCACTTCTAATATCTAGATCCCACACCAACACAAACATGCCCGTGTGGGGCCATCAGTTAGCCATCCTGCATGCATAACATGGGAATTGCCTACAACGTCAAGAATACTGCAGTGGAGAGAAGACTCGCCTCGGGCGCTGTGAACATCAAACACTCAGCACCCTTCAACCCCAATCTCCCAATCCCAGATGGGGATGATAGCAAAACGGCATTGTCTGTACAGCATTGCTTACATTCCATCTGTTTTAGTGATACCGCTCCTCCTCGCCATGTTGGCGTTAACCGATCTCCCCCTCCCGAGGTCCCTCCCACGCGGAGAGCAGGTTACAGCTGCTGAATGGGCCGGTGGTACCAAACATTCGGTGCCTGTAACTGACTCTCCAAGGTGTGATATGCGTTGCAATACTTTCCCGCATGAGTGTAATATCCCTTTAGTTTGTGCAACATGGGATTCACTTTCTGGATTCAGAGTCAAGGGATTCGTGCCACAGAGAGAATTTGTTCATACACATCCTTTGGTATTAAACCAGTATGTGTGTGACGGTGATGTTTTCGTAAGCTATCAAACTCCTTTAATCTTCCTAATTTCGCTGCATATAGATGAAAGCCAGAGTTGGTTGTTTTCGTCCATGCCTGGTATTAGTAGAAGCAAAGGATATATTATTAGTCCGATATTCAAACAGGAGTTCTTTGAATAACAACACAATAATGGCAAAATGAAATCTATATTTTCCGAAATGATCTAATACTTATCGAATACCGAAATTCTCCCCAGGTGCGTCAAGGCTACCAAAGGCGAGGAAATAACTTGCTCTTAAGAAAAAGTCTTACTTCGGCAAGAGCATGTGTATATGAATCACTATCAACTGGTCAGCCTCTAGTCCGCACGCTTCCTGAATAAATACTGAAAAAGTCATTGGATGGATGAACTGATTGGAATGGTGACTCACGTGTTAGCTATAGTCCACCAGGATGGATCACAACAAATGTTAAGTGAGTGAATCAAATATTTCTGGTCAGCTACACTCACGCTAAGTCTCTGAATATAACTCCAGAAAGTAGGGGATATTCCATTTTGATAGTAAGCGTCACTGCATGTAATAAGGCTTACTTCACAGGGGGCTTCGGCATTGCAGGAAGGGTTGATTAAAGTGTGTTGATTAAAGTGAGTGTGTGAGTTCCAGCTATATGACGGCAGTCTGTAAATAACTGAGTGTCACCCAGATAATCCAGTGATCAACAGTATGAACATCGATCAACATCCCATCGACTGGGACCCGATGACGTGTCAACCAATCCGATCCCGTTATTACGACAGGCATGGGCTAGCTACTGCAGATGAATATGCTAACTCGGATGTTCACTGGTGGTCTGGTTTGAAGGGAAAGTAACGCCGCTCATTGACTGTGAGACAGGCAGACTGGGTGATACCTGGTGATACCGCCACACACATGCACATGCACGTCAGTTGTTCAACAGTGGAACTTGTGGTTTAAAACATGGAAGAGTATGAAAGGCGCGGTGCTATTGAAGTGTTCGTTAAAGCAGCATGCTCTTTTGAGCATCAAAAGTCTGTAAATGGAGTATGGCGTCACTCGAGTACACTAAACACAGGTAATAGATTTTCAGTGAGTCAATGTAATTATCCTTGTCATAAGATTAGAACCTAACTATGAAACAGGTGCGGCTGTCCCACGGATTTCCTTAGTCTTTAGTTCAGGTGGACAGAGGGGCAAGAAGATGTCTATTGAGCGAAACGATTATAAATACATTGTGGCGTTTGCATTTGGTATCGTCTGTGACGGACAGCGACTTGTCCAGCTTTCGTCAAATTTTAATCATGTATGATACCTATTTCGGGGATATTCTCTTGTTCTATTTTGACATGTTTATATGTTATCTGTGGCAGCCATCCCAGTACATATGTTTAATGTAATTCAGTCAGACTTTGAACTAACTTTGGACCGATTTTGGATTGGCTTCATCGACGACACTGGTGGTTTGATTACAGGGTTTTGCCCTTTTGTACCAACCACGACATTTAAATTAACAGAGCACAAACACATGGACATTCAACAAGATCATCTTCTCTTTGGCCGCTTTTTGGCCCATGCCTCAACAGCAGCTACACAATCCCAACGTCCGCAGAAGACATTCCGGTTCATAATTGAATAACTGAAGAACAGTAATTGAGACGTCACCTGCGACTGTCTGACCAACATGTTGGCTGTCTTCTGATTGGTCTTGGCAGCTAAAGTGCTGGAGTTTATACCATGAGCCGCCACTTCCGCGTTCTGCAACACTTTCCTGACAATTTGGATAAAGTCGAACAGAAGCGTAGGTTAAACAACCAATCTTTAAATAAACATTAAGAATCTGTTTTATCGGTTTTGCCAAGGAAGGTTGTTCGTTGTGAAGATCCTTGAGCCGCGTCCTTAAATGTTTATGATCGTGGGTTGTGTTTCTGGGTTTTGAGTACCGTACACCTAGGTTCCAGCGAAGAGGTAAGCGTTACTTGAGACATGCATCATTTGAGGCGTTCTGCCACATCACGTTTACACACAATAAGAAATTGAAACATTGTTCTGAGTGTCGTGAAGCGGAACCCATTAACACATACCTGGTACTCAAGAACTCTTCCAATGAGCTGATCATTCATTCAATAATTCAGTTTCAGTTTGATCCATCTAGTGTTTGGAAAATACGGTAGCTCATTTAGTGGCCTTTTATGAATAACATAAGCATTCCTACGAAGTTGGAATATACACAGTCACGCTTCAGAGAAATCTACCTGGTCTGAGAACTAGTGACAGAGGTACACGGTAAAGGCGCTGTCAATGGGATTGTGTTTGTTGATGCCGGTGATCAGATCATGTCTAATATTTCAACCTAGAATGACCTAGACTTCAACCTAGAAGTAAAGAATGTCAGTGTGAAAAATACAGTCTTGAATATCCTCAGAAACAAATTCCGTTTGGTGTGAAAGGAAAAGCATTTGTGAAAATTAATGAAGGGATCACTAACAATCAATGATGACACCAGGTGCTCGCAAAAGGGGTAAAAGACAGAATAACGAAACACTACACAGAGACTTCAGGCGCCTTATGCTATTCATATGTTTAGATTTGTGCCCTTAAAGCAAAACAAACAGGCAATACAGGTTAATTGTACGGTTTAAAGGTGCTAATTTCGCAGACACATATACACGGTGATAGAATTACACCAGACTCACGGTAATGAGATGTCCATAACATGTGGTATTTACTAAAAAACACCTCAAAACTAAAGGAACTCACGTCAATACCTGCCTGACCTTTTGTCGCAATTAACGAAGTCTACTAAAAATCGATGAGGCATGAGACATACATATGCAACACCGGCTCCTTTCATCCATCCGCGAGAACGTGCTATTTGTGAACATTATTCACGACTGTCTTTCGACAAAGCCGTTTTTCAAAATGCAAAGAAATATTTAGGAAAGTCTGTTGTAACTGTTTTTTTCTGTGTTTTTTTGTTGTTGTTGTTGTTTTTAAAAACTGTTCAAATTGACTCTGTAGTGGATGATGATGGCGGGATCTGTGTGACTGTGATTGGAGCGTCCAGTGGAAGAGGGTAAGATAGAGGTGGTTCAACGCCCGGAGTAACATACCAAAAAACGTAAGAAGGTTCGTGCTGGCTAGCGTGTGGTATTGACAATACAATGTATCACTAGGGTAGTTTATACCAACAGCATCTGTGCTCGCAGCGCGAGGAAGACATATGTCTCATTCTGCAGTACCAGCTACGCCTCTCATCTACCCCATTTCGCTCCAATGTTTTGAATGAAACGGGACGTGAGATAAAACAGATCAATGGAAGAGGTACATTCACCATGTAGTAAGGATTCCAGTGTCCAGCGTGATTAAGATAATGTATTGTATTGCATTTGACCGGGCAGAAATTTACTACACGTCCTCCGAACATTGTTCCTTCTTCTCCGTTTGGTAGAAGAAGACTAGAAATGTCTAATGAATTACCTTCAATGTGCGGAGACATCGGGCGATAAAGGGCACTCCGCGCACATGCATCAACCACGATAAATCATATGGCAAACATGACGTATTAACTCTCCGTACGAGAAGGTCTGTTTGCTGGTCGTGACTCATACGTCACGTCTCCTGCATGGAAAGGAATACGTTTGGGAGTTGTTGGATGTCCAGTTGTTGGCCACAGGGGCGTTGATTGTTAACGCATTGCTGGCATTGCGAAGAGCGGCTTATGGTGTTACGGCAATGAAATGTATTTGTTTTTGTAAGCAATCTTTGGGTGTGTAAACCTGAAATAACATTGCCGAAGTCAGGAAGGTAATATCAAGGATTATGTATGTCCATGTCTTTGATTTTATACCTGAATGCTTTGGCACTGGACCTAGCTCCATGAAGCATGTGTCTGCTACTCAAATTATTCTTGTGTTTATGAATCTCATTATCGTAATTTAAACAGTGATGATACCTGGTGTTTGCCAAAAGACGTTCGCTGTCAATTGAGTGTATGAGTTTATTTTTACGCCGCACTCAGTGATATTCCAGCTATATGGCGGCGGTCTGTAAATAAACAAGTTCGGACCAGACAACCCAGTGATCAACGGCATGAACATCGATCTACGCAACTGGGATACGATGACATGTGTCAGCCAAATCAACGAGCCTGACCACTCGATCCCGTTAGTCGCCTCTTACAACAAACATGGGTTACTGAAGATCCATTCTAACCTGGATCTAGCGCTTAAAGCGTTTGCTGGTCACGCCGGAGTACGATTCCAAATAAGGGTGCAATATGTGACGCTCATTTCTGGTGTCCCTGCCGTGATATTGCTGGAAAATTGCTAAAAGCGTAAAACCTAAGTCACTCACTGACATGTGTATTGTCTACCGAAATAATCCTTTTGAGAATTTTGGTTTCCATGTTACGTTTATAGAAACCCGTGTACTTGCCTCCTAACAGCACTGGTGACCGAATTACAAACCAAACATAACACTCAGTCACATGATGAATCAGTACATGACCCATCTCCCCCCTACCATACACCAACACTCTGGTTGGGGCGTCCTAACCATCACGTGAAACACACCCTTCGTAGCACCTATCTTGCGCTTTCGGAAAACTATTATCCTAATGACTTTTAACTGCCAGTGTTCCACCGACCTTTGGTATTGCGAAGCTTCCATCTCTCAGAAACGCATGCAGGTATAAACACAGAGGATATTTCTAGGCAGTGGAATTTCACGGCTCGTATATTTGCTCACCACTTGAGCATCTTGCATGTGGTTGGAAGCAAGAAGCTGATTTACTATATTTTCTCGACACTGGCAGTGTTCTGTGATAATTGTTGCAACTGTTAAAGGTGAACGAATTACAACATGGCGTTACTGAGGTGCTGACAAGGACCATAGGTTCAGGGACCTGTTAACGAGTAAACACATCTGTGAAGGACAGCACAAAGTGTGAGTGTTTGTAAACAACACAACACAAAAACATCATGGGTTGTAGTTATAGATATATATCTAACAAAGACATATTGTGATGGAGTATTTACATTTCTAATTTTACACTTACGACAAGGCGTCAGCGGCAAGATTCATATAACTATCCTTTCGAGAACACCTGGTGTCATCACTGATTTCCATTCAGCCTTTGATCGAAGTACCCTCAATATTTTGACTTTTCCTTTTGCTATGTCTGTGTCATTCATGATTATACCTTACTTCCAGTCATCTGCAGTCGCTTGCGATGACAGACGACACTGCGAAGGTCCATTTACGTACTATTTTGTACTGAAATGAGTAATGATAGGTTCAGCTAACTAGAAACATCGAGATTGACTTCTCTGATAGGAAACATGAGACTAAGCCATCGCTTTAGGCAGTTGTGTGATGCTGACTTCTCATATTGCATATTATGTGGGAATCCAGCAAATTCTGAACGTGTCATGTTGTAAGATATAAATTGTGTGCCTCCATCGGCGATGTGATGCTCACTACACTATATCTTTTCATTGATGTTACAATGTCTGTGTATTAAACAAGCACCTGCGATTGGCGCTGATATACCTGTAGTTGTACTGGTGTCACAATGTCTGTGTATTACACAAGCACCCACATTGTGTTTTTCTACTTATGGAAGGTTTACCTGTACATACAGGAGCTACGGGGAGAGGGGATGCATTTGCCATGGGAATGTAGCGAGAAGAGTCTGACAATCTATAACAACAAACTCAGAAACCATATGTCAGACTGGAGAAGATTAATATCGATGATCAGAGCAAAAGAGAAAACTGTAAGGAGCTGCTTTTAAAACATAAAAACCCAAAAGGTTGTTCAGAAAAAAATGACATGTTGAAAGGTTTTTAGCACAGCTGTTAAAAACAACACATCCGTCTTCTATCTGACAGAACCGGGCATTTTTCCCCAGTCTCACCCCAGGATATACCTCCAGCTTCACCCCGCCATGTTTTCACACGTCAGATTATCAGCGTTAGGGATGCCATGATGTAAACATAGAGCTAGGGTAATCGTAAAGCCCTTTATAAGATACACCTCGGGTTAGGTGATGGTGTTAGTTTGTACAGGGAAAGAAGTTCATCACAAGACCGCAGCGGTGGTATTGCGGCCGATTCTGCTATCAAGACATGTGCATGTGACGTCATCTGTACCGGGCACCTGTCATCACGTGATATAACTGTTTGGTGTTTGTGAAGCATTAGCATCTGTTTATCGCACCTCTTCCAAGATGTGTGTTCTATTATGCGCTTATTTCTGGAGGATTTCGATTACCTTGTTAACTAAAATTGGTGTAATCAGTAAAGAGAAAACATATGCAGTGATTTAAATAAAAAAACTATTTGCGTCACATTGCTGTCAGAATAAATACATTGAATTCTGAAGGCCACGTATCAGTGAATAGAAAATGCTGACGACAAAAACTTCACTGCAGATCACGTGTCCTATACACGAGACCGATATCAGCTGGGTGTTTTATACAATTATTTTCATATTTTTATTGTTCAGTAATAGCATCTTAACCGCCAAAGCATTATTTCAACCATTGAAACTTCCAAGTCGTCTTTGGTGCAGCAAATTGCTGTCAAATCGTTTATGTAGACTTTGTCTTTGCTTGAAACTTTCTTGAATTTGTGCATTGTGTAACAAAAATAATGCAAAGACCGCCCAGAGCCGTGACACTTTTATTGGATGAAACGACATTAAACGACTGAATGAAAATGACAAGAGTAGTCTCAGACAGTGTAAAGGTGTGTCATTATCCTTGTGCTGGGGTCATGGCGTAACTTAGTTCTTAGAGCGTTCGCTCTTCACGCCAAAGGTCCGGGTTCGAGTTCAAACATGAGTATAACTGTATAATGAGTTTGGAGACCATTTCTAGTGTCCCCAAACTCACTGACTCATCTTTGTGCTCCTCACCACACCTTTGCTGATAGGTTTCAGTGAACTTGTAATAAATTATGTAGATCTGGTACACGTAGTGTATTACCCTGCCATATCCAGGTATCAGGAAACAGATGCCCAACAAATATTCTGAATCCGCAGAATCTTCGGAGTATCGAGCATGTCAAGAGTGTGGAGTTGGTTTGATACAAATGATGTCAATGTTCGGAAACATATTATTTCTTACACTGCATGTTGTTATCGGCGGTTTCAGCATGACTGCCGGACGCCTCACGTCTATTCGATTCATGCAAATGCAACTTAAATGAAATCCTACTGTACCATGAATCATTCTTTATAAATGATAGGCTTCAGTAATTCAAATTCTGAGACATTTTTTATGTGTTTAGTACGAAATCATATAGGCGAGTGTAAGACAGAAAACTAAGTTTACAAATATATCATTATAACTATCTCATCGTTTGGTCTTTCAGATGATTAAATGCACTTCAAACAGCACTAAAGCATACTACCGGACTCAGTTCATCTTGTGTCTACTAATACCCACACTGGAGGTCCGAGATAGTCACTCCATCATCGGGCCATGTTGTGTCCAATACCGACACTGGAGTTCCGAGGCAGTCACTCCATCTTCGGGCCATCTTGTGTCCAATGCCCACACTAGAGATCCGAGGAAGTCACTCCATCACCGACCCATCTTGTGTCGACCCAATACCCACACTGGAGTTCCGAGGAAGTCACTTCATCATCGGACCCTCTAGTGTCCAACCAATACGGGCATTGCACTTCACCAAGAAGTCATTTTTTTTATTCCATGTCCACTTTGACGTCGCTTCTACTGTACAGTCGTATGTAATACAGTCAAGTGACGGTCTTTGATAATAATGACTGGCTGTTCATCTATATAATCCTATACACACAAGGGACAGCGTGAAACAGGGACATGCGGCCTAACGAAGTAAGATTATATGACTTCAAAGCAGCCCCTTCATCCAGCGGTAATGGTCGTTGAAAGAACTCAGTAAAGGATATTCTTTCTCCGAGACAGCTTACCATTCTGATATGTCGTTGACCGTATTAAACATTAACTGAGATAATCAGGAGTAACGATTCCCGACTCTTGCCACATGATCCCCATACACGATGGCAGGTGGTAAGAGAATTTACTGTCAAGCAAAGTGAAGACATAGAGGAAACTGTGCATGGTTGTTAGAGAATATGGATGGTTCTGGTTGGTGGGTTCGGGGACGGGTAATAAGTATGATAAGTAACAATACTATATTGCTTCTGCAGATATCTAACCTGACCCACCACATGAGAGACACGACACACACAACATGTTTACAAGATTACGAACTATCGTCGTCGTCGTCGTTGTTGTTGTTGTTGTTGTTGTAACTATGTCATCGCCCTTCCAGTGTACGCTTGTTGATGTTTATACGTTAATCTTGTGATGGCTCTTTGCCTTTCATGTGACAGACGCCGAGAGAAGAAAAGCTCAGGGACTCCGATATTTTAATTGCAGTGATTGGGCTGATGTCATCTCATATGTTCTTCCAGTCGCGTATGTTTAAAAGAATTATTGTAAACATAGATATCAACCTGGATCTAAAAGCCAAGATAATGATGTTGGGTATAATTTGTTATCGGAATGTGCAGTACGACCTAGCTTGAATTCCTGCTGTGATGGATTGGTCTCCCACCGTGTGGATACCTGAAGCCTGCAGCTCACATCTCACACCCTACAGTTATACAGTATTCATCCCCAAATCCAGTGCCCAGCACACGCCCTCCATATCCCGCCATACCTTGCCCCCTGCCAGATATCCGTGATTTTCACACCCGGCCTTCGATCTCCGATTTTCACATCACACACCATTCCACAGCCGTTCCCTTACCACTGCACCCCGATCTCAGATCCTTGATCTCTGATCATCACACCGCTCACCATTCCACAACCTATCACTTCACTCCGATCTCCGATCATCACACCAATCACCATTCCACAACCTATCACTTCACTCCGATCTCCGATCATCACACCACTCACCATTCCACAACCTATCACTTCACTCCATCTCCGATTATCACACCACTCACCATTCCACAACCTGTCATTTCACTCCGATCTCTGATCATCACACCGCTCACCATTCCACAACCTATCACTTCACTCCGATCTCTGATCATCACACCGCTCACCATTCCACAACCTGTCATTTCACTCCGATCTCCGATCATCACACCACTCACCATTCCACAACCTATCACTTCACTCCGATCTCTGATCATCACACCGCTCACCATTCCACAACCTATCACTTCACTCTGATCTCTGATCATCACACCGCTCACCATTCCACAACCTATCACTTCACTCCGATCTCCGATCTCCGATCATCACATCGCTCACCATTCCACAACCTGTCATTTCACTCCGATCTCCGATCATCACACCACTCACCATTCCACAACCTATCACTTCACTCCGATCTCCGATCATCACACCACTCACCATTCCACAACCTATCACTTCACTCCGATCTCCGATCATCACACCACTCACCATTCCACAACCTATCACTTCACTCCGATCTCCGATCATCACACCACTCACCATTCCACAACCTATCACTTCACTCCGATCTCCGATCATCACACCACTCACCATTCCACAACCTATCACTTCACTCCGATCTCCGATCATCACACCACTCACCATTCCACAACCTATCACTTCACTCCGATCTCCGATCATCACACCACTCACCATTCCACAACCTATCACTTCACTCCGACCTCCGATCCTCCATCTCCGACCATCACACGACTCATCATTCCACAGCCGGTCCCCGATCCCTGCACCCGATCTCCGCATCCCTGTACCTGCCATTGCTACATGAAGTGTAATCACGAGACATATGTGGGAAAGCTACTCTCAACCTTGTGTTTCAATAACGGTAAAACATTTAACCAGTTCAACTAATATAGATCAGACATTTTTCAGACATGAATAGATAATGTCATATGATACAGCAACGTGGCTTATTGAGCGTGATGGTGTACATGGATGAGGAAGATCGATGGTCTGGCCTGGATATGGAATTACTGCTCAAATATAGTCAGTAGGTTTAATTTAGCGGTCGGTGCCTGTATCCTCCTGTAACAGTTTCAAAAAGACATGTAGCAGAGATTTCAAATCTCCACAGTCGGTCGACCTGCTGAAAACATCACATCATGGTAGATCATGAATCCATTTCAAAAACGGTCACTTTTTGGTTAAATCCAATTTCCAAGTGCATGCTGCTGCTGCTGCCGTTTTCCTTTCTCCGGTGGAATAGTGTTAAAAGCGGCGTAAAACGATATATGTAAGTACACCCAAGGGAGGGGAAAGGTATGTATATAGTTACTGCACAACACGCCAATTTCGTTTCAGACTGGTTGCTCAAGAGCAGAGACCCGTTTGCTTGTCATTATATACCGTTGATATGGGACGCGCTTATAATATCCGTCACCCGTTTGCTTGGCCCAGATTTGGTTTGCAACCTCCAGAGATCCTTTTCTAGAACTTTGCTGACTGTGGGGTTAATGACAGTAACATACACGGATCTACCTCTTGTCATTCTGGGGCTGTGGGGTCGTCTTGTGGTTGAAGCATTCGTTCGTTGCGAGGAAGACCCGGGTTCGATTCCCGACATAGGTACAATGTGAAACCCACTGCCGGTGTCCCCTCCGTGATATTGATGGAATATTGTTAAAAGAGACGTAAAACCAAAGTCACTCACTCACTCTTGTCATTTTCAGAGGTGATTGCACACACTTCCTGAGATCAAATATACCTTCATATAATTAAAATACGATATTACAGACACATGTCATTACATTCCTACGGTATAAGCACATATTTTCCTCTATTAACCAGAGTATGTTTCAGTGTTTTCATTTAATTAAACCACGATATCCTCCTTTTCCTGATGGTTGTAAACTGACGAGCTGTCTCCTGCCAGACATGCCTCATGCCATGGTATTCTCGCAACCACACCAGATGCTTGTGTCAACATACTCTAAAAGAGCGTTCCTTCAACCAGCGATCGATACGGCTGTCTAATATGAACACCGTTATTTAACAGAGGGTAATTCTGTGAGATGAATTTGAAACGCGATAGAATTTACTCGCAAAGGGCCTTCTGCGCATGGCCAAAGAAATATAATATTACTTTCTTATATCACGTTCTTTAAAGACTTAGGGTTGTTAACGAATAGTTTGAAGCGTCTGTTTCTTGAGTAAACCATCCTTCGTGACATTTCATTATTATAAATCACATACTCCAAGGATATATGCTCTACCGACAACGTTTTAAATACCCTAGTCAATAACACTGCACTTGGGGACGCCAAGATTAGATAGTTATTTCGGCGAATCACATGTATTTCTGCCACCGAAAACTAACACAAGTTGCAAAAAGACTTATTTTTGATGTAAGCGAGACAGACTCTAATATAAACCTTCTCATGTCAGTTTTAAATTACCTGTTTCAACGTTCAAAACACGTTTCGTAATTGAAAATATTCTATCCGTGCGCATTCCGTTTTATCCAGAATAACGTTAAAAGCCTTAAATGAGTTTCTTGGTGTAATAGAAGGGAAAAAAGGTTGAGGCAGTTTGGGTCGCCTGCAGCAGTTATACAACATACGGCTTGTGGAGGTTATGGTTATCTCAAGACATTATCACTTCTATTTATTCCCCCTTTGTGTAAGATCGAGGAATTATACAGATATCACCAAGAGGGGTAACATGAACTTCTGTTTGTATGTTACGAAATATCTTGGTCTGGGTTGTACCACAGGGGACGCTATCTGTGCAATTAGGCCTCTGGCTTGTCAAACATGAGTCTCCAATTGTAAGATTTTCACGATAAGTTGTTTGTTATGAGAAACAAATTGCTAAAAGTGTTTTTACCACGTGTCATGATAAGAATAGTTTTCTTATACTTTCTAGAGGATCCTGTATCAGTATATCACTGTTTGTATTCTAATTCGAGTTGTTTACAAACCTAGATATCGTACATCAACGTACGTATCTGTATGTATTCTAACGAAGCTTGCCCCATCTACAGACGTGCCTTTCATGGTAGATGTGTTCTGTTCCTTGTCCAAGACAGACTCCCTCCTCATTCCTGCAAACGATACATCCACTAAGCAAGTTTAGTTTGGCCTTGACCTCCTTAGGTCAATGTCTTCATTATACGATATCTACGAGGCATCGTATGGCAAACAAAACCTGTCTTTTATGCCTCTGGTTTATGCGCAGTAGATAAGAGAGTGTACACACTGTGTGCAGGTAGACGCTGTGTGTGTTCGAGTTTTAAACCAGATGTTGTGGTTTCATGGACGCTTAAAACTTCAAGGGATGTAAACATTCATTCGTCATCAAGTATGCTATTGTATTTACACAACATAATCTACAATCAGACACAACATAAACGTAATGAAACATACTACAAAAAGTTTTATTCATTATTATGCATAATCTTCCTTTCTTTTGGATCACGGTTTACCTCCGCCATGTGGGACGTCGTGTAAATTCTCTACGCAGACGTTCCATTATCAAGCTGTGGTTAGTATGCCCTCAGTGTGGAAGGCAAATGTATTATCCTATATTAAACAGTAGATGTTGATTGTGTTACGAGTATGTATTTTCTGTATATCTTGTTATTAATTAAGGTCAATAATTATCAATAGTTATTAATGGGTCACATTTCGTATAATATATGATCCGCATTTTAAGGAGACACATGTAATCGGTTCCCAATCGAGCGTGTCGATGCTCATGATGTTGATCACTGGATTGTCTGGTTCGGACTTGAATATTTACAGATCTGCGCCTTATAGCTGAAATATTGCTGAGTACGGCATCCTATAATTAAGAGTTCAAACCCCAGATTTACCCCTTTCATGAACCGGATTTTGGGGCCATGCTGTTACCATTCACGGAGACATGCTTTCAGACTTCGGCACCCAGCTAACCTATGTATATCAAATAGTGTTCAAAAAGCTTTACAACTCTCAAACAATACATATTTTTCTGAACACAAAACTGACAAGAACAATTTC
Organism: Haliotis asinina; assembly: GCF_037392515.1. Taxonomy (NCBI): domain Eukaryota; kingdom Metazoa; phylum Mollusca; class Gastropoda; order Lepetellida; family Haliotidae; genus Haliotis; species Haliotis asinina. The sequence goes on along the minus strand of NC_090291.1, from coordinate 53,943,893 downwards.
ATATTGCATCAAATCGTCATTAGATATTTCTTGGTACCTCCAGCAGATCTGAAACCTGTGCGTGAATGAGGGTAGTTTTACCCACTATTCCAGCACCCGTACTCATAAGGTGCCACACTTGGCTTTCGCACAGTCGGTCAGACTTTGAATGACGTTATGTATTAATGCTTATTCAAAATAATATAACTTCTCAACCCAAAGTAGCAAAACAATATGGGCGTTCCTACACGTCATCATTTTGTTCGGCAAGGCTGAAGTACATGACTGCCTTTTGAAGTTCACAAAATATATAACAAACCATATTTAACTTTCTGCGATTGGGAGCAAAGACATCTCCAAAACGAGAATATTCAGTTACAGTGCTAGGAACAGCAGGTCCAGGACATGTGATAGGAACAAAGAGTATATACATATACTGTAATATATTGGAATGGAATATTGTATCAGCTGCTGTTATCATGTTATCTTACGTCAATGCAGCGCTTGTATTAATTGTAAGTCTCCGCTAGCTCGTGTGAGTGTATTGTCCCCTGCAGATAATGTAAATGAATATGCAAGCCTGTCTTTCTATGTGTGTTGCTTCTCATTTAAGGACGAGCCTGAAAATTAATCCTTGCATCCAACTTAAGTGAATACAAAATATTCATTATATAGTAGTAACTTTAATATATGCCGAACAAACCCGGCCGATTCTTGAAATATATATATATATATATATATATATATCAGGTATTTCAAGAATCGGCCGGGTTTGTTCGGCATATATTAAATGTATATATACGTGTGTGCGTGTGTGCGTGTGTACGTGTGTGCGTGTGTGTACACTCGGGTCGGTGGTACGCTTTGTAGATGCACCGATAAAGGGATATATAATTCCCCCAGATTAGGGACAAAACGAGTGTGTTATTACGATAAGAGGAACCTTTTGTATTCTTTTTCTCACTAGAAAAACGAGAGGTTATTTGCTAAATACATGTACGTATAATTATGTAAGCAATACTCGCCTATGGTATTTGAAATGAATCTGCGGCTGGCTTCTCATAGAAAAGGAAGGATGTAAATAGCATTGTTGAGCAAGAAGGCCTTTGACGCCATCGGGAGCACAGAGTCGCGAGGAAATCTCGCATTACAGGCCACTAGCTATCTGACCTTTGTGAATTCCCTTGACGTAGCGAAAGAAGGATTAAAACTAGAGCCGACATAATGTTCCTACCGTATACTGATAGTATTCGGCAAAGACCTAATATTACCATACCACGCAATGCCTATAAATATACAGAATCGCCAGACTATATTGAGGTTGCTGTCTGAATTAGAATGATCGATGCTAAGATCACTTCTCCTGCATGTATCCAGAATCTTTCATGTTCTCGGTATTGCATTAATTGGGGATTCCCTGACACACATCCATCCTACAGGTAAATGGATACCTTGGTCGCCAATTCACACAGTGGGGATTTGTCTACATTACAAATCATGTTGAGTCTCCTCACGAAACAATAGCTGTAAATGTAATGCTTTACAAGCTGTAGGTTAGCCATTAAAAGCACGATGAAACCATATGTATCACTTCATGGCTGAAAAGAACTCTATAATTAAAGCCTTTATTCCTTAACCCCTTTCAGTCGAATCGTTTTCAACAGTTCCTTCAGGCCAATACAGGCACTTGTTAAACCAGACAAATATATTGGAGGGCGTAAACATGTATCTGATGGCTGGTTGTATGTTTCTTAAAGTACTGTTATGCAGCAATACAGTTTGAATATGATCGAGGGGATTGTTTAGTGAATTCCTGACTCAGTGAGATATTTTCGAATTCGAATTATTTTTAAAAATGATACAAGACCTAGCTCTTGCCTTCATTCGTCAAAAGTCACAAAATATTTTCGGAGTCATAGAAAAGCAGACTTCATTGAACGCTTTCGGCTTAATAACAAGTTTGTGTTAATAAATCATATCTAATAGAGAAGATACAGGTGTTGTCGAAAAGTCTGCACTATTGGTTTCTACCATCATGACACATTGCCATTTGGTGGACAACTTCTGATATTTAAGAATACACAAAGCATAGTGCCCGTGGGCAGTACTACGTCCTGGCGAGGCGTCTAACACCCATATTTCATCTACATGTTATGGATGAAGATGCATTTATTGTCGTTTTCTCATTGAACTTTGTTATCGTTTTTGACAAATTGCCCAGGACGTTTCAAGAAGAAAAATAACTGTAGCCACAACGTTTGAAGACAAACCGACAAGTGATCCATGGATAATTTTTGTTCTGAAGTTAGATGGAATTGTGGTGTACATACCTTAACGTGGCTATTACAAATTACGGCAACTTCACCTGTGCACAAAGGTGATCACTTCTTAGTTATTTTAAGGATTACGATTAATCCGTAAGTTAATTTGCTAGTCAAAAGAAATACTTTTCGCATTGTGCGTATTTTGGGGGACTTTTGAACCCACTTCAAAAAAAGAGGACCGCCCGGTAATTCAATCGGTGTGCTCACTTACAGGTTTGGGGGAACCAAGGATTATGATTCTATTAGAGCAATAAGCATAAACACGTCATAGAACCCACAATAATATCCTGGAGGGAGGTGAGGCAGCCTGGTGGTTAAGGCGTTCGGTCGACACGCTGAAGATCCCGGTTCAATTCCTCACATGAGTATAATGTGAAAAGTCCATGTATTCGTCCTGAGCTGTGATTCTGTTGGAATATTGCTTAAGCGGCGCAAAACTACACTCATAAAGTCCTGGTTAAGACAAGAAAGAAAGAATGAAAATCAGGACTTTCATTGTTGTCGCCAGACCATCTTCAAGTGAATCTTCTTAAGCTTATTTTCTGCTTTGTCAAGTCTAAATTTTCACCTCCAAAAATGGTATTCCCTTAAAACAGTTCTAGTGTGTTCGACATCGTGTGTGCTTTCCCATTATAACCATGCCATTTGAAGTCTTTTTAAATCCTCAAGGCTTAATACTTCAAAGGAAGGATCTTTTGTCATCAAACGAAGTATTCTTAATCCTAATACGTGGCCATAAAAGAGTCTCCTCGTCACAACGGTTACAATTAGTGTTCAAAGACGCCTGGAAATGTCACGTGTTGTAGGGAAGGGGTCGTGGCTTTAGGCGTGAAAATAGTCCTATTTGATACAAGAAATATTTATTGCAAGTGAGGCATGATTACATGATGAATGTGGGTAGAAACACAGTTAACGTGTTTTAAGGTGTGATGATGAGAGAATGATTGTTGCGAGAGTACCAAGCCATGCAGATGACGCAGGATAGAGAGAAAGCTCTCCTGATTAATCCAAAGGCTGTGCCATCGTTACACAGGTGGTGACACTCGTGCAACAATCGCGAGAGTGATGTTATCATACCGGCAGACATTATAGACACGGGACATTTCATTTCAGGAAACGCCTCTTGACTGTGCGTCATGGACAACCACTGCCCCAAGACAATCCCTTCAATGTGTCCAGACAATGGTATTGCCATATTATTCTGTCTCTAGATCATTCCATGGGATCACGTTGACACGTCAAAATTGACGTCAAAGGTTTTGTGCAACGGCGGTAAAACAGGCTCTGATAGACAGTCCCAGTGTTTCCTGATGAGAGCTGGTTTCATCTCTTCATAGCTAGAGTACTTGTACGTGCGTATTGCCGTCACGAAGACGTTGTGGGTTGTTGCCGCGGAAGGAGACTACACCATTTGAAGATTGCAGCCTACTGATTTGTTCCGTGATTGGAGGTCAGGAAATTCCTGAACGTGCGCTGGACGCGAATCTCACAGCAAATAGTTACATGCATGAGGTATTACGTGCAATTGTACTACTCTTTTAACCCAAGATCGGATATTGTTTTATCAGGAAAACGCAAGTCCATTTAGACCACGCGTCTTTCCGTAGATCAATAACGTCAACGGTTTGCCTTTGCCACCCCAGGCGACACTTCGCCAGTCGAGCACCAGCGGTGTCACCCTGATCGTCAGGTTGGATACAAACAGGGGTAGTCGTGGAGGAAGCGAAATCCACTAAATTCTATTTGACGATTTGATCATTCAGTTCTGTCCTTGCAGAGTGAATTTAATCTCAGTCTTAATGAGGATGAGTAGTCAAGTCGTTCCCGGGTAATACTGCGTGAGATTGCTCACTCACTCACTCACTCTCAAAACCCACTCATTTACTCACCCAACCACTCACTCACTCACTCACTCACATTCCTCACGTGCTTATTTTCACAAAATATAACTTTTAACAGTTTTGAATCTACTGTTGCTACGGTTACGCATTACCAAGATGAAATATTCCGTACTTGTTTTCTGTCCACTAATAGTGATTCAGTGCATACAGATATCAACGTTTATGAATGAGGATTTTCAGTGAATCTAAGTGTACTCAAGCATACACTTGAGTGATATATATACATGCATGTTCCTTGGAAGTCGACAGAAGAATGAAACTAGTAAATTCATGTTACCCTGGCTTTTTTCTTCATATGAGAGTCACAGAAGGAATCTGTTAATGTGTCTCTGTATAAATGGAGGCGTACAACTTTGTTCGACTTTGTTCGACTCTCTCAACAAACGTCCTCTGCAACATCCTTGGGGATGATTTCAACGTGTACGACATCAAAAACGGTGTTTCTTGTCGTCCGGGGCTGTTAGGTAGTCTAGTGGTTAAAGCGTTAGCTCGTCACTGTGAAGTTCCGGATTCGATTCACCACATGGGCACAATACGTGAAACTCATTTCTGGTGTCCGCTGCCGTGATGTTGCTGGAATATTGCTAAAAGAGACGTACAACAAAACTCACTCACACACTCATTCTCGTCGTACACTTTCAACTGATGATAGCGTGATGTGCTGACCCCAGTACAACTCCACAGCTAAACCTCGTCAACGTGTTTATAAAGGAAGGGAAAGGAGGAAAAAATGAACATTGCAGTTGTAGCTAATTGATGTTCATGAAGTACTGTGACATCACATTACTACGCCATTAAGTCATCGCCTGATCTGAGATCTCAACCAAGTAACCTATCATTTCATCCATGTTGTCGCGCCTGCGTGTGTTACATTGCTATCTAAAGATTACCCCTCACCATGCATCACCCACAGGCAATGATAAACACACGTATTGATATCTAAAGATTACCCATCACCCATGCATCACCCACGGGCAATGATAAACTCACGTACTGATATCTAAAGATTACCCCTCACCATGCATCACCCACAGGCAATGATAAACACACGTACTGATATCTAAAGATTACCCATCACCCATGCATCACCCACAGGCAATGATAAACTCATGTACTGATATCTAAAGATTACCCCTCACCATGCATCACCCACAGGCAATGATAAACTCATGTACTGATATCTAAAGATTATCCCTCACCATGCATCACCCACAGGCAATGATAAACTCGTGTACTGATATCTAAAGATTATCCCTCACCATGCATCACCCACAGGCAATGATAAACTCACGTACTGATATCTAAAGATTATCCCTCACCATGCATCACCCACAGGCAATGATAAACTCACGTACAAAGTAAAAAAGGGTTATATTTAGGATTCATACCTTCGCAGTTACGTACGGATTCTCATACTTCATACTACTTGAGTCCATCGAAATTCGAAGTCTCGCTCTCACAATTAGGCACTTAAGTCAAGGGTGTAAGTAAGTATTAAGCCAAATACAGTATGTGTTACATTTATCCATTTTGTAAATGGTTCTGTGTATTCATGACGTTTAAAGTCAGGCGGAAAATTACGCAAATGGCAATAATTCTAGATCCTTTTAGTAAATTCCAAGCGAGAATTGTTCATAATGTGTGTAAAATGTTCATAAATATCCAGGTGAAGGTTCTGAAATTACCCTACGTAATCGACTTACAAGACAAACAGATTTGTATTTAACCTAACGATTCCAGTCCTCGGTGTGTGACAAGAGGATTATTTGACAGAAACGGTTATGAGGGGGTGTAGTAGTTAGCAATTACCTTCAGCTTAGACTCGACCATTGATAATCTCAGTGTAATAGCAGCAGTCAGAAGCGACAAAAATAAATAATCCCCCCGATCATCCACCTAATAGGTCACTGACGTACCGAGTTCAAATGAACCTCTCTCTCTCTCTACCTCTCTCTCTCTCTCTCTCTCTCTCTCTCTCTCTCTCTCTCTCTCTCTCTCTCTCAAACGGTCTTGCAGGTCAAGAACAAATTCTGTTAAAAGCGAAAAACACAAGAGTTTCTGGAAAGCTTGGCTTAATTTTCTAAGAACATAAAAACAAAAATAAAACAACAAAATAAAATTAAAGACATAAAAATAAGGAGCCTTCAGCGTCACCTTTCTTCACTCATTCTGCATAAAATGGACATGAAAATATATTTGCCTTATCTACTTTTATAGAAACTATAAAGTTATATGGAATATTGCAGTTTCCATAGTTTAGACACTCAAAAAAGAACAACGCTTAACTTCTGAGAAGTACAATGGATAGTCTTTTGACATTTTAAATATTGCACAAGGACTTAGCAGAATCGATCTTTCAAATCGTGACAGAAATAGAAAGTTATTTTAGTGTATATTTAGCAAAACAAACTGATTAAAGACGACAGGAAGAGACAAGTACTTACTGAAAAGAAGTAGAGTGTTCTGTCGGATACACCTACATCAGCAGCATTGTTGACTTCCACGAAATCAGATGGATGACGTCACAATGAATCTACGTCATCTGTAGAACATTCAATGTGTGTAGTCATGATATTAGTGCGTGATGCTTGCTGTAACTATTTCAAGGGGCGCTTTATCAACACAACGAGGTTATTTGAATAATGGCACAATATATCGGAAGAGCTGTTTTAAAGTGAATATTTGATCATAAATAAATTCTCATCACCAAAAAGTTCTCATCGGGTCCGCAGTCATGAAAAGGTTCTTTTCACTTTCATTGTCATCAAACAGTTCTCGTCACTTCTATTGTGATAAAAAATTCTCATCTCTTTAGATGTCATGGAATAATTTTCACCATGTCCGTAATAACAAATAGCGTTTCCTTTATACCAATTTCAAATGACAGAAAATAGACGATGGCTTCACTCTGTAAACCAAACAACACATGTCAAGACCGCACCCGAACTCAGGGTCGCTACGCACGTATGCAGGACGTCATTCCTGAGTTTCACACTTTCGATTAATCTCTGTCGATCTTTGTCATTCCTTTGTTTCACCTCAGAGCCCTCGTGCTAAGGGGGAGATATCATCATGGGGCTGACAGATCTATGGTTGAGAGAATCCACTCTATATTGTGCAAGGAATGCTGGGCGATACAATCAGGACACTATGATAACACCAGCTATTTTGTCCATTTGCAGGGAATGGAAGTTAACGGCTGCGTTTGGTGTAAAGTTTTGTAATGAATTCGCCAGTTTTTGCACTATTTTATTGTTCCCATTATCATTATCATAATCTTTGTCATAAACCTTCAGTGTTATACTTCACAGTGACACCACTGACATGTCAGAGTGCCAGATGTTAGCGAGGCACATTCATGTCCTCTTGATTCAAACGCCCCAGTCAAAGTTCAGTCTGCAATTCCCCTATATATTTGAACTGTATTTGACACCGGCTCATCGATGTGAATATAGAAACTGCTTTAAACACACAGAAAAGAATAGAATGAATGAGGTCGATGGTGATGAAAACAACATGAAACAAAAAAAAACAAAACAAGCCCAAATATAAAAGCGGAAAACATAGCATTAAGAAATTAAGGCAATAAAAGCTCCGCACACTATAATTTTTTCAAGCTACACATATCCACAATTGCCTGTTACTGACAGTGTTGTTTGGAGGTCTTGTGGTAAAGCATTGACGCGTTCTGCTATCACTCGGAGACAATGCACACAGAACTACAATGTATGACGCATGTTCTTGTGTCCGCTGCTATGAAAGGAACAATACTAAAAGATGGGTAAAAACTTTTTAAACTCATACACACTCATCCGATACAATGATGCCACATCATTAACACTAATAAACACGTCAGTTTACATGAGAAAGGGCGATTGACGTTCCGCTGGCTGGTCTCGAACGTGATGCATTCAATACGAGTGCTTTGTAGGGAGGCGTTGATCCCCCGGAGTGACTTCAGTCCCTCCCATCATCCATCACGTCTTCACCCACACATACTCCTTTGTGCATGGGTACAGTATTTCTTTAGTCCATTCATGTATTGGCCCCCATGAGTCGACTTTATCGATTTCAATCATAATGTGATTATATGTAACGGAGCCCTTCAGATTAAGGCACTTAGAGCTAAGGTACCCCACGTGTATCTTGCAGGTTACACCAGTTCCACTTGGTCGGCGTAACATTTCGGTGCCTTAGTTTGTTGTATGGCATTAAATATCAATTGCCTAAAAGCAATCAAATATTTTTGTGGTCTATAAACAACAGGGATTTGTCAGCTTACCTATAGTTTGCCGTCAACAACACAGCCTATAGTCAGTAGACTACATGATTGCCGATAGATTACAATTCACATGATGCTGACTGGTCGGTTAGAAATAGCAGGGTGCCTATGGACAACATGCAGACCGATAGGTTAGAATTGCTGGGGAAGATCGTATTGTCGTAATCGCTCAGGGAAAACATGATGCTTTACTAGCTTGGAAACAGACTCACATTAATGAGGAAGACTGTGCTTCTGTCTGTGCTATCTGTCAGCTTAAATGACAGCGACAGAGCCCTTTCCGTGTTTGTGAGAATCCAGTGTCAATAGGAGACATTTCCATGATCGGTGTATGTATCTGTGTCTCTGTATGTCTGTGTCTCTACGAGTCTCTGTGTCTCTGTGTATCTTTACGTCCGTATGTGTCTCTGTGTCTGTGACCCTGTGTGCGTATGTGTCTCTGTATGAGTATGTCTCTCTGTCTCTGTGTATCTCTCCGTGTCCCTAGGTGTGTGTCAGGGTGTGTCTCTTGGGTCTCTGCGTGCGTCTTTGTCTCTGTGTCTCTCTGTGTCTCTGTGAGTATCTGTCTGTCTCTGTCTCTGTTCTCTTTGTGTGTCTGAGTCTCTGTAAGACTGTGTGCGCGTCTGTCTCTCTGTGTCTCTCTGCGAGTCTCTGTGAGTCTCTGTGTGCGTCTGTCTCTGAGTCCCCCTGTGTTTCTCTGAGTCTGCGCGCGTCTGTGTCTCTCTGTGAGTCTATTGAAGTCTCTGTGTGCGTCTGTGTCTCTCTGTATCTCTGTTTGCGTCTGTGTCTCTGTGTCTGTGAGTGTGCCTGGGTCTCGTTAAGTCAACGTGTGCGTCTGTGTCTCTCTGTGTCGCTCTCTCCCTATGTCTCTGTTGTTACGATTAAGAATTTACCGTGACAAACGATGTAAGATAAACCCCTTTGAACCAGCAAAACAGAACAAAGACAAGTCGTTAACGTTCAAATTCTGTATTATTATGCAACGAGAGCAACAAAGTCACAAGTCAATATAACAATGCTGATTACAAAATAATACAATTCAAGAGAGACAAAATCTAAGTCAATGGGTCACAAAATATAATATATCAAACTCACCAAAGTCTCAGTACGAGAGGTAATCGACTATGCAGAATGTAAACACAGCGATCGGTCTGACAGCAGATAAATGTAGATTCAGGCGTTGACGGGTTTTGATGATCAAACGTTGGCAGTAATATATCCTCCAGTTAATATGAATGAAAGTGTAGCCCTCAAGACGGCAACCAGCTTTTATATATATATATATTTCGGGCACTTACGAACAATCGAACAATCGTCAACACTGTAGAATGCCCTCGAATAAGTCTCCCTGAAGTAAACACATAGAAAGAAAACTAGAAACAGATAAATTCCGGAAAACCAAAATCCTAAAAGTGTTGACCATCTATTAAAATGAAATGTGACCCATCATAATTATTATTCAAAACACTATATATTGTGACCCAATAATAATTATTACTTGATTAATAACAAAATATACAGAAAATACACACTCGTAACACTGTGAGTCTCTCTGTGTCTCTATGTCTCTCTGCCCGTGTATGTTATGGCTGATTTCACCAATATTCAACAGCAAAATACAAAATTACCAACGATTACATCTGCTAGTTAAACATGCTAGTCAAACATAACTCCTTAACTTTATGTACTAGCTAACAATGTTCCCACGGTGTGCTGACTGACGGACATTTATCACCACGAACCATTCACCCAATCGATCAGTCATTAATCGTCTCTGCCAGGTTGGTGTAACCTAGACTGGTTAATCGCGAGTCTAGTTAAGCTGCCCTGTAAGGAATCCTTAATGAACGCTTTAACCACTAGGCTCCTCCCACCGCGCCTAAAGTGATTATCTCCCCACAACCGGAATATGGCAGAGTATGGCGTAAAACTAAACTCACTCACTGTAGAAGGTTGAGTGACTACGGAAAGTTAGTGGTTCGATCACCCGTGTGCGTCATTATAATAGCACATGTTGATGCCCTGCCTGGCATTTGATACGACGGAGGCAAAACAACGACCGACCGGCTCAGATGCGAACACCGTAGGAGGCACTGCCTTTCTGATGTGAGGTCAGCTCCATATTAAGGTACCCATGTTTACAATACCTCTGTAAATAGTTTGAGAAAGCAAGACGAGCAAACTAGCTCAACTATGGCGATTAATACACACCAGTCGTCTTCCTGATTAGGGATAACAACTCTCAATGTAATTCGATGCAGATTCTCACATCTCTTCTAGATTGGCGCTCCATCAACGGTGTACATGCCTCAATTTCCTTAGTAACTCAATAAAACTTTCAGAATACCAACAAACAGTCAAAAGGCTACCCGCATGTTATTCACTACCTATTAGCAATTTGGAACATAGGAAAACACGTCTATTAGTGGAGTGGATTTATCACAGGGAGTACGTCATGGAGTGTGCTGTAGGAGATTACACGACCGAGGTGTGGGTTTTGCTGATATTTATTCTTGTTTACAATATCTGAACGCGTTTCAAACGCGGATCTCTATACGTGCTTTTTTCGTTATTGTGAGCCTCTTATGACGTCAACAGTGATTATTGATAACTCATTTGTTGACTACACTATCGCGCATGTCATTTCCTGAGCACCTTCCGGTCATCAATGACGTCATGGCTCAAGTCAATCCAATATGCCAGTGACACGGCAAGCTGTCTGTCTTATGCCTACGGTAAACTAAATGCCTTATATTGGAACTACTGCCGCTGACGTGAATATTCTACAATTCCAAACTCTACAACCATAACATTTGCCAAGACGACTAGCTCGTCTCACAGGCATTGTGTCAGTGGACTACTTTACTGGGTCAAGCCATGCGTCATGATTTTAATATTAAGTCCACTGCTGACGTCACCGTTTCCTCAAAAGACATAGAATCGTCTTTGGTTACACATGACTCAAGGCTCCTGAGATTGCAAACTCTGATGGTAAAACAAGTCACAGCACGGATTGCGGGCTTGTGAGATTACATAAGCCTGTAAAACAGGGGCAATGCAATCAAAGGAGACTTTTCCTGTCCTACAAAGGTAGATTTATCAAATCAGATCACTCGAACGTATATATGTTCTGACATGTATAAAAGGAATTAGCAGACTGCGGTTTCGTAGTCTGTACAGCATTATATCTTGTTCGCCGGTGTTTCAGTACGGAGGTAAAGTGTCTCCAGGCATGTCATCGTTGTCAAGATGTTCAAAACCATAACCGTCCACTATTCCCTATTTAGCTGCGTGGTACAAAGTCACCCCTGGTTCGAACATAATGAAGATAATCTTGGAAGCCGCAGTGGCTGAACGGATTAGATGACTGACTTTGCGCGCAGGCGATTACGTGCCGGAGAGGATGGGTTCAAATCCTGGATGTGACTGAACCCATCAAAAGTACAAGAATCTCCACTTCTCCACTTTATTGAACAAACAAATATTCCAAATCGAACACGTGTAATATATGACATTGTGCATTCAGTTAAAGGTCTCATGCAGCATAAAACAACTTTGCAGATTCTGATACCGTCCTGTATGCACTTACCGAAACAAATCATCAAATATGTCAATTCAACATATAAAGTTGAAAAAAAAAACGCGATGCAAAAAAGCCCGTGAAATCGAAGTTCAAACGATTTACTAATTTTCCCCCAGCGTTTGGGGAAAAAGTTGTTTCAACAGTTATGCTGCGCTGCGCTCATAACGTTTGCGCAGTGAATAGGTTTACTGTGCTTTTGATTTGCGATTATACGCTTATAATTTTGTTTATTAGTTTTTTCTTAATCAGCAATGCATTCTTTCTATCTTGAATTATTGATAACTGTGTTTTAATTATGTTTGACTTGCTTGCATGTGACCTTTAACATTTGGTTAACATATTTCTTATAAACGAGATAATATGTAACCCATATTAATGAGATCATATATGCCTCATATTCTGCATGGGTTATATATAATCCATGTTACGTTTTGTGAGAGAAAACCCCGCCTTTTCCTTCAGACCTACAATTGGAAGTACACTCACTCTATCGCGCGATTTCTATCGCGCTACATTTTCAATTTGGGTATACTTAATACTCATATCTGTAGATAGATATTTCAAAACCCATCTACAGTGATAGAGAAAGTATACCTTCCTTTGAATATGAGCATCATCGAGTTCGACATTTAAACCATCTGCTTAATTAAGAATTTCAAACAGAACAACGAACCCCTTTTACTCGCTGATCGTAGTGCCAGTGGCTGTTGTAATATATTGATATTATTTAGTTTGTCATGTATGTTTCGGTTCAGCATGCCCATCTCGCTTTTGTATGTACTCATGTGAAACCTTACGGCGCCCTGAGAACCAGAATATGAAGGGACTGAAATTGCTATCGTTGAAATTCAGCTTTATCGAGACGTTATAGATCAATGCAAGTTCGATGATTACAATGCTGAGACACCAAGGTCTCTCAGAGTCCAGTAGCAACAACAATACCCCTGCAAGATAAAGTTTTGGCCATCAAGAAGGTGAGCATAAAGGCTAGTCCACATGAAGGAGGGCTGCAAGCAATAGTTGTTCACAGAACGTCTTAACATCGGAGCCAGACAGTAATCATTTTTCATCTTGAATGTAATGAAAGTTATATTACAGCTAGTCGCGATCCTGTATGATATGGCACAGTCAATCGAGAGTACAAGATTGTCTGTGACATCCTTAGTTCTTCACACTGGGGCATGCATGTCTAACGGCCGCTTCCAGTTACTCGCGGATGTACAAGCATGTATAGGAGACAAAATGAATATATGACTGTAGCGCCAGTTACATACATGTGAACATACCGCCTAATTCACATAAATGACTAGTAGATGGTTTGCTGGCTTATCTAATATATTCTCACAACAGATTAACCTAATGTCCTCCAACAGAGGTGTTCACTTTGCTGTTGATAATCACCGCCGCTGTGCATTAAAGGATGTGTGGATATTTCTGTCGAAAACCCGTAAAGATATATTTATTTATTATCTCCACAACGAACGAATCTTGTATTGAAGGAATTGATTTGCAACCCAGCCCAATGATTTACAACTATATTAGAAAAAAACCTTCATTGTCAGAGTGTGTACACTTCAGGCGTGTCCGACAGGTCGTATGCCCCTAGCTGCTAGCCTATAGACTTCTATATTGCATTTACAACATATCAGGGATCGTATCTGCTTTCAACAAAGTATTCCGGTGATTATGGAAAGAATGAATAATGTTGTTATCATTAAATCCACCCACATGCGCGCGCGATGTACGTAAACCACATCTGAAGAACAAAGAGTCCTTGAACTGGGGATTACATATTCGTATATCCTGTAACTGTTTTCTGAGATTGTATTTCTTACAAAGAATATTATGGCACCACGGTGCCGTCGCATATATTTGCTAGGTCCCATGAAACACATTCGCTACAAAACACCTAAGGCTTTCCCGCAGTAACAGACACGTTGCTTCACCGCAATGACAGAGGCCACCGATGTGTGAAGTCATGAATTAAAACATGGATGCACGAAAGCCTTCACGTGTCTAATCACACAGACATGCACGCATAAACGATTAAACGCAATCGCAGGTACATTCCTTTTTATAAATCCGCTCATGTACACACACATCTTGTCACGCATACATGCTCGCATGAACGATCAAACGCAAAACACCGTATCTATGTTCTTGACAAAGCAGCTCATGTACACACGTATTCGTGCACTGATGACCACGCACAAATGTAAGCATACGAACACGAAAGTCCCCCCGGTTACACGCCAAAACATACAATCATACTAAAGCAGAGAATGGTAAGCTTATCATGCTTTTACGAAGCACACGCGACGGTTGTGTTTACTCTATATGAAGATAGAGAAAATGCAAAAACTGGCTACCGTGAGCTATTCCTGACACTGTGACCTATCTCGAATCTCAAGGAAGCGTTAGATAGACCTCTGTCTTTTTACATAGAGCCTATCGCTGAAGGTCGTCTCCTATCCCCGTGGAACGCTCTCCTTCACATGCTTGAAGACGTTCAACACAAATCTCATTTTTGTGCTAGACAATCTATTTGCAATATCGCCTGCTTGCACAGAAACAACAGGGTCGGTGGCTGGATAAAAGCGTCAGAGACTTGTGATGATCAAAACTGAAACACAACCGGTTGTTTTGCACAGTTTGTCAAATGTCAGATCTCTTTAGCACAGCGTGCGGATAGCGTGGGTGATCTTACAGTGCTTACAACAGGATATTGGAATTTGTTAATTTGCGACAGGGAAATAGTATTTGCATTAAACTGTTGACAGTCGGACTGAGAGACACGACTGTTTCTTGACGGTGATTTGCAAGATGAAGAGCAGAAATACTCAACTGACATTTCTTGCATAAATATAGGATTTGTTTTGCTAAAAAATATCTAAAGTCGTCTGACAGTCCCTGCATAAATAATTTATAATACTCAACAATATTTAGATATAAACATTATAGAGGTGGTTTTACTCAACGAAATAAGGAGACAGCTGACATACCTTGCACTCTTCAATGATGAGGTTCCGTGAGAACTGAAACTGACATTTCTTTCATAAAATAATTATATAGTCGGATTTAATCAACAATATTTAAGGGTCAACTGATATTAATCATACATATAAAGAACATATAGAGGGGGTTTTCTCAACAAAATATAGAGACCGCTGACATACCTTGCTCACTTAAATAATGAGGTTTACAGACCAAGGTACAGTTTCAACTGGTGTTCCGTGTGTACATATATGCCATGTTTTGTTGCATGATGCATATCTAACTGATGGTCTTTGCTTTATCACAGACCAAATTAGCTATATGTGATATTCCTTTCCTAACTTAACCTCTAGTTTCTCTACATATATTTTCTTCGTGATATCAGACATACCTTGTTGCTGAAGGAACGACTTTGACGGCCAAAGGTCCATTGATCATGTGCGACATCCACTTCAACTTTGTCGATCAAAGACTCGTTGTCAGATATTAGGCGAATTTACTCTGAAATACCTTCCACTCCCTATCTCGAAAATATAGTGTCCAATTTCGTGAAGAATGTTACATGCCTCTTTGGACAACGTTGAAGTCACAAACAGTGAAGATAGTATACAGCCGATGAAAGGCTTCGATTCTAGAGTCAGAGAGACAGAGCTTTGCTCCATTTACGTAAAACAGTTAAGCTGCAGGATTACTGTACCCTCTTACTCCTTGGTAGTATATGTTCACAACATGTACCCAAATGAACTTCTATCTCAGTAAAAATGTCAATTCTTACGTGTTAATATTTTGCGCTGTATAAATATTTTATAACACGACCCGTTATGAAGCGCGGCCTTGCTAAGCCTCGTGTTGTGAGAGTACATGAGCATTATCAAAGGTTAACGCCTCCAGGAAAGACCGTTTTCGCATATAAAATCGATAATGAAAACATACTGTCAAAAATAGTGGTGATAATAAAATGCCTGTAGATCAAATGAACGATAGCGGATGACAAATATTACAATAATATTAATAGTTGCATGTGCCACGTGCCTGAAAGGTCATCCACGCGAGGAAAATGTCATCTGGTTCAGACACCTGTTTTTACCTTTCACATATCGGAGAAAATGATCCCAGCAACTATAATGTACATCCAAGGTTTTCTGTGAGTTATGTGCAATTACATCCTCAGCTCTCCAAGCCCTCCACACACAGCCTTGATGAAGCGATGTTATGTAAGTCAGTGAGACGGATGTTGAAGTTATGCATTTCCATGCAGGGTCCACCACACCAAGGCCAGACAGCCAACACCTCATGGCCAGAGATAAAAGGTTCTGCCTCAGATGCGGAAACTCATGGCAAACATTGGTTTGTAAGTGGAGATCATTGGCCTGTAACTGGAGATTATTGGCCTGTAAGTGGAGATTAGCAGCTCCTGACAGAAGATTGTCTTGTGTAGCATTTACTATTGTTAAAGGTCATTCCAGTTGTTCTGATGCAGAAGGGGTAATTATTACCAGGTAACCTTACACGAGGAATATATAAAAACAATATGTAAATGTTATTATTTTTTGTCTCTATCCTTTTTCTTTAGTGGTATGATTATGGGGAGGTAATTTGATTTCGTGAAGGGTTGCCGCAAAGTGGCGCACAGACATGAGGCGTCATTTTGCAACTGTGCATCGCTTGAATAAGAAACCTGAATTACGCGTGTAATAACCCCAAAATTATTCCATATATATTGCAGGACATTGCAAAATTGAAAATGCTCGTTCATTCAGACTTATCAGTGTTAAGAGCGTAAATGTTCAGCACAAGGCAGTCATGTGCTTTCACGCTTGAGTGATTTCATTCAGGAACAATACGTATTATGAGTGGAAAACTCTGTAAACTTACTTTGCTCTATGGTAATTACAAGTGTGGTACAAATAATTTCTAGATATTATTCTAAGCTGGCATTTGTATATAAATTTCAGCTTGAACCTGTAATATCTGTAAAGCAGAAAAGGTCTAAGCAACCAACTGTCACTCAAAGTGCAAACTGTCATTGTATTGTGACACAAGGAAACGCTGCCAGAGTCAACATACTGAGTCTCAGAAAAAAGCAGAATCGTGTTTTGAAATAGCAGAATCTACACAATAGATAAATCAGACTTCTTCTATGTAAATAACAGAAACTGACATCATACACGCAGAGGTTTAATGTCGATAATCAGGCCTCGATTTGTCGAAACAAAATTAAGTTTTCACTCAAATCCCAAACTGAGTTTGACTATTTGAAACAGTTCTTTTTACATAAAAAAGTCCAAAACAACTGAAGAAATCTGTCCATAAAACTCAGATTGTCAGTTTGAGTTTGATCCCGATTCTGGAAAAAGGATGTTCCTGCATTTTCTCAAATTGGAGAAAAACTTGAACTTAAGTCAAAACTCATACTTAAGTTTGTTTCGAAACATCCTGGCCAGAACTGCCAGTTCTCTCCTGTCCTTCATGTCAGCATCTACACTTGTCAGCTATATGCTGTCTTCATGTCAGTATCTGCACCTGTCAGCTCTATACTACCTGCATGTCAGTATCTACTCCTGCCAGCTGTACAGTCCTCATGTCAAAATCTACTCCTGTCATCTGTATACTGTCCTTTTTGGGAATATCTACACCTGTCATCAGTATACTTCATGTCAGT
The DNA here is from genome assembly GCF_037392515.1 of Haliotis asinina. NCBI lineage: Eukaryota > Metazoa > Mollusca > Gastropoda > Lepetellida > Haliotidae > Haliotis > Haliotis asinina. Next base: position 53,926,168 of record NC_090291.1, on the reverse strand, counting down.
ATCTACACCTGCCACCTGTGTACAACCCTTTAGGTCAATACCTACACCTGTAAGCTGTATACTGTCCTTCATGGCAGTATCTACACCTGCCAACTGTGTACTGTCTTCATGTCAATATCCGCAGCTGCCAGCGCTATACTGCCCTTCATGTCAATATCTACAACTGCCAGTTGTATACTGTCCTTCATGTCAATATCTACACCTGTCACCTGTATACTGTCCTTTTTGGGAATATCTACACCTGTCATCTGTATACTTCATGTCGGTATCTACACCTGCCATGTATATACTGTCCTTCTTGTCGATATCTACAGCTGCCAGCTGTATACTGTCCTTCATGTCAGTATCTACACCTGCCAGTTGCATACTGTTCAACACATTTCTCCGGTGCCAAGGAGTTCACACCGTGTATATTTGATTCAGATTTCATGGGAAGACATTTTATTTAAATTTATTTGTCTTTTTAATTTCCTCGACGGTTAATCAGGTAACCGGGACAGCTAAACATCACATGAATAAATTACAAAAAGACACTATAGACTACAAATCCAGCAACTCTAGTGTTTGGAGTTTTAACGAAATGATCCCACCATAATGTGATTTTCGTACCAACGAAAGTCATGTTGCAGAGAATGTGATTTACAACTTTCATACCAATTAAAGTCATGTTTGAGAGAATGTGATTCACAACTTTCATACCAACTAAAGTCATGTTTAAGAGAATGTGATTCACAACTTTCATACCAACTAAAGTCATATTTAAGAGAATGTGATTCACAACTTTCATACCAACTGAAGTCATGTTTAAGAGAATGGGATTTAATCTACAGTCAGTCTTAAGGATTAAGTGTGGAGACATCCAAAGTACATTAACTGAGATACTATAATTTACTGTAATAATAATTAACACTGTCTAAATTCTGCAAGAAAGAAGAAAACCCTCGAGTGTCTCTTATGGTTTGAGACGAGAGAAATGGGTCCCAAAACATATTCAGACATTGATATTGTCAAACCCTGTGTCAATCAGCCAGCAGGCGTTAAGCAGACTAAGTGCTTTGTTTACCAAATACACAGCATCCCTGCAGGGTTGTATGCGAGATGGTCTTATCACAGGATGCACACACACCACAGATAAAGCTCTTCGTCTTATCGAGCATTGACATTCGTCCTAGACCAGTGAGCATCTTGAAAAACGCCCGTGAGTGATATACACATGATATACAGGCTGTGATATCACCACAGGGTACTAAACGGTTTCCTATTAAGCATCGTCTTCACCAGGAACTGGGAACCCAGCTCCAGTGTCTTCAATGCCAGGGTTGAAAGAGGCCATCTCTGACATAACGGATGTTAGTCTAACCAAGATATCTATCACTGTGTACGTATATGAGCGTTTCAAATGAAAATGCAATGTATTTCACGTTGGGTCCTGTGTCTCGAACATTCAAGTGAGTGGGCGAATTTGTTAATGATGTTTTCTTAGGAGAAATGCAATGTTACAATGTTACCAATGGCGGCTTTTGGACCAAGTAAAACTACTCTCAGTCATAATAATCCACTAGCGTCATAACGTCGAGGAAGAAAATGCGAATCATATGCATAACTTAAAGAAACCGTTAAAAGTAAGGTGCGAGTTTTTGACACTTGACTGATATTTACCTAGTACCCATTATAAGGTCGTTTATGTAGGAAGCAATGAGATCGTTTCGATGTTAATTCTGTGGAATTATCAGTTTGAACATCCGAAGAAACCTGAGAGTAAATACGAAAATACATGTTCAGATGAGATTACTCAGTGACTACACCAGGTGTGTGAGAAAAAAGGTAAGCGTATCACGTTCTACAGGTATCACATACTGTAAATGGTGGTGATAACGGAAGGAAGTGCCAGTAAGTAAGCGGCTGTGAAAACCCGATGTTAAGGTCAAAGGTAAGGATAGCGTTGGGCATCACGCTGACAACGGCGTGTGATATGAGGCAAACGCCTCTAAACGTCTGCTATAAAATTTCTGAAAATACATCACTAGATCTTTGACGTATTTTCTGTTTATACTTGTCACCGCCAGTTTGAAAACCAAAATCGAATCTGTTTTAGCAGCTACTAGCCAGGACTGTTTTTTCTTCGGCATCTCACACTGAACGTCATTCCTAAGAACGTTGCCCTGTTGAACCACGAACCTGCATTACGTGTCTGCTATCTGCATCTAACCGAGTTACTCGTTAATTATAGTCACAGGCATGCTTTCAGGTGTAGATGATCGGGAGTGTTACACGTATGACCTTTCTAATTCTATAAAGGCCAACAAGTCAAACTCCCTTCATAAATGGTACCGAGAACCCTGCATTATTTTTGTAAATAATCTCACAAAGATGATGCTTATATGGAGAATCGCCCCTCGCAAAGGCATGGGATCCTTAACCATGAATTAATTCATTCGGTCACCTATAGTCTGGTGGTTATGTTTTGTTTTTATTGCGGGACAGATTCAATATCACAAAATAATATTTTTGAAAGATATACGTTTTCACTTTGATATGTTGCACTCACTTAATACACTTTAAAACTAAATTAGAGACCGGTCTAGTCTTGCTTGAACTGCACAGTTCGTTGAGTGTCTGCCACCCTGAAATCCAGGTCTTCAACCAGTCCGATATCGAGTTATCGTTATCATTGATACCTGTTTGTGATTTCACGTGGTTTCAGTATCTTGCTTCTCCAACTTCTATGGCGTTCCTAGCATACCTGGAACTGCCTGAAGTACCCATACACCAGCTGAGCCTTTCCTCACTGGACATAAATCTTCCCGTTTCTAAGATTTGCCCGTGTTAGAGCCTGAGATAGTAGAATGTGATGTGCGATGTTGGCCAGTGTGGCAGATGATGACCCGCTGGACATCCTCAAGCTACATATTAAGTGAAATCCCAGACATAATGGACACTGTGTACAGCAGCTCCGAGGTCGGCTGCCGTCTCTGTTATCCCAATCAGGGTTTAGGAAACGTCCCTGATGTTGACAGACGCAACATTAATGCCGCCCGTAACCCGTTTCTCGATCAACCGCCAATGTAGAGAGGCGCAGACGATAACTCTGGGAATTGCTTGGATGGATCTTAAGTGCTTGTTACATGCGCTGTAGGGGAAAACTAATGGCTTGTAATTAGTACTGAAGTCGCTTCAAAAGGCTTATAAAGACCTTGGATTCTCAAGGTTGACACTTCTATGGTGCTGGCCAAATATATGCGTCAGGTTTTGCATGACCCATGAGAGAAAGGTCATTTGCAGAGGAACGTAGGAGAAATGTAGAAATGTTTATGGAGAGCTGGGTTGTACAGTTATTCAACGTGGGTGAAAAGCTATTATAGATGTGTTGACATTCAGTCTAGCCCAAAGCATGTACTTAGTTATAATAGATAAATAAATCTTTATGTATGTAAAGAAGCTATAGAGGCGTATGTACCAATGGAGCCGAGAAAAAGGTTACAGTTGCGTTCGTACTGTGTGCAACCTTCCATGTATTGTTTTGTCGGCAGTTGGAGCTCAGTAGATGGCTTTGTACACAGGTGTACACAGAGTTACTAGGCCATCAAACTACTGAACGGATATATACGGAGTTTTTGTATGAGGAACATTGAGATGAACTGAGATATGAAAGGAGTCTTGTGTGCACTAGGCGTTTACTAGACTATCACGTTACCTCCCATGGGTTTCAAAGGCTCGCTGCTAGTAGAGATTTAGGCTTTATGAAATATTGGTATGTGGTAGGATTTCAGAGACCAAAAACATACCCCATCTTGAATATTATACGTTAAAGGGTTAAGGGCAGATGAAGGGACAGTATGAGATATGAGTATACACAAGGACTTTGCTGAAACATGGGGTTATTTTATCTTTAACGGTAGGTATATTGAGGAGGTGGTGGTATGAGATATCTGTGTGTACAAAAAGTAAGCCCACACCGTTTAATATTGTTTCCGACATATGGAATTTTTAAAATATTCTAGATAAACTGGCGTGGATCTAAGAGTTCATAAGCAACTTATCGACACATCAGGTTGCATCATTGTGTTTACCGAATAAAGAATTTCCACAGAAAGTGAATGATGGTATTGGTTCTCGAGGTATATAAGGAGCCTTAATCGACTATCAGGACAATATTGATTTGATTGTGATTGACAAAAGCATGCTAATGATATTGACGGAAATCAACTGAGATTTCTTATGACAGCAGAAATTATTTCGTCAGTTTTACCAATATCGCTACGGTCATTCCCTTGTTGAATAGCAATAAATAAAACACATGCTGCATACACTCGATTAAGTGCCGAGCGTTAATCTGCATACTAACCACCATCAAATCACCTTATTTAGAAGATCCAGTTGTATGGGATTACGAAGTTCTCAACTAAAGTGAGAGGATGAGTGAAAACAATCGTCCATTTACGACAAATATATTTAGTCTCCGCATGTGTTTGTAAGCAGATTGCCAAGAGGTAAGATTCAAGTTAAATTCAGACTTGCCTTTCCACTGCTGGAAAAACAACAGAATACTGTTTCAGATACAACAAGAGTAGACACATTCAACTTCGTTATCTAAGTATAACATTCGGGATCTACCCGTCATCTACTACACGATGGATGGGCATAGCTGTAAGTGGTGCGTACAGAACTGGATAACGAAACATAAAGACAGCGCTTGATTGTACATGTTAGCTTAGTCCTGGTTGTCGTGATAATCAGTGTTGGTGCCAGTCTGTCATCGATTCACTACATGGATAGACTGGGCTCCGACCTTTCACGTCAACCAAGACAACGATGACCTGGGGAACTTCACATTTCTGACATCAATATCTTCCTGTTTACCAGTCGTCACCGTCTCCAAAACACGGGGCATGTATACCGTGCGGTAATTGCATCATGGGGCTAGTTTGTGAAGTAAACTCGGCAAAATGAATGCTTCTATTTTACAAATTATCATTGATTGTAATAGCTATTTTGGTCAAATGTCTCTTAACATCGAAATCTCTCATTTTTGTCTAGGGAATTCAGTTACCTGCCTGGGTGCAGGCGTTTCGTCTACGTCGTAGACAGTGGAATGGGTTTCTGGAGATGTTTGTAACATATAAGCAGGAAGGTATTTTCTGTAAATATATATTTAAAACACAGAACACATATTGTTTGCGTTTGTAACATGTTGGACTCAGGAATGGAAACAGGTCGGAACAATCGTCGTGAATTACGCTATGTTTTAAGTGGCAATGTATCTCTGTCATATTCGTGGTGGTGGGGTAGCCCAAACTCCGATTCATTGAGATCGATGAATTCACTGACAGAAAATCTAACGTTTGCAACCAAACCAAATTTTGCATAGTCCCATGAAATCGACATACGAACTCTGATAATTTCTCTCTTAACTTAGGGCACACGAATAAAAGAGTTGTTTTTAATTAGCAAACAACCATTATATTGTTGTCACCTTTTTACGAGTGAGGGCCAATTGTGGGTAGAACAACCAGCGTGTCTTATGAACCTTCAGTTTCACACGTGCAACTCGTGCACCTGTTTGTTGTACCAGCAAGTGGTCTTCCCTCGTGAAAAAATGAAACACAAACGTCACGCAACTCCAGATTGGGAGTTAATTTATTAAGGCTGCAACATTCGGGATCTGTTCAAGCTTTTTTATGATAGACATGTGAAGGGCATTTCCAAATCTTTTTGTAGTGGGTCTACCAAAACTCATCAATATGATACTGTCAGAATCGTGCAAATGACTCTACAGTTAATATCTTAAGAATGGAAACAATGTGTATGTGCGGTTGTGTACGTGAGGGCGAGCGTGCATGTGTGTGTAGCGTACACTGGGACAACAATCATTTGATATATTTTCTAGTCCTCTTGTGAAAGTGAAGAAGTGACAATTTATGTTTGTCCTTTCCTCGACGATTTGAAAATAATATGTATATGTAATTGTGTATATGTTCCCTATATAGCTCAAGACAGCGGATGTCAAGAGATCATGGACGTCAAGAGATCATGGACGTCAAGAGATCATGCCCACACAATATCTGCGACACCTTCATAATATAAGGTATCCGCTGTCAAAATAATTCTTTAATAAGGATACAAATCAGATATAGTGCTTTATTCAGTCAAGGTGTCAAAAAGGATTTCTATATTTTTATGACTGTTACGGTAAATAATGTCGATTGTATTTCTCTGGTAACAGAAAACTACTATATACCTTGAACAGCCTTGCATTATTTGCTTTAACTGCCTTGTCGTAATTTCGTACTGAATTTATGTATCTTGCACTCAGATTGCTAAAAAACGTTTAGTCATTTCGTGAAATGATTAAGAGGGTCAGCCATTTAGCGTCATTTTGTGTAACAACAATCAATATATTTGTCATTTCATGACATGTCATGTCATCTATAAGACAGGGGTTTGTGAGAAGTGGCAAGTGTATATGTGGGTGTAAATGGGTGTAAATTGCTTCAAAGCCAAACTGAAGTGCTACGGTCTCTGCCACTATAGTTTTCACTGTTAGTGACAATAAATGATGTTAAAATTGTGATCCACTTTTATAGATTACGTTTAACTGAAATTTTTGAAATGACCCATGTATATGACAAAAAAATGGCGCTAAATGGCTGACCCTCTTATTCATTTCACGAAATGACTGATTTCACAATCTGACCGCAACATGTACATGTTTTGGACTGGAATCATATGTGTATTTGTATACGCAAGATAATAAATTTCTGTCAGGAAGCGGGTTAGGATGATTCGTTTTGTCGTCTGATCAGGCAAACTTGGCTGATACAGCTGTAGACCCAAACCACAGAGATAACAGATGTTAATTAGTAAATCGTCGTTCAACAATAAAACTAACAAACAATGAAGAATGATGGTTAGTTAAAGGTACATAAACATGTAAAGACATAAATATATACATATGTGTATATACATGTGTGTGTGTGTGTGTGTGTGTGTGTGTGTGTGTGTGTGTGTGTATGTATGTATATGTGTGTGTGTGTATATATAATAATTCCATGACCACGTTTCATGGAACATAGCAAACACTAAACAATCTTGAATTCATGTGATATAATAATCCCAACTCAAAACTCCAGTTAATAAAAGTGCACTATAAAGTGATTTATTTTAGTATGTGACGCCAGTATCTTGGCTTGAAAATCTCAGATTCTTCAGACATTTTCTTCCTATCGTATGGATGAACGAGATATTAGTTTTCATTGGCTCAAATCGAGGTCTAGGTTTCACTAGCGTATCAAGTGACGCTGCAGAAAAAGAGCCCAGTTAAATTTACAGATACTATAACTAGATATAAAGATAGTCATCAAGCCACACTTAAGGTCTGGAAGAGATAACGAATAGCATGGTTCATATACGTCACTATGGATATTTTTTTTGCACAAACCAGCAATAAGAAAAAATCAATAGTAAATGTGTGTCCCAAACCATGCAGAATTAATCGTAACACAATAATATTGTTACGCTTCAACTGCTGCCTGCTTTGTTATACAGGCGCAAAACCATTTCCATAATCATAAGGAACCCCGATCTGTCCTGTAAGTGTCTGCCGTAACACGTTTAAGAACTGACGTCGGAGCAGTAAAGGCCCATGGGTGGCCATGTGTAAAACACTATATGCATTTATTGTCGACTTCTCCGGCATTTCCTCAATGCTAGTTGTGCATCCCAACATCTAACATGTAACGGCAGTGGATGTGCTCCACGTGTAGGAAGGGCCCAACAAGGCTTTCATTATTCTATATTTGTCACCTTCACAATAGCCGTAAGGTGTACGATAACGGTTACTTACCTAAACAGTTTGGAATAATATCATTGTACACACACACAACTCACACGCCTCCGCGCGCGAAGAGTAACATTCGATATTGACCTATGTTTAAGGGGGCAGGAGTTTCTCCAGGCTGTTCCCAAAATGTTATCTCTTGGGGTGAAGTGATCTGTGGGATATATTTAAACATGCATGGCGAGTTTAGTGGATGACGAAATGTCGGACAAACGTTTCTCTGACAGAAGGGGGCTATTGTGACATAACACCATACATGTGAATAACATGGCGAAACGAATAATCAAATGCTGCGCAATAGCTGTCACAGGAGATTTCCCGTCTGAGCACCATGTAATGGTAGATGGCCACGTGTGATGATCTCAGTGGCAGTTAAGTAGTAATCCCAGAATTCTATCAGCCTGCTTTTTTTTACAGAACATGCACAGCACCCCGTGATGGCGTGCTACGCATCAGCATAAGGCGCTACCTCATCAATATTCGTCTTGACATTGAGCGAAAACGTGAATGTTGAATACTGCATTATGTTACCAGCATATAACGGTGACCTGTTGGTAACAGAACTAGTGGTTGGCAGTATGAGCGTCGGCCCAGTCAGCTGTCGGACAGGTCATAAATCTGTTCATATTGTAACTGTCTACTATAAATGTGAATTGTCTGTTTGTGAACTTGCTACCAAAGTTGCACAGAAATAATAGTGACACCTTCCAAATGAAATCTTTGAAGGGCATTTAGAACTGGAAATCATAGGAAAAGCAACATTTATATATATAGATGTCAGCTTGTTTGTTGTTAATAACACGTCAGGGGAATGGTGAAGAAGCAAGCATACGCTCCGAAACGTCATGTTATTCACAAGAAAGAAGTTGACATCCATTCAGTTTTGCCTTTACTTTTCAAATTAATATGAATCCTAAGCTTGAGGTTGAATTAATTGACAATACGACTGATGGTTCTGAATCACAACCATGTGTACATGAATCAGTACTTGATGATGATGGTCATGATGATGATGATGATGATGATGATGATGATATTGAGCAAGTGAGTGAATGTTGTTTCAAAGCCAGGTGCGCAGCACGTTACTTGTTCGTGTAAACCGCATAGTTTGCAAAGTTGTATGTTCAGAAAATATTGAGGGCTTGCCCAGCCTTTTTTGGCAACAGTCATGTCTAAGCCCGATCCTTTTGTCAAAATGGTAGCTACGCCCATGACAGCAATATTTCAGTGACCCTGTATTGTGGTTTTGACCAGACTGACCAACATCATGACACGCGATGTGACCAGACTCCAAGGATTAATAGTGGACCTTTGAGAAAACGCGTGGGCAGTCGTTCTGATGAGAATGTTTCATTCCTGTGCAGGATACATGAGCATCATGTCAGTCTGAACAGTAATCGTATGTCCATTCTCGGTCCACTCGTGCCCATTGTGTTGTAGTCATAGGAGCGATGACGTGTGCCAGCAGTCAGGAAGTAGGGTATCAGTGACACAGAGACAGAAATCACCCCACGGCCACCCTCGCGGACAAACCTAGCCGTACGTACAGCATGGTCTGAGTCAACAATCTGTTGAGAACAAGAGCACAAATCTGCCCAGAGTATAAATCTTCATCCTAAACCTCAGGGCGACACAAACAGCCCCATCTTCCTTCAGTAACACGCACTGGTATTAATTCCCATAACTGTTATTGAACGACCTCTGACACTCATTGATGTAATGAGGCTTCGAGACAGAGGAAATGACGTCACGGCCATTACGTCAAATGCACATTAGCTAAAGTACTGGAAGCCCGGATGTTGACTTTTCTGTCGTAGCTAAACCCTGTGACCAGATATAAATCGAGCTATAGCGAACGGTTTATACTGACAAAGAGAAAATTGGTCCCTCTCGTTCGGTCTGGGTTGAAAATTGGGGTGAGCACGGTGAGAACGTGGTAATATGTTCCATGGCGAAGATTGACTGACAGGTACTAACAGGTCACTGGGGTCACTTGGTTTGGGCTGAGGGAGGCAGTGACATATACGTAGAACGCAGAATAGATGTAGACTGTGGGGTGGGGGGAGTCAGCTGTTACAAGCATCCAATCAGTCTTGTCAGGTGAGATAATCTGGAAACGTGTGGAAAGTCAGAATCTTGCCCTAGTGTCTTCTCGACCTGGCTCCATGTGAAGTTGATAGATGTTAGCAAGTGATGAATTATCTCGATAAATCCAGATGCCTAACGAACCTACAACTTCCTGGTTAGGATTGCATAATGATTTGTAGCATGATTGTGTAAACGCACGATCAACGTATCCTCTCGTGGGACATAGTGACGGTGTTGTCTGTTTTGTGGTGTGATACTTTTGTGTACCGGTGAGTTCTGGGAATGTGACTCCGTGTGGGTCAGAGAACCAAAGTTGCTTGGGGAACGAAGTGCTTAAACACCACATCAGTCATGTGATGAAGGGGAGTGAAGATGGTTTCAACTGCCCAAAGTCTTAAACAAAGTCCATATAATATGCAATTAAAATGAGAGTCATATTGTAACAAGCGTCTGATTTAGTTGTGTGGGTGATAGTGTACCCCGTAGTTACGATATCAATATACCGACACACCAAGTATAAAGTTGTAAAGTACCCAGTTTGAGAAATGTTGTTTGAACCTATGACTGGTCGTGTCATGACAGGACAGCCATGGGTTGTTGGCGGCATCGTGATCAATGTCTTTCAGTTAACAAGGATCCACCTTGTAACCACTCATTCTTTGTGGTACATGAATCGTTTTCTGTGTCCTGAGGTACTCGATATAAAGTAACCAGGTAATAGGGAGCTAGGTTTTAACCACACTAAATCAGAATCGCTTGCTCGATAGGCCTGTGTCGTGTGTAAACGTCTGGCCGGTAGAGACACGTGACAGCTGTAATTGGATGTAATAGTTTAACATTTTGTTTATGACTTTCAAAGGCATATCCATTCAGTTACAACCATGACTTATATATAATGCCCGTATAGATATTTTCAAGTAGGTGACATTTGGTGCGGATGTGGGGTTTAGCTTCATGTGCTGATTACAAATTGCGCAAGCGCTTAATATGACTTTGCTAAACCGGACCAAGTACTGTTGATGCAGTCTTACTGGTTGGGTAATTTTGAAATGGTTAGATCGGAAATGTGTTATGCCTGCAAGGATTAACGGTTCCTTATTGTCACCCATCGGTGAAATGTGAAATGACAACCATGAGATCATTCGAAAAGGTATGAAACATTGTTTGTCACCGAACGTACCAAGGTCTCGCGAAGTGCAGTGACCTACTTACAGGTCCTTTGAAATAGGTTGTTATAACACAACATGTCTTTACTGCTTACATACAATTACTCATATGAGGCGAGGCAGTGTGTAATTTGACATGCCTAGATAAAACATAAGTTAAAATGGCAACATGTTATTTGCCAAGTGACGACATATGTTACATATATTTTCATCGTGCATCTTGATGCCGAAACCCGAACAAAGGAGAATCATGTAGCCTGACAGGAGTCTCATTTCACTTGAATGAAATATAGTTTTTCGGAAAAACGTGCATTCCATCCACAAATACATGATAGAAGTGCATTGTAAATTTACGTTACTTTTCTTGGGAGCAACATGCTTACTCATTTTGCGAACACCAGGTGTTAGGGCTGATTTCCAAAGACATTCATATATTATTTTGCTATTTTGCCTTTTACTAGCAAACACAAGGACGAACACGAGACTTGTCGTTCCTGCACAGCCGCAAATCACAGAACATAAAACGTTGCTGTTTGTTGCCTGTTCCGGCACAGAGCTACCCTCGCAATACTAAAATATACACACTTCTTAACCCGATGCGAGCACAAGTTACCCTTTAACATCACAATTTACCATCCGTACGAATGCTAACTAGCCATTAGCCTGCTTCCGATGACACTGAAGATACCTTTCTGTACTGGTCAGACATTGGGAAATTGAGAGTTAGTAACAAGAACAATAAATGGTTGAGGGTTGTTCTCTTGCGGGGCTCCTTCAACACTCCCATTCATTGCGGGATCTTGCATGATGTGGCTGTGCTTTCGTGGTTCAGTCTGGCGATTATACAGGTTTGGTAAGGGATTTCATCGTTGTGTTTAGTCACCTACAAAAGTAGTAGTATAATCATGATGTCATACCTTGACTGAGTGACATAAGTTATACGGCGTTTTTAGCAGTATTTCAGCAATATTTCAGCAATATCACGCTATGCTGGGACTCGAAAACGGGTGTTCGACGTGATGAGTGAACACATTTACAACAAGGCTAATCCACCTGTAAGCATTGAGATGTTCAGGTACGTTTGTCATTATGTTAAACCAATACCTTATAAACCAATACCAAATACTTACTGATATACATTTGCTAGTGTATGATACCAATTCATTTTGATTCATGGACATGTATTTGTCTTTTAACTTTTAATTGTCCATGGGTAATTATGTGATTATTGTGTTTATTTATTCTTAACTCAGCATTAATATTCACGCCATATGGTGGATGTCTTGACCAGGCAATCAAGACAGTGATTGACAGTGTGAACATCATCCTAGTATCGTGAGTTGACTCACGTTAGCATGTCAGTAGGAATGATTGCCCAATCCCGTCAGTCGCCTTGTACAGGCGCAGGTTGTCGATGACCTTTCCCTCACGGCATCATCGATATGTTGCATTCAAAATAAGTTCAGGTGAATCAGTAGCTTCAAGTAGCTTTTGTGTCTCTTGAACCTGCCATAAACGTATGGTCGTGGTATTCGAGTACAGATAATCCTCCAACCAGAAGCCGGCTTAAGACACAACTCGAATATATTTTAAGCGGCGTCCAACCCAACTCACTCACTCACTCAACCCGTGAACATCCGGGGTAGAATTGGTCCTTAGCAACCAGTGACCATATACGAGGCGACTAATGGGGTAGAGTGGTCAGCTAGCTTACATGGCCATTGCTTCAAGTGTCATCGTATCCCACTTGCTTACATGGATGTTCATACTGTTGACCATTGGGCTGTCTGTCCCAGACTCCATTATTTACAGGCCGCCGCCATAGAGTTGGAATATTTCTGAATGCAGTGTTAAAAAGAAAAAACAACTTACGTCTACTCACAATCAAGTAAAGTTTGTGAAGCTGTAGTGTGAATGATAAAAGGGATTGTGAAATGGCAATACTTTGAAACACTATAATCCAGACTCGAGGAAGGTTTGGGTGTACGAGCGCTCACATGAATCATAAGACGAGCCAAATCAGCCCAACCAAATTTGGTTTTGGAATAGTCATTCATAAAAGACTCATGAAGTCCAATGGTAATCAAGTGATTCAATGTAATGCAGGTCAAGGGCGCGATGGCCAAGCCATGAACCACGTCTGTTACGCGCATTAATTTACTCAATGTCTCAGTGGTGAATATGTGGTATCTGAACACGCGGATGTATCCATTAATCGGTCAGGTCAATGGTCACCGAAATCGGTCAGGACAAAGGCGGTCAGGAGGTATCAAAAGGAGGTAGACGTGGAAAGACAAATTGAGTCACAATTTGCAGTGATGGCATAGATAATTACAATGCAGTTTCAACAGCTGGTCACGTCCCTTGCATTCACGAACATTGACCTGGACAGCTATTTAAAATGACAAATGAAATTACCTATGATAATTACAACACATGTCAAATGGCGGAGCTAAAAGTTTGTGAAGTCCATTACGATGAATACCACACTGTAATGCCTTAGTGCAACAACTGGAGGTTAAAGTGTCTAGGTGCTACTGATCTTTGCAATTGTACAACTGCAGTTGTCATTGCTCTCATTGTACGTATGTTTTTGGCTGATGCAAGGGGTGTAGTGTAGCGTTTGAAGGGTTCTTCATCTCCCCCTTTGAAAATGAGTTATTACCACCCGTCAAAATTCTTCCTGGTTCAACCCATGACGGTTATATGTGACTTGCTTAACGTCTCACTCTGCTATTTAGTGAAGTGCATTTACATGTCCAATATTCCAACCCAAGTCGGTCTTCAAGGGTATATTTCTGTAATTCTAAATTGACTCAGTCTGAAACGGTTATGAGGGAGTGTGGGAGTTAGCAATTACCTTCAGCTTAGACTCGGCCATTGATAATATCAGTGTAATGGCAGCAGTGCTACCTATGAATGAATACAGAAGCAGCAAAAACAGATAATCCTTTGGATCACCGACATGTTAGGTTACTGACGCGCAGATTTCTTTCTTTCTCTCTCTCTCTCTCTCTCTCTCTCTCTCTCTCTCTCTCTCTGTCTGTCTCTAGTCACATGTTGACTAGACACCTTTGTGTCACAATTCCAATTCATCTAATGTACCTATACCTCTCTCACCTCATCTCAGCCCTCGTTGACCTTTTCGGTTCGATATCTGTTGCTGCAGGCCGAATTTCCAGAGTTATCTGACCGAATGAAAGCATTCATAGATGCAAGTTAATTGGGATTGATCGACACTGCCACTGACAGTTCAATAAATATGAATGTACAGCCCAGTGTGAAATATCCATACAATTACCCTTCGATTGTAAATAATCCTTTATGTGCAATTAATACATTTCCTCCACAAGATGACAGTGGCTCAGCGGTTTAGTCGCAGATACAACCGGGATGGAGCAGTTTGGTGTATGACACAGTACCTGAAATGAAGCTATGTATAAAGTTTAATGAGGCCAGTTCTCTAGGGGAACCTCGAATTTTGGAACGTTATTAAGATCCGTGATTGAAATGATTGTTGGCTGCTTGAGATGAGAATAAGATGAGTATGTGCTGCCGGGGACGAGATTGAGATGAGAATGGGATGAGAATTAAATGGGGTATCTGCTTGTTTCATATTCATTCAAACATGTAATTGCGTGCAGTGTACATGAGACATATATACAGGACATCCATGTCTAAGGCAAAACCACGTATTGTTGTAGGTGTGTCTGACACTGCCAATTAGAGTGACCATTCGTGGCCTGCATTCTAAAAGTGCCCAACACCCGGACACTGCTGAACTAAGTCATTTGGACGCCGCGGTGCTGTAATCTATACTTTGCTGAGAAATGTTATCCCAAATATGACAGAAGTTACATATCCATGTCGTTACGGAGGTGGATGCATGGATAGAATATTAAATCTAACTAGTTTCCTGCTTGTTAGTATGCTTGGAAGCACCATATGAGTGATATATGAAAGGCATACAGTTTTAATGAAGATAAAACATTTTGCTTTTTCAAGGAACTTTTGATCCGACAGATAAGAAAGAACTGTTTCCCGACAACCTTTGAGGCAGTGTCTTCAATGCTTACTCTGGGAGGGTGTGATAGGATCATCCTCTGAAACCCCACTCTGTCCTTTGAGATCTGTTTCAAGACGATTCCGTTCATAACCAACTTTCTTCTCCTTCATAAGTGCATGTCATGACGACCTGACAAACTTGACGCATATGTTCAGTCATCTGATGTCGATCATATTCCGGCTGATGATGTCTGTATTCGGTGTAGAAGTAAACAACTTGTTTGTTGATTACAACATGCACTTATATACACCGTATGCTGAGATTTACAGTGAAATGTAATGAGCTGAAAGTCTGTCAGTTGGGGTCGTGGCCTTCACGTACCGTGGTATGCGGCCTCGTTGCATCAAATCATCTACAATTGGGTGCGGTAGAGCTCACTACACCAGAACTAATTGATTTTCAGTTTACGAGTTCGATTCTGGGTCAATGACTTTTGAATTACCTCATGAAAGAACCCCGACATCACGCACACTTGGCATCAATGTTGTCTGAGAATTTAAGACTCACAGATCTCCCTCTGCAGTCATGCAGAACCCGGTGCCAATAACTGTACTCCGACCACTGATCAACTGTGATCATATAAATGGATTGATCATTATATGAAAACTTAAATGATCATTAATTATAATTATCATGCCATGGGCTATACGACAGTTTACAGATCAGGCTGATCAATGGTTGACAACATGCTGAATGTCAACACGGATCAGGGTGGGTAGAGGCATTTAATGCGTATTGAGACCAAAGTCACATTTCTGTTGAAACGTATTGACATCAAAGTCAAAAACACTACCTTTTCTATTAAAGCGTATTGAGTTCAAAGGCACATTTATGTTTCTACCCCTCGGAGGGCGTTTAAAGTATTGTGAAATTATTGTCCCCAAGAGAGGATATGTAAATCCCAAATTAATCAATGTAAATTTAAACCGACAGCTATTTTTAATCGTAGCCCATATGTTCTCTTAATTTAAGGTTAGATTGTCTAGATGTTGTAAATCCATGTTAGGTCCATGCAGGAAGCAAATGTGCTTGTAAGACTCCATGGTACCTAATATGGTGATCTACCTTCAGTTGCTGGCAATTTATACAAAATCTGACTCACTGAGTCAGTGTCGCGTGTAAACGTCTGGTTGGAAAGAGACATGTGACAGTTGTGATTGGATGACATAATGTACTATTTTTATGTTTTAAAGTTGGTGACATTTGGTGCCGGACTGGGGTTGGTGTGTACTCGGAAACAGACAGGATAAGTTAGCTTCAGTTTGTATCTATCTATCTTTCTATCACTTTTGTACTGCTATTTGTATTACCTATGTAAAATACGACCTTCCACAATATCGTGTATTGATATGAAACATAATCCTCAGAAAATAGTCTCGCTTTTCCGTAAAAAACACCCACAGGGTGGAAAAGATACATCTGTAATGACAATCACCTGAGTTACAGGATATCAGCCATAACACCAGGTGTTCGCGATTAGGGTTATCGCGTTTGTATTCTACAGTTATTTTTTACATGAAGTTGTATTATCATGGAGAAGATGGTCAATTTTTTTACAAATATTTTAAATTATTTTAAATTGGAAATATGCTGGAGGAAACAACGCGGGATCACATGAAAGCACACATTTTCCCTTATTTTTCCAAGTTTTGTTCACAAAATTCTGGAGAAGAAACTTAGAAAAAATGAAGGAACATGTGTGCTTTTCATTCTTTCCCTCAGTATAAAGATCACCTTCCCACTATCTCAAACCTGGCATGGGTCACATTGTTAACGAGTATAGGACATAAACCTGGCATGGGTCACATCCTTAACGAGTATAGGACATAAACCTGGCATGGGTCACATCGTTAACGAGTATAGGACATAAACCTGGCATGGGTCACATCGTTAACCAGCATAGGACATAAACCTGGCATGAGTCACATTGTTAACGAGCATAAGACATAAACCTGGCATGGGTCACATCGTTAACGAGTATAGGACATAAACCTGGCATGGGTCACATCGTTAACGAGCATAAGACATAAACCTGGCATGAGTCACATTGTTCACGAGTATAGGACATAAACCTGGCATGGGTCACATCCTCAACGAGTATAGGACATAAACCTGGCATGGGTCACATCGTTAACGAGTATAGGACATAAGTCTGACATGGGTCACATTGTTAACGAGTATAAGACATAAACCTGGCATGGGTCACATCGTTAACGAGTATAAGACATAAACCTGGCATGGGTCACATCTTTAACGAGTATAGGACATAAACCTGGCATAGGTCACATCGTTAACGAGCATAGGACATAAACCTGGAATGAGTCACATTGTTGACGAGTATAGGACATAAACCTGGCATGGGTCACATCGTTAACGAGTATAGGACATAAACCTGGCATGGGTCACATCCTGAACGAGTATAGGACATAAACCTGGCATGGGTCACATCCTTAACGAGTATAGGACATAAACCTGGCATGGGTCACATCCTTAACGAGTATAAGACATAAACCTGGCATGGGTCACATCGTTAACGAGTATAAGACATAAAACTGGCATGGGTCACATCGTCAACGAGTATAAGACATAAAACTGGCATGGGTCACATCCTGAACGAGTATAAGACATAAACCTGGCATGGGTCACATTGTTAACGAGTATAAGACATAAACCTGGCATGGGTCACATTGTTAACGAGTATAGGACATAAACCTGGCATGGGTCACATCCTTAACGAGTATAGGACATAAACCTGGCATGGGTCACATCGTTAACGAGTATAGGACATAAACCTGGCATGGGTCACATCCTTAACAAGTATAAGACATAAACCTGGCATGGGTCACATCGTTAACGAGTATAGGACATAAACCTGGCATGGGTCACATCGTTAACGAGTATAGGACATAAACCTGGCATGGGTCACATCCTGAACGAGTATAGGACATAAATCTGGCATGGGTCACATCGTTAACGAGTATAAGACATAAACCTGGCATGGGTCACATCGTCAACGAGTATAGGACATAAACCTGGCATGGGCCACATCGTTAACGAGTATAGGACATAAACCTGGCATGGGTCACATCCTTAACGAGTATAAGACATAAACCTGGCATGGGTCACATCCTCAACGAGTATAAGACATAAACCTGGCATGGGTCACATCCTCAACGAGTATAGGACATAAACCTGGCATGGGTCACATCCTTAACGAGTATAAGACATAAACCTGGCATGGGTCACATCGTCAACGAGTATAAGACATAAACCTGGCATGGGTCACATCCTTAACGAGTATAAGACATAAACCTGGCATGGGTCACATCCTTAACGAGTATAAGACATAAACCTGGCATGGGTCACATCCTTAACGAGTATAGGACATAAACCTGGCATGGGTCACATCCTTAACGAGTATAGGACATAAACCTGGCATGGGTCACATCGTTAACGAGTATAGGACATAAAACTGGCATGGGTCACATCGTTAACGAGTATAGGACATAAACCTGGCATGGGTCACATCGTTAAAGAGCATAGGACATAAACCTGGCATGGGTCACATCGTTAACGAGTATAAGACATAAACCTGGCATGGGTCACATCCTTAACGAGTATAGGACATAAACCTGGCATGGGTCACATCGTCAACGAGTATAGGACATAAACCTGGCATGGGTCACATCCTCAACGAGTATAAGACATAAACCTGGCATGGGTCACATCCTCAACGAGTATAGGACATAAACCTGGCATGGGTCACATCGTTAACGAGTATAAGACATAAACCTGGCATGGGTCACATCGTCAACGAGTATAAGACATAAACCTGGCATGGGTCACATCCTTAACGAGTATAAGACATAAACCTGGCATGGGTCACATCCTTAACGAGTATAAGACATAAACCTGGCATGGGTCACATCCTTAACGAGTATAGGACATAAACCTGGCATGGGTCACATCCTCAACGAGTATAGGACATAAACCTGGCATGGGTCACATCGTTAACGAGTATAGGACATAAAACTGGCATGGGTCACATCGTTAACGAGTATAGGACATAAACCTGGCATGGGTCACATCGTTAACGAGTATAGGACATAAACCTGGCATGGGTCACATCGTTAACGAGTATAGGACATAAACCTGGCATGGGTCACATTGTTAACGAGTATAGGACATAAACCTGGCATGGGTCACATCCTGAACGAGTATAGGACATAAATCTGGCATGGGTCACATCGTTAACGAGTATAAGACATAAACCTGGCATGGGTCACATCCTCAACGAGTATAAGACATAAACCTGGCATGGGTCACATCGTTAACGAGTATAAGACATAAACCTGGCATGGGTCACATCGTCAACGAGTATAAGACATAAACCTGGCATGGGTCACATCGTCAACGAGTATGAGACATAAACCTGGCATGGGTCACATCCTTAACGAGTAAAGGACTTAAACCTGGCATGGGTCACATCCTTAACGAGTATAGGACATAAACCTGGCATGGGTCACATCCTTAACGAGTATAGGACATAAACCTGGCATGGGTCACATCGTTAACGAGTATAGGACATAAACCTGGCATGGGTCACATCCTGAACGAGTATAGGACATAAATCTGGCATGGGTCACATCGTTAACGAGTATAAGACATAAACCTGGCATGGGTCACATCGTCAACGAGTATAGGACATAAACCTGGCATGGGCCACATCCTTAACGAGTATAGGACATAAACCTGGCATGGGTCACATCCTTAACGAGTATAAGACATAAACCTGGCATGGGTCACATCCTTAACGAGTATAGGACATAAACCTGGCATGGGTCACATCCTCAACGAGTATAGGACATAAACCTGGCATGGGTCACATCGTTAACGAGTATAGGACATAAAACTGGCATGGGTCACATCGTTAACGAGTATAGGACATAAACCTGGCATGGGTCACATCGTTCACGAGTATAGGACATAAGTCTGGCATGGGTCACATCGTTAACGAGTATAAGACATAAACCTGGCATGGGTCACATCGTTAACGAGTATAGGACATAAACCTGGCATGGGTCACATCGTTAACGAGTATAGGACATAAACCTGGCATGGGTCACATCCTTAACGAGTATAAGACATAAACCTAGCATGGGTCACATCCTCAACGAGTATAGGACATAAACCTGGCATGGGTCACATCGTTAACGAGTATAAGACATAAACCTGGCATGGGTCACATCGTCAACGAGTATAAGACATAAACCTGGCATGGGTCACATCCTTAACGAGTATAAGACATAAACCTGGCATGGGTCACATCCTTAACGAGTATAAGACATAAACCTGGCATGGGTCACATCCTTAACGAGTATAGGACATAAACCTGGCATGGGTCACATCCTCAACGAGTATAGGACATAAACCTGGCATGGGTCACATCGTTAACGAGTATAGGACATAAAACTGGCATGGGTCACATCGTTAACGAGTATAGGACATAAACCTGGCATGGGTCACATCGTTAACGAGTATAGGACATAAACCTGGCATGGGTCACATCGTTAACGAGTATAGGACATAAACCTGGCATGGGTCACATTGTTAACGAGTATAGGACATAAACCTGGCATGGGTCACATCCTGAACGAGCATAGGACATAAACCTGGCATGGGTCACATCGTCAACGAGTATAAGACATAAACCTGGCATGGGTCACATCGTTCACGAGTATAAGACATAAACCTGGCATGGGTCACATCGTTAACGAGTATAAGACATAAACCTGGCATGGGTCACATCGTTAACGAGTATAGGACATAAACCTGGCATGGGTCACATCGTTAACGAGTATAGGACATAAACCTGGAATGAGTCACATTGTTGACGAGTATAGGACATAAACCTGGCATGGGTCACATTGTTAACGAGTATAGGACATAAACCTGGCATGGGTCACATCGCTAACGAGTATAGGACATAAACCTTGCATGAGTCACATCGTTAACGAGTATAAGACATAAACCTGGCATGGGTCACATCGTCAACAAGTATAAGACATACACCTGGCATGGGTCACATCCTGAACGAGTATAGGACATAAATCTGGCATGGGTCACATCGTTAACGAGTATAAGACATAAACCTAGCATGGGTCACATCGTCAACGAGTATAGGACATAAACCTGGCATGGGCCACATCCTTAACGAGTATAAGACATAAACCTGGCATGGGTCACATCCTTAACGAGTATAAGACATAAACCTGGCATGGGTCACATCCTTAACGAGTATAGGACATAAACCTGGCATGGGTCACATCCTTAACGAGTATAGGACATAAACCTGGCATGGGTCACATCGTTAACGAGTATAGGACATAAAACTGGCATGGGTCACATCGTTAACGAGTATAGGACATAAACCTGGCATGGGTCACATCGTTAACGAGTATAGGACATAAACCTGGCATGGGTCACATCGTTAACGAGTATAAGACATAAACCTGGCATGGGTCACATCCTTAACGAGTATAGGACATAAACCTGGCATGGGTCACATCGTTAACGAGTATAGGACATAAACCTGGCATGGGTCACATCCTTAACGAGTATAAGACATAAACCTGGCATGGGTCACATCCTCAACGAGTATAGGACATAAACCTGGCATGGGTCACATCGTTAACGAGTATAAGACATAAACCTGGCATGGGTCACATCGTCAACGAGTATAAGACATAAACCTGGCATGGGTCACATCGTTAACGAGTATAAGACATAAACCTGGCATGGGTCACATCCTTAACGAGTATAAGACATAAACCTGGCATGGGTCACATCGTTAACGAGTATAAGACATAAACCTGACATGGGTCACATCCTCAACGAGTATAGGACATAAACCTGGCATGGGTCACATCGTTAACGAGTATAGGACATAAAACTGGCATGGGTCACATCGTTAACGAGTATAGGACATAAACCTGGCATGGGTCACATCCTGAACGAGTATAGGACATAAACCTGGCATGGGTCACATCGTTAACGAGTATAGGACATAAACCTGGCATGGGTCACATTGTTAACGAGTATAGGACATAAACCTGGCATGGGTCACATCCTGAACGAGTATAGGACATAAATCTGGCATGGGTCACATCGTTAACGAGTATAAGACATAAACCTGGCATGGGTCACATCGTTAACGAGTATAAGACATAAACCTGGCATGGGTCACATCGTTAACGAGTATAAGACATAAACCTGGCATGGGTCACATCGTCAACGAGTATAAGACATAAACCTGGCATGGGTCACATCGTCAACGAGTATAAGACATAAACCTGGCATGGGTCACATCCTTAACGAGTAAAGGACTTAAACCTGGCATGGGTCACATCCTTAACGAGTATAAGACATAAACCTGGCATGGGTCACATCGTTAACGAGTATAGGACATAAACCTGGCATGGGTCACATCGTTAACGAGTATAGGACATAAACCTGGCATGGGTCACATCCTGAACGAGTATAGGACATAAATCTGGCATGGGTCACATCGTTAAAGAGTATAAGACATAAACCTGGCATGGGTCACATCGTCAACGAGTATAGGACATAAACCTGGCATGGGCCACATCCTTAACGAGTATAGGACATAAACCTGGCATGGGTCACATTGTTAACGAGTATAAGACATAAACCTGGCATGGGTCACATCCTTAACGAGTAAAGGACTTAAACCTGGCATGGGTCACATCCTTAACGAGTATAAGACATAAACAAGGCATGGGTCACATCGTTAATGAGTATAAGACATAAACCTGGCATGGGTCACATCGTTAACGAGTATAGGACATAAACCTGGCATGGGTCACATTGTTAACGAGTATAAGACATAAACAAGGCATGGGTCACATCCTTAACGAGTATAGGACATAAACCTGGCATGGGTCACATCGTTAACGAGTATAGGACATAAACCTGGCATGGGTCACATCGTTGACGAGCATAGGACATAAACCTGGCATGAGTCACATTGTTCACGAGTATAGGACATAAGTCTGACATGGGTCACATTGTTAACGAGTATAGGACATAAACCTGGCATGGGTCACATCGTTAACGAGTATAGGACATAAACCTGGCATGGGTCACATTGTTAACGAGCATAGAACATAAACCTGGCATGGGTCACATCGTTAACGAGTATAGGACATAAACCTGGCATGGGTCACATCGTTAACGAGTATAGGACATAAGTCTGGCATGGGTCACATCGTTAACGAGTATAGGACATAAACCTGGCATGGGTCACATCGTTGACGAGCATAGGACATAAACCTGGCATGAGTCACATTGTTCACGAGTATAGGACATAAGTCTGACATGGGTCACATTGTTAACGAGTATAAGACATAAACCTGGCATGAGTCACATCGTTAACGAGTATAGGACATAAACCTGGCATGGGTCACATTGTTAACGAGTATAGAACATAAACCTGGCATGGGTCACATCGTTAACGAGTATAGGACATAAACCTGGCATGGGTCACATCGTCAACGAGTATAGGACATAAGTCTGACATGGGTCACATCGTTAACGAGTATAAGACATAAACCTGGCATGGGTCACATCGTTAACGAGTATAAGACATAAACCTGGCATAGGTCACATCGTTAACGAGCATAGGACATAAACCTGGCATGAGTCACATTGTCAAGGAGTATAGGATATAAACCTGGCATGGGTCACATTGTTAACGAGTATAGGACATAAACCTGGCGTGGGTCACACCGTTGACGAGCATAGGACATAAACCTGGCATGGGTCACATCGTTAACGAGTATAGGACATAAACCTGGCATAGGTCACATCGTTAACGAGTATAGGACATAAACCTGGCATGGGTCACATCGTTAACGAGTATAGGACATAAATCAAGACAAGGATCTCTAAAGCTAACAGAATCAAGGTGCAGTGAGTTTTTCTGTACTGTATGTGTATATTACCCGTATGTTAAACCGTGATATACTCGTAACTGGTCATGCATTAGACACATTAATCATCTTTGTTTCGGTCAAACTAAATGAAACCTTGTGACAGAAGCCTTTGCTCGTCATGCTGAAGGCCTGGATTCCCACATGGGGACAGAGTTAAAAGCCGACTTATGGTGTCTCCAGTCTCATCATGTGGGTGAACTAATGATGAACGCGGCGTAACACCACTCTCTTTGATGAGGTGAAGGAAAGTGAAGATTTAATTCCTCTTCAAACATTATTAAAATGAAAGCACGAGAGGTCAGGTACTGTGATAATGGGGTATAAACCTGTTGAGCCAGATGATTCAGTCGCTCCCTCACTCACTCTGTTAATAGCAGTGTGTGATTGTTGCCTGGCAACACAGCAGTACTTCTGTCAATCGACGGCGACATATAAATTAAATCTGAATGACAAGAAACTCCATCACACGAGACTGCATTTACTCACTTTGTTGAAAATAAGAATATTTTATTTCTGCTAGGTACAAGTTCAGAGATTCTGTTGCTTTCAAGTGAAGATAAAACGCTGAAGAAATATGCTCGTTTTGCAAAGAAAATTACGAGAAATAAGAATTAGAATGGGTTAGAATGAGTTTAACAACGTATGAACACAACCACAGTTGCATAGCATTTCAGCAAGTTTCTTTCGTATGACGATTTCCTAACGTTGGGATTTCATCGTTAGCGAAAGAAGAAGAAACAGCGAGGTACGTTTTGCTGCAACGAGTGATGCACTACGTGAGGAGCGAGTGTTTTACACTAACATGCGAGCTTTATGGCAGCAGCCATGATGAAGTTAATGTATAAAAAGTATACTTTAAAATAATTCTAAAAATGAACCAAATGGAGCAAACAAAGAGAAAAACAATGCCGGGCCTATTTTTTAAAAACCTGTTATAGTAGGCAAACAGTCTCACCTAGGAATGTGTAAACAAAGGTTTAGTCTCACATTTACCGTGAAGGTAAAACCGGATGTACTGCACAGACCAAGCTGCATCAATAGCATCACATGTTTCACGATGAACCGTCCATTATCCTGGCGCCCAACTCAACCACGCCATCTTCCTCTGAATAGCTTCTACTTAGTGCTTCTACATAGTGCAACATTATTCAATAACCTGGTGGTCAAACACAGCCCACAGCATGCATCACTTTGAGGTATTAGGACAGATATTAGACACATCAGCATTGTTGGCAAGGTGACGCAACAGTTTGTAGGACGCTGAGATAACAAGGCAAGGTTTCGTGCAGTGTGAACCCAAATATATTTCGCTTCCATTGCACTCAGACAAAACAAACGATTGTCTCGTGGCATTGGTGGTGGGGTTCAGCGTAACTTCACAGTTACCGAAACGGATGAAATTCCATCCATCCCTAACTGATTTGCATTTCTGGAACAGCAGACACTGATTAACACAAAATGTGTGTTGAACAGTACAGTGTTAGCTCTTATTGAAACAATCTGGGGAAAATGGGTTTGTATCACAATAGCCATCTGTATGGTGAAGTATATAAATGTCTTCGCCTGTCTGCTGTTGTCGATAGGACAAGCCGACAAGGTAAACGCCAAGCGACATTGGAATGTTCCTTTGGGCAAGCTTGCACCTACATATCTGATGTCTTTCCATGGAAACAGACAGTGCATCTTCTTAATGATAAAAGTAGACATAGTTTATCACAATAATCATTTACCTCGACAATGCTAGTGAGAAACACGGAGTCGCATTCCTAATGTCAGTGTAGCTGAGATTGTGTCCTTCAAGAAGTGAAATAAATACATTTGAGACATTTTCCTGGCTCATGGACAAATTATTCAAATGATTTACAACTTTTGGTGCCATTTCGGTTGCGCAAGACTCTGATATAGCACGAAGTACCCGGAAACCATTTCTGGACGCAAATCAGTGCCATGTTTCGAAAATAATGTTATCACATTTTCATCATTGAGAAGAACGCCAAAAAGACTGATGTGTCACTGAAATGACAAAATATATTTCACAATTTTTAATTGTTAGGTTAACTGTTTATCCTATAAGGAATATGATTGTTCAGATGTACCTGTACTGCTTCTGAAAGTAAGTTATCTGTAAAAACAAAATCTGTAACGGATAATGTGGTGTGTGACTACTGGATCATGCTGCAGTCGACAATATTCGACCGCATACTTTATACCTGTAACCAAGCTAATATGAGATGATAATATAGACGTCGATTCGTCTAGGACTCATTGGTAAAAGGAGTGACGTCACACATTGTAATCATTAAAGCTTTTATAACAGACGTGAAAGAGCGTGTTCATAGTCTCTGAAATAATACATTATGATGTGGAAACATGTAATTCTCTTCGTTTCGTGCATGTCTGCTTGAAAACACTATTCAGCGGCACTACACGTAATATTGAATAATACTGTACATAAGTAGGACATCTGTGTAACATTGGTGTTAAACACTATTCATTTAACAGCTGTGTATTATTATTATTAAATACTATTCATGTTTATGTTAACTGTGTGACATTGGTGTTAAACACTGTTCATGTGTGTGACATCTGTGTGGCATTGGTATTAAACACTGTTCACGTGTATGACATGTGTGTGACATTACTGTTAAAAACTGTTCATGTGTATGACAACTGACTAACATTCTGGTAGCATCCTGGAAGTGTCATTATTGGTGCGTTCACGAAGATGGTTCCTTACACTACCTGAACACGAGAATCTACTAACTACAGCTGTTACATGTGTTAGCTTTCCAGCAAGCTCAGTAGAAACCGCCATTCATAAATCAGACTGGTGAAGACATTCGGAACACGTCTCTCGAGTGATATTATGTGAGGTTACCAGACCAAACCCTTCATGGTAGGTGTTGGCAGTGTGTTTTCATCTCAACTATAAGAAGATTAGACGCTCCAAGAGTGCACACTTCAATCAAACCGATATGTCCTTCACACACGGTGCTTCAATAATTCACGCAGGTTAGATTGAATAGGGTGATTGTAGGGTGCTACAGTTGGAAGCTCTAACTATGATACATCTCACATTATCAGACCGTGCACAGGTCTACAGTACACTTATTCGACGTCCCCAGTACCATTATCACAGCACTGAACTGTCAATATATCTTGACTTAGGGCCACAGAAACCACACATATATTTGTTGCGTAAATGAAAAAGTGAAAGAAATTTGATAATTTATTTATGTTATGTGCATTTAGCCCATCCCTGAAGATGTCTGTAAACAGGATATGTCGTTGGATAACTTTGTGTCCCATAAATTGGTTCCATGATGACTGAGATTAGAAATGAGTCTTCAACAACAATGACCCCAGAATGTCTAGAACGTAAAGAGGCATTGGTTTCTAAAAATATAAACATTTAGAAAATTTGTATTTTCTTTGTACCTTTAATAGTTTGGAATCATATTATACTTTCAAAGGTTTTATATAGCTTGCATATGTATTCTTTGAATATTGAAGAATTTGTATTATTATAATACTACCAGAATTTTATTGAACATTAAAGTGAATTAAATGTATCGCTTTGTTGTTTTTAGTGTATATATAAATATATATTACAGAAGTATTTCCTTCCATATCCCCTGTCAATGTTCTAACAATGCTACTCTGTCAAGTATCCCTCCAACAACTACTGAGTCAGTACATTTGAAGTATGAGCAATGTACGACTTAAATACAAATTCTCTTTCATAGTGATGTACTTGTCCAGTTTCCTTGGACTTTGATCCGTGGTTCATCAAACTTCTCTGTCTATACGTGTTTCCGTTTACAAGTATGGCAACATATTATTGTAGTACAGAATACTTATATACAGTTTCTTCACTGAGTAAAGTTTCTGGAACATCGAACTGAACATGAAAGATGATTTGATGAACTTGGTACGTACCCATTACTTTCCAACACAATCCACTCACAGGTTCAAGATCTTCTGCCACCAGGTGTGTCTGGAGTAGACGGCGTCCTTCTGGTGCTGCAAAAAAGTCACCTGCAGAAGAAAAAAAACAAGAAAGTTTTCTAGACAGTTCTTTCCTCACGCTGATGAAGAAGGAGAAATCTGCCGCCCAACCTCTTGTAAAAGCAAAATATGTTAAATTTTCACTACACAGCCTCTGTCATATATACCATGTGAACGAACAGATGACTGGATAGTCCTACAGACATAGTCATACAAAACAGTGATCGGGACAGATGGCTGGTACTCCTACAGACACAGTCATACATAGCCATAGTGACAGATGACTGGTACTCCTACAGACACAGTCATACATAGCCATAGTGACAGATGACTGGTACTCCTACAGACACAGTCATACATAACCATAGTGACAGATGACTGGTACTCCTACAGACACAGTCATACATAACCATGGTGACAGATGACTGGTACTCCTAGAAACACAGTCATACATAGCCATAGTGACAGATGACTGGTACTCCTACAGACACAGTCATACATAGCCATAGTGACAGATGACTGGTACTCCTACAGACACAGTCATACATAACCATGGTGACAGATGACTGGTACTCCTAGAAACACAGTCATACATAGCCATAGTGACAGATGACTGATACTCCTACAGACACAGTCATACATAACCATAGTGACAGATGACTGGTACTCCTACAGACATAGTCATACATAACCATCGTGACAGATGACTGGTACTCCTAGAAACACAGTCATACATAGCCATAGTGACAGATGACTGGTACTCCTACAGACACAGTCATACATAACCATAGTGACAGATGACTGGTACTCCTACAGACACAGTCATACATAGCCATAGTGACAGATGACTGGTACTCCTACAGACACAGTCATACATAACCATGGTGACAGATGACTGGTACTCCTAGAAACACAGTCATACATAGCCATAGTGACAGATGACTGGTACTCCTACAGACACAGTCATACATAACCATAGTGACAGATGACTGGTACTCCTACAGACACAGTCATACATAGCCATCGTGACAGATGACTGGTACTCCTACAGACACAGTCATACATAGCCATCGTGACAGATGACTGGTACTCCTACAGACATAGTCATACATAACCATCGTGACAGATGACTGGTACTCCTACAGACACAGTCATACATAGCCATAGTGACAGATGACTGGTACTCCTACAAACACAGTCATACATAGCCATCGTGACGGATGACTGGTACTCCTACAGACACAGTCATACATAACCATAGTGACAGATGACTGGTACTCCATGCAGTCTGTATCCCGGTAAAGCATAGTACTATCTGTTCAGGTCATTTAGGCTCCGGATATTTTATTAGTGTCTAGTTTCTGAAATGACATATCGTAGGTGTGGTGCAATATTATTGTCTTGTAGCTTCTTCCTGTATAACGTCTTCTAAACTGTTATGTTTCATTGGCATTGCCAAACGTGCAAAGGTGTTACCTAGATTTGCTTGATAATGGTGTTAGGACTACATCGAAACGTCGCATCTACTGCCGTAAAGAAGTTGTTTGTCCATAAAAAGTGTTCCCCGTTATCATACCAACTTCAAAATGCCACTTAAAGACGAATACCTAGCGTTACCGTAGCAACTTAAAACCACAACAATTTTTAAAAAGTAAAATATGTTTCATGATTGTTGACACGTTGCTCCTAGTTATATTAGCCATAACATTGCATCAGATCTTTACTATTTATTTCCAAATAGATTGCAGCTGTTGGTGATTTGTGATTTGTTGTTGGCGATTCTGAAGTGACTTGAAAATCAATCTTGAGGAATAAACCCATGCAACCATACATGCAAACAGAGTAC
Organism: Haliotis asinina; assembly: GCF_037392515.1. Classification (NCBI taxonomy): domain Eukaryota; kingdom Metazoa; phylum Mollusca; class Gastropoda; order Lepetellida; family Haliotidae; genus Haliotis; species Haliotis asinina. Next base: position 53,896,143 of record NC_090291.1, on the reverse strand, counting down.
TTTGTGCTGCTTATCTTTAATACTTTAAATATGTTTGGCATCTGTGCCCAGAATAGTGGTACTATTTGTGGCTCCTTAAAACAACTAATATCATTCGGTGCGGAATGTAAAAAAAATATTGTTGTACGGCCAAGCCATAGTTAAATGGCATCTAGCATGCAAAGAGTCTCATATTTGACAACTTTTATTTATCAGGACTTGTTTTATAGGTGTGATGTGATGTCATTAACTTCTTCTATCCAGATAACTAACGTATTAAAAGTCATAACATCACTAGTATAAACGTTTTACCACACAATGAATTCTGCTACTAACCATGTTATGTGATTTTCTAAAGAACCCAGCAGTATAAAGAATATGGTCACATTTAGCATAAAGTCTAAAGTCTGAAGTCAGGTCATACAGTGTACGTTTCCATAGAGAATCAAAGCTCCAGCAGTAACACACATGCGTTCATTGCTTCCCTCGATGATTTGTAGATTTGGTTTAATATGATATGGTCCGAGTGTGATGGACGGGGTCTGTGTGGCTAAGCATGATGGACACTATCTTTTTGATGGACTGGGTCTGTGTGGCTAAGCATGATGGGCACTATCTGTTTGATGGACAGGGTCTGTGTGGCTAAGCATGATGGACACTATCTGTTTGATGGACAGGGTCTGTGTGGCTAAGTATGATGGACACTATCTCTTTGATGGACGGGGTCTGTGTGGCTAAGCATGATGGACACTATCCGTTTGATGGACGGGGTCTGTGTGGCTAAGCATAATGGACACTATCTGTTTGATGGACGGGGTCTGTGTGGCTAAGTGTGATGGGCACTATCTGTTTGATGGACGGGGTCTGTGTGGCTAAGCATGATGGACACTATCTGTTTGATGGACAGGGTCTGTGTGGCTAAGTATGATGGACACTATCTCTTTGATGGACGGGGTCTGTGTGGCTAAGCATGATGAACACTATCTGTTTGATGGACGGGGTCTGTGTGGCTAAGTATGATGGACACTATCTGTTTGATGGACAGGGTCTGTGTGGCTAAGTATGATGGACACTATCTCTTTGATGGACGGGGTCTGTGTGGCTAAGCATGATGAACACTTTCTGTTTGATGGACGGGGGTCTGTGTGGCTAAGTATGATGGGCACTATCTGTTTGATGGACGGGCTCTGTGTGGCTAAGTATGATGGACACTATCTGTTTGATGGACGGGGGTCTGTGTGGCTAAGTATGATGGGTACTATCTGTTTGATGGACGGGGTCTGTGTGGCTAAGTATGATGGACACTATCTGTTTGGTAATGTGTGGTAATGTGTGTGATGGACACTATTTGTGTGTCTTAGTGTGAAGGAAACTATCTGTGTGGCTGAATGTGATGGACACTATCTGTGTGACTAAGTGCAAAGGACGCTATCTGCGTGACTAAAGTGTGATGAGCACTATCTGGGTGACTAAGAGTGATGGACCAGCATTGACGTTCACAGCAGGTGTAGCTGAACATGAGGGCCATGGGCTACACATATTTACCAGAAAATAGCATTATACCATTAGAATGTATAGAGGACATTATCCATACGTTTTTCACTATTTGTTGAAATTTATAAAATTGTTAATATGCGTCTTTGTGACTCGTAAGAACAAATTATTTATATACCCGTTGTAACTGAACAGCCATCAATCATTCTGCGCTATTATTTAACTCTCTCTCTCCCTTAGAGGTTTCGAATGATAATTTCTGAACATAGCTATCGAAAAACGTTACATGATGACATTAAAAGGAACTCCTATAATACAACGCATTTGCCACACTGATACACTTTTAATCCAGTTCAAAAGAATTCTTCTCTTAGATGGTCCAAAGTTCCCCACAACATTCGAATCCAGTTAGACGTTTCTTCCAGTTTGGGAGCAGATGTGACGGAGACAAATCTGAGGAATAAGGTGCTGAAGGAGCTAAAAGCCACACTTGTGAATTGTAACCATGACAATAGCTGATTATTGTATTAGTGCATTGTCCTGATGGAAGAGCACACCTTTCCCGAGCTCCCCATGTCTTTTACTATTGATTGATCCAGTAAGTGCCTCAAACGTGGATCGTGATATGTTCCTTGTCTGAGGTTTTGGTAGATAGTCCACCATGACGGTGCCCTTTGCACCCTAGACCACAGATGCCATACTCTGTCCTGCCAATAAAACAGCCCTGAGTGGTTTGCTGGTGGTGAAGTCAAGGATACGAAAAATTGTATCACCAACCGGAACAGATTCACATTCCGGGGCGGTGGGGTAGCTCAGTGGATAAAGCCTCGGATCCGGGTTCGATTCCCACATGGGTGAAAACCATTTCTGGTGTCCCCAAGCTGTTATATTGCTGAAGTGTTCCTAAATGCGGCGTAAAACTAAACTCACTCAAATTCACGGTGGTGAAAAAGGGACATCGTCCTTTATTGCTGTACTTATACCTTACACCTAAACCGGTTCTTTGCACATATGCCGATCAGTGCATGCTACTCACATTGTAATATTTTACACAGACCCTATGTTCTTATTGACCCATTACGTTTTAGATATATTTTATTATGGATATATCTCTCTTGCATTCTGTAATAGCCACAACAAAATACCTCACTATTACGCAGTTCCTTCTGTTTAAAGTTTAGGATTTATCAGTCAGCCCTGTTTTCTTGCGACACCGGTATTGAGCCACCTCAAGCACTGTTTTCACACTGAAAAAACAGTCTAGTCCTAAAACTGTATTCGTTGAATATTTGTATCACGCTTTGGAATAAACCTGATAGAGCGTGTATCTATTAAATGTAAATTATTTTCACCCTGGACAAAAAACATACCGTCATGAAAACTTGTTTGATTAACCCGTGAACAAAACCGTGTTTGATTAATATCTGTATCACACTTTGGAATACACGTGTAAGTGCGTATATCTATTGAACATAAACTGTTTTCACACCTGACAAAAACATTTTCATCAAAATTGCATAAAAAATGCATTCGCTAAACATTTGTATCACACTTTTGATTAAACCTGCAGATTTAGCACAGTATCGTGTTTGCCACACTGTCTTCTCGGCAATATTTTGCATGCAGAAAATAAAATAAACTTGACAAACACAGCATTCACATTTTTCATATAAAGAAAAATCCAGTAACCTGCACAAGCCAGAATCATACATCTCTGAAGTTCCAACCAGAAGAATGTTTTATCGACAAGGAGAGAGAAGAAGAAAAAAGTCACTTCCGTCTCCTTGGATTCCACAAGTGGACTAAATGTGGCACCAGTCTCCAGCGACACAGCAATTCATACTTCCACGACTGTGTTCTGCTTTAGGGCCAGTATGATACTAGCTAGAGCCCCTTTTTAGCATTATGTAATCATTTAATACTTGTGTTACTATAACAGCCAATGTTTGTTCCTTGTTCCTACTTTCGTTTCACATCGAGAATGGCTTCAGTTCTACTTGCAATGCAGCTGCTTTTAAATAATTGTATTTTTGTCCAAGTACAATTGACCGATAACGTATTTCCTGACACAAATTATTAATAGTTTACTTCTGTTAACACTATGGTATTGATTAACACATCTTACCCCGTTATAGTCGGGCATCTAGTTGTCTGAGATTAGACAGGTGGTGAAACACACGGATATTAGATGTTTGCTCTCATAGATTTATACCCTCAACGACGAGTAACTACAATGGGTGTGCGTTTTCGGAACAGTGGAAGTCGAAATTCAACGGGTAGTTCGACATTTACATATGCTCCATTTGTTTCCGTGGTGTATTGGAAATATTGTGCTTCGGATATTGTAAAGATTTTGTCACATGAGAGATGTAAAATATGTTTGATATTCTTTCAAGAGCGTCATGACATGAGCTTGTACAAATGGTACAAATGCTGATGATTCATGCACTTACAAAATGTACATTTGAGGAATGGTGATTCAAGCTTTGTGCTTGCTATTGTCGCCTGTGTGCGTGCGTACTGTCTTCTGAGTGTTTGCTGTGTGTCTGTTATTGTTGAGTGTATGATTCCTATATGTGTCTGCTGAGCGTAGGTTGTTGACTACTGTCAATACTTTCTATCTGTTGTTGTATGCTGTATGTTTACTGTTGTGTGCTGTTGCCTTCTGTGTGTCTTACGTGTGTCTGGTGTACGATTCATGTTGCATGCCGTGTCTGCTATGTGATGACACATGGAACACGCGTTAATAGTAACAACGGGAACAACATTGCAATAATCTAAAGGTGATAACAAGACAAACACCATTTGTAAATGTCATTCTGATGTATCTCCTGACCATAGAGGCCATGTCACCATGGTAACTGTAGCTATGACAAAACATGCGGCTATGTCATTATAGTGGGCCACATGTGGTAGAATGCGCCAGTCGTTTACTCATGTCAGGACTTATAATCATTGGTTTGCCTTCCTTCTTTGAGTTTTTCAGTCCCACGTCATTTTGCTCGTGGGTGTAACATTGTTCCCGTTCTCCAACACATTTTAACTAAAATCAAATCGGCTTTAATCCAACCTACTTGGTCGCTCATCCTACTTGTGATGGTGACTTAGTACAGGATCCAGTTTATGCTATTCAACTTTATTAACAACTTCTATAAACAGGAACACTACAAAACATATTTCTTTACATGCAGTTATTCACCGTCATCCTGGTTATTAAAATTCATTACCAGCTTAGCCGACAGTGCTAATATTTTTATATATTCAGGAATCACACTATATGTGTAATCTGAAAATTCAGCATTTCGTCCTATCGTAATACCCTGATGTATTGTGGAAACAAAAAACACTCTTTATCATGCACACGGTATAGTGTAATATATTCTGTTAAACTCCGATTTTCTTATCCTCTCGATACAGCAGTCAATCGGAACCACTAACTTCTTGTTTCCCATCCACGACCAGTGGATCTCCCACCAGGAAACCACACCCCACCACAATAAGTGTATCTCCAACTAGGTAACCAGATCCATACACGACCAGTGGATCTCCTACTAGGGAACCAGACCCATCAACAGCCAGTGGATCCCCCACTGGGGAACCAGCCATAATGGTTGTTTCCTCACGGCAATTGTCCCAGTCTCTGGTCCATCAGTGCATCGAAAAGTACGAGGAGATGTCAATAAGTTTTGAGCCTTGAGCATTTTTCATACCCAGGTGTCACAGTCTATGGTACGACATTGAACCTTGGGGTGTAGCTGATGTGATATATAAGTTTGGGTATCCTACTCTCAGAAGTTATTGAACAGCTCACATTGACAGAAAGAGACCCCCCTCATGGCAGTGAAAATGAATAAAATTGAGTATAGAGCAGTAATTAATTTTTTAGTTCTTGAAGGAAACTCGGCGAAGAACATTGAAGAAAGGCTTTCAGCAGTTTATGGGAAGTCTTCCCCTTCCTCTCCTACCATCAAACGATGGGTCAATGAATTTAAGCATGGTAGAGAGAGTCTTGAAGATGACCCCCGTCCAGGTCGCCCAACAACAAGCACTAGTCAGGAAAACATTGACAGAGTGCATAGACTTGTGCTGGAAAATCACACTCCACGAGTTAGAGGAGATCACAGGCATTTCACACGGATTCATCGAGACAATTCTTCATGAACATCTCGTCATGTCTAAGGTGTGCGCAAGATGGGTGCCAAGAATGCTTACAGATGAAATGAAGCAAACAAGGTCACCATAAGCAACTCCATGCTAACCAGATACAACAAAAATCCAGAACATTTTCACTTTAGGCTAGTAACCTGTGATGAAACCTGGATCCACCACTATGATCCTGAGAGCAAACAAGAATCCATGGAATGGAAACATGTCACTTCTGACAGGACTAAAAGGTTCAAAGCCTCCAGATCAGTGCAGAAGGTAATGGCAACAGTCTTCTGGGATAGCAAAGGCGTCATTTCTAGCGTACTTACCAAAAGGAAGAACAATGAATGGGGAATATTACGCTAACTTGTTGACACAAGTGCGACAGTCAATCAAGGAGAAGCGAATAAATGTGGTTCATACCAATATTTTGTGTTTTTCTATGCAAGGCTGAAAACTTATTGACATCCCCTCGTAGGTTTTCTCAGATTTAATTTTCTCAGATTAAACTGAAATACAGAACAAGTAATCACAAAAAGGTTAAATCTGAATTTGTTCATTCCAGAGACTACAAATCGTTTAATAGGTCTTAATTCATGGCGTTACTATGTTTCATTTTATGCTGTTCTACTTGTAACTTTGTCATGTTTGTTTATGTGTATTTAAATGAGTTATGTCTGACTTTCGCTTCTACCACCAAACGTGGTTATTTAAGAATATACCTAACCTGAACTTCGTTTTTTCACATAAGTAGAAAGGACCAGTTTGAATGAACTAATAACAACACATGACCTGGTGAGGAAGCCAGGGATCAAGGGTATTAAGTCGTCACGTGTGCCAGCATGTGCTCATGTAAATACATGTCGTAACTATCATCCATGGTTTCATACCATGTTTAATATTGCCCTGAGGGTTTTCGCTATTGAGCGTACAGTAGTGTTCGTAAATTGCTTAGACAGGTTCAGTTTTATTCGAATATATCAGCTCTCACCGATTAAGGGGAAAACTGTATAGACATTTGCACATACATCACACATCTCCCCTCTTAAAAGCTGAGTTGCTTATTTCTTCTGTGACGTAGGTGCCACTGGTATCTTCAGCGTATTATAGCACAATGTAATTCTATATACATTTAGAACAGCTAGTGAGTGATAAGTTATTATTTAGCGATGTAGATCATGAGATGTGTTGTTTGTAGGTTTGTTTTTGGAGTATTCGTCTTTTCATCTTAAAGTTGGGGGGTCCAACTTAAACTCACAATAGAAGGCTTTGGAGGATACCGCATCCATTGTGGGTATATGTGACAAGTCGTATCATTGCAATATCAATATCATTTCTTGCAATCGATCTCTCTGCATACCGCCTATTTATATTCAATTTTTTTGTTCAGTGCTATGACTGACGCAATAGAGTAAACCCTCCTACAGCCAATGGAGGGAGGGAATCAGCCACACCCAGCCATGCCGACGGTGTCCGTCTCACCAAGTCTGGCCATTGCGTAGATTACATTGACTATCGCGACAACTGTAATAACACAGTGAACACGTGTCAGCTTGGTTAACTACAGTGACAAAAAAGTTGACAGTAGAACCACAACGCCGCTGAGAACGAAATATGGCACATACTCCAGACCATAACGGTAATGACGTAAATGAGAGACCCCGGGGCGAAGGTAGACAAGACGTACGAAGACAATCCTTTGTCCTCCATCCTTCAGAATCACTTTTTACCAACACACTGTACACCTCACACAGCCTAAAGGAATCAGTATATAGGCGAAGACCTTGTAAGATCGTCTTTGAGTGTTTATCCCTTACATAACAAGCCTCATCACCTCACACCCACGATGACATACTGGAGAATGAGGAGGCCATTACAGGCAGACAATCAGAGAAGCAGTACTGATCATTGTAGCATTAAACAGTTTAACTTCAGTGAAGAACTAGACACAAAATAACTAGTTGTTCTTATTATAACGTAAAAATGTAATTCAAATTTTACGGAAATAAATGCCATAAAGCCTTTTCCATATCCGTAAGAAAATCGAGTGGCCAGATCCGAACACTTGATAAGCATGCGTGTACAAACTAGAACGATATCAAATTTTGGTGGCTGACACCTTGTAAAGGAGAAATATCAGAGTAGTGGGTGCTACCGGTAGAGGAGACGATGCTTGATCATGACACCCGGTGTCGTTGCTAATTCTCAGTGAAGCTAATTCTCCCAAAACATTGCCTTTCACGTCCACATGTTCGAGGATGGACATTCTCTGACGTTGACGTTTATGTAGAAATCACAAATCACACCAGCATGCCGTGCACTCTTGTCTCCATCAGGCAAGTTGTAGCTCTCTGCGATACTCGTAAAGAAACCAGGTCAACTATTGAACCACAATTTCGTAGACATTTCGTGGACATTATCAAACCGAACGCTGTCAAAGAAATGCTGTACTCGTTCCCCGATACTATGGGAACTGAACGTAGCTGTAAAGATACTTACGAATCTTGACTACTTCAACACATTCTAGTATTTGTTCTCTTCACAACGGCGACATGTTTATTGACTTCCCCACAAAATACAATATTGATTCGGATCTTTACAACAATCCGACCTGGCGCTATTCATTATTGTACATTTGTCACATGTAAACGAAGTCCAGCACTAAAGAATTTAAAGCGATGCATTCAAATATGTGTGCATCCGAATCATGCCTCTTCAACTATGACTGTACACTTTTAGTTTCACCCTGGGTAATCAATTATACATGAACGTTTCCAGTTTCAGCCACGTCGCAGTTACAATATTCGCCACAATAACGATCATTGAGCACTTTCAAACCAATCATTGTAAAACCAGCCTGCCACTTAACTATAGTGAAGTTCGGGAAAGCGAAATCCTTGGAATTGGTGCTGGTGTCGAGTTATTCGCATGTCGAGATAAGCGGACTGCCAATATTGGAATGTGGAGATGATGTACCAGGGTCTAATTGCACCGTCTCAAATGTGTGGGGATAAGTTACTATAGCCGTTGTGGATCAATTGCTTCTTTGTAATCAATATACCCAGGATCTAGGCCTCGGAGCAATGAGGTCATGCGCTGGCAGAATCAGTTTACCGAACACTGGGATTTTTAATCCTTGTTCAGTCATGAAATATTCCCAGGATTAACAGAATAACCAACCTATTGGCATTCATGCGAAACTTGGCACTATTGTATAAGAGTGTTATCAAAAGAGAGTGCATTTAGACTGTAGACGGGCTAAGGACACCTTGACCTAACCTTGACCTAACCTTGGCAAAAGAGATTGAGGTCAGGATGAGAAGCATTTTCAATTAAATATTCCTTCAAATAGATTCTCATAGATTATACGATTTGACGTTTTAAACATATCCAATTATCTTTAGTGCTGTCAAGAACTCTACTCTAAATCAATTTACATTAATGATGTCACATATGCGGCTGTGGTGTGGACAATGTATGGTACGTCTTCTCCTGTGGAATCACCTGGTTTTGTGTGGTGACATGTCGTCAGTAGTTCATGTCTGATGGATGTAAACGCACACTGATTACTAACATGAACAAAGGGAACAGACGGGCCATGGTATCAGGGATGGGATATGTTCCGGTGAAGTCCTGATGATAAATGTTTTGAATCAATAACAAATGATTCGTTTTCAAATTCTCAACTTAAGCGCTGACTATCCTAAGGTGATGTCATGAAAGTGAGTGAGTGAGTGAGTGAGTGAGTGAAGTTAGTTGAAGTGCTTTTAGTTTTTAGCACCGGAAATGGGCTTCGCACATTGTTTCCAAGTGGGGAATCGAACCAGTCAAACTTATGCTTCAGCCACAACGCTGACGAACAAAGTGGCCTGTACATATACCTGGACTGTGATTGGCACTAAAGCATATGAAGGAGTGAACTGTGGATTGGATGGTCATGTAGGACGAAAACACACGAGAAGACTCAGCTAACGTTATAAGTACATAGGCGGATCAGTAAAATGTCCTTTTGCACGACAGAAACAGAAATGTAATGAAGGTTCTGCTGAACTGCGAAAACCTCTTGACATTTTTACAATAGTGGTCTGTCCTTTCCCCACCCACTTACACGTTTCCGCTTCCTGTGTACCGTGGAGGACCCTGGGATCGTGTGCACCTGTACGGCGTCTCCGCGACAGAAGAGTCACGACTACTTGCTCTTGATACCAGTTCCCTAGGAACTGTTTACTCTTGAAGCAAAACGTTGCGGGTGATAATAGACGCATGTTTCATTAGTGACCAAGTCTGTTTGCTCTTGTTGCTTGAATCGGGGTTAATATTTCACTCATGAACTCTGTACTTCGTATCAGGAAAGGGTTCGTTGGTGCTGACATGTTTCCTTCATTAATCCAACTATATTTAGATATATGGTATTTGCTTAACTGGACGTCGAACAACTTCGTTCACTGTCATAAGATTTCTCATTTATTTGAGAAATTGACCGATTTACAATGTGTTGATCTACAAATCCTTTCAAATTTTACGTTATTTAAGTCAGCACGTCTCGGAGAAAACCAGCGGGTGACTCATCAGATGCATCAGACTTCTTTGATGAAATCTTTCCTGCTCCAATTACGTACTTGTTTTCAGTCAATGTCAAAAATGAAAAAAGGTAACCAGAGCCCTGTCAGATTGTGGCTTCTGTTAACCTGAGTGAAGACTGGTTAGGGGAATTAACTTCCCCTTAACGGAGACGGTTATGTAGCAGACAGTGTTTACAAACAAGACGCTGATGCAATGTACACATCGACTCGACGGCATACAGTAATGAAACAGACAAACTCGAGACAGATGCATGGCATATCTAATACCGTTAAGGGCGTTTAGGTTTTTCTCAAAGAATGTGAGAACGTCGAGTCCACGATTTGGCCAAATATCGTTTTCTCATCTTTTATCGCGAACTATCACGCTTTCAAAGGCCGAACTCGCGGGAGAACGAGGAAATGTGTCTCCTGTATACCAGCCAATACATACCAGCTGGATATTAGACTCAGGACATCTTGTTTCTCTGTGGCATTCGGTGAAGATCTGCATGTGAAATGGCAAATTCCAAGGGAAAATGGGTCCTCAGTGTCCCCTGCCCACGTGAGAGCTAATGGTCCGACTCCGTGATTGCTGAGTGTATAACTAACAATAAAACGTATAAGATGAAATGTAATATCTTTAGCTTATTGGTCATCTTGTTTGTATTGACGACTGAATGTTCAATTACGTAACATTTGTGATTGCTCTAAAACCATCTATCAAGTTTATTGCAAACACATCAGCGTTAATGAGACTCACTGTTGGAACTCTCAGGGTTTATCCTGAGTCCGGTTTTGAAGACACCCACGGATTTGTGAATTCAACTATCGATCCGGTCATTTGTTTGTCATATTAGAAGTGGGCGGCGGTTGTTCGTACATATCCGCTTGTGAAGAGGTGGCCCCGTGCAGGTCGTTCAACACTGTCAAGTTTCATCATATGTAATACGGAGTGATAAAACGCTTTTAACAGCCGACCATGGGGGTTACGTTCCTGTGCTAGTTAGGAATATTGCTCTGAAGATAATCTACTTTATGAGACTTGATTTACATTAAAAAAACATCAACGGTTTCATAGAATACTGTTGACGGTCCCCGTTGATACACTGTCATAGCAAGCGGTTCTTTCAACTATAATATCGGGGTTGTAAATAAATAAACAAACGAACGAACGAACGAATACATGCTGCAGCTATATCTATTTACGTTTAGTATAAGGAAACATTAAGAACAAATTGTTCTAAAATTTCTTCCCATCAAAAGTTTAGACTCACTTAAAACATTCACTATAAGTTACATATAGATATGTGGTTACATCAAAGACTGATTTCTCCACTAACTTGGGGGACCAGACTGCAAACCTCATACTGATCATTTGCATGAGGATCATGCATCAAATTGCTGAAAAGTATGTGCGAATATCGTGCATGTGACCATCTGCGTTTTGGTATAAAGTTTTGTTCAGAGTTCTGCAATTTTCAGTGTATTTTCTTGCTTTTTGAACGCATGGCTATAACCTTTTCAACATTATTATTTTTTTCACAATACATCAGTTCATGCGTAAACAATACCTTTAAACAGTAGGGAATATTTTGGAAAATTTAGCTTAGAACACATGCGTGAAGTAAGTGGCTTCATTTACACGTATGAGTCTAAACGTTTGATGGGAAGCATTTATATCGTAACCGTCATAGAATCATCATTCTCCATCATCTGGTTCCATCAATAGGTTTACACACGAAAGATCAACGGCACTTTTATCACAATACACTAACTTTTCGTGCTTTCGTTTGCATATTGTTTGAAGTGGCATTAAAACTGATCACCTTCTCTCTCCTCCTTCACCTCATCACCGAGAGTGGTTTGACGCCGCTTTCAGCAGTAGTCCAGCGCTATCACGGTGAGGGAAACTAGAAATGGGCTTCACACATTGTGCCAATGTGGAGAATCGTACTTCGGTCTTCGGAGTGACGAGCGGGCGCTTTAACTACTACATGGTACCCCATCGCCCACCTCAGAAAACAACTGTGTCTAATTATCGACATATGTCAATGTCCCCTGACAGTCAGAAGTCCATACAGTGAATCTGGACATGTCGGAGGTGACATCAAAGACACATTACTATAATGGTGACACTATTGATATGAGAGTACTTAGGTGTGACACAAAAAATACTGCTAATGGATTTGGTTCACGAGGTACAATAGAGAGATATTTTGTCCAGAAAAGCGTTTTATATTAGGCGTCTAGATGTCCGTCCAGTGTACATATTTGTCGTATACAGGCGATACAACGCGTACCAGTATCTTTGGAGCGCTTAGCAAGTCATAACAGTCAGGCAGACAGACAGACAGACACTTTCATTCAGACCTTATACCGTTTGAGGTGTAATATTTTATGAGTATGGATGGGTGTTATATACTTTTAAGTATGTTAAGCTCTCTGCATTCAAAATGTTATATTGCACACACGGCGGTAACATTGGAAATCCATTTTCAGTGTAGCGTCCCCCTCCAATTGAAGAAAATATCAACTAATTGTGTCTGCACAATGCATGTCAAGTATCTTGCAGCAGTTACATCAACACCCTCGTTGTTGCATCTGGGATAAAATTCCTCTTCTTTAAAGCACAGGCTCAGACATCCCCATGTTGAACGGTCTCTAAAGGATAAATACAGGTGTGTGTTCTATCCGTACATATTTAAGCGAGTGGGTCTCTTTCATACAAACAAACGTCTCTTCAAGGCAAGGATTAATCCGGTTTCGGTTCTCCAGGTCAAAGTTGGTTGGCTTTCTGCAGAAAGTAAAGGGAAAATGATCATCAAACAGTTTATTTGTACTGTGTGTACGTCCGTCTCAGTCCTCGTGTCTGTCTTGGGTGAGACCTGCTGCCATTACTCGATATAAGGTCTTGGAACATATTTAATACCAGCTCTACTGCTTTGGCCGTTAAAGACGACACAGTTCCATCACGAATGTTCAGATACGCCCTCCTGGTTAGACTTTAATTATCAATGTGTTTAAATGTCAAAACAGTCGTGGTCTGAGCTACATTAGTGTCGACTGACGTAGTGCCTGTCAAATAACCGGTACATAATTGCTTCTTTCTGTAGAATGTTCCACCTCTTCCCACCTGAACCAGGTATACTGCTATCTTCTCAAACACCACAGTGAGGGATGAGAACTTATGATGAAACTTATCCTCAACTCCACATGTCTGTCACAGATGTGAGTCACATGATCAATTATAATTAATTTAACTTTAGCTCTTCTCAAGCATGAATCAGTTCTTTGCTTTATTAATGTCAATACCTATTTATGAATTATATTTCTTTATACTCATGCAGTTACACTGATTGCTCCAGAGGATTTTCTAGATGCTTTCGAGCCCCAAATCCTCTTTCACGGTGTTGTCGTTTCCTGTCGTGTTGCTGTAACTGACGTTTGTGCCGTTGACACGTCCACGTCATCGTGATGTCAGGACTTCCGGTTTAGCAATTTGGTTTGCTTCATTACATTGCTGAACCTTGTCACCGGAGACACGTGTTACGCAGCGTTTAGACAGTTTGAAATCATATCAACTTCATCTTTTTACATTTGACTCATCGATGATATATATGTAGTTCGATCACCCGTTTTGTACAGTATATAGCGTAGGGCTGGACGGTATTACTGCTATACTGGTAAACCGCAATACCAAACAGTAGCAAATACGTATCGCGATACGTTTATGGTGTACCGTTATAACGTATTTGTTCAATTTTAGCCCATTCTAAAACACCGCATGTAAGACTTCCGCCCGGATATCCCCTAAATTTTAATGTTGAGAAAAACTATATACTAGTTTGTGTCTTGAGGTAATATGAGTGGTGGTGGGTGGGGATTGGGCGGAAGTCTTTCCAAATGACTTGCAATGGGTCCACTTTAAAGCTGTCAAAGAGCAAGTTTTGAAGACATCATCAATATTAAATAATGTAATGAATAAAGTCAACAGTTTTCATAAACATTGTCAAACTTATATCTATGTTGCTATTTCCATCTTTTCATGCGATCTTGTTATGCAAATAAAAATTCATAAAGAATATTTATTCGTCGCTATCCAGCACGATACGTCCAATACGTTCCATAATTTACGTATATATAGTGATTTGTTGCTTAACACATTCAGAATGACATTATTGTACCCAAACATTTGTCTATTTGAATCCACTGCTGTAACGCGATTGGCTGTCGTAGGTTAAGTGCATGATTTTTGCCAGTCATGAAGCTGATAACTTTACCCAGTAAAATGGCTTCTTACAACTGCAAAAAATGCTTCTGGCAAGGTTATAAAATTACTGTGCCAGGATGACGAGACTTTCCCAACGTACCCACCATCAAATGAATCCTCTTGAGTGTTATTCATACGGAGCTTCGAGAAAGGTGGAATGTTATGTTACTCGACGAAAAGTCACGTCTGATGGGAAGCTGGCGACCATACATATTATTTAATTAATCTTTACATAATATTTTTCTGAGGACGTAAACTTGAAAATATAAAAGAAATACGTAGGATGATATTATGGATTACAAAAGGATACAAAAGGATTTTTCTGCTCCTTGGTATATCTGTGTTTATTAGAAATATTTAGACTTATTTAAATTCAAGTTGTATTATTGTTATAATATGATCAAATATATTTGGCATTTATCAGCAGTTGGATTAAACATAAAGGCTTTAATGGTGTATGATATATAGCAGCAGTAATGTTTCACGAGCTGATGTTTTCCTTGATAAGCGTAGGTATTATGAGGCTATGTTTCTCATGTTTCAAATTTTCCATTATTTCGTTCAGTCTAAAGAAAGTGTACTTTACCTCATTACGTTTGCCTAACTTTGAGTGTTCAGCCACATACATTCGTGGGAAGGTATATTCATAAGTCATTCATGAAAAAATATAATGGTGATGTTAATATTATTTTATTCAAAGCCATAGGAGCATGAATCATGAAAATGGGAATTTCAAGATCATGTCACATGATACTGACTTCAGTTAAATGTTTTTAGTCCAGATGTGCACAGTAGCTAAAACTCTTTAGATTGTTTGAAATTCAACATCCTTTGGTATTCAAAGAAGTTAAAGTATACAAATAGTATGGGTGCGTTGCTGGAGGAGAAGGTGTAAGCTGGTTTCAGTTAATTTGTCATATATATGAAATGAAAAGTCACACATTTATCTGTGTTTACTTTCCTTTGGACAACAATTTCAATATAAGAAAGACTTGTTGGTATTTGTTATTTTTTTATATATATAATAAAGCGTCGGGCTAGTAATTTTTGTAAAGGACTAGTGAACAAGCCACCAGCCCGTAGGACCAGATAAAAGTTTTAGTGAGTGTCGTCGATATTCTGTTTTTTCCTTGTTTCACTTTGAAAGAAGCTATACGATGTACAATGGTTACTCACATATACTGTGATTCAATTTGAAGGTAAAATAATATTAAAAAGTGGACAGATTTCAATAACTCACATTTCACAATATATCGCAATACGTATCGCACTGAGTATACTGCAATATATCGCAAATAATAGTAATCTAAAAAGGTACCTTTCGTACCATATATTTCTCCTGAAGATTCTATTGATAATAATCCAGTTTCATAACAAATATCCCTTAGTTATTGTTTCTAGTGTGTGTGCAATACAGGAGCTGATAATTTTATAAATAACATCAATTAAAGTGTTTGACCTCCAGTTTATAAGCAATGTTTTGCCTTTTTTCTTTGATTGTGGATTTCAGGTGATAACAGCCCTTTCCCTACTCAAAGACATTTCATTTTTTGTTGATACATCTTTAATGAAACAATAGATCCATACTTTTAATTCTTTCCAAAACAATTTGAAATATCAATAAGAAATATATCAATCTTTGAGCTTTCATCATTTTCATCCTGTCAACAGCATTGCTAATGTCATCCAAGCTTATTCTCGTTTAAGATAGTCTCTTAGTGTTTTGTTTAAAGTTGACGTTTTGTGATTCTCCAAACTGTCTTCTACCTTGTACTGGTCATAGTGTTCTTTTCATTAAAACAATTCTACATTATCATTCAAATTCCTCCTCCAGACATCAGTTAGATCATAGGATTCGATGTGATCTGGTACAGTATTTCTTGATTTGGTGTTGTTTACATGCTTAATACATTATCAACATCAGGATGTAGGATCAACCACTACATTCCGGTCTCCAACTCTTACCAAAGAATCATTACAAAAAGATTCAGAAAATTGAGGGTCGTATCTGTTAGGACCATAGAGATCAGTCAACCTTTTATCCTCGTTGGTTATATCAGCAATTATATAGTGTTTATTTTTTTAAAACCCTATGTTGTGATAGAACTAGTTGTGGCAATTGTGGTTGTAATGTACTTAATGTGTCTTTGTTTCCTTTGGTTTGATTATGTGGTTTTGTTTGTTTGTTTTAAAACCACACATAAATATAAGTAATAGAAGTAAGTCGAGCCCTGTGAAATAGAACAATGGCCATGGACCGGATCTGATACGAACACCGGTGATAATCACTCATACAGTGTTACAGACAGAGGCACGATCTCCTTTTGTTGCAATGCTGGCGGTCTTCACGGCAAAATATATGATCTTGACTTTTTTTCTTATATTAGTAAATTTCATATTGTTTGGCTTGTTGAGACATTTCTTGTAAATATTCCAGGAAACAACTGGTTACATTGGTATGATACTTTCTGTTGTCCTGCAGGGAAGTTATCCAACTACGTATCATGTGGTATTTGTCCGTATCTGTGTACGTCAAACACTGAGTAGTTTCTATAATGTTATACAATCGGATAGAGACAAAATAATTCGTCTCTCTTAATTTAAAGACTTATTTAGAATTGTGGAAAATGTGAATTTGTTATGTACCTATATCCATCCATTGTGGTCACCATACTATAACCACGCAACCACCAAGTGTAATGTGTAAAAGTAGAAGGGTTCCTGTTAGGAAATATAAAACAAAAATTTCAAATCTGTGAAGCTGTGAACACGAGAACAGGTGAGAGAAATAACCCTATTACCAATCACGATGATGCTGTCAGGCGTACTACCCCTTTCCCTGATGAGGGGGACGACCTTGTTCAAGATCGTACATCACAGGATTCAGTTGTTAATCGATCTGACAAAATGCTGTTGGATTTATGCTATGCTTTTAAACTTTACAATGGACGAATCTATGGTGATACTGATGGGGAATGTACTTATTGTAGCCAGCATGGCTCCAGTGTAAATGATTATTTTATAAGGTCACCTGATTCTTTTTCAGTTCAGCAATATGTTCAGTATCGGTGATCGAACTGATTCTGACCACTTCCCACTAGAACTGATGTGTACATTTCCAAATATGGGTAATAGGTGTAACAATGATTTATGCACGGATTCAAAGCGTCAGAGAAAATTGTATGGAATTATTCCAACATGAAAAGGTAATTAGTCACTTTGTCCACTCTGCTAGCTGCATGATAAGCCTGTCTGACATAGTTGTCAAACTGATAGTCAAAAACCACTAAATCTAGGATGTAGACAGGCGAAACTAGAGACACGTAGGACACTTAGGAGATTTAGAACACAAAGTACTTTTGAAAACAGAAGAGTATATTGTAAACGAAGAAATCATTATAAATTCTGTTGCAGAAAATATAAATCCATTTCATGTCAGAAATCAGTAGAAAGATTGCATAGAGGCATAAACAATCAATCTATTTTTCACACTGATAAAATCATTACAACACGAAATAATCTTTTAACGAAAACAGAATAGCTTTACCTATTTAATTTGCTTTTGCAAATAACAATGTTTTTCTCCTTCATCTGGATGATGAAAATAAAATCTTTTCAGACCAGTTCACAGACTTTCATGCATTCATTCTAAATTCTAATACAACTGAACATGAAATTACATCGTCCATAAACAAATTCCAAAACGGGAAATCTGCCGGACCGTGCTGACAGAGATGCTTATGTGTTCTCAACTTCATATAATGCCCTTTCTCCATAAATGTTCGATTTGACAATCAAATATTTCCAAGCAGTTGGTCTTGTTCAGAAATAGTCCCTTTACAAAAAACGACGATCTGAGAAATCCTGACATCAATAATGAGAGTACCTTTTACTGCTGTCTTAAACAGTAAACTTACTAACTGGGTCAGTATGAAAGATAAGATACCGGAAGTTCAAGCTGACTTTAGAAAACAAATAGTGAAGTTTAAGGATGGTACTATAATGGACAACGAATTAATGTTTAATTCAACACTACATATGGACAAATATATCTCTGCGAGGGAAACGAGATTTACTAAGTATGATGACGGTTTCGCATAAACTTATTATTACACCTAATGTATTTTTTTTAATTGTTTGACACCCAAATACAACCAATTCTGTTGTATGGATCCGAAGTGTGAGGTCAATAAAGATTTGAATGTTTGGAAAGAATTTACCTACTGGCATGTAAAAGTTTCTTTGTGCTGGATTAGCTACTCCAAATAATATGATATATGGAGCATGTGGAAGATACCCACTTTATACTAATTCGGAAATAAATTGTTCAAAATATTCAACGTCGGCTCCCGAAAATACCTCACAGCATGCACTTTCATCTAGATAGTATCGTATTGGTGAGATAACATGGGTACCTCATATAAGGGCACTATGGGTCTCACGTAAATTTGGGTTTGTGTGGTTAAATTATTATATATTTATTTCTACATAATTCTCGTAAAGTAACAATAAACATGTTCGGTGAAGAATGACAATCCAACTTAGAAAACAGTTCACGTGATGACCTGTACAAAACGTTTAAAACTTTATTAGAGCCAGAATGATATTTATTAATTTTAACAAAGAGTAACCTAGGGAATATATATATTAAATACAGACTTTGCATGTCCAAACCAATGATGAATTTGGACGGAATATATCACTTGAAAGAACGCAAAGAATTTGTCCATTATGTAACCCTGCTATAGAAGACAAAATAACTTTTACCTTTGAATGTCCTTGTTATGCAGATTTACTAAATATATACCAGAACGCTTTATGATGGGCAGAATAGGATTTGTTTCTATTTTGTCATCGAATGATGCCGATGTAATATTTAGATTATCTCTATTTGTAAAACATGGAATGCACCTAAGAAATAGTTTGTTGAATCGGATTTCAGATTTACCTCACTCTCCGTTCTCCTGATTAGCACCAACCTGTGTATTTATGTAAACTTGTATATGGACTGATGGTCTTTGATAGTATTTAGCACCTCTTGACCTGAAGCAAGTCCGAATGTTTTCACCCTGGATTTCAACGGGTGACGCACATGGGAGCGGTTAGTAGATATCACAGAAGTAACAGCGGTAGTTGCAGTATCAGAAATGGCGATTTTGAATTACCTTTATTTTATTTGTTTGCTGTTTAACTATTTTAACTTGAATATGATGACTTGTGTCAACCAAGTAGACTGACCTCCTGTTAGCCTCGGTTGCTGAAGACAAAATCGAACACGGATCTCAACGGTTTGTAGTACAAGCAGTATTCGTAGTAGTCTATAAAAGTCTCAACACAATGGTGTCGGAATGCCTTCTAGCACGGTCTGTATTGTCCTGGATCGATGCAGATCACGGCCTGTACACGCAATGTCACCAATGTGTGAACATGTTTGATTTGATATTGATTCGTTTACTCTGCACTCGTGTCCATGTGCACATACATATTTATGAGCCATGCTACGTGTATGCTCCACAAGTGAGGCTACCATACAAGAATCCAAAAGCCTCAATGTTAGTCCTGAGTAATTCACACTGTGTGCGAACTACATATACATTGTCGACATTTAGCACAATATGGGGCACAGGAGCGCATTCATTATCTCTTAGACCAGACGTGTGTTAGTTTAGGATACAACATTTAGAAACTGTTAGTTTACAGGAACTGAAGGGAGGATGTACCTAACGTCAAAGACCCGGGTTCGACTCCTCACATGGGTACAATGTGAAGGCCATTTCTGGTGTCCCCCGTCGTGATATTCCTGACGTACATGACCACACCAAACAAACAGGCATCAAGATGATCCTGTCCTCGAGCTGTATCTCACGATACAGACACACCTACTCACAGTACCTTATTTATTCAAATACTCCGTTTTCTGTTCACTAATAATAGAGAGGAATCAGTAAAGTAGCCGATCTATTAACCCAATTACCTGTTTTTCATGAACTAATTTCCGTGGAATCCAGAACGGAATCCACAAGCAAGGATATGCAGTGGAAATTGCCACTTGAATTTCCGGATGACGTATCAAGTTATCCTTATTGTCAGCAATTCATATCAACCACAGAAGCGCGGAGTGTGACGACAGACGCGTGGGAGACGAGGGTGCCAATTTCGACTTTCAGTAAGTGTTTGTAATAGGAAGACCAGAAATCAGGCATTCATGATTCTAATGAGACCTATACATATTGTCTAGCTGCTGGAAATAGCAGCTGGGAGGGTACACTCGAAAATATATGATGATATTGGCCGAGGAGTCATATGAGAGGTTCTGTTCATGTTAGTAAGTTCAACACGTCCTTGACACAAATGGATCATATTAACCATAGGAGAGTTACACTATCTGGCTACAGTATGGAAGTAGATTATGTAAAGGCCGGATAAGGAATGAAACTGAATTATGTATTTATTGCCAGTTCATGTTACAGCTGGGGAGTCAGGTTTCACATCATCACGTCGGCAATCACTCCAGAACACGCTGTAGTCACGTGATGACCTACTTCAGCAGACGAAACGTTGTCTAACCTTCCCGCACAAGAATATTTACTTTTATAACCTAATAGAAACGATATCAACTAATCGATTTTCTGGAGTACCCTTGGAAAACATTATATGTGCGAGATAACCGCGAGCTCAAGGAACGGTTGACATACTAGTGTATGTGAGTACATTGTTGCAAAATCTTTACTTGCTGAAATAAATGGTGAGAAACGACGCGCACAATCATTGTTTCGGTGCTTACATAGCAGATCTCAACCCGACTGCTCCGAAAATACGGACAGATGCCAAGAAATCGCGACAACTAATGCCTCAGGGCTTCCATTCTAATATTTGCAATTCACTCTTGGCCAATCAACAAAGACAGACATCATTCTTGGAACATAAACTCGTCTTTTCATTCTGTTTACTTGTATCAGACCCAGACGGTATTCATCATAAAGATCGGTTCAAAGTGAACGCATCTTCATGATGTGACTGGAATTATATATCAAATCTGCCTTAGTGAGACATTTCTGTATGGAAACGGTTTGTCGTTTTATTCTGATTACTGCTCGTCAACCAAGTCAACGAGCCTGATCACTCAATCCCATTAATCGCCTCCTACGACAATCGTGGGTTGCTGAAGACC
Organism: Haliotis asinina; assembly: GCF_037392515.1. Classification (NCBI taxonomy): domain Eukaryota; kingdom Metazoa; phylum Mollusca; class Gastropoda; order Lepetellida; family Haliotidae; genus Haliotis; species Haliotis asinina. The sequence goes on along the minus strand of NC_090291.1, from coordinate 53,874,521 downwards.
GAAACTAACCATGGTCTTCAGGGTACGCTGTACTATTGACAAACACAGTCTGTAACGGCTATACCGTACCTGGGAGTGTGGGTGGGAACAATAACTCCAGCACATTATCGGCCATTAATGATCTGATTTCTGAGACGACGAAAAATACGTTTGCTCCCCACCCCATCCCCACCCCCTCCCCACCCTTGCCACACACACACCTAAGCACGACGCCACTGGCAAATAAACATCTTCCCTCCCCCCTCACCCATCTCTCACTCCTCTCTCCTCCTCTCTCTCGGTCTCTCTCCTACACACACAAAGGCGAATGAAAGCACGCACATGCAAGCACGCCAGCATGCATGCACATACATACACGCACGCACGCATGCGCGCACGCACGCACGTACTGAATAGTGATCGAAACGTTTCGGCTTGAGCGGCGCTACGGAGTAGGTTCCAACATCGGTTTCACGCAAGTGATCACCACTTATCTTCACTTGCGTGATAGCGGTTTTCACACGGAAACGTTGCTCAAGAAGCTGAACTGAAGAAGCTGCATTTGTTTGTTGATTATGTCTGATGCTTTGATGGACTGCATGCCGGTTTCACATGTTTATGACATATCAGGATTGATACAGTCAACGCCATTTACATTGAACAGTCCTAACAGTGTCGTTAAGCAATTGGCAAACGAACACCATGAACACGGTACGAGTTTAACCATCGTCTGACGTAGTAGAAGACTCGTCCACAAGCTGGCCTGATGGGTCGCTTTGATCATTGTTTCCATCATCTGTGTAGCTAGGGTCAGTATTAGAATCAGTGCTATCATGTAAACCTGCCACACATACCTTGTAAACATACGTCAAACGTGGAGCGTGGGTATGGCGATATATTTCGGCCAGAAGGAAAAGAACTTTCATTTAATGTTCCTGTTTCAGTAAATTTCAAAATAACGGAAATACAGATTATCAAGAGAAGTATTTCTCAGAAAATATCCAAAAGGTCCAATCAGACGAAACTGGCTGAGTAAATATATAGTGAATAGGAAACTCCACACTTTTCACACTATTTCCAAGGCAATATAGTTGTAATGCTGACAGGTAAGGCAATGATGTACTGGCCAAATGGCTGTTCATGAATAAAGTCGCAAAACAAACGAAATATCGTTGTTCTACATAAATAATGGTGTCACTGCAACCAAAACTGCTGTCTTGAAGGGTTAAACAGAGTTACCAAACAATGGAAGTCGGTCAATTGTTTTGTTTGCGTCTCTGTGTCAAATGACACATTTTACTATAGAGTGTTATACTTAACGGGGAAACACATGGGTTAGTTTTCTCAGTGTCAGTGTTTACAAACAAAGATACGTAATTTAAGTCCCCAAAAGACTAGCACCGGATCAAAATGATACCCCCATACCAGTCTTCTTAATGGAATACCCATCACGCTAGTCCAAGGCTAATCCCTATTGGCGAACCAAGATAGACTGCCCTATAGAGTTGCACGTCCATCTGCTGACAAATGACATGTTTACAAGAACCCGACCTCTCATTTATGTAGACAATTACATATTAGATCATTGTTATTCCATTAGCCTGTTCTGCATACACTCAACATGACAATTTAAATCGTTTGAACCAACTGCCGGTCTAACGATCAATACATTGACGTGTCCTCGGTAAGATGATTAATCCCACCTGGGGCTGGCTACATAGAGACGTGCTCATGTGTCAAGAGTGGAGTGTGTCGGACAGGTACACACAGACACGGGTAAACATAACCCGAACGGTAAGAGTTACATGACGCTATAAATGTTTAATAGTATTACGTTTGATCCGCGCGTGTTGGAAACCACGTTCATGCATTCTTGAAATAAAGTCCGCTCATCACTCCGAATCACAAAGGGAAAAGATGATTAACATAAAAGGTACAATTTATAAAGTTCACATTTACACATATTTACGAAAATTAAATGTCCTGGAATCCCTGTATGGATGCCATATGTAATGCTAATTTCAGGTGATTACTGCTGAACTATATGCGTGTATGGGGAAATGTGCTCTAATACCTTAGACTTAGGTAACTTTAGTGCAGTGTTAAAGAATAGGAGTTAAGGTTAACCTTAATTAAACGTTGTTTTGTGAAATGAGCCCCAGTTTGCTTAATAGGAGCTCACTATTCCTATAATCATGCACTATCTCAGTAATGATGAAAACTGGTCCAGTGTCCTAGTGTCATTGATGCTATATCACACTGAAATATATAAATGCACCAAGAGGGGTCTCAGCAGTAGACTCCCTATCTTCACCCAGAGAATGGGACTTCTACCAGGAGGTCTGCCTTGACTAACACACCAAGTAAGTTTGAATCAGAATGGCTGTGTTCCTAGCAGCACACAGTCTAGTCATATCCTAGAGTGACCCATATTTAAAGCCACAAGTATGGCGAGGATAGTGATTAAAGCATCAAATCACACATCAAAATCACACATCAAAATCACACATCAAAATCACACATCAAAATCACACATCAAAATCACACATCAAAATCACACACTGACGGTATCAAGTAGGAGGATACCCGTGCGGCAGAGAGAAGGCCTTCTGTCTCACCTTTAAGGCCAGTTGAAATTATCTTTGCGAGGACTGAACGTTTCAACACACTGCATATAAACCGGAGGCAGTGGCCGTTCAGAGAACTTCACCCAGACAGTAACGTGCCTGGCTGATTTAAATGGTTGACACTCATTTCTGTACCGTTCAGTGCTACATATCCAAAACTACATAACTGTAGCATCAGGGGCTGTTGTAAGAAATCAGTGGAATGCCTTGTTTTTATGATAAGCCTTGGCATGCTTCATGTAGGTTCATAGTCGATGTATTTAATTGTTCAACAAGACTGCTGATGACTCATCACCTTCCAATAACACTATCATTACTATGAATGAAAATTTATGCGCGTTAAGGGATTAGGCTAAGAACTGGTTAGTCAAATACAACCCAGATAACACTGAATGTTGTATTGTTCTCGAGCAGAGCTTGATAAATTTACATCTTGGCGGTTGTAGTATTAACTCTGTACATTTTCAAAAACATCTTGGTGTAACATATATCTTCAAATAGAAGCTGGTCCCGTCACATAATGACATTTTAAAGAAGACCTCCAAATATGATAAATATGTATAAAACAAAACTGTGGCAGTGCAAGAAATATCCTTCCCAAACGTGGTCACTGTGTCCACGTTGATGATGTGTTGGCGTAATACAGGAGATGAGTATAGTTATATGCCGCCTTTAACAACATTCCAGCAGCATCACGACTTCACACACTGTACCATTGTGGAGAACCTTAGCCAGGTCTTAATGAATGAACGCTTTAGGAGATACTTGAGTAGATTATGGTAATCCATTTGGTCCAGTTTATTGAACTTGTGTCCCGAGTGCGCAAGGTGGATGTTTCCATATCCTGATCAAATAAACAGAGATTCATAGCCGCTTTTTGTTCTACTTCCTGACGCTCGGTATTATGGGAATCAAGCAAGGACGGCTAGATTGGTGTCGTTAAAATGGGTCTCATTTGAGTATCCTTTAACCGATGGCCTGATACTTCAACATAATGGCAGTGGATAGAAGTGTGCAAGCATGCTGCTTTATTACATATGGAAACGTGTGAGACGTTGAAACCAGTTTCACCACATTCCAGATTATTAAGATGGGGAAAAGGCTTCAAATACTCCTATTTAAATACTCATATTTGCATGTTAGTTAACAAATATGCAAAAGATTAAACAGATAACATCTTTGTGCTCGGCAGTAGCGTTCACTAAATGTTTACCATGTTTGGCCCACCGTTAATTATTTGCTGTTTTGTGGCCCTAAGTCAAACCCTTCATGTCTGCAGTAACTGCCACGTCATGATGAAGGGTCTTTATCTCATCTCATCCTCTACAAGAACAAGCAAGCACCTGACAAGGTGCTACTCAGACGGAAAATACGTGTTTGGATCATGTCTGAAGAGAAACAATGACTTTAATAAGCCTTCGGTGATTTGACCAAACTTTACGTAAAATGGTGCGTACATCAAAGTAAAAGGTTTTGTCTGCTGTCTGCAATCTGTCTAGTGCCTGTCTGGAGTGGTCGTACTGATGGTATAAGTGGTGACCTTTCGGTGTGTCACTCTGAGACGGTCTGCCGGGAGGCGAGTTTCCTTGATCCGTCCAGAGATCTGTAAATAGCCCTTACACTTCTGTCATTTGGAGTCGTGCTTATTAAGAAAATGATAAATGCTTCGCTTAGAGATGTATTAGACCCTTTTTCGAAATGAGGATATTAGCAATGGTAGCTGGGGGTGATATACAGAAGAGCTGTGCCATTGAAGACAAGATGTTTGGCTTTTGCTCGCAAGTCAGGAAATGTAATCTGCATTTAGTGTTGCTAATTTACAGACTCGGGTGTTACAACTTAATTTAGGGATGCGTATTTTTGTTATTATATCTGAAAGCACTGAGATCCTAAATTTCATTCTATATTAACGATGACGGACTGAATGGGTTAGAGAGCATGCTCTTTCGTAGAGCTATTTTACTTGGGGGTTTAGAAAGTTCTCAAGATTCAAACAAAGCCTTACTAAAACCTTTAAACAGTTTAGGGGTGAACATTTCTACGCTCCAACTTTTGAAGTCTACATTTCTCAACTTTGGAGACGCAAACGGACTGGTTGCTTCTCGGAAGATTTCAAAGTCCGTCAGGTTGTTCTTGCTGAAGGCTTGGTTTTTACTCTAGTCACGGCTACAGACAAGGCCCGGGAAAGCCTTATGTGTTGATGGTAGACACATTTAGGACATTTCCAAATGTGTGGAATCAGTGAAACATTACATCTGAAGTGAGTGTTCAAATGAACAGGCTTCGTCGTTATGTTTGCTGTACTGACTTCAGGGGCATTTTGGAAGCAGAGGTAGGGATGAAGACGTGACAGAGTCATATGTGTCAGTCCCGTTATTTATATTACTTCCCTGCTATAGTGCCTAATTTCAAAAGATGAGAAATGTCCCACTGAATCAACAGAGTTAAGAACCTGAAAGCCAGATTTAGACCTCTGGCCTCTTTGTTTGCGTAACATTTCTCTAATGCATCATCCTCAACCGCCTCTCTTCTGATGTTACAATCATGAAAACAAGGAAATAACATGACTGTATAGATAAGCACGTGGCCAGTGACATGTGCTTGGAATTTCATTAACGTGAAAAAGGTTCCGTTGTCAACAACTTCTGTTGCATAACATACCGCTCTTGTCATGCTGATTATATCAACATATTATCAGCTAAAGATAGATTGTTGGCGATCAAGCATCGATCGTGACCAGCGTTATGACTGAATGGTCTGAGGAGCAACGCGCATTGTAGGCCTCTTGCCGTCGACCGTTCAACATCTGACTCTGCGCCATGGCAGTCGTTGTACCTTATGCACGATTATTGAAGATTGGGAGCGCTCTGACTGACACAAACATGGAAATCGTTCTGATCTCAACAATTTGCATGTTTTTAGCAGAACCTGTGTCATGCCAAATGTGACAGAAAAATATTTTTTGACATCTTGTTTTTGATTAATATAAGGCAATTATAGGGAATGACACAGGTAAAGATTATATGAAAATCAATGGTGACACCAGGTGTTATTAACAATGGTATGCACGTATTGTTCTGCCCTTAGTATCTCCACTAATATCAGAAAGTAAGTGGGGCGGAGGGGTAGCCTTCTGGTGAAAGGGTTCGCTCGACATAGCAAGACATAGCAAGGGTTCTGTTCCACTCTTGGGTACAATGCGTGAAACCCAATCCTGGCTTCGGTGGCCAGGATATCGCCGGAATATTGTTTTATGTAAAATGTGACCTTTCGTGCATTTCAATGAAATGAATATCTCCCGCAGAATACAAGCAGACGTGTGAAACTAGAGCTGGTGGTGTGTTGTTCAACATGAAGGGAAAATCCATCTGTCATATATGTTGGTGCACAGGCCTCTTATATGAGCTTCCATGCATATATACAGATACGGCAATGGGTATGGTTCATTTGCTTTGTTGTTTGATTTGAGAAGAGGTGTCAATACTCGATTATTTTGTTGATCGGAATGATGTGATCTATATATTGGAACGACTGTATTAAACAATTCCTATCCTTGCGAGATCCCTTCAGCCTGGGGATGCCGACTACCATGTCAGCAACCTGCACTGCTCCTCCAACATCAAGTCCTCCGTAATATTATCAAGGCATTATTAACTGCATTGGAGTTGTAGACATAGGAAAATCACCTGTAAAGACGGCAACATGTAACGCATGGTGATGGAGAAACAGTGAGGCACGGTTGATGCCATAACGTTGCTGTCATCCTTATTGACCATAACGGCCTCGCTGACTGAAGGTGAGAGAGTGTAGTTAGTGGCTGTCTGTTCTCTGAACCCATGGACACGCCCGGTGTAGTTTCTTTGAAAACCCACCTCTCTCGTTTTGCCATTTATTGTTGGACGAAAACCCATTATATCAACCCATCCCCAATTCCCCCATCCCTAATTCCCCAAACGCGGCACGCGTATACGCAGACACACACGAACGCCCGCATACGTACACACACTTGCATCCACAGACATCCATAGGAGTTGCAGCCGTGACATGTACAGTTTTGGAAAATCTTGGCATCCAGGTGATCAAAGTTGGATGACATGTCTGTATGTCAAAATGATTACATGTATGAAAGGCGACACTATGCCTTGGTTGGTAGTCAGACATTTGCCAAGTTGCATACCTCACAAGGTGTTAGATCTGTCCTTGTAAACCGTCCAGACTTTGCGCATATTTAGATATCTTTACAATTAAGAAAAGAATCAACTGGATGGAACTGGGTAGCTTCGTAATATGCTTAGCTGTCTCTACCAAGATCAGAAGTGCCGATCCGTGATAGTTCCAACCTAAACCAGAACACCAGCTCAACATCTGACTTTAAATAGTCCATTTGACCTGCCAGACTCCCGGGGTGTTGCATATAAAGAGGATTGACTGTGTGTATAGAAGAATTAAAGGTATTTTGTATTTGAACAAGAAATAGACTTGGATCCACGTTACAACAGAGTGTCTGTATTGTGGTCGGGATCGATATAGTTTACTGCAGCCCAGTCTACTTGCCACTTAGACAAGGGCCAGTCGAGCCATCAAAGCAAGCTAACATTCTATTCCGTCATTCATTTGGGCTGTCATTCAATCCCATGATGCAGTTTTAGATGACTTCCTCTCAGGATTTTGTACATTGATTGATCAGAGGCATTTCTCCACAGGAAGACAGGGAGACTGGAGACAGGGAGATTTGGACTTCTACCCTGGCTTCACCCTGAGAGGGGCTGTCCCCATGTAGCATATAGAATAACTGTTGTAAAGATGATGCTGGTTATGTTACTGTTAGCATATTGTTCGCTGTGCACAGTCAACATTTTAGTCAGTATCCTCGTAGGGATACCGGAACACACGCAGGACTACCAAGTGGTTGATATCATGAAGATCTATAGACGTTGTGGGAGGAAGCACAACCATCAATAGACCTAAGAAGCTGTTCTGCCTCTTAATTTTCTTTAGACAAACTAGTTCGTGAAACAGGTTATACCCGTGAAGACCCGAGCCAGAAATAATCAGCAACCGACTTTAGGGATTGGGTGGTCAGACTCACTGGCATATGTCATCGTATCGAAGCGTCATCACACGGTTATTTCCAGAAAGAGCTTAAATATTGTCGGTTGCGACATCAAACAACAAACAAATCACTTTATGTGAGCAGTGGAGTGATAATGGAGCAAACCCTTTAAAACACCCACCGGACAATCCATTGTGACCATACAATACCCAAAGTTGACGACATCGTGGTCAGGTATGGGCACGGTCATAGCTCTTGCTTTTAGCCTTAAGGTTAATTTGAAGTCAATATGTGACTACACGCAAATGATAATTATCGCATTCGTACATGAATTATCTTAGGCTGTACATAAATACCTTAATTTGTAAATTAAACGATCATCAATTTATAGCCTAACATCCAGGAATGGCGTCAGACAGGCAGGCCCCTGTTTGTGTTGGTCTAAAGGTGAAGTCGGTGTAAATGTTTATTAGATGTGCAATATGACGTCAGCAAGAGAAGGAAAACGGAAGGTCAGTATAACATAAGTTTACTAAAGTGTCTCTGACACAATTCCTGTTATGTTACTTCATTCTTTAATAGCATTTCAACACATCCGTATCACATATTTGTGAACAGAGGTAGTTTTAAGATCCAGTTTCAGTTACATTATGGGGATCTATTCTGTGTTTTGCTAGTTGGCAGAGTAACATATGCACACTTCTTTATCATGGTAACTGTCTTAACCTTGCGGACTTAATTAATTGCTGTAAGGTTTAAACTGGATTGTCCTACTGCATCTGGATCCGCACTGGCCCATACAACAGAACAGGCTGTATCTCTGGAACATTCATTGGCACTGACAGGCTGAACCACTTTCAATTAGCCGAGCAGTTCTTTCCTTGCTTATTTGCTGGCAAAATAACTGTGGCTTAAGTTGGTTTCATTGAGGTAATCTTACGTTGTTTACAGTATCCCGACAAGTTTGCCAAACAAATGCTCTCCTGTTGTCTTTAGAAAGTAAATGTGTTATCTCATTGCGGAAACTGGAATTATATTCCTGAGAAAATGGCTTCATTTGCCTCACAAAAACCCGTGAACAACACTTAAGTGAGAGGAGTTTTGGTGCAGAGCATGGACAATGTTAAACATCGCATTACAATTGAATCATAGATGCATATATTCTTCACATCAGTATACTGATCTCACAAGCCCCGTGATCGGACGGGTGGTCCAGTGATATGAAGCGATGACACAAATCGAGTGATCAGTGCTCAGGATCCGCTGATCACGGTTTTACTCCCATGTGTTGGTTTGCCGGCATCTGACCCCTGTTCGTTGCTTTCACCTGGTAAATACCTGCATCAAAAAGGTTTTCCTCCGACGAAAGCTGGACCAAATTTAAAGCAGCTCAAAAAACAACTTACTCACGCCCTTTAGACAAAGGCCGTGTCTGTCAGCCCGATCACATGCCTCGATAACAGTGCGTTATGATTACACCTTCAAACTTCGTCGAATACAATCACCAGCCATTTTAATACATTGCTTGCTTATTATTAGAACGTATCTAACATTCCTGCAATGGTTTAATAGAAAGAAGTAAAAGGACGGGATTGTGGGGCTATAACAGACTAGCTCAGTAAAGTCTGTGTTTGAATTACTGTAAATATATAATGAAAATCAAAGTTATTTACATCCAAAGATTGAATATATAACACCCCCTCATGTGTGTATTATGCGATATTTATATTCCATTTTCAAAGGCATTAAGTATTCCTTTCATTTAATATTATTACATTTATATATTTAACTGAACATTTTGCAGTGTACATATGCTAAAGTCAACTGAGATGTATAGGATCTTTTGCTGTTCAGTATACGAAATCTTGAGGTTGATATAACATCAGATTACGCCAACGCTAAACTGTTACACGTATTTTTAGAGATGTTCACAATATGTGGCCATAATGACTGTTGTAATTTCATTTCATGACTGTGTGTTATGTCATACAACGCCGGCAAATAAACTGTACACCCACGGCTGGAGAAGAAACAACACGAAATTGTAATTCCGGTGTAGCTCTTGTCACTGAGAGTGTGTGTGGCGCAGTATCACAGTTTTGTTAACGTTTGAATGCTTTGACTGAAATCCAGTTTTTCCCCGAAGTGTTCTTGCAATCTAGAATTTTACACTGCAAAGATGTACACCTCCTTCTCGCGGAGGCCTTGATCTAAAAATGTTTTCAGGCAGTGGGTATCAGCTGGATATAAATACATGCAATTTCGTTTTTCAGGATTTGATCGGTTTGGTCTTTAAACGTATTCCACATGAGAAGCTACAACCTCGTTATCTAACTGGTATTTGCCTCTGAAGTGTGGGTACTGATACGTTGTAGGGATTTCCGTAGATTTTCCCACTTTCGCTCAAGTATACATGTATCTACGTTTAACAGTTTTGAGGTGGAGACACTGACAATTCATCTCTGACTTTGACTATAACTGAGTAAGATGTAGCATACACGAGGACAAGGCATGCAGACTCGCCGGCATTAACGTAGGGTTTCGGGTAACATCAGAGCCATTTTATCAGAACTATTTGCCAGTGAAAGACTTAAGGAGCCCACCTGTATATCAGGTATGCTGAGGATACGAGGTAGCTGACCATCTTAACGACAATCACAGGCGCAAAGTTTCTTTGTAGCTGTACACTCTTTGGGTGGTTGTTGTTTCGGCTTGCATCTTCATGTTTTTCTCTATATAGACATGTGATTGGTGTGTGCGTGTCCTCTTGTAGAACAAGTGATTGACTGGGAGCAACGTTAGTGCCACATATTGTTACATATACTTGGAGTTGGGTACATCGTTCTTGCCATATACTGACAGACATTTGGTTGACACAGACATTTGTTGTCGGTCCTACAAGATATTGCCACAGTCATTGGGTGTAGGAAACGTCATTTGAGCCACGATTTCATCAGACTTTTGCAGTAAAGCGTCCAACTGTTCACCAAGTGCTCATGTCAACAGAACTTCAGAGCAGGTTTCTACCAAATAAGGGTTTAATACAAGACTGTGATGACACCATGTGTCTACCTGTGCTCAGCTGTGAACGGTTAAGACTGACTAACACACAACAGAGGTTAGATAACCCTCGAGCGTCACACTGACCTACTGATAGCCTCTTGTCTGGCATGAGACAGATCTGGAATTAGTAGTTCTAAATCTGCCGGAAGCCTTGTAAAGCAGCCGTAATAGGCGGCAAATAGCAGCAGTTCGTTACATGCTCTGTTCCCAAAGGCTTCCTGGATCTAATCCGAAATCGGCCATCCAAGTCTGTCTTGCTGAAACATACGACAGGCCACAACACTTACTGAGAGAGACAAGTTATGCTGCATGGCGTATACCTGTAGTGCGACTTTCTAACAGCCGTAATACGCCAGCCTTATGTTTCCGCTTTCGCTAACAAAAGCATCTGATATTATAAAATAAAGTTACCTCTAAATGAATTATTTATGTAGCAATGTATTTACACGCCAAGCTATTAATATTATCGTCAACCTAAATGATACAGATAGTTCACAATAATCACTTGTTTTGATTTAGCAACTGGTATATTTATACAGGTCTCATCTCAAGATAATTTGCGCCCATGGAAGCTTATTGACACAACAGTCACAAGGAATCGCACATACGCACTAAACAGATAAACATTGTGTTTCTAATTCTCACTCTGAATATATAAATATGCATATATGGATTCAGACATTTGAGGCACCGTTAAAGTGGTTTGACAGAGGAGTGCTTAAATTGGCGTCCAGGTTTTTGTGAAAAACAATCGTCCGTGACGCAGCATTCTCTGTCAAAAGTCTTGCCGTTTAACAAGAACAAATTGTGACTTGTTTCTAATGAACATACCGAAGCTAACAATTCCACCGATTCTGGTTTAAAAGATTTAAAACCGTTCCAGTGACCCCTTACTGAGTCAGTACCATGGGTAGTTTTTATTGTGTTTTTATGTGAGGGCCTCTCTGGGGATATTACTGGGATTTAAACGATGATGACACACCTCGTCCCTGTACAGACAACAAATTAATAACAATGCAGACTTCCAGACTGGTTCAGATATCATCTGGGCGTTCTAGCTGAATTTCGCGTGGTGTACCGTCATTACCTATATCTTGATTAATCTTAACAGTAAATAGAAACGGAGTAGACTGGTGAGTGTTGCCAGGTTTAACCAGACTTTCAAGGTAAAACTGTGGCGAGTATTTTATGAATGGATACTGAAATAGGTTTGTATGGGTTAAGTACTCTTGATTTTAAGCAGATTATGGATTACAGTACAACGTCCAGTACCCCTTGATGTTCGTATCTGAGTTAACGTTTGGTCTGGTACAGACACGATTACACACAGGTCTTCATGAACACCTGGGGCTCCTTTCAAGAAACAATCTAAGGGTAACCTTAACTTTCATTATATAACATTGCACTAAGATTAACCTTAGTGACATAGTGCATCGTGAAAGGAGGCCCTGATAAGTTGCCTGCAAGATTATAATAAAACCACATGTTTTCATTGAATTGCACGTTCTGCCGTTCGTTTGTCCAAACATGTTTTTACGATGCAACTACGACTGGGACGATTAACCCTGATATCAGGGACAGGTGAGTAATGAGTTGGACCTGCGTACCCGTCTCGATACATGGACCTGACATGATCATGTGTCTAACAGATTAAATATATTACAGATCATGATTGTATTGTTTTGAAGAGTTAGACATGATGTACAGTCACTTCTTGGAACATAATACATGGTTGAGACATTGAAAAACTCGAACTTTTGGCCTCACAGCTGAAGAACATATTGCCATTTCTTACAAACTTTACTTTAGGAATTAAAGGGTATCCGGGTAGGTTAGGGCTACATGGGGCGGGGTACCCGGTTAGAAAATGTGAGCCCAGCTCTAAATAAAACCCCTTATCTCGAAGCCTCGAGGTCATTTAAGCATTTAAGCTTTCCGTACTTTGGACGGCGTGTTGATTTAACCATCTTGTAACACCTTAACCTCAAGGTTAAATGAAAAACCCTACTAACTTTCTGTCCAAACCACAGCGATGATACCGTTTCAAAATTTCCATCGAGTATCCCTCTTTTGCTCAATGTATATCCACTATCAAGTATCGGCACATAATTTCTATTGCATGGTAATTTACGATATAAGGACTTACAACTAAGTCACAACTGTGAACTAAGAACCGTGATATATTACCTTCCTCCATATTTGTGTAACCCGGCCTCTGCAACACACAGTTTACTTTAATTGTACACCAAGACGCTGTTTGTCATTTATTGCCTTCAGGTATTATGCAACCTGTAAATTTTCACATCCGGCGATTACACTGTAGCCTAGTTATCGGTTTATGAGTTAATGAAATAGGGCCATAGTCCCTTGCAGGATCTATTATTGATTTGGTGAGCTCCCTACAGCACCAGATGACGAAAGGGGACAAGCAGATGACCAGAAGATGCCGTGTCGCGGAGCCTAATCATGGGTAAAATATTCTTGGCTTAGACCTGATGCACACCTATAGCCGAGAGGCCAACCATCACAGACATCAGTACAAACCACCGAGACCAACTCTCATGAGAAGTCGTCACGTGGATAGTATGAATTACGTGACCAGACATTTCAAACCGCTTTTCTAGAACTGGGATCTGCAACATATTACATCTGGTATTACACTTTCTCAGTTAAGTTAAATTTTATGTTTGTATGCTGCTTAATGCTGTCGATAAATAATTTAATCTGGATCAGACAATCAAATGATCAGTATTGTCATCACGGATCAATTTCATGACAGATGTAAACCGAAACAGCGAGTTTGACTACCTGATGTCGTTAGTCAACATTTACGACAAACATTTGCTGCCGAAGGTAAATTCTGTGCATTATCTTCCTCTGAGAAATGTTACAAATGGGAGCCATCCCTGGTAACACAATGGGAGCCATCCCTGGTAACACAATGGGAGCCATCCCTGGTAACACCTTCAGAGGAGTACACAAAGTAGGCAATCTAGACTACCATTTGTAGACGTCGCCTGAGTGGGTTAGATCGCTGACTTTATTGCCAGGCGATCAGATGTCTTACTCTGAGACTGTGGGTTCGAATACCGGTTGTAAGCTGCTCGTCTCATAATCCTCTATCCTTGAAGCTTTGGTCCGTCAAGTGATAGATCGGGTTTCGATTCCCCACAACTCGATTCGTTACTGCTCTATAGTTTTAGAACAGTCAATTCGTTGCTAATCTCTATTTTTTAGAACAGTCAATTCGTTGCTAATCTCTATTTTTTAGAACACTCTATAGTTTTAGAACACCCAATTCGTTAGTGCTCTATACTTTTAGAACACTCAATTTGTTCCTGGTCTCTATTTGTAGAACACTCACTTCGTTGCTGGTCTCTGTGTGTAGAACACTTAGTTTATTGCTGGTCTATATTTGTAGAACACTCAATTTGTTGCTGGTCTCTATGTGTAGAACACTCAATTTGTTGCTGGTCTTTATTTGTAGAACACTGAATTTGTTGCTGTCTCCATTTATAGAACGCTCAATTTGTTGCTGGTCTCTATATGTAGAACACTCAGGTTATTGGTAGTCTGTATTTGTAGAGCATTCAATTTGTTGTTGGTCTCTATGTCCTAATGCGTAGATCGCTCAATTTGTTGCGTGTCTCTGTGTGTAGAATACTCAGCCTGCTGCTGATCTGTGTGCGTAGTACACTCAATTTGTTGCTGGTCTGTAAGCGTCCCTGCGAGTACCAAATGACACTATATCAAGGTATCAAAACTGAAAACGTGTTGCTGTAGACCTCTGAATGTGACGAATGTGCATGATATGTGCTGTTGCAATGTGGGGTTTTATTTCATACCAATGACAAAAATGACAATTATGACAATGGGATGCGAACTAACCGGCCCACCGAAGAGACTCAACTCAGTGCACCTTTGACGGCGCCTACGATGAGTGTGCAAAGCGTGGCGTCGATCGTATCAGAACTATGTCATGACTTGATGATCCGGCAAGTTTGTTAAAGACTAGTGTATTTGTCCAGTGGAAGATTTTACGTTTGTGATATTATTCATCATGAGATCAATTCATTTTCCGGTCTGTGGTGAACAAACACGTTATGAGTCATGCAGTATCTTTTTATATGTGAAATAAGATTCTGTTAGCCCAGCATTCACAACCAAGACATCTCATAAAATATTCAGGATACCTGATTCTGTTGTTGTCGATAACCAGGCCAGTCGCCTTGAATTACTGTTACATACATATTTGTAAGTGTGTTATTTTATCTTGGAGAAATATGGTTTGAAAAAAAGTGGCGCCATTTAGAGATTGTTTTTATCATAGGGAAAGAACTCACCAGCATTATCTGTGCTCGCATTACCTGTATTCAGTTGCATGTCATTCATTAGAACCTTGTTGGTATGTAACCGAGCGAAAAGATGACAACGTTTGATAAAAATGAAATGCAGATTACCAGAGCAGCACATTCATAATTAAATCTGCGACAGGAGAGAAGATGAAAACAGGTGCTTGAGTGTCGGTACCAGTTTTGGTGGATGTTATCCAGAACTGATCTTCAAATCAGTGCCACATATTAAAGAACTGGAACACATTCTACTAACCTAACTCGGCACTTCGTTTATCATAAATTATATACGGGTTTGTACGATTCTTAATGGAACGTTGTTGCATGTAACCCGGATGTGAATATAGACCTGTAGATGCATAAGGTAGTAACTCTAAAATTGTTTCGCAATCAACCTAGGGGAGGTGGAATATTCAACCGGTTAAAGAGACCCGTATTTGATTCCACGCAAGCGTAGAATGTGTGAAGTTCATCCCTAGTGTCCCCTGCCTTGATGTTACTTAAATATTGTTTCCTACAAATATCTCGGCGTAAAACTAAACTCACTCACTCACTCAATGAACGTATTATGCGTATAGTGTTGGGTTGTTTTTCAATAGTAAGGTGTATGAAACACATATGCAGGGACTGACGTAAATACCGAATACATAATCACGACCCTTGGGTGAGAGTGAGTCACAGTTGAGTTTTAATATTCCAGCAACCCAGGCGTACGCAGTGATTACTTCTCAGCATTAGGAGACAAAATAAAATTATACGGAGGATGATATCCTAAAACTAAAACATTAGTATGCCTGTTGATTTTATTAGTGGGACTTCTGATATTCTTTAGTAAGTAAAACACACAAAACGCCTCTTGAATATGTCCAAAGTTACCTCTGGACACATGGTGTTATCATGTTTAGTCAGTCATCAATAGTATAAGTTCACTCCTATTTGACGATATCTGTTGATTTGGTTGACAAGACTTCATTGGCGTACGTGACGCTGTTGTCAATTAACAATACCTCGGAGCTGGCTATCTAACAACATGGCTCGAGACGGAGTGAATGAGTGAGTATGGTTTTACGCCGCTTTTAGCAATACTCCAACCACATCACTGCGGGCGACACCAGAAATGGGCTTCACACATTGGGCTCATGGTGGGAATCGAATCCGGGTCTTCGGCGTGACAAGAGGACGCTTTAACCACTAGGCTACACAACTGCCAACATGGCTCTCGGGAGCACTGCAGGATACAATATATAATAACACGTGTTTTCATTTGTTATTGTAAAATTCAAATCAGTGTCCTTTAGTAAATACCAGTTATAAAGATATCCCCATGAACAATGTTATTTAATGTTTGTAAAGAACTATCAATATCTTCTTGTGTTCTTGTGATCCGGGTTAGAACTGATCTTCAGTAACCCATGCACATCTGACGGGATCGGGTAGTCAGACTCGCTGACTTCGCTGACGCATGTCATTGTACCCCAATTACATAGATGCCCATGCAGTTGAACACTGGATTGTCTGGTCCAGACACGCTTCTATACGGACCGTCGCCATATAGCTGGAACTTTGCTGAGTGTGGTGTAAAACTAAACTCACTCACTAACAAACTATCACGGTTTAACCTGTTTCGTGAAACCACTTAGAAAAACAATATTAGGAATTTAAATTTAAAACATCCAGTGTTGAAGAAGTGCTACGAGGCGTCTCATTTTGTCTTGTCCTGTCAGTCACGAATGTATTTTTCAAGCTGTAATGGTATGACGTTATAGCTTATGATTTATGTATGGTGTTTCAAAAGATAGCGCCGACTATCCAAACATACGACGTTTTTTATTGAGTTATTTTACATTTTGTGTCTGGAAGTGAAAGGTCGGGACACGTCTCTCTCACACTGTTCTGTTGATCACGAGGTAACCAAAGGCCGTCCCTTTTAACCTCGTATCATAACAGTGTTAAGTACGACTTTTACAGGGTCACCTATATCCGACAACTTATTTATTTCGCATCGGAACACAAATTCTACCTATTTCTCGTTCATTATGTTTAATGTTTTGGTTGTGCCCGTCATATTTATGTGCAAATTTGCAGACAAATTACGATTCGCAAAAATGTTAATCCTGAAGGATAATTCTTAAGTGATGGTTGATGCTGCCGAGCATGACACTGGTGTCTAGGAAGAGGCACTTAGAAGAATGTTACATACGACTTCGTATGCACTAGGCTGAGTGAGGCTTAATGCCGTTTGCGTCATGTGCCAGATGTGAAGAACGTTTGAAGCGACTCTGTCCTCATGCGTTTATCTTCGCCGAAAGCCCGGGTTCGATACCCCACATGATACAATATGAGAAAGCCATTTCGGTGTCCCCCGCCATGCAATTGTTGGAATATTGCTAAAAGCGGCGTAAAACTAAACTCACTCACTCCTACGTCATCACCAGTTGTGACATGACGCTGCCACACCTTGACACAGTGATGTCAAGTCCTGTTAATGTGCTGCGTGCATTACATGCTATGGCGTGTATCTAGAAGGTAGTTATGTTTGTAAATTATTTGCCATGTGCCTTTGCGTAGATTTGGAGTGAAATTTGTTTCCGACATTTCTACTGATGAAACACTTTTGGCCAACGTTGTGCCGCAGATAAATTATCTCATTTTCACAATCTCTTTCATTTTGAATGGATGTTTAACTCTTTTTCAGTCCGACTGTGTTTCATCGCTAGCACATGTACACACCTTTTGGATGACATGATTGTCAAGATCACAGATGATTTCGTTTATATAATTAGTTTATGGTACTGTAAATAGATGTAGTATGGTATTGTTAGAGTGTGTTATATATTGTTGGGAGTTGTTGTTAGATTATGTTCGGTAATACTATGGGAACAGGGTTATGTTCAGGGAAGCGTGACCAGGTATGGCCAGAGAGCTGGGATGTTAATTTGTAAACAATAGAGAGGTGTTGAGTAGCTTGGGTATGGGAGGTCAATATAAATAGTGAGGAAGGGTAGTAATCTGCACAGTCAGCCAGAATCACCACGGTGTTCACCTGTATGGGTTCAACTTTTGTATGGGATTGCATCTCACGCTGGCTGGCGTAAGTTTTTATTATCATTATTACTTTTGTATTTATTGATTGAGTAGATGTAGCAAGAAATTGTTTAACTGATGTAGTATTTCTAGATATATGTGTACATTGTAACATTATATAGCCACAAAGCCATTCAAAATTTGAATGTTACCGTTCCACAAAAACTGTTCCACTTTCAAATATGTAAATCGGAGTAAAGTACATGCATAAAGTATAAGACATTGACACATGTCTTAATGAGTAACTGTAGTTACTTATATTGTATTGTAGTGTCCCGGAACTGGCCGGTTATCCTTAAAGTAAGGAGAGGGGTATTATCTCCGCCTGTAAGGAGACAGACAAGAGTCTTCCCTGTTGTACAAGGAGCATGTATCTCCTAGTAATGTGAGATGTGGATGGCACAGCCATCAACCATTACACAGGCCCCTTAAACTCCGTGAGGGAAACCATCGCCTGGGTGTGAGGGATACCACACAAATACCATGACGTCACCAAGTGGAACCAAAGTGCACTGACATTCTGATTACATTGTAAAGAGAAAGTGTTCTCTCTGAGTGGCAAATTCCTTTATTGTTATTTAGTTCAATTGTTTAGTTTCCAATTGGGATTATATGTAATCATTATCTATATTAGTGAGAGTATTAGGATTTTAGTGTAGTTAGTAGTAGTAGTGTTATTATAACTTTAGCAATATAAGTGGTAGACAGAACTGTATATGTAGCTAGGTTAGGTAATTAGATTAGTTAGTTGTATTTGCACCTGGAGAATTAGTTTAGTATAGGTATTGGGGTTACTTATATCTTGAGGGGAGGAATAAAGTTTTGCAAAGCAAACTATTCTTCTGCTGTGGTTACTTTGGTATGTGACATTTTGGTGGCAGCGGTGGGATAATTAGATTATTTGTCACTATCAAAGGGAACCCGAGTTATGTTCTGTAGCGCATTTGATGTAGCGTTGTTGATTGTATATCGCTGCAGAATCTTTGTGTCCATAAAGAAGGGTTAGAACATACGGCACCACTTCTGCGTCCTTGAGTGTATGATTTGGAATTCAAGGGTGGAGGGTGTATTGTGGTTATTGGTCAGTTAAGGCCATTGGTTCGTCGTGAACATTTTGAGCATTGGGATATATGGGAAATCACCTCCGGTTTTATTCTTGGTAGGATCCCTATTTATTCCAGACAGTTTGACTTTTTGTGTACCCTGCTTTGCCCTCATACAGACAATTATGGACATTGACAAACTTATCAAACTGGGTCAGAGTTTAGGGTATGAGAAAGATGATTTGAGAGTGTTTGTGAAAGAGCAAATGGAGTTGGAGAATGAGAAAGAAAAGGACAGGCTCGAACGGGAGGAAAGAGCTAGGGAGCGGGAGATTAAAAAGTTAGAACTGGAGGAAAGAAAGGAAAAAGAAAGGTTAGAATGGGAACGAGAGAGAGAAAGATTAGAATTGGAGAAAGAAAAGTGTAAAATACAGTCAAATGAAAGAATAGAACTAGCCAAGTTAGAAAAGAGTGCGGCAGGAAATCAAGAAGGGCAGGTAGGAGAGAATAGATCGGCAGCCATTCCCAAGATGCCTAAAATGCCTCCATTTGACGACCACAATGACAATATTGATGCATATCTGCAAAGGTTTGAACGTGTAGCTACAGCGCAAGGCTGGGACCCGGCCCATTGGGCAGCTTACCTGTGTACTCTGCTGAAAGGTAAGGCTTTAGAAGTATACTCCCGGTTAAATGCCTTTGAGGCTGAAAATTACAATGCAGTTAAAACTGCATTACTTAAACGCTATGAAATGACTGAGGATGGATTCCATCAGAAATTTAGGACTGCTAAAACTGAAACAGGTGAGATTTTCACACAATTTGTAGTTAGAATTGAGAACTATTTCAACAGATGGATTGAACTAAGTGGTACACAAAAGACGTTCGAAGGTGTGAGAGATTTGCTGCTGCGTGAACAGATTTTGAATGTGACTGGAAGGGATCTGGGTATATTCTTGAGAGAGAGAAAGCCAAAAGACGCGATGGAAATGGCTAGACTAGCAGAGCAATTTATAGAAGCTAGAGGTACGAGTCATGGAAGATACAATAGACCAGTTATTCCAGGTCAAACTGACAAGCAGGTTTCCAAAGGGAAAATAGTCGAAGGCAGCGCATCAGGTAAACATGGTACTTGTTCCAAACAATTTGTTCCTATTAAGGAAAGGACATGTTACAACTGCAATCAAACTGGGCATTTGGCAGCACAGTGCAGGAAACCCAAGTTTAAAGTGGCAAGTATCCAGGTGAGTGAAGACAACACAAACATGTCTCTAATACATCCAGATAACACAAAAGTAGAGCCCTGCATACATGAAGTTCTAGATGGTGATGCAGCAACTTCAGAGGAGGTTACTGAAGCAGATGTAGCCTCAGGCAGTGTGCTTACCAAAGATCACAGCATGCCATTTTATCAGGGAAAGGTAAACGACACTCCAGTAGATGTGCTTAGAGACACGGGATGTAACGGTGTAATAGTGAGGAGGTCAATGGTAAGAGATGCATGTTTGACTTCAGAAACACAATCTTGTAAATTAGCAGATAGCAGGATCTTGACACTTCCGGTAGCAGGGATTACTGTAAATACGCCCTTTTACACGGGTATGGTGAGACCAGCATGTATGGACACACCAATCTGTGACTTAATATTAGGCAATATTCCCGGAGTTAGAGAACCAGGAGATCCAGACTTGATGTGGGATAAGCAGGACATTAAAACAGTAGGTGCTGTAGAGACAAGGAGCCAGAGAAGAGTACGCCAAGAAGGCATGGAACCCTTGAAGACATTGGAACCTGTTGGGTTGACACTGAGTCGAGGTGAGTTCGTATCCCTACAACATCAGGATTCAAGTCTGAACAAAATAAGGAAATTAGTGGAAGAAGGTAAGATTAGGGAGACCCGACATAGTACTTCCTCTTACTTTGTGGAGAATGATATGCTGTATAGGAAGCATACTTCCAATAAAATGGACAATGGTAAACAAGTTGTACAGGCAGTAGTACCGGTTGGATTGCGCACACAGGTAATGAAGGTATGTCATGAAGCACTGATGGGTGGACATCTTGGAATCAACAAGACTCTAGATAGGGTAATCTCACAGTTTTATTGGCCAGGAGTAATTGGTGATGTCAGAAGACATGTTCAGTCTTGTGATATTTGTCAACGTACCATGCCGAAGGGAAAGGTAAGGAAAATACCACTGGGACAAATGCCATTAATTGAAGTGCCATTTGAGAGGGTAGCTGTTGATTTGATTGGTCCATTGTATCCTGTCACAGACAAGGGTAATAGGTACATACTGACGGTGGTTGATTATGCAACACGATACCCAGAAGCAGTAGCTTTACCCAGAGTAGAGACGGAATATGTTGCCGAAGCTCTGTTTGAGATATTCAGTAGGGTTGGTATCCCCAAGGAGATATTAACAGACATGGGAGCCCAGTTCACGTCAGGCGTGATGGAGATAAGTAGACTATTGTCCATACATCAGCTTACTACTTCCCCTTATCATCCAATGTGCAATGGCCTAGTAGAGAAGTTCAATGGAACCCTGAAGACGATGCTGAAACGGATGTGTGCAGAACGACCAAATGACTGGGACAGGTATGTACCTGCTTTGTTATTTGCTTACCGAGAGGTACCTCAAGAGAGTTTGGGTTTTGCCCCATTTGAACTCTTATATGGACGCACTGTGAGAGGACCAGTACAGATTCTGAGGGAAATCTGGACAAGAGATATACCAAATCCAGAGGTAAGAACCACATATGAGTATGTGCTAGATCTTCAAAACCGTCTTGAGGAGACTATTCACGTAGCACAGCAAGAACTTCAAAAGAAAGCATGTAAATACAAAAAGTTCTTTGATGTGAAGTCCAAGCCAAGAAAAATGAAGGTTGGTGATAAAGTATTAATTCTGTTGCCCACTGATTCAAACAAACTGTTACTGCAGTGGAAAGGGCCATATGAAATACTGGATACCTTTGGCATTGGCAATTACAGAATACAGGTAGGTAACAAGATTAAAACCTATCATGCCAATCTACTGAAAAGGTACATTGAGAGAGAGGAGGTCAAGGACACAGCTGTATGTGACGTCAGCATAGCTCAACTTGTGCATGTCAGTGCTGGTCTGGTGGATGTCAAGGCTGAAGAGGTGAGTATGTTAGACATAGCTTCACCTTCTTTAGTTTCTAAGGAAACGTATCAGGATGTAGACATTTCTGAAGATTTGACAGAGGAGCAACAAAATGAGGTGAAGGAGCTCATAAGTGAATTCAAAGATGTACTGAGTGATTTACCAGGGAAGGTAGATTGTATGGAATATAAGATCAAGCTGACATGTAATGAGCCTATACGATCCAAGCCCTATCCACTTCCTCATCATATGAGAGATGTTGTAGCCAAGGAGATACAGCTAATGTTAGACATGGGGGCGATAGAACCTTCTCAGTCACCATATGCATCCCCCATTGTACTTGTGAAGAAGCCTGACTCGACTTACAGATTTTGTACCGATTTTCGCAAACTGAATCAGGTGACCGTATTTGATGCCGAACCAATTCCATTAGCTGATTCCATCTTTGCACGGTTACGGAACTGTAAATATCTTACCAAAATTGATGTAAGCAAAGCATATTGGCAGATTCCAATGGAAGAGAGTAGCAAAGAACTGACAGCATTTATAACTCCTGATGGATTATACCAATGGAAGGTGATGCCATTTGGAGTAGTTAATGCACCTGCAGTATTTTCCCGACTGATGAGGCAAGTATTGCACAACATACCAAATACAGACAACTTCATAGACGACATCATAGAAGGAACTGAGAACTGGTCACACCACATGGTAAGTCTGAGAGCAATATTTACGAGGTTAAGACAATTCCATCTTACAGCTCGACCTTCAAAGGTAAAAGTGGGATATAAACATCTGGACTTTTTAGGGCACAAGGTGGGTAGTGGTCTTATTCAACCAGAAGGTAAGAATGTAGAAAAGATCCTAAATGTGGAGCGACCTCAAACCAAGAAACAAGTGAGAGCGTTGTTGGGACTGACCAGGTACTACCGGAAATTTATCCCAAACTATGCAGCCATAGCAGTTCCGCTAACTGATCTCACAAAGAAAGGAAAGCCAAACAAGGTAATATGGACAGAAAGCCAAGAATTAGCTTTCACTACGTTAAGAACCCATATGTCAAGTTTTCCTATCTTGAAACTGCCCGACTTGAAGAAACCATTCTTGGTAAGAACAGACGCTTCTGACGTTGGAATCGGAGCTGTACTGCTACAAGAACAGGAAGGTGAGCGATTTCCAATATTGTTTGTGAGTCGGAAGTTAGTAGATCGTGAGAGAGCGTATTCTACAATAGAAAAGGAGTGTTTGGCTATTGTGTGGGCAATACAGAAGTTAGAAAGATATCTGTATGGGAGAGAATTTATTTTGGAGACTGACCATCAGCCCTTAATATGGATGACCAAGGCAAAAATGACCAATGGACGAGTGATGAGGTGGGCCCTGACTTTGCAACCCTACAGATTTCTAATTCGTGCAATCAAAGGAAGTGAGAATGTTGGGGCTGATCTCTTGAGCCGGTGTTCACCCTAGTCATACTATGTGTATGGCAGTGTGTAAATAATGTACTCTCTGCATATCCAGATTATTTGTCAGCAGTTATTTCTTATGTATTACTGTGCTGTTGTACATTTAGACAATTGTGTTTTATGATATTTATGCATTAAAACAAACTTAAATGTGATCTTGAGTGTAATATATAATTGTACTTGTGTACAATTACTTGAAGAGGGGAGTGATGTCAAGATCACAGATGATTTCGTTTATATAATTAGTTTATGGTACTGTAAATAGATGTAGTATGGTATTGTTAGAGTGTGTTATATATTGTTGGGAGTTGTTGTTAGATTATGTTCGGTAATACTATGGGAACAGGGTTATGTTCAGGGAAGCGTGACCAGGTATGGCCAGAGAGCTGGGATGTTAATTTGTAAACAATAGAGAGGTGTTGAGTAGCTTGGGTATGGGAGGTCAATATAAATAGTGAGGAAGGGTAGTAATCTGCACAGTCAGCCAGAATCACCACGGTGTTCACCTGTATGGGTTCAACTTTTGTATGGGATTGCATCTCACGCTGGCTGGCGTAAGTTTTTATTATCATTATTACTTTTGTATT
The DNA here is from genome assembly GCF_037392515.1 of Haliotis asinina. NCBI lineage: Eukaryota > Metazoa > Mollusca > Gastropoda > Lepetellida > Haliotidae > Haliotis > Haliotis asinina. The sequence goes on along the minus strand of NC_090291.1, from coordinate 53,850,133 downwards.
TATTGATTGAGTAGATGTAGCAAGAAATTGTTTAACTGATGTAGTATTTCTAGATATATGTGTACATTGTAACATTATATAGCCACAAAGCCATTCAAAATTTGAATGTTACCGTTCCACAAAAACTGTTCCATTTTCAAATATGTAAATCGGAGTAAAGTACATGCATAAAGTATAAGACATTGACACATGTCTTAATGAGTAACTGTAGTTACTTATATTGTATTGTAGTGTCCCGGAACTGGCCGGTTATCCTTAAAGTAAGGAGAGGGGTATTATCTCCGCCTGTAAGGAGACAGACAAGAGTCTTCCCTGTTGTACAAGGAGCATGTATCTCCTAGTAATGTGAGATGTGGATGGCACAGCCATCAACCATTACACAGGCCCCTTAAACTCCGTGAGGGAAACCATCGCCTGGGTATGAGGGATACCACACAAATACCATGACGTCACCAAGTGGAACCAAAGTGCACTGACATTCTGATTACATTGTAAAGAGAAAGTGTTCTCTCTGAGTGGCAAATTCCTTTATTGTTATTTAGTTCAATTGTTTAGTTTCCAATTGGGATTATATGTAATCATTATCTATATTAGTGAGAGTATTAGGATTTTAGTGTAGTTAGTAGTAGTAGTGTTATTATAACTTTAGCAATATAAGTGGTAGACAGAACTGTATATGTAGCTAGGTTAGGTAATTAGATTAGTTAGTTGTATTTGCACCTGTAGAATTAGTTTAGTATAGGTATTGGGGTTACTTATATCTTGAGGGGAGGAATAAAGTTTTGCAAAACAAACTATTCTTCTGTTGTGGTTACTTTGGTATGTGACAATGATCATATAGGTTTGTGTGATGATATTTTATGTTTCGGCCCCAAACCTTTTATCACGGCTTTCGAAAACTTATGAGTGAGTGAGTATGGTTTTACGCCGATTTAGCAATATTCCAGCAATATCACGGTGGGGGACACCAGAGATGGGCTTCACACATTACACCCATGTGCAGAATCGAACCCGGCTTTTCAACCTGAGGGGCTAACGCTTTATGAACTAGACTACCCCGCCGCCCCTCGGAAAATGGCGATAAACGCTTGAAACCTGTCATCACTCTCCCATTTGGCTGAGATAGTAATATAAGCAATATGCTGTTCACAACGGCATCATGTCATACTCAGTAACACTGAGTAACATCATCGTACTTCATTGCTCGCTATAAACTGGCGATCACGCTTCCTGCATGAGCCGATATTAAATCATTGGGATACGTTCAACTGGCTCTATTTATCGATCATGTGGAACAGAAAAAATATGTTGTGTGAAATAAGTTGGGTTCTCTGAGACGAATGTGACAGGGCCTTGCACTCCACCGTGAGCAAGAATCGATCTGTCTGTCAACAGCTAAATGGATTTGATGTCCCGTGTGGACACGACGCACCAGTCAGGATTGGTGCAGGTGTAGATACTAGAGTGGTTCCAACACTCCTCAGTGAGTGAGTGAGTTAGATTGTCCAGAGATACAAGGATCAAATCATGGACTTCCACTGGTTATCTCATCGTGGATCAGATCTCATTATGATGGCATGATATATCACACCTAGTAGCGCACACCTATTTTCATCACCTTTTCATAGTGACAAACATGTGCTCTGTCTGTCTGCTTTAATGCTGCTAAAACAAATATATGGTCATGATACAGTCGCAATTGTACAATAGACTCTGCTTTTTGCGGAGGTTTTTTGTGACTGTGGAAAGGATCTTCTCACTTCCATCTAAACCCATTTTGCATGCCCAATCTCCGATTTTGCTTATATATCGGTTTCATAAGTCACTCGTTCACACAATCATTACACAACCAGAAGTACCCTAACGCTGCATGTTTCAGCCTAGATTATGCAGTTTCTATTTTTACTTAAGGCAAGAAAACTCGACTAGTGCAGGAAAATTTTAGAGAGCACTCTGGATTTAAAAAAAATACCCCAACTCAGTTCATCTCCGTTGCATTATTAGGTCATCAACTGTTAGCAATAAGTCGGACAGTAAACTATGTTCAAGGCAATAATCTACTGGTTAAACTAAATGAAATATACACTTCACAGCGCCATATTTTACCATTTTTCACAGAATCAGCGTGGTATTTATTAACACCGGTAGTAGAAGTGGCAGGTGCAGGGCATGATTTATGGCAAAACACAACTCTAAAACAGCTACTTAGGGACGTTTTACATCGGAGACTTAACGACATGCTGTCATTAGCCGTCTCTGTCTACGGCATTTCCACTCGTGATGCTTATAGTTAAATCAGTATCTTAGCATGTTCACTGTATAAAACACGCATCCGGTGCCCGATATTATTATCCTACTGCATTCATAATTGCAGGCGAATATTTACCTCTTAAAAACACTCTTTGAGAATATATATATGGGTATATATAGCTCAATATCTTCTAACATTTGAGTTTTTTCACTTTTATCACAGAGTGTTGGTATAATTATTATCAGATGACAAAAATGTGAGAATCTGTTTACTATAAAAAATCGCTCTTCGTTAGTGAAGTGAAAATGTACATCTCTGAACACGATAACGCCACTAGGCCTTCAGTGCGGAATTGTCATAGCAATGTGATTTCATCAAGATTTTGACGTCATGGCATTCCTGTATGGTGATATCAGCACCTTGTACGGAATCTACGATTAAAGCGATATCGCAGGAGATATCGTTTGATCTCACACAAGCAATACCTCCCGTGAAACACAGTTCTGGATGATAATTAGAGGACTCGTATTTTCAGAAGGGTATATATGCAATCATGTCGTTCGTATCAAGATCATGTGACGCCATAAGATTATCTAACGGGATGAGTTTAAATGGATGTGTATATATACTCCGCTCTTTCACGTTATGGTTGATGCCAAATCTAATAATCTTACAAGAGGTTTGTTTTTATTTGGAACAGAATCTCATTAACAAGTCTATCAGAACATGGGACAATCAACACAGGTATTTCGTATTGCTAGTTATTTATAGATAATTCTTTAGTCGCCCGTGGAAAATACTGCAGTGTAATATTTTCACAGCAATATTACACTAGTGTAGTACTGCTAGACTATGACGTCATAATGGTTTACAGTTATGACGTCACAATACTAATGCCTTGGTGTCAATGGTATTGGACCTTGTTTAGCTCGCGGAAAGCTGAGAGTCATCACACTGTAGCCCGATATTAACGTATGAGAGTAATAAACAGAATACTAAACTCGCTTCTACTAAACTACCACTTCTATTATTGACTTGGTATCATACGAGCGACAGCGAGTTATATCAGATTCTAAATCTTTTATGAGTTTAATAAAAATGGTATTTCATGACATATCATATGGTCGTCATTGTATTACATGGAAGGTAGTGTCCTCTTTGTATCTGACTACAAGAAGTATTACATGAAATGCTCTCTACATGGGAGACGCTACTCAACCAAAACGAATGCATGCACATTAAAATTATACATACTTGGGAATTCCTTCCAGATACATTTTTAGGACTGTGAAGTGTAATGTCCTATCTAACTTTCACTGAAGACCTTGGAAACAGACACACATGTACGGTTTGTAAAACTAGCTGTATTTGTTAGTCAGTGAGTTCTGTCTGACCAAACACTAGCAGAACTGCATTAGCAATATGTTTATGGCAAATAATCGACACGTGGAGAATGTTATTATTTTATTAAGAATTGACTGCAACCTTGTTTCGCGATTGTGGAGGTATTAACATGGAATCCGTGCGTGCTCTGTGTAAATACACAAAGCTGACACCAAGCATCCTAGGTTTTACTGTTATAGCCCCATAAACGTAACATTCGTTATAATAAATGTCAATAATAATAACTTCACCACCAGGAAAATATAGGCAACAACTAGAAATAAGGCACTTTGGTCGACACAAGAATGACGGCAACACAAGTCGTTTTGTTTGTAACTGTTTTCTGTTATGGGAACATAAACGCGATTTTTTTACAGTTGGTTAACCAATCCACTTGGTCTTTATTATGTTACACACTCAGTTTGTTACTGTTCTTTGTATGTAGGGCACTCAATTCGTTACTGGTGCATGTTTGTAGGGCACTCTATTTGTTACTGGTGTATGTATGACATACTCTTGTATACATTTAGGACACGTAAGCTGTTACATTTAGGACACTTAAGCTGTTACAGGTCTATATCTGTAAGACACTTACGTTGTTATTGATCTATACATGTAGGACACTTAAGGTGTTACTGATCAATACATTTAGGACATTTAAGTTGTTACTGGTCTGTACATTTAGGACACTTAAGTTGTTAATGGTCTATACATGTAGGACACTTAAGTTGTAACGGCGTAAAACTCACTCTTCACTTACAAGGACCGGAATCTCGATACTTCTACACAGCAGCCGTAAAGCAAAACTATCTAACTGGCTTTTCCGGCCTATCAATCACTTGATTGTCTGGTTTGTTTTCAAGCCCCCTCGCATGGCAGGAGTACTGCTGTGTGGCGTCAGGTAAAAATACTTCCATATTTAGACTATACTGACTAAACTGCTATGAATTGCAGGCGCTACTGATAGCACGGGACATTTTCATACTTTCCGCCAACAGCTCGTACAATCATTCATTCTCTACGATCGATTACACTAATGTTCACTGCTTTTTCACTTTAAAGAAAACTACATTTTTTAGGATAGTCAGTGCTGTGAGTGATGGATGGGGTTATGTCAGAGCATAAATACGTAAATATGTTGGTAAACGCATCTTATTTTGAAGTGGGTATGAACATTGTCCGTAAAGCTGTAAAGTACAACAATTATGATCAGCTTTACGGTGATACGAGATACGTATACAAAACCTGCCCTTGACCTTATCAAGGCCATGACATAATATTAGTTTTACCAGGCGACTATTTAGTTGTGGTCTTTTGTATATTTTTGCAGAAGTTGATTTGACGTTTATGGTGTTGTACATCATGAAATCAGTTTGGTTGTCAATTTATATCGGTTGGACATTCAGGATGCCAATACTTTGGCCCAAGCGGTCAAGCGGTGGCACTGTGATGTTCAGCCTGATATACATTTGAAATCCAACTCATTTTTCCAGGAATATACGCATGACCGCACTCCCCACCTCCTGGAACCAGCTCTTGGTGAGATGCACACATACCGTATGGTCGTCATTAAATGATCAAACCTGTAACGAGTTCACCAGACACATGAGAGTATCCGAGAATGCTTGTCTGGTGCCAGATGACACCAGGACAAGTTCCTATCTAAGCATCAGCGTCAATTAAAGATTCATTTTTTCACCAAACGGCAATACCATCTCGGCATTATCTGTGGTCGCCACGTGTTCTGCAACGGGGCTGCATGTCATTCATTTGAAACTTGCTGGTATGCGAGCGAAGAACAGACCACCGCGTTTACGATGAAATAGAGATGTAGATTACTAGAGCAGCACATTTATAGTTAAATCTGAGACAGGAAGAGAAGATCAGCACAGGTGCTTGAGTGTTTTGGTGGATGTTATCTGGAACTGATCTTCAAATCAGTGTCACACATTAAAGAATTGTGTCTCGTTCCCCAAACCGATCTTACTGCTGCCTCTGTTATAAAGGTTGCGGAGCGATCGTGGTGGGTTGGTGGAACGTGTTACGGATGTAAATATACGTCTGTCAAATGCACTGAAGAATTATAGGAATGAAATCAAGTATTACCAGTTGCAGTGTAAAGAACAGCCCTTTCAGTAACAATTCAGCTCATTTACCTGAGTGTTACTTAAAATCTCCAGTCTATCTTATAGGGAAATCTTCTAAAATTATGTAGTCGTGTTATGATATTAATTCACCGTGACCTCTGTAAAGACCCTGAAATTTATAGTTCTTGGAACATTACAAACAGTATAGGTTGAGTTGTTCTTTAGACGTTATGACCACTGACAGGTTGTGTTCATGACACACTCTGTTGCGAGGGACTAGTCACAAATTGTCTTCTTGTCACTGAGTCAAAAAGGAATGGAAAACAAAAAGTCGTGACTCTTGACATCTGGTGTTCAAGAAGCGACTGTTCATGTTCCTCCTTCTACCAGCCATGTCGTGTGTAGAGATCACCATATGGTTTGGTCTAACACCAGGTGTTCAAGAAACGGTTGGCCATGCTCTACCTGCTACCTGACATATCGTTTGTAGACAGAAGTAATTAAATGGTTTGGCATGAGGAAAACCACAGTCGTAACATTTGAAGTTCTGAGCAAATATTCTCTGCGTGTGAGCATGTAATTACCAGCCCGCAGGGAATGCATTACTTCACGATATTGTTCAGCAAAGGAAACCTTGTGATTTCACTGAAGGCTCTTTGTATAAAAGAAGTCGGAAATTGAATCAAAAATAGAGCATGGGGATAGTACAGTGGCAAATCTGTATTGCTCTTAAGCTTTAAAGTTTATTAGTACATGTTTCATTTTGTACATAGTCATTGTCCTTTGATCCAATCTGTGCAGGAAATGTCGCAACGGAAGCATTTATTTTCATTTGAGCGTCCTAACGTGTACATAAACGTTTTAAAACACACGTGTCTTGAAATGTCAACATTTATAGTTTCAACCCATCTGAACCCTTACGACTAACGTGATCGACCTCAGCTATGAACCGAATGGGATTATTTAAAGGGCACCGGCTCAATAAATACAATTTCCGAGCAATGGATAAAGCTTCACAATCCCGCGAGAAGGATCTGAGGCTCTTCGCAAGTGGTGGATCCATGCTGACGAGTCTTTTATGTCTGTTACATGTGTACGTCTGGCGTCTTCGGAATATTTTCCACAGTTACTTCTGTTGATTGTTATTATTGGCCATGACTCAGTTCGTTCACCTCTATACCACGGGTCATTTCGGCTGACATTGTAAGGAATTCATACTCGCACTAGTTCACTAGTTCACTAGTTCACATGGCACATCAAAACACCATCAGATCAATGAAAACCGTCACATAAAATCATGATCGATACCATGTACACCAAGTTCTGTGCAACCATAACTTTCAGCACTCGGGATGGAAACAGTCGGAATAACGGGAACCATTGCAGCCATTTATATAGCGATTCGATTCATGCTGCAGAATGGATTTTAGCAGCTTTAGAATAAGTGTGGAATGGATAGTCTCTTTTTGGATCCACGCCATATATCAAGGGTTGCATCAGACCTTATTGTCATTGCACCTTAGCTTAGCTAATATGCGCTATGGCTTAGCGTTGCATCATGTGTTCTTTAAGTAAATGTTCTGACTTCTGAATTAATTATTGCACACTGATTTTGAAATAATTCTATAATACTAATACCAGATGTTTAGTACAGTCTCATGTACAATAGGACATCTCTCTCTCCCTGTCACCGTGTGACGTATGAAGATGGATATCCGATGTTAGCTGACAGTAAAAGCACGTTCGATACAGGGTGATATAGCCCAACTGTGATTAAGTGTACCAGTCTGTCGTTAAGTACTCGGCCTCATTACTCAGAGACAATGTTTCACACATGAAATTATAACAACCTCCATCAGAAATGTGTTCCACACCCTGAGGGCTACACCCTGAGAGGATGAAGCATTGATTTGGTAGGAACCTTGCAGAGATTGATGGCCAAGGGGACCAGGACATGGCCTTCACATCCTCGCACACTCACTTGTTCACGGTACATGAGCAACTGTCCTTGTGTAAGACACTGACACTGGGCACTGGAACTGTCCGGGATCGACCTTGCCTCCATCAAATGTAAACTGTGAACTTGAAACATTCGGATCGATAAATCAAATGAACGTTGATAATTTTCCATTTATAAAGACACTTAATAGGATCAATTTAGCATAGATAATAGAAGTGACAGCATCATTGCCATTTATCGCTGAAAATAACTGAGTGTGGCTTTGGTTAACACGTTGTAAGCCCTAGGCAAAAGCTTTTTGCAATTAGCTATTGACATTTCAGTATAGTTATTGATGAAGATTTGAATACACCTGTGTGAAGCTGAAGGTGTACTCAGTCGCCCTGGCATCATATCCCGTATTCCTCTTTCAGATCTCGCAGACTGACGTCACACATAATGATGCACGTATTACAAATGTAACATATACCCTTTTATAAATATACTCTTCAAAAAAGGTAGAGGAACTTCAGGACTTTCTTATTTACGATTAAAAATGTTTAGGAGATATGTCGTCAATCACTGTTGATATGATATTACTGAATGTTTTGAGAGTGCATCACCAGCTGCACTTCCTCACAAACATAGTTATTTGGAATGTAGTGGCTTTTGAAAGATGATTAGTGTATGGCATGTAATTTGCATGTGTACGATTTTCATTTTAAAACAAATGACTAGAAACAAACACTAACAAATGTGTGCTGCAGGATGAGTGTCAAAATTAATGTTCTAAGTGATTTCTCGACCTTCATGAAAATCGTCAACATCAAGAATGGGACCCCATGCACGTGAATGGGGCTACTGCGTTGTGCACGTGCATATCATGCGTTGTGTATACGGGTAGTAATAGAGGGAATTGGTGGTGCGTTCATAAGATGTCTGCATTTGAAACGTTTGTCAAAGTTTACACTTCTTATCCACATTGAAAGTTCACGTTCCCCTACTTTTGTTTAAGAGTATACATCTGATGTTGGAAATCCCCAACAAGGCAAACAACAATAACAACAACAACGTGTTTATGAATACAGCTGAAAAAAAATAGATGATTGGTTGGATTTACTCCCCTTGTAACAAGAACAAAATCCTCTACCGGGTTTACATAATGTAGCAATTGGGATCTTGAGAGGAGTCTTTCGGCCTGCTACTAGGATCTTTAACCAACCGTCTTGAGACAGCTTGGAACAATACTCCACGACAAAATCAGTTACTCTATCAAACTGAGACAGAAAGGCATATCTTGTGTTTTTCACCTAAACAAGCTTACACAGATTATAAACATGTTTCCTCAGTAGAGGACAGCGTATCGTTGTTTACGCGCAATCATACTCTTAGAGACATGTGGGACTTAATATTTGGGACTATTAATGCCCGACATGATCACGTTATGATTGAGATCAGGGCCGTTTTATGAAAGCCAAGAGATGATCACAACCCGAGGATTCGGAGAACTCGTTTAATGGAACCATTGATTTACTTGACTTAATTTGGCCACGGGTTTTGTCTTGTAGTTACTCTGACATATTTCCCTATAATGCCACGGCAGAGCGCCTGCGTTTTGGTGACGATAACCAGAGTCGTTATATCTGGTCGAGCACGTTCTGTAACGATTTAATTATCGAAAACGGGTGTTATTAAACTCGTGCGTGACAAGGTCTAGGAGGTCGTATAAACTTGCTTTAAAGACGAAGAGAACGACCTGTACAATAAAAGATTTAAGAGTTTAAAATGATTAATTTCAGTTAGAAGAATCATATAAATGATATTTACACTTATTTTTAAAAATCAACAGAATCACTGTTATGTAAGTACATGTATTGCATACTGTTTAAGTAAAACAACAGTTTATTCACACACAGCTGCTTACCGTCGGATAACTCATAATGGTTATTCTCTGACATTAGATGTTTGTATGGCAACATCGTCGCCGTATATAAGACACTGTTTGTAGGACACAGTAATCATTACTACAGAATTAAACGTGGTAATTGTTTTCAGCAATTTTAAAACTATCTTATATTTACTGCTCATTGCCTATTCAATCAAATCTGAGATTGAATTATTATTTATTTGTATGTTTGTTAAATGCATCCATGGAGATGTTTGGAATGGTAAGTCCACATACTGGAACTATCAGATGGGCTTTAGGAGATTATGCTGGAGGCTGGAGCAGAATGAAGACCAAGTAAGTTAGTAATATGGGTGACTCAGTGTTAGGAACCTATGTGTGATGGTACTTGTGGAAATAGAAGCAACTGGTTTATGGACGCCAGTGTGTACATGCAGTATTACCGTTTCAGGCGCAAAACAACATTTACTCTTTACTGATTCCTCTCATCTTCTGGTAATGTTTATTTTCTTTGTTTAGTCTTCTCACGTAACAAATCTTTGAAGGACAAGACTCGGTTAGTTAGACTGACGTTACAGAACTGGAAACATGTTAAGAGAGAAATGCTATATTTGTGGATGTCAACTTCTTTATTGTGAATAACACGATGTTTCAGAGCGTGTGCTTGCTCCTTCATCAGGTGAAGAGTAGGCAGTAATGTATTCACCTCACGAAGGAGCAAGCATACACTCCGAAACATCGTGTTATTCACAGTAAATAAGTTTACATCCATAAATCTGGCTTTTCTCACGTAACAAGTTTCCATTTCTGTAACGTCAGTCTAACTAACCGAGTCTTGACCAGACAATCACGAGCATCGATCTAGTGCGTGAGTTTGGTCTTATGCTGCTTTTAGCAATATTCCAGCAACATCACGGCGGTTGACACCAGAAATGTAATTCATACTTTTACTCATGTCGGGAATTGAACCCGGGTCTTCGGCGTGACGAGCGAACGCTTTAACCACGATCTAGGGTACCCCAAAGCGTGCATCCATCTAGGCAATGGGAAAAGTGTTGAAGGGGTGAGCTCGTCACCTGTATTCTTCACTTGTTTTCTGGCGCCCTCAAATATTGCTGGCATAATGCTGATAACAATATACAACACAGCTCAACCTTTCACTGCATCAACTCCTCATGGCAGATCTTCACTTGCCTTTGCGTGTGTTTGTGATTAGTGCGTGCGATGGGTCAGAATATGGTCACCTTTTCGGAAACATCTGGTATCAACATTCAGTAGACTAATATTAGGTGAATCAGCGACTAGTGGATTCAGCTGTTGATAGGGATTTCTTACGGTTGTGGAGATGTATTTTGTCGCTTCTATTCTATACGTTAGCGTCTTCTGACAGAGTCATCCAAACACAGCAGCGTCTGTGTGTTGTTGAGGGTTGCAGTGGTACTTCATCACATTCTGCCGACCAGGGTAGTGCTGTGTAGATCGATGCCGAGCTAATAGATTCCCTTCTTGGCTGATCAACGCTGCTGGCGTAATAACAACGTGATTGCGGTTTAAGGTCACTGCCAAATAAAGGGCTGAAGACCTCAAGACCAAACGATGGATCCTTAGGTTTGGAACCCCTTGGAGTATAAGAAGAAAAAAATGCTTATTTTCGTATTTCGACTTTTTTTCAGTTTGTCTGAATTTTAAAGACTTCGGAAGAGCTTCGTTGCCTTAAGGCAAGTCTGAATGATTGGCTTCAGCCACGGAAGGAGATTTTACGAGCAAAAGGGTTTCTTGTTTTTATCAAATAAACTAGCAGCATCTTATGTTTGCTCCTTGGGAAAATTTTACCGTTAGATAGGGCGGTTTAAGATAGTTCCATTTCCCCGCACAACGAGAATAGGGATATTGATGTGGGAAAGTGCTGAAACGCGTCGGTAAAGTACCCGAATGGAAATCGGATTGAAATTTCTGGTGCTTTTTCCACAAATAGCTAACGTTAGAGTGAGTACCTCGCTTATAGAGGTTTTACGTCGCTTTCAGCAATATTCCAGAAAAGTCGTGGCGGTGACACCAGAAAAGGGTTTTACACATTGAACTCATGGGGGGGAATCGAAACCGGATCTTTGGCGTAGCGAGCGGAGGTGACCAGTTGAAACTTAGATGATGCTGCTGCTGCTGCTGCTGCTGCTGCTGCTGATGGTGATGATGATGGTGGTGATGATGATGATGATGATGATGATGATGATGATGATGATGATGATGATGACGACGATGATGATGATGATGATGATGGTGATGGTGATGGTGATGATGATGATGATGATGATGATAATGGTGATGATGATGACGATGATGATGATGATGATGATGGTGGTGGTGGTGATGATGATGATGATGATGATGATGATGATGATGATGATGATGATGATGATGATGATGGGGGGGGGGGGGTTTGTTGAATAATGAACATGTTTTTACCGAACTGACAGAACTATATGTTTTAGGGTATCACCAACTTGCTTCGAGGTCTACTTACAGTCGGAGATTACTGTAATACCAATTATAGAATTACCAGTAGCTCTTATATTCCTTAATGGTTTCCCCGTCACATTAAACTCGAATGTGCTGACCCAGACTCAACTGTCGATCGAAGCAAGATTGATTCAATTCACTGGAGATGCATTCTGCGGGTCTCCCAAGTCAAAGGTGATTGTGTACATCCACATAGTGATAATGATTACCCATATTCCACAGCGACAACGTCCCCGCATCATAGGTAGCACTAATTCACCGTCTAGACGTACCTGGGTCAAAATATTGTGGATAATGTTCCATCTTCATCTGGTTTAGCATGTCAGCATGGGTTTGCAACTTCTCTCTGGTACCAACATAAATTCCGTTTCAACCCTTTCGAAATGGTACACATACACAAGCTTACCATCATACCTCTTAATTAATTAGTACGATCCTTTAAGGTTTATAAACATTTAAGTTGCAATCTGTCTTTCCGGTACTGACACAGTTTATAGAAGTTTGAAGAGCCAAGTACTTATACAATATTTCAGATATGCTGTGGCTGGTCCGCACCAATAAGAATCCATGACTGACCTGGGTTGACGTAGGTCAATTGCGATATGTCATAGGACTCGTGCTAAAGAAGAGCAGATACAACATGCAAGGCCTTTGTAGAGATTTCAAAACATTTATAGGAGATATAAAAGGGACAAGTTTGACACGTCATTGATGCCATTTCGATAGTAACGTGTTCCAGACGCTTATTTGACTTGGTGCTGCATGTATTTGTGTCACCTGTGGGGTAGAATGCGCCCACCTTGTATCATCTGGGTGTGAACAGATCCACAGTCACATGTCCGTTTTTTACAGTAAGAATCATGCAAGGAACTTACTTCTGGCAGACACTCCATAAGTTGTAAAATGTAATATGTGAAAGTGTGTTATCTACATGAAACATTGTCAGCCTACTCAGAAGGGAAACCAAGTAACATTTTTAAACGTCCATTAAACTGTTCTGTCGAGTACTACAAAAAAATCCCCTTGTAATGCGACTGCATGTTATTATAATAAACGCTTGGTTTGATTTAAAATACTACAAGACATATGTTTGATATACATAGACACTCAGTCTAGACACTCAGTCTAGACACTCAGTCTAGACACTCAAGTAAGTGAAACACGCATGACGATACTGAATGCAATTTTTTTCCATTACAGACAACCCTTACAACATGTAGATTCCGGGCTTCCACAAATGATATTGCCACATACGTTGTACTGAAGGTCCCAGTGCTCTTATCTGTATGTACACTGTGGGTATGATTGTACTCCTAGCAAACCCACAGTTCAGGAAGGTGCACGAACTTGGACATCCCTGAGAAAATGACCGTCAAGGTCATTTTGATATGTTTTCCACCTAATTGGATATGATGAATAATTTATTGATTTTCTTTGCCGGGGCTTCTGTTTGAAGGATTTGTTGGCGTATGTTTATCTTTCAATGAATGTCGATGTTTGAGCGATAATAGTGTGTTGGTTTAGAATAGAACCGTTGGATTCTTGCATTAATTAGATGCAATTAATTACGTTTCAAAAAAGGTTTGCTGTTGTCTGGAAAAGGAAAAGATACCTCCGTTTTGATCTAGGCTGTCCATACATGTGTGTGAGTGAGTACTGAGTACATGAGTACTGTCCATAGACTCACTGTTCAGCCAAATAAACATGTACGCCATGTGTTTGTCGTATGTACGTCGTATGTATTTAAACACTACAGAATTAACACATGGCAAAATGAAAGTAATGTGTTGTAACTCAAATTTCATAAATGTTCAAAGTTATATTCTGGCCGGGGACACGTTGCTGAGAGAGTCGTTGGTTTTAAGTAAAGTAATTAGCAGCTGATGGCCACCATTTAAGGGTGATGTTTAGTATTTGGGCCGGCTGAACTGACGGGATCATGGAGTCACTAAATGTCTCCTCTCGCCTTCTGGTCGTAAAACATGACTGAGTTTGATCGGGAAGCAACAGTAATTCTTGGACGACAATGCGTCACTGCAGAAGACTCGAATTGTTAGAGCAATGAAGACACTGCATTATGATATATATTGACCGTGACGGTTTGCCCGTTCAAATACAACCACTGTGAATGTCGAGTACATACAATTTGGTCATTCGAATGGGTGCATTTATAGCTCTGTGGCACTCTTCATTGAAACCCGAGAGACACAACATGAAGCACTGTGCATTCATCTCAAAACTTGCATCAACAGTTTGCAACCCTTCCATCTGTGTCCTTCCCCTCCATCTCTGTCCATCCCCTCCGTCTCTGTCCATATCCTTAACACCTATTCCTCCCCTCTTCATCTCCGTGTATTCCCATCGTACATGAGAGCCACTGACGGGTCGTGTTAACAAATATGATGATCACTAACTGGACACAGTGTGCTCGTGGCGATTGTAATACGTCGACATTACCAGGTTATGCTGCTGTATGCCTTTTATGAAAATAGCCTGGAGTCTATCATGAAACTCCAATGAAAACTCAACGGTTGAACTCACTGAAATTAGGAAAATGCCAAATGGAGAGCGTGCCTAATCTAAGCTACCTCAGTTTCACTCAGAGTTGAGAATGGGATCGTATTACTAGTCTGGAAATAAAATCTTCTAATTAGCACCAAGATGATGGAAAAGGATGGAGTACATCATTTGATGCTGGTGATTCAAATATTGTCGTTTCAAAGTCACACATTCATGATACGTTACTCTTAGCATCATTTCACGTATCTGACAGGGCTGGATATGATGATTAATATGATGTTGTTTGGGGTTGTTGCAAGTTCAGTGATGGGAAAACAACAGGTTTAAGGGATGATGTAATTCAAACACGTCTAAGTGAATGAGTTTTGTGAGTTGAACTTTATATTAACCAATACCCCATTTACATCATGTCGTGCCTGCTGGATGTGGAGGGACGCCGGAGTTGATGCAGATCTCAGACTTCCCCCAGAAACCCTGAGAATAGTACCGGTTTGACTAACCTAGAGAAAATCTAATTCCAAGTAACAGGTGTCTGGCGTGTCTAAGGAAAGTTACTTTATTCAGACGACTGAGACTGGTGCCAAGTTGGAGCATGATGAAACTGTATATGTATTGCCTGTTGGTATTGTGGTTGTATTATGTGCCTCTTCGTGTGAATTCGGGATAGTTATCCCTTATCGCTATTACTGTTACTGCTTTGCACTGAGCAGACGACATTCATTTAGTACTTGGCAGTTTGCTCGAGAAAGAATTGTTAGCTTCATCAAGCATGAGAAGCAGTAATCGCTCACTTCAACATAATATTCTTGCTGAAGAATATTGACTCGAGAATGGAGAGTTTTAATTACTTAAATGGCTCACGTGGCTTGGATATTTCCTGACATGCTGATGTAGGGGGTTACCATTGTACTGCTTCTCCAGGTTCCACGTGCTTCTGTGAATTTCTTCAGAGGAGTTGGAACAAATTTTTCGTTCAGATGTGTTAGCCTGTTCGTGACGTTTAGCTAATGTAGGGTACGTAGGTGAACGGTCGAAATTCAGAGATGTACACGGACGATCGATCGGTTAAACTCCGCACAGTCGTACAGTATGCTTATAAAAGATGTATAATAAGTTTATAAACAACGATATATTTTTGTGTTGAAAACTGTTTAGCAGTTAATATGTTCTAAACACGTTTAAACATAACACTGTACTTACTCACGAAATTTGTTAATCGAAAAATCATGTCCATATTGCATTTTTTCATCTCTATTTCTGTTTAGTGAGTTACAGGCAGATTCCATTTCTAAATAAAGAACAAAAACTGCAAATGCGATGGGAAATGAATTTGACGGATTATGATCTTGTGAGACCATTGGTCGTTCAGTAGCGACTCAAGGCGAGAATGTCACCATTGTCATATACTTGACATCGTATATCATCCCTTCAGAAAGGGATTATGAATATTATGAACCCTCGGACAGATATTCTGATTGTTTCGAATGTATTACTACAATAAATAGTCTTAATATATTTCAGTTGATCGTTGTGTTGCAGTGCTTAAGTTGATGTCCAACAACAATTGATGTTACATGTTACAACATGAAGATGACTAACTGAATTGAATCTTCAGTACATGTACTCACATGCATCAGTAAGTGCGATGATGTTATTAAGGTTGGTGCTAACTTGGACTAAAGTAGGCTTTCTAAGTAATTGCATTACAAAAACTGGAATTTCTCATTATCATGACTCCTGGCAATGATGAAGATTACAATAAATTGTACGCTTTACCTCCTGGGCTGTCTTGATAAGAGGATTGTTCACAATCAGAATAGTATTCGACACCCAAAGCCTTTAAATTATGCAATAATTAGTGTCACCATAGTTTCTGCTACCTTTTTGTATATAATATCCCAACGTGTGCCAATTTCTGAAACACGTGACAGCCAGTGTCAGAATGTGTTTAGGTGTTTTGCCCAAAGTAATACCGAACATAGTGCCGGGATGTCTTTAAACCTGCTGTTACCACACACCTATATAGATGTGTGGGAGGAAATCATCAGGACTGAAGTCTAGATACGGAGCATAACTCATAAATAATGAACGTCTCTCGTAGAAAGCTGTGCCCTATGCCTTTTCCATTTAAAATTTTATATTTCCACAAGACTTTAAGTGAACATTAAGATTCTGTCGCACCGATCCCAGAACCTGATGCCTTTTTGTTAAACGATTGGTGTCTATATTGTATGTGTAACGTGTGGTTACCGTCAGACGGTTCTTGCCAATGTCTTTGCAATAAACGTCAACTTTTGAAAGGGTATCATGTATCAGGTACTCGATAAATGTTAAGCTGCGACTTCAAAGATATTCTCCTGTCTGATCTTGGGGTTTAATGGACCAGGGGAGCCAGTGGTCTAGCGCCATCCCACCTGGGTCAATATGGCAACGCACCATGAGCTGATGGTGCGCATGTTCTGTAAATGGCCCTGACCTTTCTCCCGCCCTATTAGGTCATGGACAGGTACTTAACTTTAAAGAGATGATGGCTTCACAGACTCTGCGAGTTTATTTCTGTACGTGCAGTGTAAATGAATGTGGAAAATCGATCGTTTCTTTGTCCTAGAGTGTTACCAGGACCTATATACAGTGGTATAATGTAGTCAAACCATGAATTTCACTCGTAGTCGGGACATCCTTTAGCGCTGCAGCAATTGCTCCATGCTCCATGCTCTCCATGCTCTGGAGACATCTTCTCAGTGCTCCATGTTTCAAACAGAGTCGTATGAGAGAGCAATTTAGTGTGTGTGTGACCCCAATACAAATCAATATTATTAAATCCATATAGTTGTTGCATATGGAAAAATTGCTGCGTTTGCATGGCACCTGTTTGTCAGGAGACGGATTCATCGCGAGCATATATAGCATGTATATATATATATATATATATATATATACATGCTATATATGCTCGCGATGAATCGCGAGCATATATAGCATGTATATATATATATATATATATATATATACATGCTATATATGCTCGCGATGAATCCGTCTCCTGACAAACAGGTGCCATGCAAACGCAGCAATTTTTCCATATGCAACAACTATATGGATTTAATAATATTGATTTGTATTGGGGTCACACACACACTAAATTGCTCTCTCATACGACTCTGTTTGAAACATGGAGCACTGAGAAGATGTCTCCAGAGCATGGAGAGCATGGAGCATGGAGCAATTGCTGCAGCGCTAAAGGATGTCCCGACTACGAGTGAAATTCATGGTTTGACTATATATATATATATATATATATATATATATATATAGACAGATAGACAGATCAGGAAACAAACTCAGAACCATAAATTGGCATGAGTCTTGGCATATAGTGAAGCGTGATGGTGTTATCAATAATTTTTGTTGCATTTGGATGGCCGGAGTAAAAAGGCATCAATAGAAGGAATCACCAAAACGCACCATACCAGTGAACATGTGGGTATCGTACACACACTTCTCGTAAAATCAAACATGCACGAATTGTCACAATGTATAATCACTCCACAAGCGTGTGCTTGTGGTACTTTGCAGTTAGAGCCGGACGATGGGGACTACTCGTAGCAGAGAATTCTTGGTTTGTATCACAGGTACAGGTAAATATGTAATACACTTATCACATTATCAAGTGAAACCCCAGGAATCACATGTTCTCAGTACATGCCTGGAACCAACTCAAACGGCGATCAGAAGTATACGAAACTCAGTAGTCCAGGCCTAGTAACCAGTTATGCCTCGATATGCCAGACGAAATGACAATTCTTATAATTCATGTTGTGAGGATATTCGACAAGTATATACAATTGTTTAATTTTTGTCCGTTCACCTGCACATGTTGTCACATATATCTCTAGGTCACATGTCAACGGCAACTCGGTTGATTAATTACTTCTTCTCTCTGTCCGTTTACATGACTTTCTTAAGCATCTGCGGACATTTTCAAAAGAAACAGCTCATAGTGTCTTTTCCCGTCACCCCTTAATATGTTGGGGGTCATGAACCACCATCTTGCTGTTTCTAGCCCAAGCTATCCCAATCCCTAAGATGCTGTGGAGAGGAATGATAGCTGGGTGTGTGTTCGTGTATAATCCAGACTGAAGACAACAATCAGAAATATTACTCTCTGTTTCTCTTTAAAACATCATTGTTTTTGTCGAATTTTAATTCAATGACATATGTTCCGAATATGCTTCAATGTAATACTGGTATGGAAAGAATTCAAACGGTTCTAGCTGAATAAGCACCAACCCCTTCCGTCAACACAATCAGACATCTTCCTCTACAGGTTAATTACAACGCAGACATCAACGTGATGATTTACGCGGATAGCGAAATTCACCTTTGATTGTAAGTTGAAAATGACTAACAACGTCCATATGCAAACTCCTATCCCTAATCAGGTATACGGGCATCGGCGGATGTAGAGTTGGTGTTTAAGACAGGTCAGGTAATTACAAAAGGAGTGAAATCAGATGTTTGCGCAATCAGGGTTGGTCGAGCGTCATGCATCTCACATGGCAAGGCTATTAAATATGAACATTATCTTCAGTCGACACGTGTTTGGTGCAGAAGGGTGTAAAGACGCATGAACATACTTGTGAAGATGTATGAAGATGTGTTTTCCATATGTTCCAGAATGATAAGAGTATTTGTACAAAAGATGTAAAGAATGCCAACTGCAACAGGTTGGTACGTCAACAGGATGAAACCGTAACAACAGTACTTGATTTTCTACTTTTTAATAAAGGGCAATGCCCCAAATCCTAAACTTATGAAAGACACCATCGAAATATTATTTTTGAGTACAGTGCACAAATTCTTAAAACAACCCGTATGTTTTATTTCAGTTATGAAATATGGATTATGGTAAGTATTACAGATGTATTGGCTAAACTGGGCGAAATAGAAGAGAGTATCTGCGTTTGCAGAAATATTTCTCGGAGTCAAAAATTAGTTCAGGTACAAACATGTTGACCATCCTAGAGCGGATTACTCCAACATATTTAGTGAGACATTAGCTTCACCTCGTTCCGAAAAATGAAAAACATCCAAGCTTTCTCATTAACACGTCTAACAAACATATTCTTGGCGACTGGTAATGTGATTAAAACATCAGTATTTACGGTTCTAGCTCTAAATCATTAACTATTTATAGCTGTGATAAACATATTACTTGACTAGCTACAGGTGTGACTGCATCATTGCTTCAAGACTAGTAACAGGTCTGATAGAATCATTTCTAGACTGGTTAGATAGGCGATAAAACAGAACATGAAGCCAAGTGAGAAAACATTTCTGGAAGAAATTGTTGAAGATAAGATAAAATATTTTCTACAGGACAAGCAATAGATGTGATATATTTTGAACGAATACTGAGCATCCGATAAAAGATTTTCTAAACGACTAGTTAATTACAGAAGCCCTCTAAACCGGCATGCGTTGTGGCCGGGAAAATATGCCGGTATACCTCGAGTGCCGGTTTAGCGAACTTATCCCTTTTCAAAATGAGAATGGTATTCCGTAATCCACACGTAATCAAAATCTAGTGCCTATATTGAGAGCATACCGAATTAGAGTGATGATGGTTGGAGGGCTGTAACGATCAGTTACAGGTGTGATAGATGGTTTTCTTGACGACTAGTTTCATGTGTCATAAAAACATTTCTTGAGAACTAGTTACAGATGTGATAAGAGACAAAAATGGCAAACCAGAAAAAATATCGATTCGGTTAGGTAGAACGCAAATATTTTTGATGCCAATAAACAGGCGAGTTAAATCGAGTAACTGCACCTGGAGGGCATTTCCCTCTTGATACAATAGGAGACTGACATGGCGACCTCGATACGTGCAGTCTGTTATGTCAAACAATGAACACAGCAATGACAGAAATAATGATATAATATGAAAACCGTGGAAACCAGTACTAGAGAGTACTTTCTACCACTTCCGTGTAGTATAGACGACACCGCTGTATGTGAATCACAATGAAGCGCGCACCGGTCATATTAAGTATTACTACTTGTATTCTGATAAAAGTATTAATACTCACAGGTCCAAGAAGTATATTCCTTACCTGACTAAAGAACACCGAGAAATAAAATGGAACATGTTTCGATTATTTTCCGAAACGGCATAAAGGGGGTGAAAACTTTTCTGTTTGCATTAAAAAACAGTGATGACACCAGGTGTTTGCATCACATTGATGCTGAGATGGTGCTTTATATAAAGGATGGTTTCACGTAGCTTTCAGCAGTATCAGGGGCGGTGGGGTAGCCTAGTGGTTAAAGCGTTCGCCCGTCACGCCGAAGACCCGCGTTCGATTCCCCACATGGGTACAATGTGTGAAGCCCATTTTCTGGTGTCGCCCGCAGTGATATTGCTGGAATATTGTTAAAAGCGGCGTACAACTAGACTCACTCACTCTCTCATTCAGCAATATCACGGCGCGGCTTACATGATAGATCATATGTAATGCAATATACAATAAGATATGTTGGACGTGATGCAATATACAGCATGATAGGGCAGATATAGGGATATAGACAAAAGGATATGTCATACATGATGCTATGCACAACATGACTCATTCATCTGATATTTGCTATGATGTTAAGACGTGTTCTGTACGATATATCAGACATAGCACTGTATAAAGCAGGATATTATTGATGGTTATGGTGGTTATGAAGAATATATGTCGGATGTAACCCCATATACCACTGTATACAACACGTACAGTATCATATGTCGGATGTAACCCCATATACCACTGTATACAACACGTACAGTATCATATGTCGGATGTAACCCCATATACCGCTGTATACAACACGTACAGTATCATATGTCGGATGTAACCCCATATACCACTGTATGCAACACGTACAGTATCATATGTCGGATGTAACCCCATATACCACTGTATACAACACGTACAGTATCATATGTCGGATGTAACCCCATATACCACTGTATGCAACACGGACAGTATCATATGTCGGATGTAACCCCATATACCACTGTATGCAACACGTACAGTATCATATGTCGGATGTAACCCCATATACCACTGTATGCAACACGTACAGTATCATATGTCGGATGTAACCCCATATACCGCTGTATACAACACGTACAGTATCATATGTCGGATGTAACCCCAAATACCGCTGTATGCAACACGTACAGTATCATATGTCGGATGTAACCCCATATACCACTGTATGCAACACGTACAGTATCATATGTCGAATGTGGCACAATAGAAAAAAATGGCTTCTTGCATGGATCTGATACAATGGGAATTGTTCAACCGACTCTGTTTACTGCATAGATTTGTTGTGGCTATGGATAGGGTTTTGTCGCTGCAGTTGACAAATATGTAATGCAGAACATTCGCACGAAATTACACGTGTCCTTGAAACAGGTCAGACTGTCCTTTTGAGGTATTGCGACCTTGACAAATGACATGCTGGTGCCTCGTTACGTATTTTGTTGTGTCCGCCTACATTGTCACTTCCACCTTAAACTGCAAGTGTTTCGTACTCCTAATATAGAGAATTCCCGCTTTCAGACAGAATGTGGTGTAATGAAGTCCCGAGTTCAGACAGCCCATCATATTACGGCGTCCCGGGTTCAGACATTATATACCCGTGATATACCGACGTCCCATGTCCAGACGTTTAGACATGATATATCCTTGATATACCGACGTCCCATGTCCAGGCGCTTGGACATGATATATCCTTGATATACCGACGTCCCATGTCCAGACGTTTGGACATGATATACCCTTGATATACCGACGTCCCATGTGCAGACGTTTAGACATGATATATCCTTGATATACCGACGTCCCATGGCCAGACGTTTAGACATGATATACCCGTGATATACCGACGTCCCATGTCCAGACGTTTGGACATGATATATCCTTGATATACCGACGTCCCATGTCCAGGCGTTTGGACATGATATATCCTTGATATACCGACGTCCCATGTCCAGGCGTTTGGACATGATATACCATTGATATACCGACGTCCCATGTACACGATAGTTGGTTATTAATTGTCATCCCTATTTTGAAACTTATTGCTAATGATACAACTTTGTATGAAACATTCATTTCTTTACGACATATTAGTGTGCATAGTAACGGCCGTTCGAGGTAGTGAGGGGCTGTGTTGAACATCGCGCGACAGCAGACGGTGTTATTACAATCACATCACTGCTGCTGTCCTGTAGAAAGAAAGCCAGAACAGATGTTGGTCTATAGAGATTACTAAACCAGTATCTGTCAGATACCATATATCGTCCAACAAGTTGTTTCAAAACGTAATTAACAAGTGAAAGTTAGATACGAGGGGATGTCAATAAGTTTTGAGCCTAGAGCATTTTTCATACCACAGCCTATGGTACGACATTGAACCTTGGCGTGTAGCTGATGTGATATATAAGTTTTGGTATCCTACTCTCAGACGTTATTGAACAGCTCACACTGACAGAAAGAGACCCCTCTCACGGCAGTGAAAATGAATAAAATTGAGTATAGAGCAGTAGTTAAGTTTCTAGTTCTTGAAAGAAACTCGGAAGAACATTGAAGAAAGGCCTTCAGCAGTTCATGGGAAGTTTTCCCCGTCACCTGCTACCATCAAACGTTGGGTCAATGAATTTAAGCATGGTAGAGAGAGTCTTGAAGAGAACCCACGTCCAGGTCGCCCAACAACAAGCACTAGTCAGGAAAACATTGACAGAGTGCATAGACTTGTGCTGGAAAATCGTCGAATCACACTCCACGAGTTAGAGGAGACCACAGGCATTTCCCACAGATCCATCGAGACAATTCTTCATGAACATCTCGTCATGTCTAAGGTGTGCGCAAAATGGGTGCCAAGAATCCTTACAGATGAAATGAAGCAAACACGGTCACCATAAGCAACTCCATGCTAACCAGATACAACAAGAATCCAGAAGATTTTTACTTTATGCTTGTAACCTGTGATGAAACCTGGATCCACCACTATGATCCTGAGAGCAAACAAGAATCCATGGAATGGAAACATGTCACTTCTCCCAGGACCAAAAAGTTCAAAGCCTCCAGATCAGTGCAAAAGGTAATGGCGACAGTCTTCTGGGATAGCAACGGCGTCATAGACATAGATTACTTACCAAAAGGAAGAACATTAAATGGGGAATATTACACTAACTTGTTGAGGCAAGTGCGACAGTCAATCAAGGAGAAGCGCCGGGGCAAGATCAGACGTGGTATTCTTCTACATCAAGACAATGCTCCAGTACACACCTCTCACGTTGCAGCCGCTGCTGTCCAGGAATGCGGGTACGAAATCTTGCCGCATCCCCCTACTCTCCAGACCTGGCACCAAGTGATTACCATCTGTTCCCAAATCTCAAGAAACACTTGCGTGGTTGTAGATTTCAGGATGATAATGAGCTTATTACTGCTACTGAGGCTTGGTTTGAGGACCAAAATGGCTCCTTCTAAAGAGATGGCATCAGCACCTGGCAGAAAAGATGGAACAAGTGTCTTAACTCACAAGGGGACTATGTTGAAACATAAATGTGGTTCATACCAATAGTTTGTGTTTTTCTATGCAAGGCTCAAAACGTATTGACATCCCCTCGTACGTTTTGAAACAACTCGTTTTAAGATAAATGGTATCTGAAATGCACTATTGCAATAATTGTTTCTTACACACCATAAATCCGTGCCCCTTCAAGGTCAAGTAGATTCATATTTCATATTTTCGCATCGCTGTTCGCAATGATACACCACACAACATTAATGAATGAGTGACGTCACTTGGCTTCCTAAGCACTGCTCATGTATCCCAAAGGTGGTTCTCCAGAAAAAAGTTTGTGCCACATCCTTTCGCGTTAAAAGGCGATAATGATAAGACAAACGAGGCAGGATCATAGAAAATTAATTACACAATCTAAAACTACGGTGTTGCCATGTAAATGAGGATGATTTTACTTCTTGCAAGCATGACATACTTGAGCGTGTGATGTCATCGTTGCCGTTTGCTGATTGTCGTCATTGGTGGAGTTTTTGGATATCTACACATTAGGGATCACCCAGCCTTTATCTCCATCGGCGATATTCAGATAATTGTTTACACGGGTATCCTAAATGGTTCAAGCCATTTTGAATTCATGACTGGAATACAAATGTTTTATGCAAGGAGATCCGTGTTTTATTTTTTGTAATTATGCTTTGTGTAAGCTACAATAGCGAACATAACCAGTAAGTGTAAAGGTATTTGACACGGGTAACAGGTTTCTCTTCCACTGATGCACGAGTAATATTTTCCTTCTCCAATCTCATCCTAGGAGTAGCCAAAAACGGGATTAGAAATCGATCTCACATATAGCTTTTGTAACAGTTTTCTCACATGGGTTTCTCACCGACGGCTGTGTAAGAATAGAACTTTACCACTGCAAACCATTATCACTTTACGGGTTGTCACTGTATGCTGTCACCCCCAAGGGACGCAACTCAGCGCAGACGAACTTGTTCTCTGGTAACAAGAAGAGAACTTCAAGTCCTGAATGTAAACCTAGCACGATATTGTTATACGTAACTTTAGATACTGTGGAGTTCACGGGAGATGTCAAATGTTCCAGAAGGTATAATATTCCTTGAAGAAAACGAAAAGAGACTAAACATACAAACGAATATTGGAATGGAGTAATTATCGATCACCAGTTCCAAAAATTAACATACAACGTCTGCATGTGTCCATGACTCTCGAAGGTTTTCCCATATTCTCGCCGAACACCGAAAGTCTACCGAGAGTAATGACTCAGTTACTGCTGTGTTTATTTTCCACTATTTTCACTTGGGTCAGAACCGTCAACGGACTGGAGCGATAATCGTGAAATTAAGTGGGACCGTACCGCAGCAGTGTTGATGGACTGCCATGGACGCCTCGCAAGGAGTAGGGACATTTCGGGACACTCGTTAACACCCTATTAGCGGTAACTCAGCTAATTTGGAATACCGTTCTCCCTACCAAACAGTGGCCTTGACTTGCCTGTCGATTGTATCTGGAATTGCTAGTATTACAGTACATTTGAGTATCTACATAATTGATTTCTGGCCGAGGTTCAGTTACACGCTGGAACTAGTAAACAAATATGCAGGCACTGATTATGGCCTTGGAACACTATACAAAATGAATGGAAACACTGAAGTCCGTAACCTATACAATGGTACACATACACCATCATATACATAAGAGCATTCAGAGTGGTCATTATTCAGTGATAGTGATCGATAGTGAAGCCATTATTGTACTTGAAAATCCGGGCCGGATTAACGAGGTTTCATTGTGTGGTCACTTGAGGTACACGGTGAACAGTACTGCTAGATTAAAGGGGTACAGGAGTTGGGTTAACACTCCTTACAGGTATTGCTTCAGATATTTTCATTCCCCACATGGGTACACGGTGAGAATCCCATTTCAGGTGCCCCGGGTGGTGATATGGCTGGAATATTGCTAAAAGGGGACGTAAAAATATACCCCTCCTCATCATCATCATCATCATCATCATCATCATCATCATCACCATCATCGTCGTCATCGTCGTGTGTCAGAACTATTGATCAGGGATGAACTCCTACAGTGGAACCCAGATTAACAGAACGTTATCGTCCCCGGTCAACTCGTTCTTGCAAACAAATGTCCAAATAAAATGGCGTCAGTCATGGTTTACCATCGCGTGTTTCTTTTGCTGTCTGTGTGTCTGTGGTCGTTGATAGATACAAATACGTGGATCCGTAAGCACATGCCACATTTCGTGAAATTGTTTGGATTGTATGAATAGCAGCAAACAGACAATACACGGTTCCGATTACACATCCCACGACGTAAACACAATCGCGTGTAATGAAGGTCAAGGACAAGACGCTCCCTAATTAGTGTAAACACCCGAGGAGGTTCCTGGTGACACGAGCATGTCCCTCATAGACAGACAAACAGGCATTTACAACAACCTAACGTCTACTAATGTGGCGTGGTGTTAAACAGGGGACATTGATTATGTTTATGATGGAGCTCTTGGACGTCACGGTGGACCTGAATTGTTTGACGAGTCCAATCATTAAACTGTTCGTTGTTTAGCACCTAATTTTGTCTGTCACATGCATCATGTCCAGTAAAGCACAATTTCAGCGAACTCCGTAGGCAGCTAGTTTTGGTCTGTATGACTGTAGTTCGTACATAAGCTACAAATGGTCTCACGATCATAAGGCCACAGTGCTTAGGTGAAGTTCGTCTATTTGTAATTCCGTGCACGTCAGAACCCGTAGGCTTAAGTACCTCTCAGAACCGTTATTAGTACTTACGAACGTCGGTACGCCTATTCCCGAAGCCACCCTAGCCTTGAACCTGACAATGAAGGCCTGCATTGGTTCAGTTGGTTGCTGTTTTGATAATCAACCCCATGGTTCACGTGTTAGGACCGTTGATACCGGACGGGCACCTGACTGACCGTATGTCATTATTATGGTTTTGATGCTCGTCAGACAGCTCCTCGTTCCTGTTTGGCAAGACGTGGAAGCTAGCAATGTTGTTTCAAAGATGTTTCAAACCAGATGTATGGATTCCTCTAACAAGGCTGGAACAGACTTGTGTCCAGGTGCATCTAGAACGTCTCTTTGGAGAGTTGATCGGCATGATACATGTCTTTTGGGAGACATACCACCTGTGTGTGGGGATACCTATGAGATTACAGAAATCGAAGCCATCACCTTGCCAGCCTAAGGAACACACAGTATTTCATGAAGGAGCTTTTTCTACACCTCTGTTGGTGTTAAAACTCTGCCTTACTTACATGACCCCGAGAACCCAACCATGGTACCAAAGAATAATATTACTGACGCTGACAAAAGGTTCAGGATTATTTTATGACAAGACTATTTCTAAAAATGATACACTTGAGATTTGCACTAAATAGGAAATGATATTTAAAGATTGTAAGTTTGGCACAAAGTTTGTAATTTCTATAGATATGGTTTAAGACGTTAAACATCTTGAATTTCATCCAAGTTTTTGCAGGTTTTGCATTGGCGTTTTTGAGAGCCCGTGTCAGGTAACAAATAAAAGGGAACAAATAAAAACTCAACATAATCAGATGATTCCGCCATAACCTCACAAAATATGATTAAACCAATTCTGATCACCAGGGATGATGGGATAGCGCAGTGCCGTTCACATGTCAAGCCAAAAAACCGGTTCGATTCCCCACATAGGTAAAATGTGTCAGACCCATTTCTGGTGTGCCCAACCGTGATATTGCTGGAACATAACTGAAAACAACCCAAACCATATTCATTCGCTGTGTAATCATTCCCAGAGACTTCCCAGTTATCTCTTAGAGTGCTGAATGAAGATATTTTCTGTCTCCAACGCCAGTCCCAGATAACTAGATGCCATGCCCCCGAGATAATGTGGATGTTACCCAACTCTATAACACGGATCATTACGTCAGTGTATCTGGTTCTGGTGGCATCTTTCATCCTTGCTCGTTAGTTTCTTTGTATACCCAGAGATGACAATCATGGAGGTCATTTACCTAGAGAACACCAACCGACCTCCCATACCCTTTGGGTTCTCATTCTGAGGAGGATCTAGGCTCTAAGTGATTCTTAGTCAGCTGTGAAAAATGTACATTTTTCCTTTCTTATTTCTTGTTTGCTTTTTGAATTATTTTTATTTATTCTTTTTTATTTTATTATTATTTTTTATTTATTATATTTATTCTTTTTTAATTTTTTTTATTCATTTACTTTTGGGGGGGGTATTTGGTTTTGGGGGGTTGTTGTTTTTTATGATGTTGTTATTAGGTTTTTGGGGGGGGGTTGTTTGTGTGATTTGTCCATGCCAAAAGGACGCAACTCTGCATAGTGATTTGTATGCGTTTGACAACTGTGCCAATCGTATTACCCTTAAAATATCTATTTTATGAAAACTAAAGTTGGTAAGCCGACAGTTTCCTACGGATCTAAAAAATCTGTTTTCTCCTATAGCTGTTATATATCAGCTTGTCTTTATATATCATATATGTTTTCTTGGCACGCATTACGCTTTTTTACACTGATCAAATGAGGTTTACGAATTTGAAGTTTCACCAATACTGCACCGCATGCTCCCGGTGGTAGCACAGCCATCTCTGGCCTGTCCGTACATCTCATCAACGACGGAAGTGTATTTCCATGAGGTGTTTCAACGTCACTGATTGGGATGATCAGCTATTGATCTGCCTAGTCCAGGAGTACAAACATATCTGCAGCCACAAGCGTATGTATTGGCCATCAACAGCTAGGGAAGTCGAGGTTGTTCCTGTCACATGGCCCTTTCCAAGGTGAAACAAGATATCAAAGAATTGAAACGAACACAGTGTGTAATGAACATGCAACAAAGACGTGGTATGAAAATATCAACTGCAATTTTAACTAGGTTTAATGCAACCAGGGTTATAATTGGCCTTCATTAACCCATGCTTGTCGTAAGAGGCGGCTAACGGGATATGGTGGTAAGGTACAACCCAGGGACATTGCAGACACAATGGTGGTATAAAAATATGACAAAATCAAGCAATAGTGGTGATAATAGCAATCTGTAAGCAATCATTGTGCTGAACCTTCCAGAACAGAGGTGAACTCGTAGCAACTGATATGGAAAAATATTGGGAACATATTTTCATATTACATATATATGTATTCAACTCCCGAATAGTTACTTTTATGTTTCCTTTCACGTCGAGCAACATCCCAACAGTTCCAGACTTTGGTTCTTACATTTCACAACTGCCATTCTCTAGTTTTAATTATTTTATTTATTTATTTATTTATGCTATTACTATTATTATTTTGTTCTACAGATTAAAGATAGTATGCAGCAGAGAGGGTTTGGGTGATCCTGGTACAGTCAGGCTGGTAAAGCACATCATCGGCTCAGGACCCTTGCCTCCTCTACACGCAGCCCAGACAGCGAATGTGACTTCTCCCAGGAAACACTGCCTAGTCGAATCCACCAAGAAGAAGAGAATATGAAGGCTCCCCAACAGTACAGCCTTCTGCATTGCCCAGATTGCCAGAAGGGCTGTGCTCGCGGTGGAGAACTCGGGCACTTTTCTTATATGCGCCAAGAGATCAGGAGGTACCAAACCAAGGGCACAGACAACAAAGGGGAGCCTGACGACAGTGTACTTGGGATGCAAGCGAGACATTTCAAAGGCCAGGTCCGCATATTTATCATGCTTTTCCTGAATCTTGCCAATCACATTGCTGTCAAAAGGGACAGAAAATTCAATGATATAAATAATTTCATTGGTTTTATCAAAAGGGACAAGATCAGGTTTGTTTGCTGGAATTCATCTCAGGCTGTATGGTGGCCTATTCCAGAGGAGTTTAAAAGCATTATTTTCCAGGACGCCCCGGGTAGTACCATGGATGGGCCTCGGGGTCAAAGCCACAGGCATTGCGGAGACGATAGTAAAAGCAGCGAACCATGCCATCATGCCTTTTATGATATGTTGTTTGTGCCAAGGAAGGGCATCCACTGACAAGGTGTTGGACAGTCTCTGTGAATTCATTGCACAGTCGACATGTACTCGACCCGAAGTTTATCTTGAATCTGGGCATTCTGGAGCTTGTCTCGAACTTGCATTCCAAGATAGGTGTATGCCTGATCTTCCACAAGATGCTCAATAACTCCTCCCCCTTGTAACCTGACCGATCCATCATTAGTTACCTTGCCACGTTCCAGATGAAGAGCATTACATTTGTCGAGCCCAAAAGTCATGCCAATATCAACTCTTTCTTTCAGATTGGTATCTCCTTTGGCAAGGAGCTCGATGTCATCCATGTAGAGGAGATGAGTAAGAGGTGTTGGGGATCTGTGCTGAGGAGGTCCGGGATGGTAACCCTCCTCCCTATTGGGCAGAAAATTCAAAGGAGTTAGAGACAAACAAAAAAGCAAAGGACTAAAGGAGTCCCCCTGGAAAATTCCCCTTCTGATTGGAGCCGATTCCGAAGTCTGCTCTTGCCGTTGCGAGTACATCTCAACTTGAGTCGACCAGCAACTCATTAAAGACTTGAGTAAATCAAGTAGTCGCTCAGGGAGGTCAAAACACTGAAGAGACTTCAAATGCTTTTTTGTAGTCAATCCAGCACATGCAGAGGTTGCGGTCATACGTTTGGCCTCCTCCAAAATCATTTTCTGTACCAGAAGTTGATCCTTGCACCCCCAACATCCCTTTCTCGCCCCCTTCTGCTCTCTGTAAATTATGTCATTGGACGAGCAGTAAGATGACACGAGGTTCGTCAAACACCCTGTGAATAATTTGTGTTGAGTATTTAGACATGTGATAGGGCGGGAGTTTTGGGGATCAGTCATGGAGGAACATCACCCGTGTCCACAAGAGAATTGAAACAGTGAAGAAGTGGTGCTTGGACACAGGGAAACAGTTTCCAGTACCGGTTTCGAATGCCATCAGGCCCTGGAGCAGTATTATATTTGGACTTCTTTATAACAGTCTTCAGGCAACCTGGTGAGATGTAACAGACGATATGTGTGTGTGTGTGTGTGTGTGTGTGCGCGCGCGCGCGTGTGTGTGTGTCTGTGTGAAACGTTGACGAATCTCTGCATATGCTCATGGCGGGATAATCTCATCTTTTCACTAACACCTGATATCATTCACTATCATTTATGTTTCATCAACATGCCCTGTCGTCTTATCTCATGTTGTCAGTCACAAGATAATCTGGCCCAGATGACAGTCCGCGTTCCACAGTTGTAATACAACTGAATGCGACATCAACCTAGCACACACTCACGATATAGCTAGGATTGCAGCAACTACCCAATTTTACTCCCTCCCCTCTACGATTTCCCTCATGATTTATGTGCACGCACGCGCATACGCACAAGAAAACACGCAAAACTGCTGAATCTGCACATAAAAAGGGTGATGAACGGTTTGTCGTTTCCATTTGCATCGCTAATATCTGACTCCATCAAACAAGTTCATGACTGTCAGACCGCCATAGCTCCACAGGTAACGCTATGTGAGTTACGAGTTACTATTACGACTGCTCGTGCATCTCCTGCTACATCTACTACTGGCGCTGCTGCTTGAGACCTACATTTCATCATTTTGTTCTGATTTAACTGACTGGCCAATCAAATGCGAGGATTTCACATATCCATGCTAGAATGGTTAATCAATAAAATCAGACGGTATCAATTTGGATTGAAAATGCGGCTGATTTCACGGCGCTTCACCGCGTGCGTATACCACGCTGCCGCACTACTTCAGCTTAACCACCAGCACGGTTAATATCAACACAACAGACATGATGTAAATGCTTACAAAACATTGATCAAAAATCGAAAAAAGCAGTTATGTGATTTTTCTTGGGGAAAATCGCTATCATATTATAAGTAATATGATAGCATAAAAATATTCAAAAATGCTCAGCCCCAAACATAAACAAACAATATCTTAAAAATCAGAAAGCATTGTCAAAAATACATCCCTATCTATATAAAATATGCAGCAAAACGTGAGTAAACGTTTAGAATGGGAAATTCAGAAGATAACGGTCGGGCGAATTTATGTCATACTCATGCCCTGTTGCATCGTTCAAAAATAGATGTCAAAAATTGAACCACCATAAATCTGAATTCTCTGCTAGCTGTCACAAGACTGTCACTGATGGAGATACAAGTTGAAAAAACCTTGGCCATAATCCAGCACTGTCACTCTTTCGTCGCATGCCAGACTGGAGACAGGTACCTGAAATCATGATCGACACTTAACATTCCTTGACAAGTAACGTGTCGTAGGTCGATGAGAAAAGGATCTATTCTTGGATTCTGCAGGTTTCAGATTCGACATCCAGTCAAGTATTTTCCACTGTCACTTCAAATTTCAACCTTTCTCAAAATGTAAGCACGTCTCGTCCGCCATTTTGAACAGTCGCGATATCTAAATACTTCCAAGGAAAGGTCAAACGATTCTACTGTGTGTCACACGGCATACAAAACAACAGGCTGGTTTTCAGTCGTGTAAAGATGGTATTATATATATCCAGTTGTTTGGTGTCACGTTATTGCATTGAATGAACAGTAGTTTGCTTCTTTGGATAGAATATTTCTTTTGCCGCAATGTTGCAAAAAATACGAACGGCACCCACCACAGACGAGTTCAACTTGCCTCTCGTCCCGTTTTCCGCGGAAGGAATGAGTTCAGTTTTAAATCGGTTATGGCAGAATATAGATAAAGGTACCGTGTTGGGAAATTAGGTGAATGTTATGCAGAAGTGATAGTCTCTAAATTAATCATTGTAAAACATTCATCTAATGTAGTCCCTGTGCACATTAAGAAGGGGAATTACATCACAGCGACTCTACTAAGACAATACCTACGGAGAAAACAGCAAGATGCAAGATTCGAATCGTTTGATTGGCTGAAGTGTACGATCTGATACCCATGCTTCAAACAGATCAAAATTAACATTGAGGTGTTCCGTCAGATAAATACGTTGTTCACTGGTCCCTCGGGCACAGGTAACATAAACAAACATCGAGGGTACATCAACCCGTGTCCCCCTCCTGGCCAGTGAACAACTTATAATGTACATGGTTGAACATGAACATTCATAGTGTTCCGCCATGACAGGAGCTCGTAGCTTGGATATGTTTATTGGATGCCTGGAATCAGATCATTGCAGAAAACACTGGCTCCAATACAATCTGAAGCCAGGTTTTGAGAAAACAACAATCAATTCCTGGTGACAAAAGACTATACGGCCCGTAACGGGTCATGTTATTGTCCTAAAAACAAATGATAGAGCTGCATGCAGAAGCTAATATTAAAGTGTGTATAGCAGTTTCGCCCAGATCTAAACCTCATACTTCTACCCCAATGTCTTGGCTACCGCTTCTTCTACTTAGACAACAGACAATGTTGCCATTTCAAGCACGCTGTGATTTAGCGCCAGAGACTGTCTTCCTTGCCTATCAGTGCATGTTAACAAAATAGACACCTGAAGTGTAGTGTTGCTGGAAGGTAAAGTCACGATGGCTGTCGTTCTTAGATGGCGGGTAATCAATACGGCGCGAAGCATTTGTGATGTACTTTAAAATGGAAAACACTTTCACAGAATAGCAAATAGCATTAGTTCACCGAAGCCACGTGCATGCAATTCCTCCAACCAAACTGTGGGTTTTGCATATTAGTTGTTCCCAGCAGTTACGTGGAACACTTGGCAGTTATAGATCTTCGTCTATTTCAGACTCGAGTGGATAATGAGGGACAGTGGTATCTTGGTCGAGATGAACAATAGACTGAGGTGACACAATCAAGATGAACAATAGACAGATTGCTGGATGAGATGAACAACAGACACAGGTGAGAGGGTCGAGATGAACAATAGACTGAGATGATAGGATCAAGACCAAGAATAGACTGAGATGAGAGGGTTGAGGTGAACAACAGAGGTGAGAACACTAGACAGAGATTGCAGGATTGAGATGAACAATAGACTGGGGTTAAAGGACCGAGATAAACAATAGACTGGGGTGTCATGGTCGAGATGAACAATAGACTGAGATGACACGGTCGAGGTGAACATGTGAACAACAGACTGAAGTGGCAGGGTCGAGATAACAGGCTGCAGGATGGCGATGACCAATAGACTGTAGCGAGAGGGTCGAAGTGAACAATAAACAGAGATAACAGGACTGAGATGAACAATAGACTGTAGTGAGAGAGTCGAAGTGAACAATAAACAGAGATAACAGGACTGAGATGAACAATAGACTGTAGTTAGAGGGTCGAAATGAACAACAGACTGGGATAACAAGGTCGAGGTGAACAATAGACTGAGAGGGCAAACCGCGTACATTTATGGCATTTTAGGCCAGCTACCACGTGGACCAAATACGAGCACTTTGCCGTTAGTGATAGTGTGAATGTGAAGAATGCCTTGCTGTTCAGGAGAGGTATGACTTGAGTATAACCGCTATGGTGAGAGATTACATAGTGTGTGCTTCATATCTAATTCCCCTTGTCAAACGTCAACAAGTACACAACATTCCGCCCAGTTGTCACTTGGTTGTGTTTGTGCATGCACACATAAGCAAAATTATATATTTTCAGATTTCGGTTCAGGAGAATGGAAATAGTGATTAGTTTTCTGCATTACCATTGGACATGTGAAGATTCGGGTTAGAATTGGTTGTCAGCAACCAATGCTTGTCGTAAGAACAGGCTAACGGCATGGGTGACCAGGCTCTTTGACTTGGTTGGCGCTTGTCATTCGATCCCAAAAGCGTAGGTCGATGTTCATTTTTTAGTCACTGAATTGCCTGGTCCAGCTAGACTATTTACACACCGAAACCATTTAGCTTCAATATTCAATTTCTGAGAGCGACGGCAGAGCAATCAATCGATGGTCTAGCAGTGCCGCGATATCGTAACAACAGAACCATCATGTGCTGATCTAGCAAGCCCATGATATCTTAACAACAGAACCATCATGTGCTGATCTAGCAAGTCCATGATATCTTAACATCAGAACCATCAAGTGATGATCTAGCAGGACCATGATATCTTAACATCAGAACCATGATGTGCTGATCTAGCAAGACCATGATACCTTAACAACAGAACCATGATGTGATGATCTAGCAAGACCATGATATCTTAACATCAGAACCATCATGTGATGATCTAGCAGGACCATGATATCTTAACATCAGAACCATGATGTGCTGATCTAGCAAGACCATGATACCTTAACAACAGAACCATGATGTGATGATCTAGCAAGACCATGATATCTTAACAACAGAATCATCATGTGATGATCTAGCAAGACCATGATATCTTAACATCAGAACCATGATGTGCTGATCTAGCAAGACCATGATATCTTAACAACAGAACCATGATGTGATGATCTAGCAGGACCATGATATCTTAACAACAGAACCATCATGTGATGATCTAGCAAGACCATGATATCTTAACATCAGAACCATCATGTGATGATCTAGCAGGACCATGATTTCTTAACAACAGAACCATCATGTGATGATCTAGCAAGACCATGATATCTTAACAACAGAACCATCATGTGCTGATCTAGCAAGACCATGATATCTTAACAACAGAACCATCATGTGCTGATCTAGCAAGACCATGATATCTTAACATCAGAACCATGATGTGCTGATCTAGCAAGACCATGATATCTTAACATCAGAACCATGATGTGCTGATCTAGCAAGACCATGATATCTTAACAACAGAACCATCATGTGATGATCTAGCAGGACCATGATATCTTAACAACAGAACCATCATGTGCTGATCTAGCAAGACCATGATATCTTAACAACAGAACCATCATGTGCCGATCTAGCAGGACCATGATATCTTAACATCAGAACCATCATGTGCCGATCTAGCAAGACCATGATATCTTAACATCAGAACCATCATGTGATGATCTAGCAGGACCATGATATCTTAACATCAGAACCATGATGTGCTGATCTAGCAAGACCATGATATCTTAACATCAGAACCATCATGTGCTGATCTAGCAGGACCATGATATCTTAACATCAGAACCATCATGAGCTGATCTAGCAAGACCATGATATCTTAACAACAGAACCATCATGTGATGATCTAGCAAGACCATGATATCTTCACATCAGAACCATCATGTGATGATCTAGCAGGACCATGATATCTTAACATCAGAACCATGATGTGCTGATCTAGCAAGACCATGATATCTTAACAACAGAACCATCATGTGATGATCTAGCAGGACCATGATATCTTAACATCAGAACCATCATGTGATGATCTAGCAAGTCCATGATATCTTAACATCAGAACCATCATGTGCTGATCTAGCAGGACCATGATATCTTAACATCAGAACCATGATGTGCTGATCTAGCAAGACCATGATATCTTAACATCAGAACCATCATGTGCTGATCTAGCAAGACCATGATATCTTAACAACAGAACCATGATGTGCTGATCTAGCAGGACCATGATATCTTAACATCAGAACCATCATGTGCTGATCTAGCAGGACCATGATATCTTAACAACAGAACCATCATGTGCTGATCTAGCAAGACCATGATATCTTAACATGAGAACCATCATGTGCTGATCTAGCAAGACCATGATATCTTAACAACAGAACCATCATGTGCTGATCTAGCAAGACCATGATATCTTAACAACAGAACCATCATGTGATGATCTAGCAAGACCATGATACTTTAACTGCAAAACCATCAAGTAATAATTTAATAGACACCATACTTTAACTAAACAACCATTGAGCGATGACCCAAATGGATCGCGAAAGTTTATTTAGAACACCGAGAAACTGTCCTTGATTTTCCTTTAATCATCTATTCAAAACACGGACTGTGAGGAAAACATGATTTCACTGACTTCTGTTTACGTTTTAATATCCTGCATGCAATGTTCCTGAACTCTGAATATCAACGCGGACGCTAGATGAAGGCCTTCAACTACGGTCGATAGGTGTGTAGAATATATTGACTGTACATTTTTCAAATGGAAAAATCTCAGACCATTAGCAAATGCTGTTCCGAAAGTTCAAACACGTTATATTTTCGATAAATAGTCTTACAGAAATCATCACTTATTGATCTCTGAATGCTATTCCGGTTTTACTTTTATGTAAAGACGTGTCACAAACGTGACAACGATGCCGACGGCGACGTTGTTGTGTCCGCTCGTACTCACACGACATAAAGTTCATTCCTTATATGGGCATCATTCTATAACCTGTGCGTTGTCTCAGGAGCCTGAGGTTGTAAGAAGCTCAGTTGCTGCATCGCTAATTAATTTCGCCCCCAAATATCCGTCTAATATTTCCCAATACATTTCTTTCAATTTATGTAATGTAAATTACGTAAGTACACAGATATGTTTTAATGTTTTAGCTGTCAATTTTTTCACATTTCACATGTCACATCACCAGGGATGTATCACACGAAAACGTGCGTAACAATCTCGCTCCTATAGGGTTAAAACTAGATTACGTTCTAGGGTTAAAATTAAATATGCTTTAGATTCCCTTCCTTGTCGACTCTTTATCATATTTGCTCTTAGGGAATATTGAATTACTTACTTGCATTAAAAGGGTTTCAGTGGCATGTATTGACTGAACAAAATAATGATGTTTTGGAATTTTACAGCTTCTAATTCACTGTCCTGACACAACCAGCACTAATGTCCTGTGACTAGGAAACCTGCCTGTGCCTGGGCCTCCTTCAAGCTTCATCTCAATCGATAAACAAACAAAATCAGACAATCATTGACTGCCACAATTAGGCATGAAGAACGAATATCATGTGTCATTGTCGTATTTGGGTAACGTACCAACGTCAAATGACGCTTGGGAAATTGGTTCAAGTCACATGATATTGATTTTGTCACCGATGCGTCCATTGTTGAAGGTCACCGTGGCCTCGTATGGACTCACTGCCAGGTTCATATTTTTGATATGACAGCACGATAACGTCATTACATTGTCACTTTACTACATTGCAGCACTTTTGTCTTGTCACTACACTGTCACGCCGACCTCACGTCATTACATTGTCACATATATGTCACGTCACTACATTGCTACTCCTATGTCACGTCACTACACTGTCACTCCTATGTCATGTCACTACACTGTCACTCCTATCTCACGTCACTACATTGTCACTCCTATGTCATGTCACTACACTGTCACTCCTATCTCACGTCACTACACTGTCACTCCTATGTCATGTCACTACACTGTCACTCCTATCTCACGTCACTACACTGTCACTCCATGTCATGTCACTACACTGTCACTCCTATCTCACGTCACTACATTGTCACTCCTATGTCATGTCACTACACTGTCACTCCTATCTCACGTCACTACATTGTCACTCCTATGTCATGTCACTACACTGTCACTCCTATCTCACGTCACTACACTGTCACTCCTATGTCACGTCACTACACTGTCACTCCTACGTCACGTCACTACATTGTTTCTCTTATGCCACGTCACTACATTGTCACATCTAACAGCTGTGTCACTTTACTAGGTTGTCAAATAACCCTACTGTCAAAATGTCCCTTGGATTCAACGATTTATAACTAATCGTAATGTGGTAGCGACAGTGTCAAAATGCGGGGGACAATAGAGATCTACGCGCAGAAATCTAACATTGTGTGCCTTAACTCCAATTTATGGTTCCGATCACTGGCCGCCAGACGACGTTATTCCAGCAAGATAATATCAAGTCTCACGCACCACATGCCACTATTCAGTATCTTCAGACAGAGAACATTACAATTCTTCATGACCTTCCAGATCTCCCATCCTCGCGGATGCGAACATCGTCAACCGGCGCCCCAGACGTTAGATCAGATGTCGCAGGCATTGCTAAAGGTGTGGACCAGAATTCCACGCGGTCCAATACAAAGACTTGTCCATGTGGAAACGGTAGTTGTTGGTACTGAAGGTGGTCACAAAAGATATTGAAGACGACGCACAACTGAGAACGGACGCCTTCATTTATTCTATAAGCTATGCGTGTTAAAAGACATGTAATCTTTTTATGGTTTTGTTTTCTCACTTTAAAGTTAAAAGTTTAAATTCGTGAGAATGAACATATGCGTTTATTTCGTGGTGAGTATACCTACATAGTTGAGGTTGTATGTTACAAAACAGTGTAATCTCACTTTAAAGTCAGTCAGCAGATGAAATTCGTGATATTACACATATAGGCTGTTGTTTTGGTGAGAAGATGCCTCCATATTGGATGTCGTTCGTTATGGCCTACATGTCAATTTGAAAAACAGACTTAAAAAAACGTTTGTCTCATTTCGTTTTAGTTAAAGAAGTGTATAGGACATAATGTACATATAGAAATACCAACACAATACAGTTCATTTAAGACATTGGTCCTTGTTAAATACTGTATCAGGAATATTGCAAAGGGAAATTCTATGCTGTGACCCCTGAAATAGTTATTTATTGTGTGTCTTCCGTTTTCGTGTGACACTGACGATTTATTGTATTGTTTGTTATATGGGAAGGTCTCTTGCAGATCTGTTCGTGCCTGCGATTTCCACAAATAGGTGAAATGGCCCTATGTATTTCAAGTTCAAGGTTGCAAACTGAGGCAGCTTAATGATTTCCTATTAACACAGAGTCCAACACTTATTCCCAGACGATTCTGTTTCAGAAACAGTGATGCATGAAATGTGAAAAGGATATTGGAATTTTAACCGGAATTAGGTTAAGCAGAACAACAAATGATGTAAACCCTGGGAGAATAGAAAGCCCAGATCCCTCGTAGTTTAGAGAACCCAAACGTCCATGTCACCTAACAATGGACGTCAGTTAATTATACCACGTATGTGTACCTTATATGCCTTCTATTTGTTTGAGGCAATGCCAATAGCGACAGGTGCGTGACGGTACTCCCCTGTGGTTTAAAGGAGCTGTTTCTTGTGCATGTGTACAGCAGAATGGATATAGAATTTGAAGTGTAGGAGAAAACAATTATGTTCATGGTCCAACAGTGGACTTGTTACACGCCAGGTTACATCTAGAACTCTTTGCTAACTGGCATGTGTCGCTTA
Source organism: Haliotis asinina (assembly GCF_037392515.1). Lineage (NCBI taxonomy): Eukaryota > Metazoa > Mollusca > Gastropoda > Lepetellida > Haliotidae > Haliotis > Haliotis asinina. The sequence continues at coordinate 53,809,747 of NC_090291.1, read as the reverse complement.
TACATATATGAAAGTACATGTCATGCTTTGTTTGACAGGTATTGAAAACGGTGTAAGAAGCTATACCGAAACGTTGTATACAGAATCATTTGCTTCACATTTTACATAATAACTGTATAATTTGTGTACCTACAGGATATATGTCTGCAACTAAGGAAAGAAACAAAAAAAGATTAAAAAAGCATTAAAAACCTTCTTTGCAGGGAGACGTTTCTGGAACATCTTTCCTGCCCCACACTGAAACACATGTATGTATCGTCGTGACTTCTTGGGCAAGAGACGTTGATCGAATCTGCACACAAAATGGGTACCCGGCAGGATAAGGTGGCAATGAGAATTTTGATCGCCTACGGTCTCATTAACACGGTCTAGGTTTGATACCAAGAGTTTGATACCACTAACTCATTCAACTCAGCGAGGGGGCCATGCTTCACTGGCTTGTAGTACAGACGCTGGGTGTGATAGTGTAAATACAACAGTCGAGAAAAAGATGTGTTCTCAAAAACCAACATCGCCCACTCGTCTCATGCTATCTCGAACTCGTGTTGTGTTATCGTTTTCTCGTCTTATGTTATTGTTTTCTCCTCCTGAGTTATCGTTTCTTTGTCTTGTGTTATCGTTTCCTCGTCTTGTATTATTGCTTTCTCCTATCGTTTTCTCTCTGGTGATATTGCTTTTTAGTATCGCGCTATTGTTTTTGTCGTCTCATGTTATCACGATTTGTCGCTTGTTTTGTTTCGCATTATCGCTGCCACACGACCGTAACTGAAGTAGATGGTGAAATTCCCCCCGCGACCTGTATGTGTGCATGGTCTTCATCTACAAAAAAAACTTTCTGTCGAAAGGACGAGTAAAGCAACTGGGTGATCAGGTGCACGGAGATCAATAGAATGTTGCTGAGCGCGGCGCTATACAACAAGTAAATACAATGGTATCGTCTTCAACACGTGTTATGTGAGGCATTACACAGTTTCAGTGAAGTACAGATTCCAGTTTATTTGTTGTGTTGAGTCCGGGATTCGAACACCTTCAGTCAGGCACCTAATGGTCAGCACACAAAGTCAAACACCTGACCCGCTCAGGGACCATGGCTACCACCATGTGTTACATCTGACCACTTTCAAAATTACATAGTGTAGTCTGAAACGATATATCTATAAACTCGCGTCCGACAGAGAGTAATGGAATTCTGAGTATGACCTCTCAATACTTAAGTACATGCAAGTCTACAGTGACGCTCCCTCTACACATAAGTAATTATCAGCATTAAGCTCATTACTTATAATTAGATCCCACCATATGTTGTGTGGATCACTGGAGTGAATTCACCGTTCCACGGTCACATCCCTGGAATCAAATCTGTGAGATGAGACATGTATTCCCAAATAGCGAAGCGTTCTCGGAAAGGATCAGGGGAGGTGGAGGTGGAGGTGGAGGGTTTCGTGTGTTTAAAAGCCGGAAAATCCAAAGAGATACATACTTGGGTGTAACATGTTTACGACCTACTCGTGCATGTTATGTTTTGCTTAAATGCCGGATCTGTCTAACGGTATCTGTGTATTTTCTGTTAGGTTAGAAACTATGGTTGCCGTAAAGACTGAGATGACAGGAAAGATACCAACTGTTCTCGTCGGACGCATACGCGTGCAAGTCAGTAAAAATTCGTTTAAAAAATTTGGCTCGTAACGTTAAATACCTGTAATTCTTTGTGACGGGCTGCATTTGGTTTTAGATAGTGAAGCCAGCTCAGAACTCTAGTCACGTGATGAGTACGCGACAAGGAACAACAAAATTAAAATAGTCTCGTTGCTCGTGAGAATCATTCAAAACAAATTCATTCCAGGATACGTCGCACCGTTCCAAGAAAAAGCATATTAAAATCGTGGATTCCAGGAATTGGTAAGATGGAGCCCAAACACACCTGAAATAATACAGGCATGCTTTAGCACAGTGATAGATCTGGAGGCTGTGTCGTATTGTGAGAAAACAGATCTCGACAAGGTGCTGATGTTTGCTGTTCGAGAAATGGGAGAACCTGTTTGTTGGCGTGTACTCTGACGGGAAACATTAACACGCATTTTCAAAACCATTTAGTCAAAAGCTGCATGGTAACGAAGAGATATAAGCAGACATGTTTCGTTAGACTTGCACAAGTCTTTAGGGTGAAAACAATCGTTCCAATTTTAATTTGTAAAACATGATAAATAACAGTCTGTGTTCGTTCGACGTGCTGTCCGCTTGTGCAGACTTGCCTCTAAGGATAGAATGAATATACATCCGTGACTGCATTCAGTACAGCAAAGGTGCAAGGCTAATGTTTCATCGTCATCGGCAGCTGAGTATGAGTGAATGCAGCTTGCCGACATACGTGTAAAAGTATTATACAAATACACTAGATACAACAGATATACGAAACAGTCACTGGCCCGCTGGGCCATGGCTAGTAAAATTCCAGTCGGGCCAGTAAATCATAGGGTGATTTTGTTAATACACCACTCTCTCCGACTTGTTATGTTATAATCAACTTTTAAATCATGAAAGATTATGGTCTAAAAATATTTCATTATATCAGCCGCCTAATGATGAAACTCGTGCCATGCTGACAATACCTTATTGTCGTCAATTTTTCGGTTTGAATCTTTTGCTCGGTTTGAAAATTCAGTTTTTTCGGACTAGTGAATTACTTTATGGGCTAGTAACTTCCAAGCATAACTAGTCCAACTGACTAGCAAAATTTGGAAACTATTTCACACACTGGATGCAATACGGTTAGTTCTCTCACATGCAGCTTGTACAAACATGCACTGACAGCTACGTTATAACGAGTTACTCACAGGCGTCCAAAACAGTCTAAAAAAATTCGCTGAAAATGGTCATCTTTTGGCACATTTAAACACGTATTTTTAACACTTGTTTCTTCCAGTAAGTATTTTATTTCGTACTCTGGACTTTAGTATAATGAGTGAGGTTTTAGCAATGTCATGGCGGGGGACACCTGAAATAGACTTCACATATTGTACCAAAGAAGGTCTTCGGCGTGACAAATGAACGCTTTAACCACACCGTCCCTCTAGTGTAAGGTTTAAGTCGGATGGACTAGTTCAAGGCACGAGTTACACAATAAGTCATAGTCAGAACCGCATCATCTAATAATTCCTAACTGCCCATTTTAAGCGGCATTTCAATAATCGTGTTCCGTAACGCATAACCCTCGATGTGCTACAGATTTGGGGTAAACAAGGCATGTAACACGTGAACTAACGATAGGGGCTCCTTATGAATGATATGAATAAGGTTACGTCTCCCCATCCCATCTCCCTGTTGTTGTTGACGTTGTAGGGTGTAATCCCTTTCTGATCAACACGTTATACAACAGGCTTAGTTCCAGGGCTACATCATCCAATCACTATGCTAAACAACAGAGTTGAGAACAATACACTCCAGGGCGATGATCTCGTGAACAGCAACGAGACAAGGCTAATGGACGAGTGATGGATCGAACTCCGTATCTTATGTCATGGAAGAGGCTTACGGTTGCAGCAGCTGGTCTTCAGTACCGTCAAGGATCAGCTTGTGTCATCGTAATGACGCATTGTTTATTGAAGTGGAGGCGACGAACTGCGCCTGCAGCTGGCTGTTGAATGTGGTGGCTAGCTATGACGACACGAAGGTTGTTTATCCATTGAAGGACAGTAGGGCCAAGTGCTGTTTAAGACAATGTAGCAATGCATCTTGTGCTGAATGTTCGCCAGGGAGCTGTGAACATATACTGAGAGCACATTGATCAGGTGACCGGGGTAGTAATAATGTAACGATTACACGTTCATGTTGTTGTTGTTGTTGTTGTTGTTGTTGCTGTTGTTCCTGCTATGGCTGCCATACAACAGCGTAATGAGCATTTGGAGGGACGGTTCAGACCGCACTAACAGTGCTTCAACGAAAGTGTCATTTCCCACTACCAGTGAAGTGTGGCGGCACTCCTCTGGTGCTGTGTTTTTGTCTTTGAATTTCTTTTTCTGTGAACAATACAGATCGTCATGAACATAAATATACACCTTATAAATGCGTCAACAAATACGTGTTGAGCGGAAGTACCCGTTCAAACATCAAACAAAGAACAATGACCCGAGATTCTAGCTTCAGTGTATTCCCCGAGTTGTATAAATTTAACTGGCATGAACGTCTTGATTGTCACTAATGTTAATTCTAACATTATTTTTAGAGAAAGTAAAAATAAAGTAAGAAAAAGAAAGAAAACATGTTATCGCCGAATGACACATCCGATTGGCAGAGGATTGGAAACAGGGGGCTTCTTTAATTTCTCATTACATACTGACATGTTGCACTTAACTGTAGGCAGAAAATCTGGCACTCTGGCACTCTAGCAAACGTTCTGCTGCCATGAGCTTATAATAAGCATGCATACTGAATATAAAAAAAACTGGGATGAAACTTTTTATTTAGAGGATACAGTATGATAGAGCGTATATAACAGAGGCACCGGAGGAGTCAAAGCTACACGGATTGTACTCGGAAATATCCGCGAAAAACGTAAAGGCTGAGATAAAATGTACTGCAGGAAAGAACACACATAAGGACAAAAAGATTGTGCACGAGAATAGATAGGATTTTCTGGAGGATAGAGCCTAGACAACGGTAGAGTGTACAGCAAGACGGATTTACACCAAATATGACTACTCTTGGCAATGCCTATCTATAATGTAAGGTTTAATAAATATTCTGACTGATTGACTACATAGCGACATATAATACATACCTTTGGAATATAAGTGGAATATAGCGTTGCATACATGGTCTGTGGTAAAGTGAGACTATATAGCAGTACTTACGACTATTCAGTCAGCCAGCCACAAGACATTTTAAACGCTGCTACAATGCAATGAAAGGTCTAGATGATAATTGGACCTGTTCAATTAGAACATTGTTATGTCAATGTGGTTTTGCACATGCATGGATCCATCAAACAACTGGAGATGCTAATATGTTCCTGAAGTTATTCCAACAACGCTATAGAGATATATATTACCACGAATGGTCATCCGATATTTCAAGCTGAAGTTATCTGCAAGCATATTCATTACTTAAAATGACATTGTCTATGAAACATATTTTAAAATATACTATCCCAGAAACACATGGGCGATTTGTACATTATTTATAAATAATCTGTTAATTACCTATTGTGTTTATGCAATCGTCAAAATATGTAACAAGTGTTGATGACTTGATTTTACACAACTGCACAAGTAAAAATCGATTTTACCTGAAAATGTTGATTTTGGTGATGAGGTTTCTTACAAGACATCGCCACAACGAAACAGAAATCACCTTCCAGTTGAAATTGTGCAGTAAAGAACATTCACTGTCTGGCAAGAAAAATCAGATTACTTTCAGAAATCGGCATTCGTTTTGAAGGAGTTTCATGGTCAAATCAGTACATCAGGTCTTGACTCTGCGACACGGAACATCGCCATTGAACGAATGAATGCTGGAGGTTACCGATCTTCTGTTGCCAGGCGTCTGGTTGTTGTCTGAGCAAGATATCATGGCTTGTAGCTCGTTGTAACGAAACAGGTATAACAAATGACAGTCCCCGTACATAGTCCTCGAGTCCACTACCACTACAACCCAAGCTACGTCGTCACCATCGAGCTCGGCGTCTCCGTTATCTAAAAGTATCCACCTGGTTCTATAGACACTATCTCCTTCTAAACTGCTGTGAAATTTTATGCACTAAAGTCTATATGTGGACGAATTATACATGTATGAAAATACAACATTTTCGCATCAGATTTCTATGTCTATGCGTTTCCTTATTTTGGATAGTATATTATGTTCTATATAACTGCGTAGATCACTTATAAAATTTAGATGTGGCATTAGCAAACTGAATGTACAAACCTATAGAAGAAGTGTTACGAGTGTGTATTTTCTGTATATTTTGCTATCAATTCAGTTATTATTATTGGGTCACAACATTGAGTGTTTTGAATAATAATTCTGATGAATCACATTTCGTTTAATAGATGGTCAACACTTTTGGGATTCTGGTTTTCCGGAATTTATCTGCTCCTAGTTTTCTATAAAAAAAGTAATTATGTTTACACCAACGTATTTGCTCCAAAAATAAATATCTAAAACAAATCTGTTTGTTCTTTTGGCCTATGGTCACTCTACGAAATAAACCAGCCTGTGTGTCTGTATATTTCAGGCTCTGTGAAATGTAAAGTGGAATATAGCATTGCATACATGTTCTGTTGAGACATAGTGAGACTATAGAGTGCGATATAATACAGGCTTTACGAGATAAACATGGAATCTAGCGTGCTGTACATGACCTGTTGATATCTTCACCGAAACGTCGCTCTTTGCAATAAACAAGGAGTTGTTATCCAACAAGTTGCATGCCGTTTTATTGACTCTTCTAGAGTGCCAATCAAACAATGGTCCGTTGAAATAAAGTTTGATATAGAGCTGCAGCCATGGCCTTTCAACATAAACTGTGACACAGCAAACAAGGTTTATTGAGATACAGAGGAAATGGCGTTTTATGTCTGCTATATGTTGCTTCCCTTCCTTAAATTGAAAGCATGGCTTAAACCTGAAACGCATTTTGTTGCGTATATTGATTTTATTGAAGACAGTGTTATGTCGGCGGCTGACATAACGCGGGTACCTGTATCCCATGATTGACGCTCAAGCTTGTGTAGTGTCACTTAAAGGTATCGATTCTCATGTCGCATTTTACACTTCCTACTTTCCGTGAAGACCTCACGTCGAGAAGGAGTCTGAATTAAAAAGGTGTTTGATTGACACGAATGGTAATGACACAATTCCTTATTGATTATCCCATTGCTACAACCTTTTAAAGTTTCACAACAACTGGTTGTGGCAGTTGTATGTGGCTCGTTCACCATCTTCATTTGGCGCAACTGCCGTCCCGCGCATGGGTTGTATATAACTGGGGGTTTAGCAAAAAAGGATATTAAATTTAGAGATTTGTTTGGTTTGTTCTTTGTTCATCGCAGCACTCAACAGTTGTTCTAGTTCAATGGAAAATATAACCATGTTTTGACCAGATAATTCAATGACTATAATCGATCTACGCATATAGTATATATATATATATGTACCAGCAAGCCAGCGAGCTTGACGTCCTGTGAGATGTCTCGTTCAAGAATGCGGTTTGGTGAAGTAGCTTAGTGGTACAAATGTTGGCTTGTCACCTCCACGACCCTGGTTCGATGCCCCACTTGGGTCAGTCTAAGTAAACTTCGCCTCAGTGTATTTCGTTACACTCCACCACTGAGTCTAAAAAAGACCTAGTAGAAGGTCGCGTCAGGTAACCTTTGAGCAACCAATGACGGTCCAATCAAATGTGAGATGGTTAAATAGATTTAACCAATCAAACAACGGCTACTATTTAGGGATCGGGGGGACTTTCAAAATATTCAGGTCACCGACACAGATCTCTCCACAAACAAAAATCAGCATAAAACACAGTTATTTGACCTGCAGTATATACGCTTTCGGGTTTCTGTTGGCATGGTTACCATTAGCTAATATTTCCGCAAATTAACATCCTTGAATATTGTCAAAAACACTATTTTCAGAGACTGTTTACTCACCGTTGTCATGGCAATACGTACGCCGTGTGCATCACCCGGAAGCGATCGTACGATAAATAGCATTCGGAATCGTTCGGGTACGAACCTTTTCGAGATAAAAAGTTCATAAGGGATGTGCGAATGTGCACCTTGGTAAGCTGTATTCTGATTGGTCAATCTCAAAAGGTACCTGACGCGACCTCCCATAAGGTTTTGTTAGACTGTTAGTGGTGGGGTGTTACGAAACGTACTGAGGATAAGTTTTCTTAGACTGCACTTGGGTACGTGTAAATCCCATTCCTGTGTCTCAATATTGTTGGAATATTGCTAAAGGCAGCGTAAAACTAAACACACTCACTCACCATAGTTACTAGAAATCTGCTTTATGAATCCTCATGGAGTTATGACGTCATTGGTACACCTCATGCTTCATTAGGCGTTCATGTGAATAGTCACATAGTATATGTGAATGAATGTGAGCGTGCGTGAGTGCGTTCTTGCTTGCGTTCGTGCCACACATGGCGACTATGCTTGTAAGAGGCGACTAACGGGATCGGGTGGTCAGACTCGCTGACTTGGTTGACATGTCATTGGTTCCTAGTTGCGAAGATCGATGTACATGCTGTTGATCACTGGACTGTCTGGTCCAGATTCGATTATTTCCAGACCGCCTCCATATAGCTTTGATATTGCTGAGTGCGGCGTAAAACTAAACTCATTCACTCACTCGTTTGCTTGGTAAATCGTGTATACAGGCTCGGTGACCGCTCCATACACGGCACTACAACTGCGTACATCAAACCCATCGTGACAGTCACTGGATCGTCTGGAGCAGATTATGTTTGTTTCAGGCCTCAGTCATAAAAAAGACCTACTGAGTGTTAAACAACAAACAAACAAAATTGAAATACTGTTTAAAGCAGCCTTAAAACCATCTCACTCACAGCTTGTTCTTTTAAAAATTGTTTGTGTCTCAGACAAAGTATCACGAGAAATACATTTCCGAGAATCAGTAACGGAGATCAGTTTCGTGTTTTTGTGTGTGTTCTGTGTTTATTCGCAAGTACAAACAGTTTGTGTGATGTTCTCTGGCCGGAGGGAGTTGTTTACGACGTGAAAGTTCCATCACCGTTTATAAATATATCTTCAAACGATTCTATCAAATTCCGCTACAACCTCTTAACACAACAAATAAGGGCGTTTAGAGTCTTTGCAACAAGACATAAAGTAGAATAGAGCGAAGCCTGCTGTTGACGTTAACACCGCTGCCAGGAGTTTTCAGAATCTTACAATTGTGTTTGAGATATGCTTAAACCAATTTGTGATGTAAAAACTTCACTTTGAGCACATTCTACGTGTAAACAGGGGATTTATGTAAACAAAATATGTAAAAGTTCTTAAAAAATGTTTCACCTGTACAGGTTAATTTATATCTCCTCTTCATACTTCCTTTTTCAAGTTCGTTTGTTATGTAAAAACCACTAAACCTTCTGCAGAGAGTAAGAACTCGATTAAGAAAACACTAACAAAACGTATTCCTCGCAAAAGTCGCAAATGACTTCAGAAAGGTACAGAGAAATTCAGAGTTCCTCCAATCGGGATACGGATTAACGAGTGTTTATGGTCAAATGGAAACACCGTGGAGACTTACCTAAACTGGCATCATAACACATGACGCCATATTAGATGTAATTCGATAAATTCCTATTCGAGGTGAATTTACCGGTGTAATGTTTCCTAGTGCTCAAGACGACGGACAGAAAAACTATGAAAATGTCCCTTCGTGTATATTTTCGAACATTTTGTTTTGTAAATGAAAATATATTACGTGTGGATTCGACATGAATAGTAGGACGTGCGATGCAATATGGACTGTTTCAATAATATGGCTACGTACAGTTACTGCTTCGTTAAATCAGTCAGTGGGGCAGCCTAGTTGTTAAAACGTTCGCCCTTTTCCCCTCATGTGCACCCCGTCGTAATATTGCTGGAATATTGCTGAAAGCGGCGTAAAACCATACTCACTCTCTCCTTTGTATCAATTTCATGAAATGGATGCCGAGATTGTGTAACATTTCACAGTGAATGATGTTTGTGTGGGTCATTTCTTTGTGTATTTACAGAAGACATCTTTACTTGTGTTGGACGTGGAATCTTCAGGAAATCGTGGAGTTTTTAACGCCTCTTTAAGCAGTATCCCATCAACATAGCAATATATACACCACCATGTTCTGTAGTAACTATAGCAATACCCAAGTGGGACGCCGGTGTGAAGGACGAACTCTTTCACTATTCAAATCTAACGAACTTTTTATTCATACTGCGATCGACGAATTAGCCAGAACACGTATTAACTGTTTTCTAACGTTTTGTACATGTGTTCGATTGTGATGCCAGATTTGTTAAGTCGTATACAACAGTTTTCTGTCTGTATTGTCCTAACCTTCGTCCCTTGGTTGTAGACCACCATCATCCCGATAATGCAAAACGAACCGTGACGTCATAACTATTGACGTGTATTGTGTGAATATCGCATAGCCATTATTTCTAACTCTTATAAGATTATCTTCGGGCGAAGTCTAAAGATTTCCCATTTGCGTAATAATGGCTTGATGAGTTTTAGGTCGGTTGTAATACACTACGTCTCGAGCGTTTCTCGTAATCCGATCTCTCCGTCCATTGCTGTTTTTAGTTTCACATTTCCCAGATAAATTGCCCTTATCATCCAATTGTGGGATTTATGGAAAATCTAGCCGTGCAAATGTACATTATATTCCGCCTGATTTCAGATTTGTCCAGTCATTAACACGCAATCTGTCAACACACCCTCCCGCATATCTCTTCCCCAGATGGGACGACAGCAGCAAACATAGTTAGCCTGCTGCAGGCGATATAATGTGCCCATCCAGGTGTTGGTAACTTATGTCCCAATTCAAAGGAAAACTGATACACTTGGATCTAATTGCTTATTAATATCCTGAAGAGTGCTACACATATGTGACAGATATATCTAAATAAACGTTTCTTTCATCTCGATAAAAATGCTACATTTCTATTTGGGGAAGCTATTTCATCGACAAGGTCACGGCCTTGAGTTTGTGAAGTATTATCAGGCAAGCAACAAAATCGAGTCATGTGTTTGTAGGATGCGTAAGAAGGGAAATATCACCAGACTGTTTTGGAAAAATCCCAGCCTGATTGGATCCAAGTCGTTAACAACTTTGGAGAAACTCCGTTAGAAAGGTAATCGAAAGGTATGGCATTTGAACCCAGTACAAAGTATGAAAAGAAGTGCAACTCTGTAGAATGGGTTGTGGCGTCTATATCTCGCTCATTCACTCACCCACACACCCACTGGCTCACTTCCCCACTCTTTCCTCACCCTCTCACTCACCCACTCACGTACCCGTGAAATGTTTGATGTAAAACACGATTAATGATTATTTACAGTCCGAGGCCATATAGCTGGAATATTGCTGAGTGCTGGGTAAACACAATTGTTAATCCACTCACTTACTCACCCACCGACCCTCAAAACCACTAACTCACTCACTCACACATTCTGAGAGGTCGAGAGAGAGATCCAATGACCACTCCATTCGAATCATGGATACGTGTGTTCGAAGTAGAGGTTGTCAGCCTTGGTTGTACCAGCGTTTATAGGGAATTATCATGAACAACTATAAAGTCATTTGTTCGACTTCAGAATCGATTGCTCCCACGAGGAGCTGGAATCCCCAGTATGTCAATCAGTGCTGCTTGCACGGACAGTTTTATGTGTTGAAGCCGCGGTCGCTACGAAGTTGTTACACTATATCGCTTGGATCTATGAAAGAACTTGTTCAGTCGTTAGTAAACACTGGAGCCCCGCCAGGGCTTCCCATCCCCCAACAGCAGGAGATACAGCGGCAACTGTGTTCTATACCGTATTTCCTATAGTAGACAACACTACTGACGTTGTTTCACATTCCACAGGAAGCAATCCCCTATTCTGCGAGTGTTGTTGGACTACTTTTGCATGATTTCTAAATGGGGTCATGTTTACGCATATTTACGTTTTAATTGTGTCATCATATGCTGCTTATTAGCATGCGATACAATAATAAAATATTTCTTTTGTTGTTGTGTTCTAGAGTCAAGGGTCTTATTTCACGAGGCAATGTTTACTAAGGTTAACTTTAACTCCAGTTCTTTAACACTACACTAAGGTTACCTTTGTGACTTACGATCACCTTAGTGAAAGGAGGCCCGGACCTCCATATTTCCGCCGGGTATTCACACGGCGTCTAGAAGAAATACCAACTAGTAGGTCATGTCCGGCGTCTGATGGAATTACGGTTTCAGCGAGACCATGAGAAAATCTCTCAAGGTTCCCTCAGATATGTACAAGGGAGCGTCACTGAAACTATGTCTCTAAAAATAGTACCATTGAATGCAGGCGATATGTGCTGATATGTTTTCTATAGCTAGTAGAAGCAAAACGATTTTGAAAAACACTTCAGTGACTTGGGGAGCGGTTGTTGTTTAACCATGGAATCATCTGTCATAATAACTGGGACTTGGCCTTGTTATGTCGCCGAGGTACGGTTTCTGCACTGTTTATTCTACATTGCTTAAATGATTAATATGTGGTAACTTTTGTAAAGTCACTTTGTTATTATAACAGGATATTTATGTAGCGCATATCCACTCAAATAGTACATGCTCTAGGCGTTGGTATTTTATCCCTTGATCACGGGACGTCAGTCTCAACGGCACATCGTACTATCAATCTCAACTCTCTTGGGCACATACAAGTCTTGCAGCCACTAAGCGTACCGATTTAATGTGGCTTTCCCATCCACAGCTGGGCTACCCATCCACAGCTTGGTGGACTTGGACTCATAGTCACGGAACTTTGTACAAGTTTCTTGCAACGAGGTGTTCGCGCGTATTCATCATGTATCAGCGGATTCGTCAGTTCTTTTATGTGCATACGGTTGTGAACTGTACAACTTTGTACTGTGTAAAGGTAGTTTTGTAACGGAAATTTTACATTTTTAAGAAGCGTATAGTTTCACCCTTACAAGCTTAACAGTTGTTTCAGTATGTGTCGGGTGTGTCCTCACTGTGCTCCCTGTCATTGTTTCAAGGTATGGATCTGCCGTAGCTGAAACGTTATACGACATATGTCTGTACTATGTAGGCTCATTGTAACAACCACAGGCCCTTTAAAGCCGACTTGAAACAGCATTCGGTGGCCAGGACTTGTGGTGTGATGTCACATCTTCTATTGCGTCTATTTTGCTTCATGATTTCAATCACCTGTTTACCCGGTCCAGCACCGGTTATGTACGGAACACAGTGATTACTGACACGCGGTATAAAACAACATTCACTCGCTTAAACAGAAATACTCTGTGCATATGTTCTTGAACAGAATGTGTGAGTGAGTGCGTGAGTGTTGGAAAACCTAGAAACATTCAATTATAGGTTCTTGGGTGCCCAATAGCCGCAACTCTGTTTAACTGAAGAAAAAAGAGACATTCCGATGTTAAGATTATTTTAAACCTTTTCATGCTTGTTTTCTACATGAAACCTTCAAATACATGATCAAAGCCATGTTTCCGCGATTAGACATGTACCTGCCACACGCAGTCAGGCACTGTGAGGAGTTTTGGCGCTTGCAGGAAGTGTTGATATGCTTCGCGATGTAAAAAAACCACGCCGTTTTCATAGCACGGTCTATTCCATCTACTTCTAGACTACTTCCTCGTTCAGTACCAGGGGAGTGTCGGTCGGGAGTTCAATCTCCGATATCTCGGCTGAAACGATTAAAAGAAACATTGAACCAATTTTTCACATTCCATGGGAGAAGCAGCATTTATTGCACGTATTGCGTCTTATTTTCTGACAGTAGTTCACCGCACTGTCAGCTTATCTGTAGTTGAGGACATTAAACGGTTTAACCTTCGTGAGAGTAATTTAGAGGTAACCACAGTACGTTTCGGCCATAGCGAACTCCTGCTAACACGAACATGTCTATACTGAAATCCGTCTATAACTAACTCCGTACGAAGAGGTTGTCGGTAATGAAGCTGGTTTAGGATGAAGTCAGATTTAAAGAAGTAGTCCCAGTACGACTCAGTCTATGAAGAAGTGTCAGATGAAGCGAACCAATCATGCAAAACGGTTTCCTTACATTACCGGACAAAACAATCATCCACTTTACAGTCTAGTCATAACTTCAGTTCTCGCTCTGTCATTACTATTAATAGCAGTGCACGCAACGTGAAAACATCAAAACGGAACATTTTTAAAATATCATTATAACACATGTTTCGCGGAAAACAAAGCGCTTTGAGCAGGCATGTAGATGGTACCGACTACAACCTTATATAAACGCCGTTATAAAATATTGTAAACCAAAAGTTACTGTGTTCTGTAATCTGACTGGTTGAAAAACATGATCAAATGGTATTAGATTCCCGGAAACTGCAAGACTATTCAGCGTATTGAACAATTGTTTTGTTGTGTCATCAACAGTGGTGACGTCATTCAAATCATATTGTGACGTAAACTTAGAATGACATCACAAATGAGCAACTCCAGATGCTACCATGGGAACCAGCTGATACGGCCAGCTGATGACACTTCATTCTGTACCCCTACTCGATGTAAACGAGTGCAGACAGTAAAACCCCTTTGGTTTACTTTTAGGAGATAAACATCATGTGTTGGCCAATTTCCGGGTGTTATTGAGTATTTGAAGCACGGGAATGCATTTGGAACCGACACATGATGTTTATCTCCTAAATCATGATCTCGATGTCACTCAGCAAGTGTTGGTTTGAGTATTAGAACTTCTACTTTAAATAAAGAGAGTGAGGCAGACAGAGAGAGTGAGAGAGACGTCGGCTGAAATAAACTTCCACCAACATCATAACAGGTGTCTTCAACAATCTGCTACCCGAATAGGCTACCCCGCCGGCTACTATCAGGTGGTTCAGTGGTTAGCGCGTTAACTTCTGAGATATGTTTCCCCTGATATTTCTCACTTACCACCGTCAGTGTGCTGCTACAGTGAGTATGTCCCGAAAAACGTGTTGACTTAGACTGATATTAGCAATATCAACTTGATAGAGTTGTAATCACGCAGCATCTCGTCACCAGCAGTGAGAAGACGAGAAGTTTGTCATACTTCACATTAATTATTACTTGCATTAACTGATTAAGTGTAATCTACATGAAGTCTCATAAAATGTCTTCGAAACACAGACAGGTGCCATCAAACGTTTTCATTCAAAGCAAGTTTGGAAATGTTCCAAAGTTGGCCAACACACCATATCGAAATATTTTAAGTAGAAAGCAGTCGATCTATAGGGGTTCTTTCATTCATCAGACCGGAATGTCTACCTGCTGAGTGTGTGAGGTTCACTACGGGATCCCCATAACCACTGAAAGCGCCATTCGTGACTTCCCGGCTTGTTCCGTGTGAATAGTACCTCATCTGTGGCCAATCTGCTTGTTCCGTTTGAGAAGTTCTTCTTTTGTGGCCAATCGACTTGTTCAGTCCGAATAGTACCTCATCTGTGGCCAGTCGTCTTGTTGCGTCTAAAACGGTCTTCTTTTGTGGCCAATCGGCTTGTTCGGTCTGCACAGTACTTCATCTGTGACCAAATTGCTTGCTAAGTCTGAGGAGTTTTCACCTGTGGTCAGTCGTCTCGTTCCGTCCGGAAAGTTCGTCATATGTGGCCAGTAGGCTTATTCCGTCCAATTGTACCCCGTCCTTGACCTCTTATTGTGACTGAATATTTCCAAGATGAGAACAGGTTACCATGAGCAGTCCAGACTCGTGACCCACAGAACTCACCGACAGTGCAACCGCATAGGTCAGAACTCACCGACAGTGCAACCGCATGGGTCAGAACTCACCGACAGTGCAACCGCATAGGTCAGAATTCACTATTATATTATATAAGTGTTCTTGTATAGCGCACAAATCAAACTGCAAGGCAATTTCTCTAGGCGCTAGGTATTTTCCCTCGATCACCGGATGTCAATCTCAACAGCACATCGTATTTCAATCTCAACTCCCTGGGGAGTATACAACTCTTGCTGCCACTAGGCGCACCGTGTTTATTGTGGCTCTCTCATCCTAACGAGGTACCCATTTGACAGCTGGGTGGACTGGGACACATAGGCACAGCACTTTGTCCAAGTTTACTGCACGTTGCTGTACCCGCAACTAGGTGTATGCACGTGTTCATGTGGCCACCATCTGGTCATATACCAACGGATTCGTGGGTTCTTTTACGTGCACAGGATTGTGTACTGTACACTAGGGGTTGTGACAACACTGAAAGAGTCTGCACACAAAGTTGACTCCAAGGTTTTTACACCCGGTCACAGGTGGGCTCGATCCCGAAACCGAAACCTCGCTGGATCACTAGCCTGGCGCCTTAGCCAGCTCGCCCACCATGCCCCCTCACCGACAGTGCAACCGCATAGGTCAGAACTCACCGACAGTGCAACCGCATGGGTCAGAACTCACCGACAGTGCAACCGCATAGGTCAGAACTCACAACCACAGACCACTTTCAACGAACTTGGCGCTGCCCTGCATGAAGAATGGAATAACCGAACCATCAGTTCAAATGTCACCCCGAAACCCATGTTACACTTCTACACTATTAATCTCATAAAAGATAGGCAAAAGTTTCGACAGCTGTTTGTTCAATATATGTTTGTTGAACATATGTTTAATGGTATAAATGTCATCAGAATTTATGCCTTATTTATGTACCGTAAATGTGTTATTACATAATGTACTATCAGCAACAACAGCAGCAACTACAGTCTCGTAATAATAGGGGATGTATTAGCACAGAGGGGATAGTGCAAACCCAAATTCCCGTGCCCTGCGTGCCCCTGTGGATGTGAGCCCCCACCTCGCTATACCACAAGTGAGTGAGTAAGTTTAGTTTTGCGCAGCTTTTAGCATTGGTCCAGCAATAGCACGAAAGAGTACATCAGAAAAAGGCTTGACACACTGACCCATGTGGGGACTCGAACCCGGGTTTATGGCGGGTTTATATAACAGGCATATGTCATACAAGGAATCGCTAGCTCACGTATACGCAAACACATTCTCTCTATCCCACACGCACGCACGCACGCACGTGTGGTACAGATGTGCAATAATCTTGAACGCGACGTAAAGCCCAGTTCACATTTTCTCGCCTTTACCAATTTGTTACCAGTTCATGGAGCAATATTGGATTCTCCGAGAAAATTGCCAGCCACTTCACAATTTGTCAAATATCGATCAACTATGTATAGAATCACAGTCGTTTTTTGTGTTTTAATCAAAATACTCAATCATGTCCATATTTGATTTCGTTTTTCCAGGAAGCAATAACCCCACACGCCAGTAACATTATCCAAGTGGTTCAACGAGCAGACAAGTTTACCCATAAGGACATCTTGTCTATATTGGCAGTAAGATTGATCCCCACGCTATAGACGCTATTTCTTCATGCTGTGTAAAGAATCTGCAGCTGTTAATACAACATTCATCTTCTACGTAATCCACATCGATACGGAGCTTCTATAAGTTGGTACCTAACTGTGTCTTTATCCATCAAGATCCACCGGATACCCGCAAAACCTTTCAGAATCACAGTACTCGGAGCAAGATGAGTAGAAGCCCGCGATTCATTTGCCCAGAAGTCTCTGTACCACGGTTGCTTAGTGGAACAAGTGAATTTAGTTTTACGCAACTTTCAGCAAAATTCCAGCAATGTCACGAGGAGGCTACTACAAATGAGCTTCACTCATTGTGCTTATGTGACGAGCGGACGCTTTAACCACTAGGCTGCCCTCTCTGCACCCGCTTATATTAGTCAAACGTAACCAAGAACTGATCATGAAGCATCTTTGTCAAAATATAGACTTTGTAATATTTAAAATGCCCCAAGGAAGACAAGGACGTACCTGCTTCTCAGCACGACACGGTGGTAACAAACGCGATGAGATCGTCAAGAACAAATAGGAATTTCACATCATGCACGTTATATTTGCTAACTCTTGTTAAACTGTGACGATTCTTAAAGTACCAGAAACCACTGGTTTCTGTCGATCTATGCCAGCAATACGGAGTTTATGGCTGACCCGACAGTACAAGACCTACCAATGGGCAAACCATTGTTGTGATTCCTTCAGCAAGTCTCTCTCACTGATTTCCTGTAAGTCTGTCCATCCTACAGGTCTCTCTCCCTACATGTCTCTCTCACAACACGTCTCTCTCGCTGATTTCCTATAGGTCTGTCCATCCTACAGGTCTCTCTCCCTACATGTCTCTCTCACAACACGTCTCTCTCACTGATTTCCTGTAGGTTTATCCATCCTACAGGTCTCCCGCCCTACATGTCTCTCTCGCAACACGTCTCTCTCACTGATTTCCTATAGGTCTGTCCATCAGCTCTACAGCTCTCTCTCACTACAGACATTTCTCACTGATGACTACAAATGTCATGCTTCAAAACAACGCCATATATGGTCAGGAAAAAGAAAACTTCATCCTATAATACAGGCTTAACCTGTAAATAGTCCTTCCTATAACAATACCTGTCACGTCAGGCCTCGTAGTGTTGCGCCCTGTTTTCATTTGTATGTGCAGAAACATTGTATCATCTTTCTGGTCTACGTTCAACCTCGTGCACTGAACACAATACAAATACTCGACAGTAAATGTCAGAGGCAGTTTAAGTACGTATATAGGCGATATACACACACACACACACACACACACACACACACACACATTTATATATATATACTGCTTTCATATATATATACTGCTTTATGTCCTACATATGACTGATTATTAATATTCTCGAGACGTAGAGTTTATTCCTATTTTTATTTTTTAAATTGCTTTGGAATCTACAGCTTAAGTCTGACTTGTCCTTCAAGCAATATTTTTTATTATCATGACGAGAAGACATTCTTTTCCAGTTTTCCTTGAACAAACCTTTTTAAAGGAATATCTTATGAATATATATATGAACTGATATCTGTTTCGGTGTCCAAACTGAAGCAATAAGTGAAGAAAGGCATCTACGAGCAACAGAATAGTTTAAAGCTAATAAACACCAAAGAGCTCTTTTACAATTAGCTAGGTTTACAATTAGCTAGGTTTACAAATCAATGCAAATTAAAGAGTGGTTATAGTGGTAGTAGACGATGTTGTTCAGGCGTTACAGAGACGATGTTGTTCAGGCGGTACAGAGGCGATGTTGTTTAGGCGTTACAGAGACAACATCAATATGTTTTCTTTGTTGATTGTTGCTTAACGCCCCACTCAGCAATATTCCACCTCAATGGCGGAGATCTGTAAGTAATCACGACTGGACCAGACAAGCCAGTGAGCAACACAAGCACCGATCTGCGCATTTGGATACGATGACATGCGTCAACAGAGTCCGTGAGCAGTCGCCTCTTACGACAAGCATGGGCTGCTGAAGATCACTTCTAACCGGGATCTTCAAGGACCATAATGGCAGTATGAAATACACCAGCAGTATTAGGAGTAACAAACTCAGCCACAGCGAAATCACACTACAGCTAAAGTGATGGAACCTCACAGGCCTCGGCTAGACAGTATCATGTGGTCATCATGAAATACAGGTGACAGAGTAATGAGATTGTTTACTGAAAAGAAGAAAATATCTGAACAAAATCTTGATATATTTTAAAACGTGTCAACCTAGATGGTCTACACTCTGGGAGCCATTCGTAACTACTCGCCTTTCTCCATGACGTACATGAAAATGGCGACACCATCGAACTTTGAAACTTAGCTAAACTATGCAAAGTACAATTTCAACATAAACCTTGGGCTAAAGGATCAGCCACATCTAACACTGAAACATCTTTAGGAGGGAACGACTATATAGCAGTTTTGCTCACGGGATATGAGACATTCCTGGTGTAGCCATGTTTGGAGTTATCTTTCCTTGGAAAAAGTACTATACTATTTTCATTTTCATGCCCATTTGCGCATGTTATTTCAGAGGGGCACGCGACGCCATTGGGTTTGCCGGAATGACACTGGCAGTTACGAATGTCCGAAGGAATCCAAATATAGTAACTTCCACACCACTGGTTACGTTATTATAATATAATAATCCTGTGAACTAACTATTGTCAGCACCCAATGTTATGTAACGTTGCCATGTAACAGTGTGAGTCTCACAGCTGACTTTGTGACGAACTCTACGTAACACAAGGAATGCCGTTTCGTAACTCGTTATTCTGGAAAGTGCCATTCATTTGTCAATAAGACAACGTGGCTTACTTCTGGAATAATCCATCAATAACTGTTATTTAACACGAAAACGGCTTGAAGATGTGTGTGGTGTGTGAGACTGTTCCACCAGGCCGATCGTCAGTCGGAGGCACGCGTACGGGTAAGAGCAATCCATTACAAAGTCTCCCTACATACATACCGAGATGGCGAGAGTGAGATTCATTGCCTGTCGCCCTGTCTGTAACAAGAGATAACGATATCCAGCTTTTTTGATTGTTAATGAACAATTCCCAGTAAACAAGTACAAGGACCCTCTATTCCTGTCCCAGTTAAACAGGTACCTGTCTGTGCCCTAAAACAACAGGAGGTGTTCAGAAATGAGGTCCTGTTCCTCGCACTAGCTGTTCAACCACTACTCATTTGCCTGCTCAAGGTGTTCAGCTAGAAACCATTTACCAATTCATGGGGTGCAATAACTTATCGCGTTCTTGCTGATGGTGTTCACCACTACACATGTACCTGCTGATGGTGTTCACCACTACACATGTACCTGCTGATGGTGTTCACCACTACACATGTACCTGCTGGTGGTGTTAACCACTACACATGTACCTGCTGATGGTGTTCACCACTACACATGTACCTGCTGATGGTGTTCACCACTACACATGTACCTACTGATGGTGTTCACCACTACACATGTACCTGCTGATGGTGTTCACCACTACACATGTACCTGCTGGTGGTGTTCACCACTACACATTTATCTGCTG
Source organism: Haliotis asinina (assembly GCF_037392515.1). NCBI lineage: Eukaryota > Metazoa > Mollusca > Gastropoda > Lepetellida > Haliotidae > Haliotis > Haliotis asinina. The sequence goes on along the minus strand of NC_090291.1, from coordinate 53,789,054 downwards.
ATGGTGTTCACCACTACACATGTACCTGTTGACTGTGTTCACCCACTACACATTTACCTGTTGATGGTGTTCACCCATTACTCCTGTAACTGCTCACTGTGTTCACCCACTAGACATGTACCTATTGATGGTGTTCACCCACTACACATTTACCTGTTGATGGTGTTCACCCATTACTCATGTAACTGCTCACTGTGTTCACCCACTAGACATGTACCTGTTGATGGTGTTCACCCACTACTGATTTACATGCTGATTATTTTCACCACTACACATTCACCTGCTGATGGTGTTCACCAGCTTCATATTTACCTGTTGATGGTGTTCAGCCAGCACACATGTTCCTGCTGATGGTGTTCACCCACTAAACATTTACTTGCACAAGGTACTCACACACTACACATTTATCTGCTGATGGTGTTCACCTACTAAACATTTACTTGCACAAGGTACTCACACATTACACATTTATCTGCTGATGGTGTTCAGCCACTGCTCCCAGGAGTTTTGACCCTGACCCCTACCGTACTCGCATTATACACTTTGATCAAAGTTTACCTGTCACCTGTAACCACACTGATATTGCCCGACATAACTGCGCCTGGTGCTTGTTCCATATGTTATCTCCTACTGCGCCTGGCTGAGGATATGCCTGGGCTGAGGAAGGCATTGAACGGTCGCTTCAGTCACCTACATCTCAGGGGGGTCTTACTGGGATATTGCTGAATGCCGAGGGACCTCTTCAAGTTGAGACCCTTGCCCGAGCCAGGATGGCTATTTTCGAAACGTTCGTAGCCGTACGAACTTGCAATAAGCCCATTCCCAACTACTTTGACTACGATCAAACTAAAGATTTCTTAGGGCTACGAACGTTTCGAGACTAAGGACCCAGGGACCCGTTCCTCAAAGCGAACGCACTACAACAGTCTTAAGTCTTGTAAGTCTAAGATGTTAAAGTATTGGAGTTACGATCATCTTAGCGCTACGATCGCTTGTGAAACAATCCTTAGTTATAATTCCATGTCCGACATGATTATTTGGTTTGTCGGTACCATTAAATGTGTTTGTAGACCAAGCCAAAGTTATGAAGGTCTGTAGATATGATTCACCTCACGCATTCATTCATCATAACTAAAACATGTTGACTGCGCTTAACACAACATACACATATGTCATAATCATATTTAAGTAATTACCACTGTTTCTGTTCGTACTGGTTATCATTTATGGAAGAAATAGCGTGGATTCATACGTCCCGCCGGTTGTTTAACACAGACACAGCATGATGTGACGGTAGACTTCCCCTTTTGCGAGCACTCGAGCTTAAATTGAAATTATGGCATCTTCATACTGTTGTCATGATTCAACGATTATAAGCTTCCGAACGCTTCGCTACCCCTTTTCCGTCGTTGGTATTTGTCGGCTATCAACCTTGCTGCCATTTTGAAATTAATTAGTACTAGGGGCGGTGGGGTGTCGCTGGAATATTGCTAAAAGAGGCGTAAAACCAAACTCACTCACTCACTAATTAGTAATAATAAAGGCAAGAGTGAGTGAGTGAGTTTAGTTTTGAGGCGTTTTTATCGATATTCCAACAATATCACGGCGGGGGGCACCAGAAATGGTCGTCACACATCGTACCATGTGGAGAACTGAACACGGGTTTTCGGCGTGACGAGCGAACGCTTTGATCACTAAGCTACCCCAATGCCTCACTAAAGGCAAGTTGCTTTACTGATGCTGCCTCCTTTGTTACATTTGATGTCACGTTTCCATGTAAATTCTTAAACCGATGTCAGGCAAGAGCAACATTTGTAGTACAGAAGTTGTCTTCTACTTTGTCTTTATCATATTGACGGGGCCCTGGGGCGCGTGTTCTCGTGCACCTACGTCACTGGTTTTCCAGTGCAGCGATGATTCACGAACCATGATAGTGGTCAAAGATAAGAATTAGGTGACAGTTCAGTGTTCTCAGAAATAGAGTAAACCTCGAACGATTGCCTGTGCCAACTTGTCCGCTCATTAGCATCAATTTATTGAGTGCAGGTTGGACTTTGACTCCGCGGTCAGTCTGACAGTGTGATACAGTCCCGTGATCAGTAGCCGCCCCCAGAATAATGATGGCAGTGGTGGCGTGGAGCTAACAACACTGGGTCAGCTGCCGTATATCACCTCTTGCTGGCCTGGTCAGATCAAACATCGATTGTAGGACATCAAAACATGGTGAACTCATCGAGACTTAAATGAAGTCGTGCTCTAGTTAGAGAACAAGTGATTTGAAATACATTTACATATCTATGATCTACAACATCCGGGGGCAGAGTTCGATGGTCACTCAGAACATTCCATTCTCAAGAGGACGCACTTGTCTTGTCGATGTCAGCCGCCGTGAATGAATGTACCTTAGAGGTCTTACGTACTTCTTGTATAGGCTGCATTTTACGTTCCCTGAATATCAATTAGGTAAGAAAGTACGGTTTGGTTTTCCTTGGCTTTCTGTCTGGACGTTACACGTTCCACTGTCAGTGATTGTAATTGCTGCTTGTTCGTGCGTTTCTTTCTTTAAGGATATTTTCAGCTATATACTGGCTGGGTGTGAACCGTTAATGTTGAATCTGGACCAGACAATCCAGTGATCATGATATCAATCGCGCTGCTACAAGTCTCTACGGCAACTATTTTGTTAAAATCATAATTTCTCAAATTTAAAATACCAAATACAAGTTTTATCTTTAAAAGACTGGCTTCCTGTCATTTAAATCACTTTACCGAGACTTGCCAGGTCATCCGTGGACGTATCATTCAGTACAGCCGTATATGTCAGGTGAGATTCAGTTCAGCCGTATATGTCAGGTGAGATTCAGTACAGCCGTATATGTCAGGTGAGATTCAGTACAACCGTATATGTCAGATGAGATTCAGTACAGCCGTATATGTCAGGTGAGACAACTGATATACCACTGCACCCTATCCCGTCAGTTGCTTCTGTACATGTCTTGCTGAAGACTAATTCCAACCCGGTTCTTCTAACCCGGATATTTACAGGGCAAAAGACCGTCTCTTGCGCAAGGTCACATGTTTGATCCCAACTGACGTTAAAATGTGGTACTCGTTAGTATTCTCGCGCTCGGCACAGGAAAAACTGGTCGGCTCGGAGTCATTATAATGTGCCAGTGAAACAGCGCTATAAAACCGGGTCGGGTAGTACAAGCAGCCACACATACACACGCATGCACGCACATCGTCTTATGATCTAAACTGTCATACGCAGAGGGCATAGACCCAGTAGGGTGTGTGTGTGCAGGTGTGCTACTCTCCCCCCGGAAAGCTAATTACATGACCATTGAAACTCTCGTGAAAATGAAGTGGTTCTTTTTTCTCTCAAAAGGTTGTATCCGCCCCTGCAGGGCCAAATGGTGCCAGCGTGTATATGTAACGGGTTTTTCTTTTCCATCAGTTTGCTTGACCTCTTGATCGAGCTGAGAATCTGACGGCATGGGCCTGATGCAAGGGGAAACAATCAAGCTGTGATCTGCACTTGACAACACATCGCGTTAATCAATTTGTAGGCGATGTTCCTCATCAGTCAAGGTTGAAATTGGAGGCATGTTATTAAGGAGTGTGAAGAGTGCTGCACCAGACGCTGCTAATTGTCGGGTCAGCACTGTCACCTTCCTGTCAGCCAGGACCAGTTACCTTCTAATGTTAGGTCAAAATCTCACAATCTTCTGATTTCTAGTATTTATTTCCACATCCATCACACACGTACGGAGTGGTTGGGCTTAACGCAAATTGAACTGTATTTAACTTATAGGGCATCATGACAACTTAATACAGTGGGAAACTGCGAGGTGATGGGTGTCTCAGACGTTTAATACGATGATGGATCCCTCGAGCACCGGATGAACCCAGAACAAAATCAACGAAACCGATATCCGAACCAAAAATGGCACAACAACTTACGGTGCTTTCAACTAGGCAACCGCCACTTCACGTGTAAAGTGGCTAAACAGTTCGCTCGGCACTTAGAAGACCCGATTCGATCCCCACATTGGTGCAGTGTTTGAAGACTATTTCTAGTGTCCTACTCGGTGATATTGCTGGAATATTGCTGAAAACGGCGTAAAACTAACGTCGCTCAGTCACGTGTAAAGAAACACTAGGATGACAGTGAGATGAAAGAACGCCAAAGTAAGCAACATAACATCTGCAGCATGCCGGTATGTAAATAGTCGATGATGACTGACTTTATGGCCAACGTCATCGATGACAAACATCTAGGGCCAGCCTGACCATTGGTCCATTATTATTGTCTAGTACGACTAGACCTTGTTGGTCTCATTCAAGGTGAAGATGAACGTAACATCCATGCATCTGTCTGTGTAATCATATTTATCACAGCTTAGATAGGTATTGTAACTTAATGAAACATATGTTTTAATGAGTCTGGGTGAGAAAAAATACTCCTGCCTTGGAAACTACGAACTCAGCTTGATAAAGTGGAAAAGACGCATTTCACAATTATCCTGATGTATGCAAACGGCATGCTGGTCACGCGGAATATTAAATCCATCTTTGTGGTGGCGAACAATGAGTGCATGAAAGTTGATTTACTCCACAAACAACAACATAATTGCAGTAAAACGAATGATTGCCAGCAATAACACGAAAACAAACAAGAAGTGGTTATTCAAGGGTGATCTGTTTGATATAGGCATCACAGGCGATATTACATGAATCGTATCAATGAGTATCATGACGTAAATATGACGTTATACGGCATAACGTCATGAGTTTATAAGGCATTAACGGATATACGTTTTCATTTACCCAGCAGTAGTTCGATCAGTGTACCATGATACGATACCAGTGAACAGCGACCTCCTACACCGTGACCAGCACGTGGCAGTGTTGATTTCTATGGATCCTGTACCAGGTATTGGGCGTGACTTAATGCAACATTCTATGAAACCAACAGTTACTGTTTTTCAGATGGATGAAAACAACATTGTTTTCTGTGTTACATATTCTTGTTACAATCACTACAACATATTGAATGCGGTTACGTATGAGGTGGGTGGTTGACGGGATAGTCTCTACCAGCTGATGTGTATCACGTGTGGGGGCGTGAGTGTGTGCACGTGCTGCTGTTTACACGAGATTACCAGTTTCAGAGGTTTTGCGTTCTTGATATATAAAGTCAATTCTTGCACCCGAGAAAGATGTCATTTCATGTAATATAAGGCATGTTTGTTTGTTTTACAGCATGTTTATTGAGAGAAGGGTATTCTTGTGGTGCGCTTTGAAATATTGTTTGTTCTCACGCTGGGCCAGATTTAGAAACTCGGAGACAGAACTGGTCTCCAGCAATCCATTGCTTGTCGTAAGAGACGACTAACGGGATCGGGGGTCAGGATCGCTGACTTGGTTGACACGTGCCTCCGCATCCCATTTGCGTAGATCAATGCTTATGTTGTTACTCATTAGACTGAACGGCCCAAGCTCGATTCTACACAGACTGTCGCCATATAGTTGGAATATTGCCGAGTGCGTCGTTGAACAATAAACCAACCAACCGTTTGGGAAGCAATCTCAGAGTTAAAACGTTCGTATTAATTCCCATACTAAAAAATTTATTTATGAGACAAATAGAGCTATGTCGTGTAGCTAGGTCGTGGAACACTTCTAGGCCCAGTAAAGCCTGAAAAGGCGTTTCTGCCTTAATTTCCGGACGACTTCGTGAATTTGTATCGATTTGTTAACCTAGTTAATTCTGGAATACAAAGGTTTATTGCGTCACATTTCTTTGTTGTTTGATGGTTTCACATCTAGTTCTTTTACGGACTGATTCCCAGTTTACCGTATAGTTTCAGATTGGGATTCGACACGCAACAGTTACAAGAGTGAGTGAGTGAGCGACCTTCATATCGCTTTTAGCAGTATTCCTGCAATGTCACGGCGGGGTACACGAGGAAAAGGTTTCACACTTTGAACCCATTTGGGGAATCGAACCCGGCTCTTCGGCGTGACGAGTGAACAATACGGTAAGATATCTCCTCATTTATTAAGAGTTTAAATGTGTCTTTAATTGTTTTAAAGATAATTGTATTTCATTTAAAGTTATCAGCTGTCTTTTAAAGATGTGTGTAAATAATTGAACGCATCGTTAATGAACTTCTGATATTCAAATAAGACTTACTGATAAAAGGAAAGGATGAAACATATTGAGATGCATCTGGCTACAATTATTTTCAATGTGTACTGCTAGTTCATTCGTAAAGAAAGAAAACAATAAAGGACCGAATACACAACCTTGTTTTACTCCAATAAGTACATAAAAAGTTTCAGAGCGTGTAGAGCTATTCCGTTAACATTCTCTTACATGTTAATTAACAGGTTCGTCACTTTGAGGCTGAGTCCATTTGTGTTACATAGTTCCCATAGTTTATGTCTTTCCACAGAATTAAATGCTTTTGAAAAATCAACAAACTATTAATCTGATATAACCATGTAACCTGTCACCTTGAGTATTTTCATTCAAGATATATCTTGCTAACAATTTAATATGTCAGTATTTCTTAGTAAGTGTGAAAGCCGCTTGCCATACAACTGTTCTTAATAGGCTATCTCACCACCCCACAATTACAAGAGGTTTTGGAGATCTAGTGACATGTTCCAGAGTATTTATGCTTGTGTCTGCTTGTACAAGTCAGGACAAGTGCCCTTTTCACTATGTTAGTACACTGAATCCAGTCTTAGCCAAACAGTGCCCTCTTCACAATGTTAGTACACTGAATCCAGTCTCAGCCAAACAGTGCGCTTTTCACCATGTTAGTACACTGAATCCAGTCTTAGCCAAACAATGCCATTTTCACTATGTTAGTACACTGATTCTAGTCTTACCCAAACAGTGCTTGTGTTCTAGCATTGTCGCAGAGCGGAAGGCAGGATAACAACAAATTTCTTCACTTAACTGAGTTTCAACCAATGATTCCGATTACCCACCTAAATACAATGTGTGCAGTCCGTGATATTGCTGGATACAGCTGGCAGCGATATAAACCAAACATTCACCACCTACTCACTCACTCTCCAAGTTTAGTTTATGCATTATACAGAAGCTCGGACACAGATTGACATCAGCAGACACACTATTTCAACAGGCTTATTGGTTTCCAGACACTTGGTGATCAGTCAGGTGACCCTACGCAGGTCCAGGATCAGATTGTGTATGGCGGCGGTGTACGGTATTTGATTGACGTGAGTGTATACCCCAACTCGACTGTGATGATCTGTTAATGTCGGGTCGGCCATGGACCATTTGAAGGATGTCAAGTCAGAAGAGAGTCATCACACTTTGTGGGTTAAGACGGCACCTCGCGTGACTACGGGCACAAGAGGCTATTTCTGGTGAAATCCAAATTCAGACCTTTAAGAGAGCTGCTAAACTGTGTTGTACCAATACTAACATGGGGAAATGAACAAAGGTTCGAATCGTTTATAACGTGAAACATATTTTTTAAACCTTGATGACTTTTTTCATATTAAAAAGACATTGCACCTTGGATCTGTCAGCTTAAGAGTTTCTGGCCTTGGATTATGCCCGATGCTGATTAACACTTGTGCCCCTTGGCAGGTTTAAGACAGTGGAAAGTAGTAGGTTAGTCTATAATATTTTCAACTTCCAATCGTTCTTAACCAGTCTTCGTCGCAATGAAGACCTCAGCAAGAGGACTGCGTGAGTGGCATACCGTGTTTGACTATGACTATGTAATGAGTTCCCTTCAATACCCATGACACTAACCCATGGTGAGCATGTCCTCCGACCGAAAAAGCAGGCGTTGGCTGTGGATTGGCCCAGTGGTTAACGTGTTCACTAATTACACGGAAAACTCGGGTTCGATTCCTCACACGGGTACAATGTGTGAAGCCCATTCCTGGTGTGCCCTGCCATATTGCTGGAATATTGCTGAAGGCGGAGTAAAACCATACTCACTCTCTCACTCACGAATCTCCTCCCATCGAAGGTACGGTATCTTCTGGGACCAAGCACCCCCATGGGCACTAACCTACCCCGAATCTCCCCCCATCGAAGTAAACATGGGCGTTGGCTGTTAGTACCCACAAAAACTCCAACGGGTACGGTTCTACCCCGAATCTCCTGCCATGGAACTATAGGTGGACGTTGTCTGTCGGGATTAACGATATCCACACCTACGGATGTTAGATATTAAAAACCGTGACATTTCATCTTATCGTATTATATTGGAAAACGAGTATTTTGAACTTCATTTCCCAAATTACAAATATTAATATTTCATTTGATTTATTGCTGTCACGGCGGTGTCCACACTCACGTTGTTTCCTTTTCCCCGCCGCAGAGGACTACGTGGGGTCCGAGGGACAGCGTCACCCAGATAACCATCAGCAGGGGGTGGCTGTCACAGTAGGAGTCTGTGTCGCTCGCCGCTCAAGTACAAATATCCAATATGCAGCAAGTCTGTCCACTAAACGCTGTCAGCAGGCGATGGTTAAATGTCATGTCTCCAAAATAGCAAGTTTGCGCAGGCCATGATAAACCCGTCTGTCGAATGTCCACGATGAGATTAAACGAGTCTTCCGAGACGAGCTGGCTATATCGGGATTCGGCAATATCTCGGGCTCACTTCAGGACGTGTCTGTCTCGCATAGGGATGGCTGGTCTGCAGTCACACACTCTACCGTACTACCTCCAATGGTGTCGGTCTTTTAGCTTTGGGGCGATCGCAACAAATACCTGCAAAGCTGCTGCAACGGTATCAAGCAATGAAACCTCACTGGATCATGTATGTTTTGTCATGAGCCGGGCCTCTGATATGACCTGAGTCCTGTCTCGTCACAGATGCGAAGGAACAGGGTCTCTGTCAGCTGATGTTGACTTACATCCAGTCATACCTCCATTCTTCAGCTCAGATTTCCTGTTTATTTGTCACGTTGTTATTAAACGCAGCAATGTTCCAGCAGTCTTTAAATAATCGAGTCTGGACCTGACAATCTGGTAAGCATCGATTTTGGCCATTAGGACACGATTTGTGTCGACCATGTCAGCGAGCCTGACCACCCGATCCCGTCAGTTGCGAAAAGTGTCGGTTGTTCTATAACCTTGGTTTACACGGGATCAGATCACTTTCAGTGGAAAAATAATGTCGTATTTTGAAATGATTTGGAAGGAGAATGACAACGTATATTTATAGCAATGTAATTATAGTCGGAATGTATAGAGATGTTCTGGAAATCCTGCAGCACCTCTTGGTATTGCCCAGTGTAGTGACTTAAGGTATACATGTATGTTAGTTATCACTAAAAGATGAACGGGGGAGGGAATTCGGCATACGACAGGCCTCAACGTTAGGTAAATACATGTATCCTGAAGTCGTGCTAAAGTTCTGGGTACTAGTAAAGATCCGGGTTAGAATGCATCTTCAAACTCATAAAGTTAGTTAATGCGTGTCATATTGCACATTACTGGATTGTCCAGTCCAGACTTATTTATTATTTACAGACCGTTGTCGCGAACGCAGCGTTAAACAACGAACATTCCAAAAAGGTCCTGTGACATTCAAAGAGGAAATACTGTACTGTGGTACAGAACGGAAGTTTATTCAGTGGTATTTGGGACATGAGGCGTATGACACAGTTGACAAACACTCTGTAAATTGCACGTGATCATAAACTTCTGAGTTTCATATAGATCGTATTTTAAATATTTCACGGAGGTAGATAGCTGCTAGATGGTGTACATTACTGTCTTTTGACATGAAATTGCCTGAATGGTAAGTGGGCCTCTGTAGACTGATTGTAGCTTCTGTAGACATCGAGTTCTGGCTGGGTCATATTTGTCACAAACAAAAAATACACGGTCCTCGTCTTCATGAAGTCTGTGATTACCGTTGTATCTTTATTGGTGAGTGAGTAAATGTACGCCGCACTCGGCAATATTCCAGCATTATGGTGGCGGAATGTAAATAATCGAATCAATCGATCAATCCAGTGATCAACAGCATGAACATCTATCTCCGCCCTTAGGGACCAAGGCCTAGGCTTACTGTCAACCAAGTCAGCAAGCCAGAACCACCCGAACCCGTTAGTCGCCTCTTACAAGCATTGTGGACTATCTTTAGGCTGCATAAATAAAATTTAAATGTTTCTAGGGCACATTTATTTTCAAATGTGACGAGGGCGGTAGGACTTTTTCAAAATGCATTTTCTTAGAAAGAACGTGACGAGGGTGGCACACATCGTCATGGTATTTTTTTTCTTCTCTCAGAAATACATCTTTTGAAGTTTAGCACGTGTTAATGAGTTGTAGATTCAGTAACACTCGTTCTTACATACACTCATTCTTACAGTAGACAAATGGATGATCGGGACGCGGCCAAGTCAAAATTATTTTCCTCAGTGAGTGAGTGAGTTTAGTTTTACGCCGCACTCAGCAATATTACAGCTATATGGCGGTGGTCTGTAAATAATCGAGTCTGGACCAGACAATCCAGTGATCAACAACATGAGCATCGATCTGCGCAATTGGGAACCGATGACATGTGTCAACCAAGTCAGCGAGTCTGACCACCCGATCCCGTTAGTCGCCTCTTACGACAAGCTGAGTCGTTATTTTCCTTAAATGGCAATAAAACCTTTCCATGAGCACAAATAAAGGAAACACGCCCATTTCCGAGAAACATTTCACGTTAGTAGTTAGCCTTATTGGTTCCTAGCTTGGTTATCTTGCAGTTTGTTAACGACGTTCTAAATTTGATGTAACTCTTTTTAGTTGTTTGTTCCTGATGTTCACGATACATCATGCACTCCGGTGAGCACACTGAGTGCAACAGACAAGGACTAGAAAAGCACACCTTGTATACAAGTCCCACTGGAACTTGTAACGCCAGAAACTGACATGAAAGTAGATATTGTCACTGACGAGTCGTTTCATAAAGCGTTAAGGTCCGTCGGTTACGATATGTACCCTATGCTAGTTTTTGTTTCTGTTACAAGCCCCTGTGAATAGTGCGACAATCACAAGTTGAATTACACCCACGCCTGAGTCAGCCCCAGAAGGGTGGGCGGGTTGACGTGGGCGCCATCACCTCCATATTAAAACGGTGTTCTCACCGTGGTACTTAAAATGTCAAAACGCTATTTACTCCATTTCAAGATCGGTCTCAGACATTAACTTAATAACTAGTATCGTTTTATCAAGTTCAATATGAAGACCACGCCACTCTTCCGGAGGTGAACTAAAGTTAGTTTGGTATCGGCTCTTAAACTCACCTAAATAAAAACAGATTAGTTAGATCGTGGTGTGTTCTTCACCAGCAACTGTAGATCCTCCTCTGAATCTACAAGCTGAGTTGAAACGATATACAAATAATCCCAGCTTAGTGTTAAACAGTGATCTATATCAGCGGTAAACATGGCCGCAATAGCAGCCATATTGAAAATGTATCCTTTGACACGAAGTCTTCCATCTGTGCTTCAGCAAAATGAAAAACGTGTAGATACGAACATCGAAATTTTCAGATACATCCGTTTTCTCCAGATCTTAACAGAAATTAAATACCTAAAATAAAACTATGTATGAATGATCTTGGGCTGAAACATCAAGGGTCCCCCTGGAACTTTACGCAGGAACGCAGAGGCAAATCGATTCAGACACTATCAACCGGCCAGATTTTCAAATATAGTGAAATGTTGCACTGACGTACCTAAACGTGTGATTTAGTATTTACTCTCCCTTTCTTGGACGTGGTTTGAGTTTTGACTCTGATTCAACCTTTGCAGCAGGGTGACGGTTCTGTTATGGATATGCTGAGATCAGAAACGCCTGTCACCAGATGTTATCACAATATTGGCACATGAGAGCCATCAACGCAGGGAAGATGCATACGGCAGCCATGGAATGAGTGAGTTTAGTTTTACACCGCACTCAGCAATATTCCAGATATATGGTGGCGCTCTGGAGAGAATTGGGTCTGGACCAGAAAAATCTCGTGAACAACAGCATGAGCACCGATGTGCAAATGGGAATCGATGACATAGCCAAGTCAGCGAGTCTGGCCATCCGATCTTAGCGGTCTCTTACGCCTAGCATAGTCGCCATTTATAGCAAGCATGGGCCTATTCTACCCCAGACCTTCATGGGTCTCTATTTCCTGTTATGTACAGGGATGGTGGGGTATCCTAGTGGTTTCAGTGTTTGCTCATCACACCAATGTCCCAAGTTAGATTCCTCACATGGGTCCAATGTGTGATGCCCATTTCCATGGCAATATTGTGGACTATTGCCAAAAACAGAGTTAAACTTAAATCACTGACTCATGTCATGAATAAATAAGTCAGTTCATGCTTGGCGATTTTATTAACAAATGTATCAATGGTATTTTGTTTTCTAAAAAATACATACACAATATACATGTGGATACTGAGTTGGCCTGGCAGGGGTTTAAAACAGACATCATCTGCTGCTGTACAACATACACCAAATAAAAGCAAACATGTACAAATTAAAAGAATCTTTGCTTCCCGCAAAACTGCTTGTTCACTCAGAACAATGTCTACCAGAGTGTCCAGTACACAACATAACTCAGTTTTCAAACAGTACCGTTAGCTGTTCCAATTTATGACATTCTCAAAAATCTGAAGTTCTGACTGAAACAACTGAGTGGTTTTGGACACCATCACTCAGTTTCAAGCAGAACTAAACATTCCTACAGGTAACTCAGCAATATTTTTTCAACAATGAACATAAAACATATACCGGGTAACTTAAAATCTCTAGATCTGCCACATCCACTTCCGCAACTCATCAACAAGCTGTGACTACCGTTTACTACATCACTAATTCAGAACGGACGTAAGGATATACAAGAGCTAGGTTTTGTTATCATGGCTAGATGTCCTCCCTATCGAGTCATCACAGATTCACTGTCCAGTGTGCACTGTGTCCTCACTACTTCCTTTCAGAGCACAGCTGGTAAGCATAAGTGTGTGGTTGATGATTTTGGTAATCACTCCCACATTTCTACCACCCAACAATTCGAACCAATTCAGTTTTTTCATACAGTCCACCAATTCTTAAAGTATGTTTGTGTTGCACACACCTTTTATGATGTTGCTACATAAATCGACAAGTCTGAGCATATCACCAAAAATATAATGGAAAATACCCTGAAACTTCAGTTTTGACTGTAATGTCCATGTACTGTAGATAGTGTCAACATGGTGTCAAGGAAGAATCTTCACTGTATCAGCCAACTGTCCTCATGTGTCTGGAGCAGTAAGTAGGTGTCACTGTTGTGTTTTAACTAAAATGTTGGCACGTTCTCAGTGTCACTGTCAGCATGGTGGCAGGACTGTGTCAATGAAGTATCACCATGGTGTCATGGCTGGTCTCCATTCAACCCCATACAAGCAGTCTCCAGTAGTATTACTGCTTCTCCCCAAATACGAGTCAATCTTCCATGGTGCCATAAGAGTGTTTCAGCATAGGCAGCTGTTCCGTCATTTGTAGACATGGTCGGAGGTGTCAGCAGTGAAGACAGATTCATCCAGTGGTCAGATCTACTGTAGATCATGCAGCATACAAGTGGGCAACAAACATGCTCATACAAAAAGTGTCAAGAGCAAGGCAATGCTCCACACTGCTTACAGTGAGGCAATGCTTAACAGTGCTTACAGCAAGGCACTGATGAACAATGCTTACAGTGAGGCACTTAACACAGCTGACCGCCCGGCACTGCTCAACACTCCTTACGGCAACCAATGCTCAACACTGCTTACAGCCCGGCACTACTCAACAATTCTTTCCAACACATTCCTACACAACTTTGCAGCACCTCTTACATTATAATGAAAACAACTCTGCCTTCTGCACCATCCTTAGCATTTGGCACAATTTCTCCAAGAAACAAGGATTCTGTCAAAACGTCACCCTGTCCTTTGATCCGAGTCCTGTTCATGCGAGTGAGTAAATACCAACTCAGCATCAGATGAGTCTGTTCTAGGTTCAGGGAGTCAAGTTTCACCTCAGTCACAGACAGCACAACAACCATCTCCAGTAGCACTATCTGGACGCCATACCCACCTCAGTCACAGACAGCACAACAACCATCTCCAGTAGCACTATCTGGACGCCATACCCACCTCAGTCACAGACAGCACAACAACCATCTCCAGTAGCACTATCTGGACGCCATACCCACCTCAGTCACAGACAGCACAACAACCATCTCCAGTAGCACTATCTGGACGCCATACCCACCTCAGTCACAGACAGCACAACAACCATCTCCAGTAGCACTATCTGGACGCCATACCTCACAGGTTCTTGTCACATACTGATTAACACCATCAGACAAATCAAAGAAAAATAATCATAATGTTCAATAAGTAAAACTGAAATTAACTAGAGCAACACAAGAATACTGCTGTTGATTGCCACTGTTGTTCCTCTGCGGGTCTTGGGCTGGTAGTATCACAGACACATTTCACATCCACTACACTGATGACTCCATCATGTAATGAGAGACTGGGACGCCATTGCCAACATCTTGAATGATCGGGTCAGTTTATCGCTGGGATGTTGTGCCATAAAGACTTTCAGTTTCTGGGTGAGTCCATTCAACACCCCATGCATATGTTCCGCAGTTAAGGGGTGGCTGGGGTCCAAACTAATCACTGCCTCTTCCAAGTATCTGGAAATGTCACAGAGAGATGAGTTATCAATTTGTAAGAAAATATTATAGGGTCTTATATTGTTTAGAAACATAATATTTGTTTGTTTTTTTGTTCAACCTTGTGGTCAGCATTAATTCCAGTTATGAGATGGCTGTTTGAAAACAATCAAATCTGGATCAGAAAATCGAGTGATAGACGTCATTTACATTGACCACCATATCTGGGTGTCTAGTATGAACCAACTCAGCAATGCTAACAACCAATTCCAGCAGAGGTCTTTCACCTTCAAGGAATGTAAAGACAACATTAGGCAATATCACACAAGAGTATGGTTGGCAATGTCTTATTGATTCTTAGAGTGTGGAAGGTCAGAGGGAGTGCCTGTGAAGGATCATCAAGTCAAGGTGAAATTGTGCTTTATGCTGCATTTTAGATTATTGCATCTACGTAATGACGTGTGCCTGAATATTTATGTTTGAGTGAGACACAGTTAACAGATTCTAGGCCATGAAGGGTAAGGACACGTACCATCTACTGAGGGCTTTAACAACCTTCCACTCTCAAGGCAAACACTTTTTCACTGGACCAGAGAGTCAATCAACGCATTAAAACATAACATGTTCAGGTTGAGGTCTTGGCATAATATCACCAACAACACATTAAGTAATACTGTGGCCGTATTACAGAGGCCCCGAATAACCAAGTTTGAACCAGAAAAACGTGGTTACATGACTAACACCTATATCCTATCACATGGGCTGACTGACACAGACTCAGCCAAGTCACTGATCAACGCCTTCAACCAGTAAATTGGCTGTGGGAACTTTTTCTAAACCTAATCCTGATGTGGTTCTAGATAACATCTCACTTGATCTTCAGCTCTGTGTGTGAGGTGAAGTCTGCAGACAGCTGGTTGACGAGGGATAGAAGCACTGGCTGCTTAAGGGGACAGGGTTCCTGACCGAACACAAGGGACGGGTTCACATTCTCACATGTGAACATCACCAGATCCAGGTTAGATGCCGACAGTGCCTGCCAACAAACGAACAATCAGCACAGTAAGAAACAGCAACAGATCTAGTTCAATCAGAGAGTTAATAATATGTCTCCATGACAGTCAGGTCTATCAGCACTGCATATTAATGATAACAACAGTACTTCTATGGTGCCTCTTCCCTTTCACTTAGGAACATGCTCTGATTGTATAAAATGTACAGGGGTTCTATGTACAGATATTGACATTCGGATATTTCTTGCAGAAATGAGTTTTGAGATTGGACTAAAGACTGGCAGAGATGGAGAAGTCATAAGATCTGATGGTAGAGAGACAACCTGGCTGCTGATCTGATGTTATTCATTCTAAAGTACAATAACTAAATAGTTAAAAGAACATGTGATACTTCATATTGTTACATGCTATTCCCAGTTTGTAGAACGGATTACCTTATGTCTTGATGTGTTTTACTTAGACACACTGAAGAAGTTGCTGTTGGCTGAACAGTAATCATGTTAAAGCATTGGATAAATACACAGCTGATGACATGTATATATGGATGAAAAACACCTATTTTATGGAATTATACAAACCACTTAAAGACTGAACTTCTTCCTTCCAAATACAACCTTTGAATAACAAACTTGCTAGTGGTTTGATTGGGTCATCAGAAAACACATTACAAACAAGAACTTCAACTGCTTCCCTCTTCTCAACTCAAAGAGTCTGACAATAGTTACCTCCCTTTGTCTGGATCTAAATTACCCTACTGTGCTGTACTACTTTACAGAACCTACATTTGACATAACTGTGGACATTGTATTTGACTGTGTTTCTTACAAATAGCTACCTTGCAAGTTTGTGAACAGTTACATCCATTTAACATGGTTTCAGTACATGCTAACACGTTTTAAAGGTTCATTCTTGTTATCTGCTTCAGCTCAAACACAATAATACAGATCAGCATTGGTCTCTCATACATACTAAACAGCCATCTGTGACAGTTTCTCCCTTTTCCTTTCTGACAGCACAACATGGCAAAACACAACATGGTTTACTTAATACATGTTATCATGGAGTCTGGGTAGCCATTCTTGCAAGTGTAAATACTTATACACACACTGTTGATTAAAATCATCGCACTCCATGCATTAAGCTGCAGCAGTAACAGATTCAAGCTACAAACAGCAAGATCCAGAACAAGAATCCAGCGTAGTATATACAGAATCATCACACTCAGACCTAAACAGACACCTCTTACAGGAATGTTAATGACGTAAAATAAATGCTCACAGTTTGGAAAGCTTCGTTTATGTTGCCAACCCTGATAGCATTGATCACTGATGTCCTCAGCGTCTGCAGGTGCCCTAGGTCAGGAGATATCTGTACCGGCGTGGCAGCTCCTGAGCGTACGTAGTTCATCAGCTGGTCGGAGAGACTGGCGCCATGCTCCCGGACCGCCACACTGACCTCCTCCTTCACCGCCTCACGCACATGGTTGAGAGTCTTCTCCTGAAGGCTGCACACACAACACAGTTATGTACATTGACATGGGTAGAGGAGCATTGCATCCTCCAGACACTGCACAGGCAGACATTACTCGCATGACCACCTAGCAGAAAATGAGTACCCAGTGGGATGAAGTCATGTGACCATAGTCTTCTAGCACGAAGCAGCTTGGGTTATCAGGGGTTATGGTAACACACAGATTGTTTGGGCGCTTTGAGTACACGCTGTGTATGGAGAAAGGCACATGACAAATGGATTATCATTATTATCATGATGACCACATGTTCATCAGTTACTGAAGCACCAATTGAGATTTACCTATAGACTTGTCTGACAACTAACCACCATTAAGTGAACTCGTACATGATGCATGGAATGCTTTAAATAAGATGTGACCCCTAAACCCCAGTAAAAAACTGAACAGTTAATTTACTTTGCCAGAGCATTCTGCAGACTGGTGTTGAGTTCCGACTGTAATGTGTTCAGGATCTCTGTCTTCATCTCGCCGGAGGTCACTTGGAAGTTGTCCACCAATGACTGCAGCTGCTTCACAATGGGGTCACGTGAATCCTGCTGTCGCTGCCGGATACGTTCTAGGTGGCCCTCCAGCTGACTCGCATCTGAGAGGAGGATATTGGGGAGAGTGAATGAGTAATGATCATGCTCTATATCTTGCAGTTGACTCGCATCTGTGGGGAGGATATCGGGGGAGAGTGAATGAGTAACGATCATGCTCTATATCTTGCAGCTGACTCACATCTGAGAGGAGGATATCAGGGAAGAGTGAATGAGTAACGATCATGCTCTATATCTTGCAGCTGACTGACATCTGTGGGGAGGATATCGGGGAGAGTGAATGAGTAACAATCATGCTCTATGTCTTGCAGCTGACTCACATCTGTGGGGAGGATATCGGGGAGAGTGAATGAGTAACAATCATGCTCTATGTCTTGCAGCTGACTCACATCTGAGAGGAGGATATCGGGAAGAGTGAATGAGTAACGATCATGCTGTATATCTTGCAGCTGACTCACATCTGAGAGGAGGAAATCAGGGAAGAGTGAATGAGTAACGATCATGCTGTATATCTTGCAGCTGACTCACATCTGTGGGGAGGATATTGGGGAGAGTGAATGAGTAACAATCATGCTCTATGTCTTGCAGCTGACTCACATCTGTGGGGAGGATATCAGGGAAGAGTGAATGAGTAACGATCATGCTCTATGTCTTGCAGCTGACTGACATCTGTGGGGAGGATATCGGGAAGAGTGAATGAGTAACAATCATGCTCTATGTCTTGCAGCTGACTCACATCTGTGGGGAGGATATCGGGGAGAGTGAATGAGTAACAATCATGCTCTATGTCTTGCAGCTGACTCACATCTGTGGGGAGGATATCGGGGAGAGTGAATGAGTAACAATCATGCTCTATGTCTTGCAGCTGACTCACATCTGAGAGGAGGATATCGGGAAGAGTGAATGAGTAACGATCATGCTGTATATCTTGCAGCTGACTGACATCTGTGGGGAGGATATTGGGGAGAGTGAATGAGTAACGATCATGCTCTATATCTTGCAGCTGACTCACATCTGTGGGGAGGATATCGGGGAGAGTGAATGAGTAACGATCATGCTGTATATCTTGCAGCTGACTCGCATCTGAGGAGATGATATTGGGGGAGAGTGAATGAGTAACGATCATGCTCTATATCTTGCAGCTGACTCACATCTGTGGGGAGGATATCGGGGAGAGTGAATGAGTAACGATCATGCTGTATATCTTGCAGCTGACTCGCATCTGAGGAGAGGATATCGGGGAAGAGTGAATGAGTAACGATCATGCTGTATATCTTGCAGCTATTCACACTGAACCAAAAGCAAAGTTACCTCTTTTAGAGTCTGGGAACTACTTCACAAAGCAATTGCCATGCTATTACAATCATAAGCCTATGCTAAAACTGGGACTTGACTCAGCCATAGAGCTATGACTTTGGCCCATAACAGCAGGGAAGTTAAGTTTATAGCTGCTTAATGTATTAATTAATACTCAAGAGTCAGAAGCCAGGTCACATAAAGTGTGTACGTACAGTGCGGCAGTGAGTATGGAGAGTAGCACTTAACATGTATACACAGCAAGATAATGGGTTCTTATGCTAATGAGAAAACCTTTAGAGGTGGTCTTAACAGCTAATAATCAAAATGACACCTGGACCATGCTTACTTTGAATATTTATTCTTCACTGCTTACTCTTACAGTAAGTTGGAGGCGCTTTCCTATTTCATAATTTCATATAACTGAATAATAACACTGAACACTTAATTCAATAAATGAAAGTTAAGCATTTAAGTTTCTCCCTCTTTGCGGTTCCTAAATCAGTGAGATCAAAGTAAACTTGACTGCTTCATCACACAAGTTCTTACTGTATCAGCATTAACTGGGAAATTTATATTCCCCCTTTAGGTTTTACACCTGATATCTGCTGCAGACTTTGGTGCAAATATTGTCCTCTCAGCAGATCGCAAGGTCAAAAGTTAGTTTATAATCTTACACCATGCTATGCAATAATTCAGCTCTTTGACATTTGTCTGGACCAGACAATACAGTGATTGACATCACAAGCATGGATCTCAACCAATCAGTCACCCAATGTAGGCTGTTGACAAAATTAAGGACATATTGGTTGCAATGTTTTACATAAACATAAGTTTGAAAAGTACTCAAAGAGTCAGGGGTACCTTGAAAATAAGGTCAAGATCACCCAAATCAACTGGTGCATTCCCAAGTGTAGGCTGTTACCAAATTTGAAGACACTGGGTACAACAGTTCATGAGACATCACGCTAACATAAATTTGAAGAGTATGCAGGGTCGTGATGACCTTGAAAATAAGGTCAAGGTCACCCTAATTGACCAGTGTCTGTATAGTCCCCCAATATAGGCTGTCACCACAACTGAAGACATTGGGTACAACAATTCATGAGATGTTGCATTAACAAGAGTTTGAAAAGTGGTTAAAGCATCGCGGTGACCTTGAAAATAAGACCCAAATCCACACATACACAGCTAACATATACTCACAGCTAACATATACTCACATTCAGTGGTGCCTCTCTGGAAGGCATCGTTAACCTGCAGGAACATACTCTGAGAGGCTCGCTCAAATGATGGCACCACCATGTTCTGGAAAGCCTCTCTATAAGCAGCTTGTATGGGCGCCTGGACAGCACTACCAGTAGCATTGGCTATGGCCTCCACGGTTTGCTGAAGCCACACATACCTTATGTTATCAAACAATACTGCATATGTACGAAGGCACTCTGTAAACAATGGACTGGCCAATTCAGTGATCCATATTTTGAACAATGGTCTGTTACTGGCTACGATGGACTTGGCTATTAGTTGATTCAGTGACAATAACTTACCCGAGACCTGACCATCTTAGCAATGTTGTCTTTCAGTAGTGCATCAGTGGCAGTGAGTTTGTGAGCAAGGTCTTGATGGAGTTGATCTTTAACTGGATCCAGGATTTTCGTCACTGCTAAACAAATCAAGATAAAATTTACAACCCATTTCTTCACTAGCTTTAACAAACTAATGTAACTACCATTTTAAAGTTAATTAGCAAGTGTTGCTATTATACATGTTACAAAATATCATCATGAAAAGTTAAACTGACAGTTACCAGCATTAAAGTGGAAAGGATGTCTGGGCAAAAGGCTGCTAGTACTAATTTATTCACAAAGACTTGCATGCATTCAAAACTGGCCCATACAAAATAGTGACTGATGAGCAGGAGTAACACATAACATTGACACAAATCGGAATTTTCTAGCATCTTTTTCATAAGCCACTGTTACTGAAATACAAACAAGTCTCTGAAAGGAACATATTTTACAGTAAAAATGCTGGTATAAAACAAGACAAAATTGTGTCTGCGAACACGGATCCTCAAGCTGCTGTAGGAAGCATTCCCCACATTCAGTGTGCTCTGGTTATTTAATTTCTACTAAACAAGTTTAATATACATCTGTGCAACTATGAGATGCACACCTCTTGAGTCCCAATGATACGCATGAATAAGCTTAATTTATTCTGTTGAGCAGTTTTTGTGGAGAAGTGGATAAACTTTATCCCCTATTTCACTATCACCAGAGAGAAATTCCACAATATTTATCTAAGTATGTCTCTAAACATACAAAAACTATAAAGTACAAAAACAAAATATGAGATGCACAATTCTTTAGAGTCTCTATAAACTACACATGTAACCTAAGTGAGTTTTGTGCAGTGGTTTTGAGACAATGACAAAATTAAGAAATTGGATGAACAACGTATAAGATGCACATCTCTAAATGAAACACATTGATAGCGGACGATAGCAAGGACATAAGGCTGCATAAAGGAGGTGTTGTCAAACCAAACCCTCTCATTGGTCAACGATTGTTATTGTCCGCAATTTGTGCCAAGATCGTTTAATTCAGGGTCAAAATCGGTTTTTAATCGATTTGTAGAAATAACAATAAAGAACTGGCAGGTGTCAGGAGTGGTGATCGAAACACCAGTCACCCAGGATTATTTTTAGATGAAGCTTTAATCGAATACCTGAGATGGTAGCGTAGCAATCGACAAGGCAGGTGGGTGCGGTACACTGAAGTGTCCTGCCTTGTCTAGATATATTGTACCGTGAAGCGTTTTCAATCGGGGGTCATTTCAAAAATTCATATTAAAAAAAAATATCTTCGCAATGACACCAGAGCCTGTGGGTGCAATGGCTTGGGCATATTATGGCGGGGGCACAAAACAGTTTGTTATTGGATTACACGATGCAATGGTTTGCTTGAGACAGGTCATAGTACTTGACAATGTCGGATTCTCATGGTCTGCATACATGCTGCTGTATACTCACTGGGGACCACAGTGTTCTTAATCTCGGCACGGACAGCTCTCTCCAGGTTGTTGGTGATGGTTTGACTGACGGATTGCGTTACTGTGGTCTGCAGCCTCTCCTGTTCCTGGCGATGTCGGCCTTCTGTGCGGGTCATCACATCTTGTAATGTCTGAGGTGCACTTGTTAAAGATAGATACATTCAAGCAATGATGACAATTAAATCATCTCGAAAGTCAGTCACTGAATTCCATTTTCTCCAACAATATTTGCATGGTATAAACTTGATATTAATACCATGGCGTTCACAATATTCACAATACGGCACTTCCTTACCACGGATATCTCTGATAGCCTTCACTTTGGTAGGTTGCAGAAAATATTCACTGCAACACCATGAATATCTCTAATACCTTTAACTTTTGATGGTATTACCAAGTTACATTATATATAGTCTGGTTCATAATTATTGAGAATTTTTCTTCTTACTTTGAGCTATCCTAACACCTCAACTGATTCACTGATACTTAAAACTAAGTAATGGTATAAGGGAGGTAACTCATCTTGGCCTACTGAGTATAGTACAATTAGAGTTACCTCCCCTGAATTTGTAGCAGACGTCATTTTCCTCAGCACTGTCAACAATGTCTGCTGAAGATAAAAGAAGGTTGATTTTTGAGTTGTGTAATCAAGGAATTGATGATGTAAATACATTGGCAGAGAGAACAGGAACTCCTCTTTCTTCTGTGTATAGGATTAGGAAGAATTTTAAAGAGGGAAAGGATTTTGGTCACTAGAAAGGAGTAGGGAGACCCACAAAATTGGACTTCTCAGATCGCGTCCGGCTGGGAATTTTAGCGTCTAAAAAGCAAAGGGCAAGCATCTCCAACATCAGGTATGAAATGATAGAAAGGGGATCAACAGTTGTATCAAAATCTACAGTTAGAAGAAATTTGATTGATTTTGGATGGGAGGAAAAGACTGGAATTCCTTCTCCTCTCATGAAACAAGAACATAAAGACAGGCGTGTTGAGTGGTGTTTGGCACATGAAAACTTTGACTGGGAAAATGTGATTTTTACTGATGAAAGCTCAATATGGGTATATCCCAATAATGTGAAAATATGGACAAAGTCTGCTTCAGCACCGTTGTATCGACGACCTAAATACAGCCCAAAGTTTCATGTGTGGGGAGGGATATCCTTATTAGGAACGACCCCGCTGTGTGTGTTTGAGGGAAATGTGACAAGTCAACGCTACACTAACATATTAGATAATTTTCTCCTTCCAAGTGCACATGTGTTTTATGGAAATGACTTTTATGGAAATTTTGCAGCAAGATAATGATCCTAAACACACCGCAAAACATGCCAAGCAGTGGTTTCAGGAGAAAAATGTGACTGCATTACCATTTCCTGCATATAGTCCTGACTTAAATCCCATTGAGAACATTTGGGGGATGATGAAGGAATGTGTGAATCAAAAGGGGTTGACAAAAATTGAAGACATGAAGAGAGAAGTGGTCCGATACTGGGACCGCATAACTCATGAGACACTAACCTCTCTGATAGGAAGTATGCCTACCCGTCTTAGACTGTGCCGTGAAGCTCAAGGAGACTTGATAAAATATTAAATTGTTACCTACACAACATGAAAAGGTCAGTTCACTTTCACAATACATTCAATTTTATCTGATTTGTTCTCGTTTAATAATATGAAATGCTTAGCTATTCTCAATAATTTTGAACCATACTGTAACTTTACTTCCATGCAAGTCTGTACAAAACTGAATGCTCTATCCACTATCTTAGT
The DNA here is from genome assembly GCF_037392515.1 of Haliotis asinina. Classification (NCBI taxonomy): domain Eukaryota; kingdom Metazoa; phylum Mollusca; class Gastropoda; order Lepetellida; family Haliotidae; genus Haliotis; species Haliotis asinina. The sequence goes on along the minus strand of NC_090291.1, from coordinate 53,765,140 downwards.
GTTTCGATATGCAACTATCCTGTATTGAAGACTGATCTGAAGGATATTCTGCCTGCCCAAGTGCTGAGTGAGAACGCGCTCTATGCGTGACGTCATGACGTCCTCGATCCTCTGCATCTGTTCCTGCAGCCCCGGCTGCGTGGCGGCCACCTGCTGCAGCCGCCACTGTTCCTCCTTCTGCTGCTGCAGCTCCAGCTGCTGCTCATGTTGCCGTGCAATCTGCTGCTGTAGCTCCGCGATGTGCATCTGCTGCGCTTGCAGCAGCGACGTCAAGTCCTGCACGTTCTTCTGTAGCTGTAGCAGGGAGGAGACACATTGTTAGTGAGGGACAGTTGTGCAGTCTCTCCAGAGTATAACTGTATTCACTGTAATAAGCATGCTGACAAATGGGACACCTACAACAGTCGTGTTTTCCTTGTCAGGAATCGATGGTGATTAACTTCAACGAGACTGTTCCAACAACTGTTCTCTTCGGTACAGATTCTTGTCAAGCATTGCCAATCAAACTGACCCTTCTACACGGATTGTTTCTTAAACCAGTTAGCACTACACACAAGAAATACAGATTCCTGTGCCTAACTTTAAAAACTTTTTGTCATAGTAGAGGGTGATCATAAAGATTACTTATTACTGATTAGTATAGGAGATCAAGGACAGCTTACTGAAGCAGAGTGCTCAACATTGCAAATGCTGCAGCTGCGAAAGATCTTTGATAGATGCTTTTTGGAGCATTACTCTGTTGTCTAATTGTCTAACAATTCTGACAATATGGAAGTCTTGTTATATAGTTTTAGCTATCACATGCAACTATAACTTTTAATTTTGTTAAATAATCACATATTTGCTCTCAGCGCTCATGGCACCTTTCCTTAACAGACCAGGACCTGTTGTTGTTAATTTTAATTTTACCAGATAAATCCCAATACATTTGTTGAGGTTGTGAGAGAGGTTGTGCGGAAAATGAAGTCAGGTGATAGTGGAGTAGACAAACTGAGAAATCAGTTGTCTAATGCAGTACTAAGTAATAACATAACAACAGCTGGTAAATAATGAAGTCCAGACCAGAAAGCCTGTGACTAACATTCCGTATGTTATGAGACCTCACAAACTACAATATCACGGTGTCTGAGTATCTGGTAAATATTAGCTGCCTCTCACTTCAATCAGTAGTGTGCTCAGTACACAATAGGCCCTGTTGTGGTCACACAGTGTACCAATACTCAGTCTACAGTACATTCCAGTCACTCACCTCTCTCATCGACTCCCGATCTGCACCCCCTCGAATAGGCCCCGAAACAGACTCGCTAAAAACACAAAAACATGTTCATCTTCAACCTGCTCAATTTGGTCAGAACTTATTTGAGTTCATTCCCAGCTAAAATGACAGTAACCTGAGACTGTTTCATGTAAATCCTGACTACAGTCAGTGATATACAACAGTTGTATTACCTTGCTCCATATGCAGACCGTGGCGACTGCTTTACTTTGCTGATTCTCTCAGCTAATCTTGGAGACATTCTGAAACAAGAGCTACTTACAAGTTTGCATGACAAAACACAGAGATCAACACAGACACTGAATATATCTTTATAGGAGCTAAGGATGCAAATGCTTGCATCATGTACCATTGTCATACAAAGCTAACATGTAACTCAGTTATGAGTGAGTGTGGGGAATCGAATCCAGGTCTTCAGCGTGATAAGCAATGTTTTAAGCAGTGGGCCCCCTTTTGATTAAACGAATCTGCAGTCCATTCATTCTCATCAAAGTTTCACTAACAAGGCCCCCTTACAAGGCTCTCCTACAAGGCTCTCCCAATAAGGCTCCCCTACAAGGTTCTTCTACCAAAGCTCTCCCACAGAGTACTCCTACAAGTCTACACTACATGGCCCCCTACAAGGCTCTACCACAGGGATTTTCTACAAGGCTCTACCACAAGGCTCTCCTACAAGACTCCCTACATGGCTCTCCCAACAAGGCTCACAAGGCTCTTGAACAAGCTCTCCTACCAAGCTTCCAAACAAGGCTCCCTACAAGGCTCTCCTTCTAGGCTCCCCACAAGGCTCTCCTAAAAGGTTCCCCCACAAGGCTCTCATTCAAGGCTCTACCATGAGACTCCCTACAAGGCTCCCCAACAACAGCCACTCATGCTGTAATTCAGGAACCTACATCTATGGACTTACCTATTCTGCTGCTGGTCCTCCTCGCTGCCCTCCTCCACAACCTCGATTTCCTCTTCAATCTCTGCCTCATCATCGCCATCATCACCTTCTTCTTCATCATCGTCATCATCATCATCCTGGGTCTCCTCCCTTGAGCTAAGGTAAACAGTGTTTCTGTGTATGGTTACATCGAAAATGAATTTCTCCATTAACCTGGGGGAGCCAACTGCAAACCTTAGGCAGATGAACTGCACGAAGATCAGACAACAAATTGCTAAGAAGCATGTGCAAATATTATGCACTGGATGAGCTGCATTTTACTGTAACGTTTTGTTAAGAATTCGCCAAGTTTCACTGATTTTCATCATTTACTGAACTCATGACGATCTTTTTAACATGAATTTGCTTTACAATAATACATCAATTCATGTATAAATAGAATGGAATATTTTGCAAAATCTAGTCTAGAACTGTTGACTGAAGTTACTGGCTACATTTCCACTAGTGAGTCTACACTTTTGATGGGTTTTATGTAGATATTACTAAACAAGTGTCTGTAAGGTACGATTTATCTTGTAAACAAATTGTTCCAAAATGTATTTAACAAGCATTATCATGCGTCGGAGGAATATCTTAAAAGCAATGACGTGTAGATTAACCGTTCGTGTACATTTTCGACTGAATAGAAAGGACTTGTGTCACTATTTGCACTCATGAACCCTTGCAAACGTTCCATATTACACACTGTTTCTTTGCTTCTGACTGTCATGGGTAAATCTGATAACGATGGAATCACATAGTAGGTTGAAGCAGAAAGTGGATCCTTATCGAAATAATCATCACGTTTAGCAGCGGAAAATGCCATCCACCAGTTCATCAAAGAAACAGTCATTTAATTGATGTATTGTTAAAAGTTTGTATATTTTCACTACATTCATAGTCACATATTTTGAACTTATTTTATTCATAATGAATACAATAAATTTGTATGAGTTGGCATCTCTGAGTATATTGTCCTCAACTTTAAATTAGGAACCTAGGTGAGCTACAGGGCAATGATTGCCAATCTACTATGTGTACATGAAAGACACAATGCAGTTTCCTATCACAAGGGTGTTGATGGTGCCTGAAGTCTGGTCTTATTAATTCATCATATACAGACACCCCTCGTCATAACACGGGTCTTGGGGTCCACGGATGACCCCTCCTTCGTTATTAGACATCCGCGTTATAGTACCTATTACATAATGTGGAACAAAGGCCAAGTAAGATCGTATTTTCCAAGGACATAACAAAATTGCTATTTCATGAATTGTGCCCAGTCAAAAATATATCATATCGTTGAAGGTGAAAATAAACAAACTTGAAAATGGAAACATATATATGTACAGGAAACTTACAACCAAAAATCACTAGACATCATAATTTAATTGTTGTTCCTGTCACGCTACCTGTTATTAAAGACGTATATTCGCGTGAATATACGTCTTTGCTGTTATTCAACTACGCCGGAAATAGCGATCAGCTGTGCACAGATGTTTTGGTCTAATGTACCGGAGATTCATCTAAAAACGATCCGATAATATTACATCAAACAACTTCTATTCCATTATCAGAATATTTTACATACTACGCAGTTACTGTAACAGATTATTTTACATTGCTTTCTGGTTAGTATACATTGTATGTTTTCTGCAACCATATTTAACATAACAATGAACGTTACCAGTCTGGATACATTTTACGTAGGAGACAGTTTGACAAGTCACAGCTGACTTCCCCTGGTACTTGCAACTGTGTTGCCGATTTAGGTGTTGAAAATGATTTCAATGAGTAAATAACGCGGGTCTCGGAGTCTACGGATTATGAGACTGTTGGTGATTGCTAAGAATCATGTGAAACTGGTGCTATCGCGGTAGGCGCTAAAAACGGACCCTCAAGAATGTGGTAAGCGGAAGTTGTATGCGTATGGAATGAGGTAATGCCATTCTCTTATGGTGTTTCGGTTGTTTCTATCAACAGTTAATAAATAAAATTGGGACTGAATTTAATCAAATAAAATGTGTTTTCTGACACCATACGTTCTTGGATGACTGTGTTTTAACGCGCTAGAGCGCGCTGTGTTTCATCACAGCAAACATTGTTAGTACTCCTCGTGCGTCTTAACTCGACAGATAGCATGTCTTGTCTTTCATAATTTACTACTACGATGTTATGATTATTATTGAGAAAACCCTGCATGTTTTAAGCAATTGAAACACAATGGATATGTATGATAAACACTGTCAGTTGCCATTCGCACTGAATTTCACTAGTTCATGTAATTTATAAGAGCGCAACAGCAGATTTGTTGATGAGCTATTTTCGATTTCGTGAAGGGGTGTGATCGCAATTCAACTTTTTTAATGGAAGCCACAGATTACCCCGCGGTTTAACCAAATCCGCGGTATCGCGAAGCGCCTCATTGCCATGGATGACTGTATACCCATAACAAAAACCGGACATCTTACTTCATACAGAGAGAAAACCTAAAGTAAAGGGTAAGTATTTGTCAGAACTTACCTGTTGTCTCGCAAAACAGCCTCCGATGACAGGTTCTGGTTAACTCCAGGTACATCTGGTGGTTTCGGCCAGGCACGAGGGACATGTATGTCCTCTCCAGTAGTCTCCCCTTCCTGGAACTCTTCAGCATCACCTCCTTCCTCCTCAGCAGCAACATAACTCTCACCTGATACAAAAAACCATAAATTATACAAAATATGTCAAACACAAAAATATACGATATATCAAACAATAACAGCCAGACTTTATCTTAAAGACTTTGAACAAAGAAGAAATCTTTGAAATACTGTTTAAGTGATCCTTCAAGATGGACTTTTTCGTATCAAGAGTAGAAGGGATTCAATGTAATTTCAGTTGCCAGATATTTTCCAACACCCAATGTATCCCAATAAATGAAAACACAAAGTAATAAAAATTCTATTAAACATAAAGATTAAAGAATAATGATCTCAAAATTGACAATTTTTTCAAAAGCTCACCCAAAACATGCAACTTATGTGTTGAACAACTTCATCTCCTCCACACGTTCAAGTAAAATCTGGTGCAAGCTACACTTACTACAGCCCATAATGATGACACTGTTTGACTCAGACTTCAACTTCAATACTACAGAACTATTCAGTTCTAGGCAACACACAAGGCCGTTCAGTAGTAACAACTGCTTTACCTAATACTTCAGCCACCTCCTGGTCATTCTCATCGTAGTCGGTGCGGTGCCTGACCTCTGGTTGGCCAGAAGGAGGGGGAACGATCTCGCTCACGTCAAACCTTCCCGTGCTGGACTGGCTATCCAGTGACCGGTTGGACGTCCCTCCCTGTGTTTACAAGAGAGCATAATTTGATATGTGAGAAACAATAACATGTCTGTCTTCCATAGCATCTAAACAGTCTACCAGTTATGCAGTCCGAATCAAATGGCCACAACTTTGTTCTCAGAAACAAGTCTCAGTATTTTCATATGGACCAATATTTCTGCACTTTCTAGATGGAAGAGAAAATTCAGACTTCCGATAAGTGGCTGAAGTCACATGTGCATGCAGACAGCTGAAATTTCCAATTGGACAAGTAATATGCCACTTTCTTGACCATTCTTGGTTGATCACTGGCTGGGGGAAAAAGAATTTGTGTTAACTGAATGGCAGGTGAACAACCTGCACGGTACCAGTAACTCTATTGTACTACAAGAAGAAGTTAAGAAGCAGTCAGTGACCTCTCTCAAACACCCCTCTCATATAAAAATACCAATGCAATATAACATACAGTGAAGTTAAAAGAACAAGATATATTTCAGTGATCGACTCAGCTGTGAACCATATTGTCTTATACAAATTGTCCTACCTGTGTGAAGAAATCATCCAGCACCTCTTGTGCTGAATGATTGAGAGCATCCCCCTTCTCTGATTCTGGTCCCCTCTTGGGCGTGGCAAGTTCCTCTTCCTCCACTGAGTCTATGGGAGGGAGTGGCATGTTTGTGGGTGTCACGTCTTGAGACTGGGCGTCCCCCTTGGACGAAGGTGTGTGGGCAATATTACTGCCAGGAGACATGACTGTCCTGTCACCAGATGCTGAGCTCCGTGGGGTGTAGATCTCATCATTCATGGGGGTGACGTGAGTGAAACTACTGGTACTAGAACCACTGCCTCGCACATGATCCATCGTTCCACTGCCTCGAACATGTTCCAAAGAGTTCTGCACTGACACTGTTTTGTTGCTGGAAATAACAGTCATGGAATTTGCATGATTGGACGAGTAAGGTTTTACACCACTTTTAGCAGTATTCAGGGAGTGGGGTGAGTGGGGGTAGGGGGTGTTAGAGCAGAGCAGAGAGGTGTCGAGGGGCAGCAGAGTCAGAGTTGAAGCATTGTCTTAGCACTGTTGCGAACATGCTGATTTTGGATACAGATATATCACGATCAAACTTCTTGGTGTGGAAGAAAAGCTTCAAATCTCAAACGCTAACCTGTTAGACACATATGGCCATACTCGAAAAATAATTAGGCCAAATGAGATTTGAATCCACAGTTTCCTGGCATGTCTAAGAGACAGAATTCAGCAAAGTGAATTGCCATCCTTTGCACAGTCAGCCATGCCCCCTGTCCACATAACATTCAAACAGGAGCACAATGGGACATGACATGATGGCATGATAACATGATTACCTGACATGACATGCTGGCAAGAGTGAGAGAATGAGTGAGTTTAGTTTTATGTCACAATCAGCAACATTCCACCTATATGGCAGCTGTCTGTAAGTGATCGAGTCTGGACCAGACAAACCAGTGATCAACAGCATGGGCATTAATCTGCGCAATTGGGAACCGATCATGTGTGAACCAAGCCAGTGAGCCTGACCACCCAATCCTGTTAGTCGCCACTTAGTAGACAAGCATAGTCGATTTGTGTGGAAAGCATGGGTTGCTGAAGAATATTTTATTTACACAGGATCTTCACAGGTCACATGTGGCATGATGGCATGAAGACAAGATAGCATGATAACATGACATGATGGCATGACTATATGATGGCATGGCAGGATATGATGGCACCATGATATGATAGCATAGCATGATGACATGGTGCCATGATCGCATGACTACATGACATGACATGATATGATGTCATATCACATGACGACATGGGGATATGATGGTATGATGACTTGACAACATGGCATGACGACATGGCATGAATGACGACACTGCATGAAGACGACACCATAACGGCATGACTATATGATGGTATGGCATGATAACATGGTGCATGATGCCATGACGATAGGACATGACATGGCATGGCAACATGATGGCATGAAGACATAAAGGCATGACATGATGACTGAGGGTATGACTATATGAAATGATGGCATGAAGACATGCTGACATGATGACATGAGAGCATGATGATATGATGATATCCAAGCCACTACGTCATTTCAGTTGCCTCATACAAGAAGCATGGGTTACTGGGAAGTATTTCTACCCTGAAAAACAAAGCCATGGACTCTTATACTGGTTTAAGGGCATAAAGATTACTTACTTTGGACTTGGGCTGGTAAATGCATCAGGTGTGAGAAGCACTGGGTTGGAGTTGTCATGGATGGCGGAGGAGCTGCTACCGTGGCTCTCAGGTAGACTCTGCTCTACACTCATACTGATGTCAGACAAGGCATCACGCAAACCTGCAACAGGACACACTTGGTATATATCTCTCACTCATGGAAGGTGGAATACACTATTTTGAACACTGTACATCCATGTGGTGTAGAGGTTTAATTTCCTACCTGTCTCATCATGAGAAATGGAGCTGACGGAGGGTGTGGAGGGGGGCGGCACAGAAGATTCTGGTTTGTAGCGGATCAGCAACTCCTGCAGAGCTCTACAGAGATAAATAGATTCAACAGTCAGTGAGTGATGGAATGTTGTCTCTGGCAGTCAACGATAACCTCACTGCTACAACTATAGCACTGCAGTCTTGAAGTGACTGAGTAATGAGAATTAACTGTTGTTTAGGACAGAAAATAAACATGGGTGTAAATGAGGAAGAAGTAAGTTTTGTTTCATACAGTGGGCCGACAATACAGGTGATATGACAGAAACCTTCAAATAATCAAGTCTGGACCAACTCTAATAAGCAGTGGATGTAAGTGACCAACTCTAATAAGCAGTGGGATGTAAGTGACCAACTCAGTATTTCTGACTCACTTTGAATGAACTGCATAGAGTCTTAACTGAACGCCTGTAGTAGTCTCCTCTGGCCTGTGGAGGCGGTTGATGTCGTCTGTGGTGTCGCCATCAAGGTCCCCTGGGTTCACAATCAACAATCAATCTTCAACAAACACTAGGAAGCCACATATGTGACACCACATCAAACACGTTGGATCACAAACTTAACTGAACCACGTGATCCATTTGTATATATCTTCCAACCAAAACATGCTTTCAGGACCAATGTTACCTTGCAATAACCACTAGCATGAGACATGGTAAGAACAAGTAGCTCCTTCAAACAATGTCTAAGAAGCTTCTCAGAACAATTCTAACTCAAACAGAGACCAAAAGACTAATACGCAGCTAGACATGCACACAAACCTGTGGTTATTTCATCCAGATGGGAGTCATTTGGGGATTTCTTCAGCTTCTTGGTGCTGGCATCTAGGATGGCATAACTCAGACAGGGCTGGGCAAGCAGGAACTCTGACACAGAGCTGACATGTGCTGTGGTTGAAGTGCCCTCCTGGTGGATTTGTAATACGTACAGCATCTGAAAAATAAGGGTCAAAATACATGTGACAGAGTGGTTGAGTGTAAATGAATGCATGATCTTAAATGAACCACCTGTATCCTGTCCATACACATCAAAAGTCCCTTCATAAACCCTTATATAATGGACTGCTGTAGATGAAATTACTGCCCAGCAAAAGCTTTCTTCCAGTGCCAGGAAAGCTCAGCTGACAGAGCAGACACAACAATGTTCTTTAGTCGTAACGTTCAACTTGTGCTATAGACCTGCAGATCAAGATCCTCCTTAAATTTCAGGACACAAAGATGCAAAACGAAGGTAACAACTGTAATTGACCAGATATAAGGTGACAGTTTAAAGTGCAAGGACTCTCACCTTCCGCATCCTGTCTGACAGCACCAGGTACCTCGCACCTAGATCCAGGCCTGCCTTCAAGGACACGTCGGCAAGGGCACCAACTTCCATGTTCGGTGGGTTCACGAATCTGTCAGTGACAAAATGTCCAGTGTTGTCTGTTTATATTGTTTATTGTTCATCATTTTTACCTTATACATGTCAACAGAAAGACTTTTTGACATTGGGAGTATACATTACTAGTAATATTTGTAGTTTTTGTTCATATTTCTAATCACCAGATAATATTAAAGTATTAGTAATAGTCTGCTTATATGGTGTTCATATCCATCTCATTATCTGTTGACGTACATTACTTTCCCTTGTTATAGGACACTATCATACATTCCGCATACAACTAAACACTCACATTGCCAGCATATCCTCATTTTACAGCTGGGTGAACTGAGACAATGTGGGTCTTAGTGTTTTTCCATGGATACTACGCGAATGTGCCCACCTCAGGATCTGAACCTTGGTGCCTCAACCCATCAAACCTAAGCCTTCAGCATGATACTTTCTTGATAAGCAGACATCTCACCACTGCCATATTCTGCAGTATTGTGCTAATGTGACATGTTAAGTACGTTCATCTGTCACTAAAATTCCATCTATTGAGAATCATTAAAAAATAACCAGGGACTTCACTTTACAATTGTCAAGAAAGTCCAAATCCAATGTAAAGATACAAGATTGATCTCACAAAACACTGAAGGATTTATCAAATGTCAAAGTTCTGCAAACTAGTTATCAAGTGACCTGATCAATCAGAACAATACAAGCATCCCAAGGCAGAAATGTGTTAAACAGATGTGTGACTCCCACTGTGCAGCAAATCCTTGGAACTAGTCCTACTGAAGGGACACTACTCTAGCTACCAACCTGATTGTCTGTAGACAGTTCCACGACTCACAGCTCCATATCTTTAGCTCTTGGTTTTGATTGGCTCCTGTCACTGCGTACTTCCAAAACTGGGCACTGCAAACATGAAACTTACAGGTGTCCACTTCAAAAATTCTAAAATGACCAAAAAACTTGAAGGAAAGAAAGTCATCAGGCAGGCAGCTGAATTTGTATGGCCCCTGGTCAACTCTTGTACTACTAGTAATTTGTCCCAAAAGAATCCTATCAGTTTTTCATGTTTTATCTGAAAATTACAATCATGGCACACTGATGTGTTTGTTATTTGATAATGGAACTAACTCAGGTCAGAGCTGACTGACTGCAACATAAACTCCGTTATTTCATGTGCAACTAAGACAGAAACACCTTCACTGCATCTCTGTAAAGTTCCAATGATGAATGGAGTGTAAATCTAACATCTAACAAGACTTGTAACTGTGGAAGATAACACTTTCTAGGTAACAAAGTAACACTGTATTTTACCGTGCATAAGTCAACAACCTAACTTGACCCTTAAAATCAGTGTCAAAATGGTACGTTTTGTACATAGCCAACACCCCACGATGGGTCTCTGCAAACTCTGGCAGTTAGTCATGTAAAACCCAAGAATGGATGATGAGAATAGTATCTTATAATTATTCAAGAAACCAGTGTTTGTTTTCCTTTTTATATCAACAATTACAGAGATGCTAACCCTGAATCAAATGAAAGCAGAGCTATGTAAATCAGAGTTTTTACAGACAAATCGGAGAGTGGATTTTGTGTTTAAAAATTGGAGTGGTTGGCATCTCTGCAATAATGCACTGACCTATTTAATACTGTAATCCAGAAGACTGAATGAGCATATATTCGACAGAATTATAAACTATATTTCCCCTATGTTATTACAGAAAACATTTCTCAGACACAAGTTTCATCAACATTTCCTAACAGGACACGGAAGACTTGAAAAATACTTTAAAAAATGTATCTCATAGATGAGCCAACTCCCTTCTACAGATCACTTGTTTTTTTTCTAAACGTTCAGCTTATCTATAATAATATACTGTAACTACTCACTCTGCGCTAAGGTTCTTGTGATCATCCAGGAAGAAGAGACATGACATCGGCTTGCCATCGTGAGGTTTCCACTGGTGCAGACACCTGTCACAGAGCAGTCCAGGTAAACAGATCTGGTCAAACAACTCCCCAATCACTCTTTCTTATTATACACAGTAAAATTCCAACTACAAGACACAGGCTGTTCTTTGGAAGCTTGGAAAATAACAAACAACTGATAGTCATTACTGGAAGAGAAATCAACCTATTAAGTCCAGCAGTTCAATACCAACAGCATACAGACATAACTTCAAAAATGCGTTTGTTTGTTGTTAATACTGCTCTCAGCAATATTTCAGGAAAATGGAACCTCTCTGGAACCAAACCATCCAATGATCAACAGCATGATCATCGAACCAGACAACTAGGACTCACAATGTGTCGTCTCATGTGATTACTTAAGTAAAGAAAAGGACCCACTTTGATAACAGTTCCACATAGGCCCAATGGCATTACATGTTACAACATCACGGGCAAATTCGATGTCTCTTCCAGACAGTTAATGTACCTAAAAGTCTGCAATATGCACAATCTGGACTAATCCATAAAAGGTATGAAGCAACATCAATTAGATCAATTTTTGTGTCAACAGCCTTCATCAGAATCCATGGTTCAAGCATCCTTCATGAGCATGCTTTACTGACATATATTCTACCGAGGGCATTACACTCAATATGAATGAATAACAATTCTCTGTGAGGAATTGGTTCGCATGTCAATGTTCTAAGACGCACCTTAAACATGAATCAGACCCCCCTGGCAAATACTACATTAGTAAGCCAGTTGCTGTGACATCTTACCTGGGAGAGGTGCCCTCTTGCATGTAGACCTGAAAGAATTTAACCTCTCCATCGAGACTAGCTGTTGCCATCGCTGTGCCATCGGGGGAAAATGCAGCATCAACAATTGGCTGGAGAGAGAACTCAATACGATAATCGGCAGTGGGGAAAGTATAACTACAAATACACAGAATGTTGGTCGGTGGTCTGAAGGACTGTAATTACTATGTACAATGTAACAGCATTTATCACAAAAATGGCCCCTAACGTAAGATAAGTGGGGGAAATCTGCAGCCATCCTCTATGACTGAGTGTATCAGATTCCAACATGACTAACATGCAGGACTCTCTTCAACAGCAATCCAGTCAAGCTGTTCGTTCAAGACTGAAGGAACAAGTGCTGAGGAAAAGTGTAGTACCAGTAGTAAGTTGTCAGAGAGGAGTTGGTGATTATACTTCGAAATGGATGTTGAATCATGAGAGAGATATCACCACATGAGAAAGAATAAGTTCTAAATATGGGGTGAGTGTACTTATCATAATAGATCTAAGACAGAATTAACACTAGATAGCTGAGGATGACAATCGGTTAACAGCCTTCTTCAATTTGTTGTAAGACTAAAACAAACCTGTCCTATTTGGGATTATGTGTAATCACAGCTGATAATTCATTATCAGGGCTATCAATCAAGTTTATATCTGCATACAAGCATCAGAAACTGTACAAAACAGAGAAACGGCACTTCATTACACTCCTGTTCCACATTGCAGAGTTGGTGTTTCAACTGACATCGTAGGACGGTATTTTGAACCATCTCATTGTGGAAGGGGTCCCAAGGTGATTATTGTAGACAAACTCTACGTATCAAAATTCATCGATGTCCTGACCATCTTTACCTTAGAATGTCTTACCTTGCTGTGACTGTTGATGGTAATGAGGCCAGTCTCTACTGTGTTTGGGTAGTGAGGGCCACACCCATGTTCCTTGGTTACCATGTCAACGCTCCATATCTCCGCCTTGAAAATACAACATAATCATGTAAGTACTGGCTGTAGCAGTGAGTTACAAAACTAGCTACCTTGAATTTTCAGCTATTTGTATTTGTCTCCTAACAGTTTTTTTCATCATACCGGATGCCAAATAATGTAAGAACACCTCGTAGACGTTTATAAGTTTGATCAACCAAGGCTGACAATCTGCTGACGAACCATGGCTGATGATCAAAGTAAATCTTGGATCATAAGATCCTACTACAACAAAGGGGCACTATTCGAAGGCAGCTTGAAGGTGGGAGTGATGCAATACCGTAAAACAAAACAGCCACTCCTGTTTTGAAGACACATGTTTACAGAGTTGTATACACATTTCTAGAACAAAAAGCACACCTTGTATGCTTCTAGTCAACTATGGATAGACAACTATAACTGGAGTCTAATCTGCCCTTTACTATTTTGAAGTCACAGTCTAGCAGACAGTAGCATAGAATCAGCTGCTCACCACTGCATCATGGGTGAGGACAAGCACCCGCGAGGCATCCTGTGACGAGGCGTCTGTCAAGGCCTCTTCACAGTCCTCAGGGATGTAGGGACACCAGATGACTCGATGGAACTCTGAGGATGGCGTAGTCTGTGGGTGCTTCACGTGCAGGATCAAGGAGGAGCTTCACTGGCTAAGGAATATGAGTGTCTGCAGAATCTGTATCAGTAGGCAGGATATGGAATAACCTACCTGTACACACAAGGTGCCCTTCATAGATAGCTGAGACATCATCACTATTAAGTTCTATTAGGTTCAAACTAATAAAACTGCTAGAATCTCCACTTTACCAAGAAAGTGTAATCCCAACTATAACACGTTACATTTGACCACTTTCTAAATGGCACTGTATATTTATATTTTAATCAAATTTCAGATGTGTCATCCGACTTTATCCTTAACCCATAAGGAACAATGTATGATAAAGCATCTGGGTTTTCTGTAAGTACTGTTAATGACCAATGGTTTTGCCTATTGTCCCCAAACTTTGAGCTAATGGGGGTCATTTGGCCCACTTTTCAAAGTTACGAAATGAACACTAAGCAATAATGTATGACATTTCCTGTGGACTTCAGTCATACATCTGCAAGTGATCAATTCCTGTAGAGTATATGAGAATATATTCCACATCTCAACTGATCATACTATGTGAATGATGACAAACTTCTTAGAGCGGATTCTGTCTATCAATTTCACTTCACATGCCTAACTGTCTTGTGAAAAAAACACAAGCTGCTGGGAACAATTTATACAAATGCCTACAATTTGCACAATGTGGCTATTCTTGTACATAACCGTTACCAAAGACCACTGTCTATCTACAATGTGAGGAATTCTATGAGAATTCATTGACAAAGGATACACAACTTTTCCATCTTCTTCTTTAATTTCATGCACAAACAAGTTCCCTATTTCATCAACAGCAGCCAGGAGGATTTCATCAGTATGGGCAAAGGCAACATCAATAACCCGTCCATTAAAATCCTTTAACAGCACTCGCTCTGCACTTTTTCTTGAGATGACTCGGACAACTCCATTTGATTTACCTTAAACAGGAATAACCATTATCACATATTTTCTATGATCATATAGTGATACATTTGTTTCATATACGACCAGAGGTGGCTGAGTGGGTCAGACTACCTGATTACTGACAAATTGTAATCCCAAATGTAATATATTACACGTGACCACTTTCTCGAAGGCATGGTCCATTCAACCTTCATCTTGCCATGTTAACATCCATCAGACTGTATGACCATACATGAGTTAATGAGTGAGTATAACTTCACCCTCCACTCAGCAATACTCCAGCTATAAGGCAGCGGTCTGTAAATAATGGAGTCTGGACCAGACAATCCAGTGATCAACAGCATGAGCATCGATCTACACAATTGGGATAGGATGACATGTTTCAACCAAGGCAGCAATTCTGACCATCCGACCCTGTTATTTGCCTTTCACGACAATTACGGGCTTCTGAAGACCAATTTTAACCCAGATCTTCATGGGTTTGATAATGAAGGAGACTAAACAGATTGAGAGACTCATCCAGCCGAATCATTAACAGTTAAAGTACTTGAATCAGAGTCAGTAGACAAAACTAGAATCATCCCTGGGGTATATACATGCATTTCCTGCTTCCGGAAAATGTTTTGTGACAGTTGTATCAATGTTTTGATAAAATATTGTGCAATAAGCAAAAAGTCTTTTTAGTTCATTAAACAGAGCCTCACCACGTGGAGTCACCCCTCTCCCATGTATGTGCACGCAACCAGGCATCCAAGCTTGTATCATCATTCCTTCTGCTGAATAAATCAGAGAACAGTATTGTGGGGAGGCGTGTGGCCCTACCCCAAAGATGATTCTCTTCAAAGAATTGGAAACCTCTACAGGTTTGTCTAATTCTTTTTTATACAGATCATCCTTGGGGTACATATATGCATAAACTCAGACTCCCAAAGACTGGTGACTAGGGAGGAGGGAATTCTGGCACATTAAGTAATAATAGCAACTGTAATTAATAACTTATGCAAAAAACACTCACCTGTGATCCCCTGAAGCTTCTGCGAGAGGCATTATCTGAGGGAACCTACCAGGGAGCAACCGCACTGATAACCGACCTCAGAGATAAGCATGATGTATAGCACTGTAAAAAGTGCAAACATAACCCTGCCCACATTGTGATTTCTATAGAGAGCACCGTAAGTGAGAAAACAACCTAGAATTGACAACAAATTGAACTAGATCATCAGTCATGGGACATGTCAACAGTGGAGACATAGCACTAATAGTAACAGTAACAGCAGCGGCAACTGTCAATGACTCATTCGGCCAGGGTGGCAGGACACTGTCCACTGGAGAGAATCGTACGGCCAAAGCATGCTCTATCACTTGAGTGCGTATCAAGATGGTAAAGCTTAATAAACGTGCTAGGCCTGCTCCAAATAGTTGAGCAAATCTGTTCAATGGGCAGTGCCGATGCTTCGAAGCGGCAACTGTCCCGACCAAGTGAGCCTTCAACCCCTCAGGGCCAAGCTTGTTCTTAGCCTGAGAAGCAGCACAGGTGACCGAAACTAGCCAGCGGGATTGGGTTTGTTTACTAGCCAGCAACCCAGCCTTCCTACCACCGTAACAGCAGAACAGATGGGTACCCGTATGGATCCATTGTGTTCATTTGATATAGACCTTGAGGGTCTTACAGACATCCAACAGGTGAGTGTTTGTTGCAGAGGTTCCCGATGTAGAAGGCTGGGTGAGAGTAGGAAGTTCGATAGGAGCTGTCAGATGGAAAGCATGATCGATCTTTGGAAAGTAAGAATCTGGGAGGCGAATACTGACACGGTCTGGATGAAACACAGTCAGTGCCGGGTCTGCTGACATGGCATGTAACCCTTCTCCCCAATGTTACCGCCACCAGAAATATAGCCTTCCATGTTAACAGCTGAATGGAAATAGCCAATAGACGTGAGAAAGTAGGACCGGACAGCCAATCAAGCAGTTGAGCAACATCGATAGGGGTGTGAAAAGTGGAAATAGCAGTGGAGTAACCACAAATGGTTGACGCCGCCAAGCCTTCTTCCAAACGAGCTTGCAAAAACTCCAATACTTGGACTAAATCCACAGAAAAGGGATCTGCAACCCCCTATCTCAACACCAGCGCGTATAGCTGGACCACTTATCCTCATATTGAACTTGTGTCGAATCCTGCCTCGAAACCAGAACTGTGTCTGCAACTGCCTCGAGGCTAGACCTGACAGAGGCCAAGCCACCCACTGAATCCTTGGATTGGGGTGTGGTGTGCCATTCTGAGTGAGACTGTCGCAAAGGTAAAAGGTAATAGAACAGGAGGCTGAGCCAGAAACCTGAGAATTACTGGAAACCAGCTCTGTGACGGCCAAAGCGGTGCCAGAAGCACAAGCAGCCGAGCTGGCTGGGTGGACAGCTGGTAGAGGACCCGGGGAATAAGGGGAAGTGGCAACACCCTCTGGTCCGGTATTTCAGAGCAGAACGCAGGTATCTGATTCATCCCGCTGGAGGCAAACAGATCCATCTGGAACGATCCGTACAACTTTGAGATAACTCTGAATATCCGCCGATCGAGCATCCACTCCTGCGGGGCCAGGATCCGGAGAGATAGAGTGTCTGCTCACACATTCTCCAGCTCCAGGAGATAAGCCAGAATCACCTGACAGTCATACTGATCGCACCACAGGAGGAAATACCATGTCTCCTGAAGGAGCGCTCATGACACCGTGCCACCTTGCTTCAGGATGTAAGTCACAGCCATACGGCTGTCCAACTGAAGACAAACCACCTGGTCCCTGACATGAGCCAGAAAGCCCTTGAAAATCAACCGCGCAGCTCTCAGTTCTAAGACATTAATGAGAAGACTGGCTTCGGCTTCAGACCAGCGTCCGGAAATCTCCAGACTGCCCAGAATGCACCCTCAGCCCGTGAGGGACACTGTAAGAGCTTCCTTTCAATCTGGCTAGAGTAGCCGGCACTAACATGAGTTTGGTGAACACCCTTGGGGCCATAGAGATGCCGAAGAGGAACATCATGAACTGGCAACACACCCCGTCGTAAGAGAACAGGAGGAACTGCTTGAATGAGGGGTGTATCGGCACATGAAGATAGGCATCCTTGAGGTCGATAAACGTAAGCCAATCGCCGGGCTGAACAGTGGAGATTACTGAGTGTCTCCATCTGGAAGGATGGAACTTCTATTATGCAGTTCAACCCCTTGAGGTTAAGAATGAGACGGAACCTGCCGTCCTTCTTTGGAACGAGGAAGTATGTGGTGCAAAATCCTACCTGTTCCTCACCTGGTGGTACACACTGCATTGCGGACTTGTCCAGCAAAGCCTGGAACTCGTCTCGCAGAACACCCCACCTTGATCGGACAGGACAGTACCGGAGTATGCCTTATGCCGACAAACTCGGGCGGCCCTCACTTCCACAGTGGTAGATGGGCAACACGAATGGTGGACAGCAGCCAAGGATTTCTCGTTGCCTACTCCCATTCCGGTAGGAAGAGAGAGAGGCGACCACCCACTGTGACATGTGGCAAGGGGGTGTGAGAAGTCCCGTGCAACTCTAGAAGTGACTGGGGCTGCCCCGCAGGTTCAGCTGGCGTGTCTAACGGGGGTAGGGGAAGACCCCCTGTGACCACGAAAAGGTTGCTGTTAGCGAGACAAAGAGGTCTGCTCTTTCCCCTTGCCTTTGGCGGTGCGACTCCTCTTTCTACTCCTGCCAAGCTGCCGAAGCCAACCCGCAGACTTGGACGTAGGCTGCATCCCGGAGGATGAGCTCGCTATGGCAGCGCTGGGGCAAGAGACCAGCGGTTACTCCAGCAAGGCCTTTGAGACAGCATGGCCGCTGCAGCGTCCCGAATGACCTGCTGAGCCCCCAGAAACGGAAGGGCCAGCAAGGTCTGCTATGTTGCTGCTGAGTAACAAGACGTCGACAGCCACAACTTGTGCATCCCCATAACTGCACACATCACCATAGATGCCGCTGACCTCAACGAGTCAGGTGGGCCCACACTGACGGACACACGGACAACTGACGTAACAGAACTGAGCCCGACTGAGCAAAAGGTGGACCCAAATGCCCCTGTTTGGCAGCCAGAGCTTCACCAGAGGCAGCCAAGCCTCCCCCGGGGGCAACCGAAGTGAAAACACACTCATCCACCGGTACCAGGAAAAGCGAATCGTCCCCTTACTGGTAACACCGAACAAGCTCTGGCAAATCAAAGCAAAAGCGAGTACCAACTAGGAGAGGATCCATCACATCTTGCACTAAAGGAGGGAGACTGCAGACTGTGTAGGAGCAAACGCCTCGGAATTCAGCCGAGTCCAGGCAGCTAATCGGCTGCTGCCTGGGGAATACCTTGTGCAATACGCAAGGCTAAGGAAAAATGGAAAGCCTCCTCAACTTCCCTGACGTCCATAGCCTTGATCTCTGATCCCAAACCCGAGTCCGGATCCTCTCAAAAAGAGGGCGCACATCCGGACCCAGTGGATGATCGAGCCACAGCAGAGAAGGAAAAGCCCTTGGCACCTTCCAATCCAGTCCTCTGCTCTCATAAGGAGGGGTGGCACAGTGACCAGAACCCCAGGAATCCTCAACGGACCATGCACCACGACCGTGAGAGGGACTGGGAGCAAACCCTTGATCTCCTGGGTAGCCGAGGCATCCGGACCCGAAGCCAAAGGCAAGGGATCAACAGCTGCCTCCAGGCTAGCGGAGCGAGCAGAGCTTGGCGATCCGCCCCCCCCAGACTATCCATTTACCATCCAGAGTGAGTGAGGAACTCCTGCCGGAAACCTCAAACCGACTCATGGACGAGGGACTTCACCGAGTCCATGTGCTGCTGAAACAACTGCATAATGAGAGACATGTCAAAACCATGACTAGACTGAGAAGAAGAAGGCTGCGACGTAACGGCAGAACACTTAGTTTTACTGCCAGACTTAGCCTTATAATGCTTATTATCCTCCCGGCATTACATGCCGGGGTATATAGTCAACGCCTCATCTGTCCGTTTTTTAGCCTTAGACGGGGGAAGCCCCCAGCCCACCTCTTTATAGAAGAGAAAGTCGGATGCTCTTCTCTTTCAGGCCCAGGGGGAGAAGCCCAAACACAGCTCACACACATCGGGCACATGACCGGCCTTTTAAAAACAGCACAGACACTTGTCATGCTTATCTTGAGGCAGAATGTCCGTCCCACAAGTAGAACACGCCATAAAAGCCTGAAAGCCAATATGCAAGCATAAGCTAATGGCTTACACAGCAGCATATATCCAGCATGAACAAAACATTGAAAATTACGTGGACATCCGCGACATGAACTAATTGGTGATAACGCAATACTTCAACACGCAGGACGCTGACTTCCCACCATGGGAAAGTAACATGTGCGCAACCCATGGGAAAGCCAGCGCAAAATGAATTTGTCACAGACAATATAACTCAACTGCCAGGTTTAATAAAACGTTCTATTCCTTATTAAACAAGCAGATAAACCACACATACAGTAGAGGAAGACTCAGACATCTTCTAATCACCCAAGAGTATTCTCTCAAAATTTTTTCCAGCACATGTCTTGACAGTACTTTGACAGCAGAAGGAATGATGATACGGGCTTGGATGCTTACCTGGTTGCCTGCACATGCACGGCAGAGGGGTGACTCCAAGTGGTGAGGGAAAAAAAAGACTTTTTGTTCATTGCACAATATTTTATTAAAACATTGATACAACTGTCACGTAACATTTTCCAGCAGCAGAAAATGCTCATATGTACCCCAAGGACGATCTCTATGAAAAAGAATGGCTCCTACCTTTAAGTACATATGCCACAAAGTCATTGTCTCTGTGTACAGCCACCAAATTGCCGATATAATACTTTGGTTCCCAGTCATAGTTCACCACAGGGGTTATCTTTACCTGAAACGAACATGGAATATTGCATGAGATCAGTTAAACAATCAGGATTCACCTTTTGATTCAGTTCAGAACCACAGATCATAGTGTAACATATGGCAGTTTACCTTATTGCTACCAGCAGTGGTAACAAGTGACTCTCCCACACGTGTCTCACCAAGGAATACATCAACGTCTCGCCCATACACGCTGAAGCTGTTCTGGTTGTCATTGCCTTGCAGCACTCTGTGCAAACCAAATGATGGACTTCAATACTGAGTCAGCGAGTTTTAAACATGTAATTCATTTAACTTCTCCAAAGACCTGAATTCAGAGTACAATAGAGAGCTTAGTTGGACAAATTAAATGTTCCTCAAAGTAATATCGCCTGTAAATAACCAAACCTGGACCTAACAAACCAGTGGGCGAGAGTGGCAAGTAATTGGGCTGCTATTAGCAATATTCCAGCAATATCATGGTGGGGGACAACAGAAATGATAATCACACATTGCAAACATGTGGGTATATTGGACCCAGGTCTAGGGTGTGATAAGAAGATGTTCTAATCCACTCGGCTACCCCACCACACAATCTTACAAAAGACTTGTCCAGCAATACATCAAATGTTAGCTGTGAGACAAGCAACATGAAGAGACTAATGTGGCTGGATATACATCAGCACTGTTACCTGTCACATGGGATGTACAGGACTCCTATATCATCTCCAAACTGCACTTAAAAAGTCACCAATGTGACAGTATCCTTTAACATAAAGTTTCTTTGTTTGTTATGTAGTGCCACACTCATCAATACTCTAGCAAAATAAAGACAATACAATAAGCACTGATCCATACATTTGGCATACATGGATCTGCAATCACTCACAATCCTTTAGACTGCCTATCACAATAAAGTCTACGGGTAACTAACAAGAATAATCACTAGGACGATGCATCGAACTGTTGATGCAAAAGAGTCTTCTAGCAATTATTCAGTGGTAGAAACAAACACCTATTGATGGTTCAATAGTTTGTGTGAGTATTAAAAGTTTAGTAATTGACTTCCATTGATAAATGTGCAGAGCAAAATACATGAAGTACCCTATTCATTTGTTTTGATTTAGAGTTATACAAACCAGGTACATCTTGCCTTAAAGGTCACATGTAACCAAAAGTTCAAACATAATTAAAACACTTATTCATGACACATAAAATGAATTGTTGATTATGAAAAAACAATCAAACAAAATTAAAACTGCTCATTTCCATCTTTAATTACCTTAAATCAACCTTTTTGACAACAGTGCAAAATTCTCACACACACAAACGAAATTTCAACCAGTCAGAGCAGTGCGTCTCCATGACATAACTGTAGGTATAGATATGAGGGTCTATGCAGAATTCATCTACATTTCAGGGGGTAAACTATTTCGTTTACAGGTTTATACAAACCTGAAATCGCGACAGCTGTTGTGAAAAATGAAAGCTATATGTTCTCATAATCTACTATCATTTAGTTTTGTCTCCTGCTTTGCCTAGTTTTCGAGTTACAACCCTTGTTTTCATAGACGATTCTGTCAAAATCACATGGTGTTGCTTGGTTGTAATCCGTGTTAGGTGGTATAAACCTACTCATTATTTGTCATCATTCACTTGATGCTCAGTTAATGAATGTGTAACAGGTATAATTAGTGGTAACGCCACTTAGATTACCCGACAAAGGCCCCCATTTGGCATTTCTTGTGTCTGGATCGATCAAAGGATTAACCAATAACACGCTGATTGATTAATTAGTTTTATGCAGATGTGTATCTACATTTACTAACCTATACTGAATACACTCTGTCGTGTCTGTGTCTATGTAAAAACAACACCCTTCTTTCAAAGCACTAACCGCCAATAAATTGATTGATTGCTCATTATTGACTAACTAAATAACTTTTTTTAAAGAATGACACATATTATGTAATTAGTTGCCAGGTGTGCTATCTTGGGTGCTATCAATGAGACTATACAGCAATGTGAAAAAACTGAAACGATACATGTTTTCGTATATTAGACTGTTAAAAGACACATCACTTGGGAAATCTGCAGATGAATTATGTATCACTCGTTTTTGTGGATATTGATGGATACATTCCTTGAAGAAGGTAATAGCCTGACATTGCTCTTATAAGTTTAATTTTAATATTTGCATTTTGTTTTTATTAAGTTGTCGTAGCTTTCAACAGAATCATTGTTTTCGTCGTGAAGTGTAATGATGCAGACGACATACACAAGGGCATGCGTGCGAATTATGATTCATGCAAGCAAACCATAAAATGTCTACATGTTACATTCCTATTATACATTCGCAGATCGCTTCTTTTTATTAAGTTTCATAATGCATACATGTATGATATAAAGTACAGTCAGGCCGTGTTAGTCCGGACCCCGACAATCCGATTACCGCGATATCCAAACAATAACTACCTGTTACCAATCTTGTTTACTATGTAAACTCATTATCTGTTGATTCAGTAATCCAGTGCTTCAGTCTCCATATCCGGACGCTAATCAGTGGTAACAGATTAGCTAATTACACACAGTTTTGCTTCACTAATCCGGAGGTACATCAAAAAGGTTCGGATAATCCCTTCACACCATGAGCCCCATTCAGTGGTAATTGTTAAGTGACACCTCCGAGGTGAAGACGTCGTTAGTTTGTGATTTTGATCATTTAGTAGGTCTCACTTTTGGTTAGTTGGAGTAATACCTGTCATGCTTACTTCCTGTATAAAACACTGATCGTGTCAAAATGAGATCAGCTGACGCTTGTCAGTCATAATGGCAAGACCCGCCCCTAGGCGTAAAATATGTGAAATTACTGCCGTACAAAAAAAAAAAAAAAAAGAAAAAAAAAAAGAAATTTGTAGATACAAAGAGAAAACCCGAAAGCCAGTTTTGATCTTATGTGAAACATTTTGGTCAAGAATTCGGACATTCTATCGGCAAGAGCACAATTTCGAACATCGGATATGGTTTGTGATTGGCTACGACCATTTGACAGACAGATGCAATCACGTGGTTCACACATGATCTTACTTTGAGACAATGCTGCCAGGCACAAGTGTGCCAATCACCAACGTGAAAGTTCATTTCATTCACTGCATTTCATCCAGTGTGCCGACCGGCCACAAATGCTTAATCTCCGAGAAGCACTGAGAAAACTGTCTGGTCCGAAGTAAAAAGCTCCACCATTCAAAACTGTTACCGTCATGTAGATTTCTATCACAAGTGAGTTTTGTTACCTGTATGCATAATCTATCCAGACATGATTATACGCACTGATTGGTTATTATATGAATATTCAAGTTGTTATGTCTACAAACTGTAATAAAGTCTTTTGAAACTTGTAAACGTTCGTATATTTTTGTATTGCCATGTCAAATGGAAGTAACTCTACTGTAGTTGTGTTCATAAAAGTTCGTTTCAGTAGTCCGTACGTTTCACGATCCGAACGTTTTTGATGAAAAACATAAGTGTCCAGATTATCGCAGCCTGACTGTAATTAGGATTATGAGACCAAGTATAAAGACGTATTTTGACAAGTGTCTACATACTGGTGAGTGAACGCTACAAACCAAGTAAATTTAGCCAGTGAAGAAATTTATCACGCAGTGTTTTCACTTCGACACCAACCTCAGGTTATGTTACAGGTTGTGTCATGCAAAATCCTTTTTTTTGTTTTGATTCAAATACATATTTAACTACTAGTAGAAAGTAGTTTTGATTTTCTAACTTGATGAAAACAAACAATAATCTCATTAATTCCAATGGATTTGACTTCACGATTTTCAAAAATGGCGGCGCCCTGTCTTAGGGCGAATGCTATTTAAGTTTGTTTTTACCAACTTACAAAAGCAAAATTACTTTCTACTGATAGCAAAATATGTATTTTATTGATGGACAATATGATTTTGCATGACATTGCTTATAACATAACAACTTCACTCTTGGAAGGGAGGTGTAGGTCAATATAATATTGCTTGCAATATTAATGTCACTTCGACCCCACCTTGCTTCCTAGGAAGAAGACCCGTGAAGGTCCCGGGGTAGAATAGGCCTTCAGCAACCCATGCTTGCCATAAAAGGTAACTATGCTTGTCGTAAGAGGCGACTAATGGGATCGGGTGGTCAGCCTCACTGACTTGGTTGACACATGTCATCGGTTTCCAAGTGCGCAGATCGATGCTCAAGTTGTTGGTCACTGGATTGTCTGGTCCAGACTCGATTATTTACAGACCACCGCCATATAGCTGGAATATTGCTGAGTGCGGCGTAAAATAAACTCACTCACTCACTCACTCACTCCTAGGAAGAAGTCTTTATGTTAAAACTTGTGTCATGCAAAATCCTTTTGGCCATGATTCAAATGCATACTTAACAACTAGTAAAAAGTAGTTTTGATTTTCTAACTTGATGAGAACAAATCATAATCTCAATAATTCTAACGGACTTTAGCCAGTGACTTCACGATTTTCAAAAATGGCGGCACCCTGTCTGAGGGTGAATGCTATTTAAGTATGTTTTCACCGACGTACAAAATCAAAATGACTTTTCCCTCGTAGTAAAAAATGTATTTTATTGATGGGCATTAGGATTTTACATGACATTGCTTATAACATAACAATTTCACTCTTGGAAGCGAGGCGAGAGTCAATATAATATTACTTATGATAATATTGTCACTTCGACCACAACCTCGTTTCCGAGGAAGAAAGCGTTATATTCATGCAAAATCCTTTTGGTCAGCAATGTGTGGTAAGTAATGTGTGGTAAGCATATTTCAAAAACTCGATGAAACTTGAACTCCATTTTCTATCCTGGAAGCATGGTAGGGGGCGAACCATCTGACTTAGTATATACCACAGGCTTCCACAACGCTCGCTTCGCACACACTAACAACCAATTTATGCACAAACTACTGGGTCCAGTGGAAATCTGTGCATAGCGACACCATCACCCGACCCAAAGGAGCAACTGACGGCAACACAACAATTCGGCATGTGTTTGGTGACGCCGAGAAATCAGCAAAATGACGAGCTTCCTACACATTTTCTATTCAACCAACTGAAAATCGTTCCTTCTATGACGTCACTGCAGGGCTCTGGCGACAGAGTTACGTAACTAGTCTGCGGTTTTGTTTGCGGGCGAGAGAGAATGACGGCTTTTTAGCAACTATTGAGCCCTTGGTATTAATTAACCATGAGTTTGTTTTTTTTAAAAAAATGGTGTTCCGTTTATGACAAACCAGAAGTCTTTCATATGCAGTGGTAAAAAGAGTACCAAAAAATTGAGTTTAGGCGTTCTTTAAGAGCACAGTGCAGAATAACTGTTGAAACCACTTTTTCCTCCAGTGCAGTGAGAAAATTAGTGAATCGTTTGAACTCCTATTTTGCGGGCTCTTTTTCATTGAGGTTTTTTTCCAACTTTATAGGTCGAATTTGCATTTTTGATGACTTGTTTCAGTAAGTGCATACCGAAAGGTATCAGAGTCTGCAAAGTTGAGTTTTAGGTTGCATGTGATCCTGGTTTCAAGTTTCTTTTAAGTTATTTATATTTCATAATAACTATGCATTCAGTTGGGAAATGACTTCAAATTAGACAATTCAAGGAGACAAAAACCTACTGCAATAGTATTGCAATAGCTGGTCACAACAGACTATCGCAATTGTACATTGCAATAGAATATCGCTACTGCAATAGTTGTTTCCTCCCAATGATCACCCTTAATAATCATGGCAGAAAGTGTAAACATAGTCAAATACACAATGGTCAATTGAGCAGAAACAAATGTCTATGAGCCTTTTCTACAATAACAGCAAGCAAACTTACATCTGTTGTTTTGGTGCTGAACTATACATTGTCATCATCAGTTGGGTCAGAGTTGCTTCCCCTGATGCTGGCAAGTCCCTGCAAAATACACAGTAATCTTTTCAAGTAACCTCCTCAGCAATTCTTTCAAATGTGCCATCCCTATTCTCAATTTTACAACACTGTCACAAAATCAGTTGCAACAGGTGAATAATGCTATTTCTAGTAGTAGAACTTCCATGACGTTTCCAAAGTCACATGCAAAGATTACATATAATATTCTCCTTCTGGGCTCCAAGTAAGGACTGTATTGGCATACATTCAGATACGAAATATGCATGATATAGTAGAAAATACTTAGAAAATTACGAGATATGCACCACACCAATGCTGTACTGTCTCAGAATCACTTACAGACATATTTATCACAAACATGTATATGATTTCAAGCAGTGTCCCATTTTTCTTATTCACATGATAGTGACACATTGGGGTTCCGCTAGTTTCAGAAATCCTAGTTGCTTCAGTTAAATCTCATAAGTCACATTGCTTAAGTGTATGTAAATATTGTGGCACAGAAACAAATTTCAAGTTTCTTTCAGAAACAAGACAGTGCCTCAACGACTTGTAAACAGCAAAGTAATCAAATTGCTGTGTAAATAATGAACAAACGGCTCACAAGTATCACTCACTTGTCTTGTCGTAGTCACACTCCATTAAATTCCATTCAGTAGTTCCCTAAAAGTACTCTTAAAATTTTCAAGTACTGCCATTTTGAAAAAATAAACAGGACATAATTTTGATGTTGAAAAATTATCTAGAACACTGTTACATGATATACTGTTACATGATATACTGTTACATGATATACACACATTATATAACACATGATATACATACCTATCCCCTGTTCCAGGGATATTTCTTCCTGTTCCGAAACTTCCATGTGATGAGCCTGGTAAAGAATTATATTGTCATCACAATCATGGTCAATGTCATAACTAGACAAACACTTGATGATGAACATTCTGAAAACACATTCTCCATTAAGCAAAAGAGAGAGAGTCATCAGATTCTATAAAAACCATAACAGGACTTCACCTAGACTGGACTAAATGGCCCCACATTTCAATTTGTTTGGCAACAGAACATCAGAAAAAGAGATACATTAATAAAGTCATTTCTAAAGTATCCAAAAATAACATTTCTCACTCTTTACTGTCTCTAACATATCATTTACCACCCATTCTTTATCTCTAATGAGAAGAATGGGAGAAAGGGAACTTTTTGTTCTCCCAATGTATTTCTCCTAATGTTTCTCCTAATGAACATGTATCCTTGAAGGTGCTGATATTTTCTAGAAGTATGAGCATCGATGTTATTTCAGGTCTCTGCTTTTGAATTTTGAGTTCTTGTTGTGAATATACTGATTACTAAGAAAAATGTTTTGATTATGTTAAGATTATGTTTTGTGTCTATGGTCGACCGCATAAACGTCGTGACGATCGTGTCGATGTACTCCACAAACTCTGAACAGCAGAAGAGTCTAGAGAATCAAATCATCAGAAACGAAAACTACTTGCAATTTATTGACAACAGGTAAATATATAACTTCCGTACTTGGTTTCAAATTACTACAACACTGTCAAGAACTAAGTATACATGCATGGAATGTATTTTAATGAAACATAAATGTGTAGCAAAGAAATATATGTCATGTCGATCTCAAAATACCACACCGGGTGATCTGTCTAAGTTCAGAGCTTGTAATTCTCTCAAGAGCTGACTTGTATCGGTACTATTCAGAGACGACTGGGCGCTGTCTTGGGTATCCATCGCCCCTTGTGATGATTACAGGAGAAGCAATTAGAGCTAAACAATGCAGATTAATCACATTCGGGTCAGAAAGGTCAGAAGTGTTACAAGATTTTGCACGTGTTTTGTTTACGTCGCCAGCAGGTGCTTCCCGGCTTTCTAAATATGGCGGTTATCGGAAGTCTCGTCGCTGCGAGAATATGATGCGTAGTTATTCTTTTTTGTTCCAAACTGATAATCTTGCAATGCACGTATATTACCTGTTACGGCGGAATGTATTATTTCGACATGATGCTGTGCGGATAAATATAGAAAATGGCAAATCACAAGCCAGGTGATATTGTTAAACTGGTTCTACAATTGCTATATGAAAATATGAATGCGTGTATGGCCTTTTGGCATTTATAGTAGACAGTCACTCAGTCAATATCTCGTTGGTGGTCCACTGTGTCCGTTTCCCGCTTCTCAATCGATGTGTTCAAACTTTATTGTTACACGACTCACTTTGACGCAATACTTTGAGAAAACAAACGCAACAACGACTGCATTTATGAAGTGACGTGGTTGGGTATCAATGCTTCTAACCAGATATGGGAGGCATGTGTTAGATATTCACACCAAACAACCTTTAAAACGGTACTTAACGTTACCCTGCCTGGTGTTTGGCAACAAAATAATAAAAGACTAAGACTGGTGGAATCGGGAGTCAGTATACTGTGCATTGTTATTGCAATCATGTCAAACTGAGACATGGCAACGCTCTTAAACAAAGAATGTTTGAACTAGTATACAAGCACGTTCACTTGAGGTGCTCATCAAACACAATGACGGCACATACCAAACACGCCGACCCACGCCATTGATACATCGATATCACTCGCACTCGCACACAAGCATGCCTTACTATTTCAGTTCAAATTTTTCTAGGTTTATCTAATAGCTTAACTCTGTTAAAATGTATCTCCAACGTCGAGTCACCCTTTTAGACGCAAAACACTGTTTACATTATCACTTCCGTTTAGGAACTAAACATCTTGCTATTTAAAAAACACGGATGATGAATGACAACATTTTACCCACGAATTGTATTCTGAAGGCCTCCAAAGGCCTGTCAGAAAGTGACAGTCGTACGAAGAAAAATGGGGTGAGTAAGTTTAGTTTTACGCCGCTTTTAGCAATATTCCCACAATATCGGGACACAAGAAATGGCCTTTACACATTTCACCCATGTATTGAGTCGAACCCGGGTCTTCAGCGTGACGAGCGAACGCTTTAACCACTAGGATACCCTATCACCCCCGTACGCAGAAAAACAGAAATACACAACATTGTGTATGCGCTCTATTTGAGGGTGTACTTTGCATAATATGCATGACACAGAAAAACGATCTCCTGACTAATCTCTGACTACTTTTTTGTAAAAAACCCGACCTTCCTTTATCCGTGCGGGAGCATATTAGGTGACCATCAGATCATCACGTATTTTGAATGGGACCATGGTTTATGTTGAATATGGTCCTTAAAGTCACCATTACAACCTCGAACCATTGATCTTAACGTTTTGGAACATGCCCTGGAGCCGTAATATAAAGAACTGGGTAAAACTGGTCTTTGTGTGGCAACCCATATCTTGTCGTATGGTGTTTCTATCGCGGTCGGGTCGTCTGACTCACTCACGTGGCGGACGCTGTAAAACTGAAGCTCATGCTGTTGATCACTAGATTTTCTTGTCCAGTCTCGACTAATTACAGACGGTAGCTCTACAGGTGGAATATTGCAGAGTAATGCGTTAAACAACTAGCAAATAATATCCTCCACGGAAATTACACTTGCCTGTCTTTGGAGCAGGTCTTGCATACCTGTTCATAAAAATGTTAGTTTAGATACGTTTGCAGAGAATGTTCGTGTGTAACTGACAAAAGTTCTAGGCTTGTTTCACCAGGGATATTCTACGTCTTCTGTTCTCTGGCTTTTACTTAACCTCTGGGTGTCCCCCGCCGTGATATTGCTGGAATACTGTTAGAAGCGGCGTAAAACTGATTCACTCGCTCATTCACGTAACCTCTGGTGTGATTAATTAGTTATTTGTTTGCCTTATCTGGGCAATACACTTTAAGTCGCACTATTAGTTATGACACTATAGGCCTGCGACCAGGGATTGGTTTTAGGGCACTGGCCGTGATCTCACATGGGCACGTGTGTTGGTTTTTAACCATAACAGATCGAAGGAACGCTAAAAGCTCAGCAGATCCTGGTGTTTGGAAATACCCAGTGGTGGTTACATTTTGACTTTATATGATAATAATCATAAAAATAGTGATAATAATCCCGGCTGTACTAGCATGTTTGTATTTCTACATTTTACGACTTGAAGTTTAATCAATGACGTATAATTACATCTTTTCAGTCGACCTATGATACAAAAAACGCACATTCCAATTATTTGAAGTGGTGAACTAAACATTTCGCTATTGTTATTATAAAAACAAATCATTTGAGTAACCCTTTTTCTTTTCGCGCTTTAATATGCGTATTCTCAAAACAGAAGTTCGAGTTTCAGGGTAGCTAGCTAAACTGTAAATAATACCATCAAATACTCCCTCGTTGTCACGTTGTCATCCATGTCATCATCTTCATCATTCCTACATACATGACCGCCGTGCTATTGCAGGAATATTGCTAAAAGCGGCGTAAAACTAAACTCACTCACTCCTATATACATGTATCCCTTCATGGACTTAGTGTGTCATTTGACGACGCAACTCTGTGGACTTATTTTGAGAGAATCGAACCCGTATCTTCGATGCTATGTGCGTTTTAGCCATGTGACTTCCCCTCCAGCCTAATGTGACAACATACTTACTGCTCCTGTTATATATTACAACCATGCGTATATAATAATGTCTGTAACAAAGTTTCCTGACTCATATACTCACATACAATGTACATTTGATGTAAGGTGGCCGAGCTTCAGTTGGTTTGTTGTATTGCCGGACAATATTCTAGCTATACGGTGGCAGTCTGTACATAGCCCAGTCTGAAGTCAGTGAACAATCTAGTGATTAGCCTCGTGAGCATCGATCTACATACATGGGATACGGTGACGTGTCAACCAAATCAGCGAGTCTGAGCACCCAATCCCATTAATTGTAAACGAAATCAAAACATAGTCCCTTTCAAAGACTGAAGCCTACCGTCCACTTCGTAAGACTTAATTGCCTATTTAAATTTAAAACAGAAATTTTCTAAACATCCCTGGGCTTAGCATCCAGTGCAGCCACGGAGCAAGATTGTACCTACTGACATTCAAGAAACTATTCCAATTTGTTACTCTCATTAGGAGACTGTGTATGATGCTCACAGTCCAGTGGTATGATCCGAGTGAATCTAGGACTCGATTTACCATTAACGGATCCGGGAAACTATAGGGGGCGCAACTCTGTAAATCGAATAGCCGTGGTGGTCGATATGGTTGTGTCATATCACAAATCAGGCCAGGCAATCTTCGCACCTGTAATCGACAGGTATTCACGTGATTATTTAGTAGGTATTTTAGTAGAAATTTCTCATGATTGTGATGTTTATGGTGCCGTATCCTACCAAAGCTCAACAATTCCCGGTTTACAGTATCAATGTGTATTTCTTAGTTATACTATTCGAACCATTTCTGGCTAACAGTATTTCATGGTCGAAAGATATGGCGTAGTGGGACTGGGGCGAGCGAGTGAGTGAGTGAGTGTGATATATATGTAGATAGATATTGTGGGAATGCGGTGTTCGGTCTTCTCGCATGTTATTTTTATGTATATAAGAGCTATCGCCTCACATCTCACATAAAATCTCAAGACCAGCTTTGAGCATGTTGATCATTATACCCAGTCTAGTTCCAGCCGCAAATCGAATATCTGTTGTCGAGAGGTGTATGTTATCGCGTCTTTACCGATATACTCACTGTTGCCTCCGAGTTTTTGTTCAGATGCATTGATACCTTTGTACTGGTCTGTTGATATCACAGTAATAGTTATATTATAGTGCCTTGATATTTGTTGCTTTCACACCTTTTCTCTTACAGCATGATTTCTGGTTTAGTTTCTTTTGAGCTTCAGTTTCGCAATCAGCGCGTAACAGTTTGGATATGTTTGTATATATTTGTCCCTCCAGAATCATTCAGGTCAAGAGCCAGTGACAGTCCGTCAAGAAGGCACTGCAACAAATGTCGGTCACTTGACCGAAGCTGATAACTGCGCAATCATTCATGGATTTCTCAACACATGCCACAAAGACAGGGGTCGGCCCGTTATTCACTTCTGTCCAATGAGCGTGTGTGTACAGACAGAGGCTCAGGCAGCTGACGGCGGATTCAACCGCCCATCTGTGTGTCTCGCAGCAAACTTCAGGGCAGCAGATCGGCCGAAACTGCACGATGGCGAGTCTCGGAAGAAATATCATCAGGAGTAATCAGTTTGCCAGATCGCATGTGAAATATGGTAAGCTTACGGTGCTTTGAGTGTCGTTGTGCTGCATCAATTCTCTGTGATCGGCCTTCCATCCCACAACGTGATTAGGTCAAGTTACGGTTCACTGAACACAGTGCTATTCCTTACGTTGTTTACAGGGTTTTTCTGTGACCAAGTGACTTACTTGTCATTCGCAAGTCGGTAACATAACAGGCGTTATTTAAAAAGCTTGTGCTCAACTAGATCAGGTGTATCTCACTGTTAATTTACGGGGACATCACTGTTAATTCACTGGTATCTCAATGTAAACATGCTGAGTATAATACAGCAGTTGTAAATGTAGCAGGGCGTGGAGTCATCCTACAGATGACATCCTTACCTGGTCAGCTTGCTGACGGGGTTAACCTCTTTGATCATGTACACAAGGCGTCGGACTTCGGATCAGAAGGTCCATCGTTCGAATCCCAGCATGTGACTCGGAACTTTTGTGGCCTATCAACTATTAACCTCATACAATTATGTAAAATTTGATGTACTGCCCTTTCCCATGGCCCCATTAAATGTCTGACCCCAAAACAGGACAGTCTGTAACCGAAGCTCTGTAGTAATTAAACCTTGGCTGATATTATCTCAGGAAATGGGTCAAGTATTATCACATATCTGAAAATACATGTGTGGAAACTTAAAGACATACTATTTGGTTTCTAGGGAAAATTCCCACAAGCCAAACTGAAAACAGACATTTTATGCATCTACGCAATCTGATCTAAAATATATTGCATGCCGACAAGATTTCCTTATGAGCTTAATGAAATGTGAAACACAGAGTTATACACCAGATGCTTCCAGTAGGTTTAATGAGCAGGAATCCATGTCATTAGTTTGCTCATTAGGTGTTATTAGTCCATATAAAACATGCTTTCATGATTGGCAATTGGTATTATTATGCATTAACAACATTATCGTATATGTTGAACTGTGCAGTCAGGAATGAAATTAACAAAGAGGGTGCTTAAATACTTATGGTTTGCTGTGAACTTGAATGGTAGCGAGCAGGTAAAATGTCCAAGAAAAAATATGTGTTTCAAGCTGCAGGAAGTTGTATAACCTTCCAAACTGTTGTGATTTGTGTTAAAAGATGAGCAAGGAAATCGTGGTCATAAGTATAGATGTTTTTACTCAGTAAGTTTTATTCAGAGTGTTTGCAAGATAACTTACAGGTTGTTCCTGAATCAGTTCAGGAGCCACACACTGGAGCAGGTGCTCTTTATGAGGAATATTGTACAGCATTATCATCGTTGACTGGTGCTGAATTAAGTTGTTAAATCCCACATAGATGGTGGCCGTAACATATATGCATCAAGTGAGATTTGCAGAGAGGTTTTACATTTGAATTAGGAGAAATGGTTTCACCATATCTTTGATTGAGCCTGTGACCTTGTATGTGTTGACTGTAGTAACACTTCACAGAAGAAGAGAGTTTTATTTGTATATAAGGCCATTCGCCCTACAGTACAAAATAGTACACAGTACAGATGTAACATGTACAGATATTTGGTAATGATTACAAATATTGGTAACAAATGCAAATATTAGATAACGAGTACATACAATGGGTAACAAATACATATATTGGGTAACGAATACATATAATGGGTAACAAATACATATATTGGATAATGAAAACATATAATGGGTAACGAAAACATATATTAGAAAATGAAAACATATATTGGGTACCAAATACATATATTAGATAATGAAAACATAATGGGTAACAAATACATATATTGGATAATGAAAACATATAATGGGTAACAAATACATATATTGGATAATGAAAACATAATGGGTAACAAATACATATATTGGATAATGAAAACATATAATGAGCAACAAATACATATATTGGATAATGAAAACATAATGGGTAACAAATACATATATTAGATAATGAAAA
Source organism: Haliotis asinina (assembly GCF_037392515.1). Taxonomy (NCBI): domain Eukaryota; kingdom Metazoa; phylum Mollusca; class Gastropoda; order Lepetellida; family Haliotidae; genus Haliotis; species Haliotis asinina. Next base: position 53,730,451 of record NC_090291.1, on the reverse strand, counting down.
CATATAATGGGCAACAAATACATATATTGGATAATGAAAACATATAATGGGTAACAAATACATATATTGGATAATGAAAACATAATGGGTAACAAATACATATATTGGATAATGAAAACATAATGGGTAACAAATACATATATTGGATAATGAAAACATATAATGGGCAACAAATACATATATTGGATAATGAAAACTTATAATGGGTAACAAATACATATATTGGATAATGAAAACATATAATGGGTAACAAATACATATATTGGATAATGAAAACATAATGGGTAACAAATACATATATTGGATTATGAAAACATATAATGGGTAACAAATACATATATTGGATAATGAAAACATAATGGGTAACAAATACATATATTAGATAATGAAAACATATAATGGGCAACAAATACATATATTGGATAATGAAAACATATAATGGGTAACAAATACATATATTGGATAATGAAAACATAATGGGTAACAAATACATATATTGGATAATGAAAACATAATGGGTAACAAATACATATATTGGATAATGAAAACATATAATGGGCAACAAATACATATATTGGATAATGAAAACTTATAATGGGTAACAAATACATATATTGGATAATGAAAACATATAATGGGTAACAAATACATATATTGGATAATGAAAACATAATGGGTAACAAATACATATATTGGATAATGAAAACATATAATGGGCAACAAATACATATATTGGATAATGAAAACATATAATGGGTAACAAATACATATATTGGATAATGAAAACATATAATGGGTAACAAATACATATATTAGATAATGAAAACATATAATGGGTAACAAATACATATATTAGATAATGAAAACATATAATGGGTAACAAATACATATATTAGATAATGAATACATATAATGGGTATCAAAAACATATACTGGATAATGGATACAAATATTGGTACCATGCATATAATGAAAAGCTAGCTGATACTCTGAAGCAGGTGACTGGTATTGATGGAGTATCCCTGTAATGGTTTTCATCATACGTAGCCAACTGATACCAAGCTGTTGTTGCCCAGAATGCAAGCTCAAGTACAACACTTCTCAACTTTTGAGTGCTGCCCTCGAGCCTATTTTATTCACCTTATACACATCTGTCCTTGGAAATCTAATCTCTATCACGACTATGGGTCATCACAGTGAAAGCATTCTTTCTGATGGATTCTCAGTCTACAGTTGATCAGATGAAGTTTTGCACACACAAGATTCAGTGTTGGATGGATGTTAACATGCTCATATTCAACGCTGATAAAACATATCTCTTTCACACACACATGCACAAACACACATATTTCTTCATATATTTGATAAAACATTTCAAGTAAAACATTCCTTTTTATGTTAATCATGAATGTTTTATTCTAGTGATAGTACATAACAAACTGAATTAATGAAGGGACACGCATCCATTCACCAAATACTTGAGTTAATCATAACAGCTTCAGCTAGCACTGTGGAACCAGAACAATAGTTTGGACTAGAACCAGCCACAGCTGGACATAAGAACATTTCACCACAGTTCATCTCATAAATTGTATGTTAAGATGGCATTGATGTGATTTTAATACCTGAACACATGACATTTTATTTATCTTTTGAAATATAAAATTTCCTGCATGTCAGTGTGTCTATCTTTCCCAGCACGGATGCTTCATCTGTTTATGTTGTAAACAAGTGTTTTATTACCAGCAAAACTCCCATCTTTCGTTTTAGTTCAGAAAAACATATCATGACCATTCAACTTTGTTTGAAATACAGGAAAACATGAAACTGAAAGTTTTGAGCTTGAAGAAAAGGAAACAATTCAGACATCCACATATGTTTCATATTTAGATCCATGTTCATAGTGATCAAATATTCACCAAGTAAACAGATGATTTCCATTTTCCAACAGACAACTAATTACTACAATTCAAGCAATATTTCAGCCTTTGTGTTTACATTTTACAACTGTGAGGTGCAAGAGAGCATGATCTTTTGACCAAGATTTCAAAGAATGTCTTCCAAGACTTGCTTAAGCCTTTTTTTAATTTGATTATATGGTTTATGGATATTTTTTTAAAAATAAATGTTATGTCAGTAGAAAGGAAAGAAAAATATGAATATGAAGATGTCATTTACAAAATTCAGTGTATCATTGTGTTATGAGTTCTGACAGTTTGTGTGATTTTCATTTGTAAAATTTGAAAAAGTTTCAGGGAATATATGAAAGGAATAATTTGCTACTTTTTATTTATTTTTTATTATTTCTTACCTCCTTTGGTTTTAGTAGGTCAGTGGCATATATTGGCTAGAAATATGTAAGAAAAATATTTTGTTTCAACTTTCTTCACATTTCAGCCCAGCAGATCAGTAAACCAAGTAATTAAAATATAGGCTCTAGAAATTGTTCAGTTAGAACCTACTGTATTCAAGGCCTCAGTACAGCTGATTTATGTATTTTGACTTGAACCACACTTAATTTATTCAGGGGAACAGTTCACTGGTGTTTGTATATTCTTATGATTATTGTCACGTATGTGCAGTGTGTGAAATAGTTTCCGAATTATGCTAGCCTGGGCTAGCTATGCCTGAAAGGTGCTCATCCACGAAATATTTCATTAGTAAAAAATTTGAAAGTAGACACAGGTTTCATCATTACGCTACTAATAAGATGAACATTATCTGGCACAACTGGATTGTCGTCATGAGCAGCGAGCTAGCAAGTCAGTATCTATTTCCCACACAGCCTGTTTGACAGGATATTTTCATCATTCCGTGAACACGTGATATCATCACTATTTTAACCTGACCACATGCTCATGATATAGTACCAGTTGTACTTTGACTTTCTGTGTTGGTTGTTTAACGCCACCTCTCTATTTCATGTTTTTGGTGACTGTTAACTCCTCTTTTAGCAGATATTTCATATTGATAAATATTCTAAAAAGGTATGTGTCCTCCATATCAGTCAAAGAAAGTCCTGCCTGGAAAGTGTGTCAGTGTAACCAGTTTTATCTTCTCTGTAGTGACGGCATGCACTGTATGCTGTGAGGGCTTATTCAGAGAGAGGCAGAGAGTTTTCAAATTTGTTAAAAACGATTTTAAAATGTTAACTGTTTATGCACATGTGATATGGACAGGTGTGACCTCAACGTAGCATGCTTAGAAGATTTAAAATGCCTCTTTATTTGATTTCTTGAATGAAATCTCTCAATGAATCTTCCCAGAAGCAGAGGATTGTCACTATATTGGATTGAACAAACTGGACTCACCTGATACATAAGGATGACACATATGCATTTTATTTGATTTTTAACATTTTGTTGCATAATATGGCATTTAAGTTTATGACTGATCATTCCAGAATTTACTATCACCGTATGCATGTTCCTTGGAGTGTTAGTTGTCATAGTGAGAGTCAAAATGTATGAACGTTGAAATATAATGTACACTCTGTGAAGATTCATAATCCATTAAACTCACTCAGAAAGAAAATATATTCATATGATTTATTATATCTGTTTTTGTATGTTTTTTACTCAGTTTCATTCACTGACTGCACATATACACTGGCAGACATACACAACTACCAGCTGTGAGATGGAATAAAAGGATACATGACAAGCAGGAGTGTGTATATCCTAAGGTTACTAAACAGGGTATCCTGTGACACTTAATTGGGGAGATGAGGTGATATGGGGTTTAGCAGGGTTTAATGTTTCACTCATATGACAATATGCATACATGTGTATGAGTTGCTGGTTTTATAGTGCTAGCTCACTGAGATACCATGCATGAATACTCCACTCAAACACATTATGCTGACTGCAAGCCAACCAGTCTCTGTTCCACCCAGTAATGCAGAACACCCAGTAATGTCGAGTAAGGACCAACAAGTACCATATTTTAACATCTTTTGGTATTACGTGGCCGGGGATTGCACCCGTGACCTTCCGCTCTCCAGGTAGTCAGTTAATGTAGAAAGTCAGCCATAGTGACAGAGGGTTGTAATTTATTTACATCAAACACTGGATGTCACCAATGTCCAACACAAAAATCATACGCAATGTAAGTATGATTTGGTGCACATACGCCACATGACCAGCTAAATACGGCAATGGCAACTGTGTACGTGGGACTTTCCAACCAGTGAAAGTAGGGCTAGTGACTCATGCCTTGCATGAAGCTGTGTATGTGTTGGAATATTGACTCATCAAGACAGATTACAGATGCTGTATGTAAAGACTTGGCAAACTGACCCGCTGGTAAATTCACAATAGTGGGCTTGATACCCAACTGTCACATCATAATAGAATACAGAAGTACAGAAGTTGTTATCCATGAAAGTATGTTGCCATTTTTATGTGAAATAATAGACATCTGAGTGCATTACTGAACATCTATGTGCAATAGTGGCTGCCAGTGTGATAACGACACCTATGTATAGTAATGGGCACCTATGTGCAATAATGGGTGCCATTGTGATAATGACACCTATGTATAGTAATGGGCACCTATGTGCAATAATGGGTGCCATTGTGATAATGACACCTATGTATAGTAATGGACACCTATGTGCAATAATGGGTGCCAGTGTGATAATGACACCTATGTATAGTAATGGACACCTGTGTGCAATAACAAGTGCCAGTGTGATAATGACACCTATGTATAGTAATGGACACCTATGTGCAATAATGGGTGCCAGTGTGATAATGACACCTATGTATAGTAATGGACACCTATGTGCAATAATGGGTGCCAGTGTGATAATGACACCTATGTATAGTAATGGACACATATGTGCAATAATGACACCTATGTATAATAATGGACAACCATGTGCAATAATGGACACCTATGTGTAACAATGGACACCTATGTGTAATAATGGACACCAATATACCTATGTAATAATGGAATCCGATGTGTAACAATGGATAGTAATATGTAGTCAAGTTTCATGAACTCCAACATATGAGAACTAAGAACTAATTTAAGTTTTCTGCTCCACACATTTTGACCTCATTATAATCTGATCTGGATGGCAGACAAACGAAACCAAAGGTATGGCATGTACATTATGTGTGTGAGCATTACTGGCATTTTTATTTGTATGTGCATTTTATATGATAATAATCCTCTCTACATTTTTCCTTTAGGATCTGATGTTGCAAATGAAGGTGAGCTGCAGACCCTGTGACCATGTGCTCATTCAGTTGTTTGTTGTATTGTAGGTAGTTGTGCAGCATATAGTACAGCACCTCTTCCAGACTTCCCAGTACACAGTTTCAAGCCCCCCACATACCAGGTCAGACGTACTTCACACTCACACATAAAATTGTTCAATGTCAATAGCAAATGTATCAAGTCAGTCATTCATGTGAAAGATTTATTCTTGTGGAGGAACTCTGCTTGTAACTTCCAGACAATGACTGAACGGAATTCTAGTTGTAAACTTTCTGATAAGTTCATTTTGTTTCTAAATTATGTTACCATGGTTACCTTTAATGTGACAAAGATTACTGATATTGATTCATGTATCTAAGCCTCAAGGGCACCATGGCAGTGTAGTAGTAAACTTGCTCATTTATCTACCACATCGACAACCCTAGTGTGATTTCACACTGTTTGAATCCATTCATGGTCTCCTGCAGTTTTGTGATGATGATGTTACTGCAGGCAATTAGGTGTTTTACGAGTGATGTTGAACCTACCAGTAACTCCCTCACTCACCCATCTAAAATATATAGTTATTTTTTGGTAGCTTCACATTAATTCTTTGGAGTTTGTTCCTTTTGACTTTCTTTCTGGCTGAAACAAGATGATTATCCGAATTGATATGTAATAATATGTGAATTTATTCTGTTGTTAGGGAATCAGTGTGGAGAAGTCAAAGGATGTACGAAAGAAGAACCTGAATCCAGGGCTAGTGACGTACTACAGGAAGCCAGTGATGATCCACCAGGGTCACATGCAGTACCTGTACGACACAGACGGACGGCCTTACCTCGACCTGTTTGCTGGCATCGTCACTGTCAGTGTTGGACATTGCCATCCGTGAGTTCGCACAGCAAGATTTAGTCTGCATCCTGTCACGGTAGCTCATTCTCATTGTACTAAGTGACTGTAATGATGCTTATGAGTGGTCAAATTCAAATGGTTTTGTCCGTGTAAGTTCAGGTGCCATGGTAACATCTGCAGAAATGGAACTTATGGTTATGTGTTTCTTTGGAAATACTTCCACTCAAACAATACATTGTGTCCATTGAGAAGGTGATCTTTGAACACAAATGTTGAACAGAAGATGTACCATGTTTCTGGTGTATATGGTGAAAGAACTTTGGCATAGGATACGATATACAGATCATATGACACACTGACCAGTAGAAAGTGGTTGGCGTGTGAGACAAGTACAAATGGCTACAAAATGAAGGGAATTCTTCTGGTCTGTTTACAGGTTTTATTCTTATGGCTAAAATATTTGTGACTAGTGTACAACATTCACTCACTCACTCACTCCAGGCGGACGGTGAAGGCAGCTACTGACCAACTTGGCAAGCTGTGGCACACCACCAACATCTACCTCCACCCCAAGATACATGAGTATGCAGAGAAGCTTGCATCCAAGATGCCGGGCAACTTGAAGGTGAGGCAGTGATGCTGGGCAGTTATGTAGAAGTCTTAGTGTTACACCGCACTCAGCAATATTCCAGCTATATGGCGGCGGTCTGTAAATAGTCAAGTCTGTATTCAGTGTACAAATGCTATTATTTGCCACATTAATGAAGCTGCAAAATTCACTCACTAACTCAATTATAAAAATCTAAAATACCTCAGACCTGATGCTAGTAATTTAATTTGCAGGTTGTTTGTTTTACCAATAGTGGTTCTGAGGCGAACGACCTTGCCCTTCATATGGCTCGTTTGTACACTGGTGTGTATGATACTATATCTCTGAGGTATGTACAGATCATTTTATAAGACCTGACAAAACAAGTTGTTTCACAGTTGAAAGAATAGTTTTTGACATTGATTGCCTTATGGCATCTGAAAGGAAACTGTAACCCATGCTTCAACCCTTCCCTAGTCATTCGTTTACACTCACTCACTCACTTACTCACTCACTCACGGTTTTACCCTTCCCTGTTCTCAAATCACTGGTTTACATTCTTCCTTTATAACCTCACAGTCTAATAACTTCTTGTATATCTTGTTGGATGTCATTGTGACCCATTCAGCATGGGAGGGTGCTCATTCTATCAATCACTGGTGTGAATGACTCAGCCTTCTTTCCATACCCAATATGGCTTTTATGCTAGTAACTTCATCAACTTTTAGAAAAATATTCACCACCTACACATGTTATTTTCCCAAAATATTTAGTTTTATTTCATTCAAAACATAACCTGTCATGAATAATTTCAGGAACGCTTACCATGGGATGAGCCCCTACCTGATGGGTCTGACAGCTATCTCCACTTGGCGTTATAACACACCCACTGGATTCGGTATCCATCAGGTCAGTGGTTAAAGAGAACACTATCAGGTCAGTGAATAAAGAGAACACTATTTCTAACTTTTACATTAAATCAAATGCCATATTAAAATATACATCCAGTCTTATGAAAAATGATGCCAAGACAAAATCCCAGTTTTGATAAGAACTGTTTTGTGTCCATTGGACCTGTTACCATGGCCAGAGAGGTGGAGTTACATACCTAGTTACAACGCTTCATCCCACCTGATACAGCAGTTAACACTCTTCCAGGCAATGAACCCAGACCCGTTCCGTGGCCCTTGGGGTGGAGCTAGGTGTCGAGACTCTCCATCACAGGTAGGTTGGCATTAATAATTGATTAAAAACATTAAACTGATTCTGTGATATCTGATTGGCTAACAGAGCAACATATTTTGCATTTTAGTAGCCCACACCTGGTGACAGATTTATGTTTTTGGTTTGGTTGACAGTGGAATATGCAGGTTTGGTACAGCAGTTTTGTGTTGAATGGTGACATATATTGTACTGTTGTCTACTGTTTTCATTTTTTAATGATTAGCACAGCAATATGATGTGATGTTATTAGTGCAGACATGTTAATAGTAACTTACTGTTGCATGTATGCTAATCTTTCAGTGATATTCCAAAAATATTTTAGTGAGCTGCAGAACGTTATTTTGATCACATTCATGTAATGCAGAACAACTTGAACAATTTAGGCAGTTATAGTTTTGTATGTGAGTTTCAGAGACAGCAAGTGACACAGGTTGAAATGAGAATGGGGTTCAGTTTCTGAGTGTGATTTCAATATTGATTCTCATTTTCTTTGAGTGACACTAGGAAGTTAGTGTAATAAACGAGGGCGATAGTTCTATGGATGTACAACTTCTATACGACAATATATTTCACATTTCAGTTCAAATATAGTTATATTCTGCAGAAAATAACACATATGCCATTTAATACTACTTGTTGATACTTTCAAAGCACTTTTATGATCATGTATAATAATAATATGTGACAATTGTGTTAAATCTGACTATTGGTCCCCAACATCCAGTGCTTGTTACTAAAGTAGGTGGGTGAGTCAGTCAGAATAAAGTCAGACCCCTCATAGCGCAGTGGCTATAAAGGGGTGTCTGTCTATGACTTTGTCTTCTATTCATTTCCATTCATTCTTTTCACTGGTTCCAGCTTGCCGTGTCAGCTCTTTTAGTTGTTGATGAGTGAGCAAATCTTAAGTCATCAGAATTTGTGGCTTCATACAGTATTCTGTTAAGATTTTAGTAATCAGTCATGTTAGTCATGCAACTGGTTATATTTTATATTTTAGTGCAGTCACTGATGTATGATATTGGAAAACAGAGACATTGTTTGTGTGTTTTGTTAGCATGCTGTAGCAATATTATGTATTTTATTCCAATGTTGTGTCTATTGCTCCTGGCCTAATAGGTTGGCAACAGCAGGTTGGAATGTTGTGCCACATGTTGTGTTACCATTATATTTCATGCAAATTATTATCAGGACACTAGCTATACACAGACGTCTGATATGATTTAATTAACTGATAAGTGGTCATATTTTATTATAGATTCTATCGTAGGAGATGAGTTATGTCTGATATATTTTTACTGGTATAATCAGATGGACATCTCTCAACTGTGATCTTACGTACTGTACTCTTTCTGTGTAAATCAGTTGGGTCTAATTGATTTGGCACATATCCTATAGGCTGATTGTTTAAGGGACAGACTGTGAAACATAGCTAAAATAGCTAAAACAGGAACTAAAGGTTAAGCTTCAACATGCCAGACGTTTATGAATGTGCATGAAAATCTAATCTTTTCTGTTCTTTGACTAAGGTTGTGCCCAGCAGTTGGGAAATGACTATGTTTGCAATGAAGAATCCCAAAGAATTATTTGACATCACCTTTTGTTCTTATACTGGACATAATCAAAGTAGAAACCTGATGTTGTGGTTTCATTTTTGTTTTTGTCACCTTATTTGGGATGGTATATTGTCTATCTATCCATCCATCTATCCATCAGCTATCTACCCTTACTTCCATCCATCAATCCATCCATCCATCCATCAGCCATGCACCCTTCTGTCATCTATCCATCCATCAGCCATGACCCCTTCTATCATCCATTCATCCATCAGCCATGACCCCTTCTATCATCCATTCATTCATCAGCCATGACCCCTTCTATCATCCATTCATCCATCAGCCATGACCCCTTCTGTCATCCATCCATCCATCAGCCATGACCCCTTCTGTCATCTATCCATCCATCAGCCATGCACCCTTCTGTCATCTATCCATCCATCAGCCATGCACCCTTCTATCATCTATCCATCCATCAGCCATGCACCCTTCTATCATCCATCCATCCATCAGCCATGACCCCTTCTGTCATCTATCCATCCATCAGCCATGACCCCTTCTGTCATCTATCCATCCATCAGCCATGACCCCTTCTATCATCCATCCATCCATCAGCCATGCACCCTTCTGTCATCTATCCATCCATCAGCCATGCACCCTTCTGTCATCCATCCATCCATCAGCCATGACCCTTCTGTCATCCATCCATCCATCAGCCATGCACCCTTCTGTCATCTATCCATCCATCAGCCATGCACCCTTCTGTCATCTATCCATCCATCAGCCATGCACCCTTCTGTCATCCATCCATCCATCAGCCATGCACCCTTCTGTCATCTATCCATCCATCAGCCATGCACCCTTCTGTCATCTATCCATCCATCAGCCATGCACCCTTCTGTCATCCATCCATCCATCAGCCATGCACCCTTCTATCATCTATCCATCCATCAGCCATGCACCCTTCTATCATCCATCCATCCATCAGCCATGCACCCTTCTGTCATCCATCCATCCATCAGCCATGCACCCTTCTATCATCCATCCATCAGCCATGCACCCTTCTGTCATCTATCCATCCATCAGCCATGCACCCTTCTATCATCCATCCATCAGCCATGACCCTTCTGTCATCTATCCATCCATCAGCCATGCACCCTTCTGTCATCTATCCATCCATCAGCCATGCACCCTTCTGTCATCTATCCATCCATCAGCCATGCACCCTTCTGTCATCCATCCATCAGCCATGCACCCTTCTGTCATCCATCCATCCATCAGCCATGCACCCTTCTATCATCCATCCATCAGCCATGCACCCTTCTGTCATCTATCCATCCATCAGCCATGCACCCTTCTATCATCCATCCATCAGCCATGCACCCTTCTGTCATCCATCCATCCATCAGCCATGCACCCTTCTGTCATCCATCCATCCATCAGCCATGCACCCTTCTGTCATCTATCCATCCATCAGCCATGCACCCTTCTGTCATCTATCCATCCATCATCAGCCATGCACCCTTCTGTCATCTATCCATCCATCAGCCATGCACCCTTCTGTCATCCATCAGCCATGCACCCTTCTATCCATCTATCCATGCACCCTTCCATCCATCATCCATCCATCTACACATATATCCATCTACCTATCTTTCCATCATCTACCCTTTCATCCACCCATCCTTCTATCTAGAGCCTCACTATTGACCCAGGTGTTGCAATGTATGTCACGGTGATATTTATAGACAATCCGGTCATGTAACTGCGCTGAGGGTCACTGTGAAGCGTCCGACCTGTACGTGGAACAGCTTGAAGACACCATCCGATTCTCCATGCCTAAGGACAAAGTGGGGGCCTTCTTTGCTGAGTCTGTGCAGGTACATTCACACAAAAACAGTTGTAGATGATACAATATGTAGATGTAATAATGATCCAGGCCTTTCAGACTGTGTGTAGAACATGGTCAAGCTGATGGCAGTCTGTTCTTCTTACGAAATAATTCCAGATAAAATGTTTGACCTTATAAGTGTATGATGTCTCAGGCTTCCATTTGGATGTTGATTTGTTACAGTAAACACATTCTTGTCTGGAACTATCCATACATTTTTTATCAGAACAGAGTGGCTTGTTTTGTTGAAGTGCTTATGGATGGCCAAGTATGACAATTTCTGCATAGTAGTCTCCCTTTAATGTGCCAGTATCCAGTGATTCATTGTTGTGTGTTTTGACTTTGACTAAATCCATGAGTTATACCATTGTGGTGAAGTCCCATGTGCTACATCACTTCAAAACTTCATCGCATAACTTGTGCAATAGCACTGAATTAATGGTGGCACTGAACCCATTTTCTGTTTTGTTATAATCCATACACTTATCTTCTTTTGCCTTTCCCTAAAGGTGACTTAAAATCATTCAAGTAATTCTTTGAAGAAAAGAGCAATCAAAACTCTTTGTATGATAACATTTCAGGGTGTTGGTGGTGCTGTACAGTTCCCCAAGAACTACCTAAAGCGAGCATTTGAGCTGGTTCGCTCTAAGGGAGGGCTCTGCGTGTCTGATGAGGTAGGCCTGCAGACTTCCTGCATGCACAGAACTAACTTGATACTGCATCGTAGTATCATGTCTATCCCTAACCCTGATCTGTAGAATTTATAAATGTCAGCAGAATTATTTTCAAGTAGTCTTGTTTCTTGATTGCAAAGAAGATGTTGGAAGATTTAAGTGAATTTCATCATCAAAATATTTGGAATTCATTATTGTAATATAAATGTGCTAGACTCAGAATGTGCTGAAATATTTTGAGGCTTGGTAAACTGCCAGCAAACACATCAGTGATTTGTTACTTTCTGATGGATAACCAATGGCAAATTATACCTCTACCTTGAATGGAGCAGCACTCTGATGCTGGTGTAGTGTTTTTAAAATATATATTTCACAGGAAATGTGATCTGTCTGTTTAGGTGCAGACAGGATTTGGTCGAATGGGCAGCCATTACTGGGGCTTTGAGACGCATGATGTCATTCCAGACATAGGTAATACTTGTTTACCTCCATATTACATGCTGTCACGTCTTGTTGAGGTGAACAGTACACAGTCCTCTATAATTTTCTAATAAGTGTTGCATACATTTGAGAACAGTTTCATCTTACCTGTGATGGCAGTTTTCCATATTTGCAAAATTTGTTCTTATACTTGTGAAGCACTAGAACCGAATTTTGTAACTTTCTAACACAAGTCATGTCTTCTATAAATGTTGATGGTTCTTGTTTTTCTGAGTTTGATGAGGATGACGTTCACCCTGTTCCAGTTACCATTGCAAAAGGTATGGGGAATGGCTACCCCATGGCAGCTGTGATCACGACTCCAGAGATTGCTGCCGTGCTGGGGAAGGCACTTCACTTCAACACATTTGGCGGCAACCCAGTAGCGTGTGCAGTTGGATCAGAGGTTCTGGATGTAAGCATGCAGCGAGACGTCTTTAGTCCAAAACTCTGTCTTTCTACTGACTTTATTTGGAACATGCCTCTTTATTTTGAAACTCTTCTGTTGATGTTTTAACCCATGGTTTGTAACATAAACACTTAAAGTTACAAAGGGATGAGTATAGTCCATGGACCAGAGTTTCGAGGCTCTCTTAGTGCTCAGAGAGTCTTAAGTGCCATACATTTAGCTTAATGTACAATGATGTTAATGCTAAGAGAGCTTCGAAAATCTAGGTCAGGATTAAAGGGGTTTTCCCTTAGGATGTTTCTGGTTGTTATACAAGCAGTATTTATGGTACAGTACCTCCAGGTTATCATAATTTTTGGCCAGCATCAGTTGTGACAAATCCTCATCAGGTGTAAGGTGGTGCATCTGAATCTGACAAGCCATGATCCAGGTTTTGTTTTGACACCAAGGTGATAGATGATGAGAACAGACAGAAGCACTGCGCTGTGGTTGGGACTCGCCTCATACAGAAACTCCGGGATCTGCAGGAGGAGTTTGACTTTGTTGGTGATGTTCGAGGCAAAGGACTGATGATTGGTGTGGAGATGGTCACTGACAAGGTGAGCCCTACTGGATTGAGTGAGTGAGGTTTCACACAGCTTTAGCAATGTTCCAACAATGTCATGGCGGTGATGCAAGAAATGATCTTCACATATGGTACCCTTGTGAGGAATTGAAAATGGGTGATGAGACAATGCTTTATGGACTTGGCAACCCCACCTCACCCAGTAAATTCATGTGTTCATGTACTAAATTGTTTATTGTTGAATGTAACATGAAATGCATGTCATTGTTTCCTGTTATTTCCTGTACTCATTACAATGCATTTATTTGATGTCCTGTTGCCATGGCACCCTTCACATACAATGAAATCTGGAAAATTGTTTGAACAAAAATAGGACAGTTATCAGTAAATAACTGTTCAGTTCTCCTGCAAGAAGACGGAAAGTAACTTCCCAACATTTAAGCCCATTGGTACTGTCTGTTTTATATGACATCATGTTGTTCTGCAGAAATCTAGGAAGCCGATGTCAGGAGACGATGTAGGAGACATCTGGGAGGACACCAAGGACATGGGCATCCTGTTGGGAAGGGGAGGACTGTATGCAAATGTAAGATCGTTCATCCTTCACAAACAGTCTTTAAATTATTTGCCCTTCACAGACAGTCCTAAGATCAGATGTGTCAAACTGGGAACATGTCCACCATGAAACAGTGACAGAAGGTCTATATGGAAATTATACTGTTTATATTTTTTTCATCAACCCACCCTAAAAGTTAGGACCAAACAAATAATAAACTGAATCTCCCTGATGTTCATTTCAGAGCTTCCGGATCAAACCACCAATGTGCATCACAGATGAAGATACCGATTTTGCTGTTGCCATCATGAGAAGAGCTTTTGAGAATTATGCTGCCCGCCAAAAGTAGTCATCAAATTTGAGCGAATATGCCAGTATTAAATTGGTCTTCATGCACCCGGAGCACAAGGTTTTGACTGTTATAATAATCTGTAGATCTCTGTATTGTAGGAATGGTTGCCATTTTCAATAAATAGAGATCACTACCTCAAGTCCTTCTGCTGTGTTCATGGTCAACAAGAAATGGTAATCCCAAATACAGCAAATGTTACAGAAATTGTGAAATTTTTAATTCATTTCTGCATGTCATGCTAAGTATACTAAGTACTAACATGACCTTTTTCTATTTTGATGTCTGATTGACAGTACATATGTACTTAGAATGTCTTCAGGTATGGCCTGAGTTCAACATGTTATAATGTTCAGCACAAACTATCAGGTGTAAGTGGTCGTATTGTCACACTATTCACCAATACAAAGTGTCCGGGTGAAATACATTGACCAATAGTCAAACTATCACACTGGTCAGTGGAATGTTTTGTCAACTAGTTTTATCTAACTAGATTGCAGAAATGAATGTGAAGCACATGGCCATTGACTATGATGTCAGTGCATTGTTACCTCATTGTGTGATGTCATAGCACGATATGATGTCATCCATGGTATGCCTGGATTTAAATACATACCATTAATGATATGGTTATGTGAAGTTAAGTTGCTCAATGGAATGCACAGTGACCACATTTTCATTAGTATAGAGACTTAGTTGATGAGGATTTTGAAATACCTTTGAATAATGTGCAAGCCAGATCACAGTAAGCTACAGTCACTGAGTGGAATACCAATATCCAGATTACTCAGAATGTGTACTTGGTATCATGGTATTTGTAACCTGTCAACTAGCCCAGAGCTGTTCTGCTTCCATAATAAATAATAAAAAGCATTAACGAGTATGTATATGTCAGCGTTTTGTGCTTTTTCGGATTTAAGTGTCCAAGCAGCTAAATCAGATGAAGCTGGAAAACATATGATATCTTTATTGATGATTATGAGAACCATTTTCTCTTTAGAAACAAAAATAGTAATTTTCATTTAGTATTTTCAAAATATGAATGATTTTCTTTTTCTGTTCTTAACAGTAGTTCCTTAATCATGCTACTTCTTCTTTGACTTCTGCTGACTATGCATTTTAATGAACATGGAGAAGTTTGTTGATCATTTAATGTAATTTCCTGATGTCTCCCTGCCTTAACACCGTCCATATGCATTTCTCAGCAAGTACATATAGATGTGTAATCTCAATCTGATATCCTCAAAGTGTGATTTTGGGGATGTGGTTATTGCTTTGTTATGTCTATATGGTGTGTTAATGATGAATTTCAATCATTTTCCTTTGTTGAGTGTAACAGAATTTACTGTTGAATGTTGTCATGCTTTGTACACGTTTCCTGATTATTCCAAGTTGACGTCCAGGCAGTATATATTGTTATCAATGCCACGTGTTACAGGTTTCATATGATAGTATAGAATAACGAAGTCTATAGCAGATCTCCAGATAAGGTTTAGCTCAAGTGAAAACTGTACCCACTGTATTTTTTGGAGAGGGTATTATGAATGTGGAGTGGGTATTTCATTTTCCATTAACCACTGCTTTCTAATATGCGAGTATTCCAGTCATTTTACACACTTAACTGCATGTACTAAAAAGGTATGTACTACCTTAATTCAGACCTAAGAAAAACAACTTAAGTATGATGGAAAGGATTTCATGAAAAATCATGTACCGACAGTACAACACTAGTCCTATACTTAATGTACAACGTCATAACAACTGATGTCTTTTTCGTTACACAAACAGTTTTGATAAATTTATTCTGTATGCATATGTTTTAAATTTTTTTGTGTATTTAATATTTCCAATGCATAATTGGTATGCAAGAATTATCTTTCAAAGCATAATTGGAAATCTCCTATGCTTATTTTACCCAGATGCACAGTTTATATGGGCCTCTGTCTACAGGACATGTTTGTTTACTGGTGTGTTTTAATGGTTACTTTTTGTCTCCATGGAAGTGAGATGTGTTAGATATATGGATGAATCATGTACAGTAGAAATAGACACTTCAAAAGTATGGATGAATCATGTGTTATGTGACTGAGAGACGTACAAATGTGAGGATAAATCGCTGCAAGGAATACACACAGTTAAAGGTGTACAAATGTGAGGATGAATCGCTGCAAGGAATACACACAGTTAAAGGTGTACAAATGAATCACATACTCTACACAATAGACAATTACAGGTGTAGTAATATATCATGTGATATATGAATGAGACAGGTGCAGATGTGTGGATGTCTCAGGAACTGTGAGTCCCGATCCACTAAGCTTTCCTAACATTACAACATTTTGTAGTTCTGTACTTTACTTTACTATTTTACTGTTAGACAGTATTTGGAGAAATAAACTGTAAGACACTTGATTTTCTATGGAGTTTGTTTCCATGCCTATGTTCTTTGGCAGTCTGTCTGATAGAAGAAAAAGTTGGAAATATAAAATGCCAGTGCTGAACCAGTCCCAGAGGTCCGGCTAAACGTATTCAGTCGTAAAGACAAATCATCAATGAAAAATATATGAACCCTTCACTGCAACAGCCACACATGGGTTGATACAATCTGTTTACTACTATCTCTCACTGCCATTTTGTTTTGTTTTTTTGTTTGTTTTTGTGTTGTTTCCTCTTACACTCATCAATATTCCAACTGATAGACAACAGTCAGTAAATAATCACGTCTTGATCAGACAATGCATTGATCGAAAGCATGAGCATCGATTTACATAATTGGAAAACCAAAGCCTGCTCCTCACCAACACCACCTCAGTGATGTAACAGCTTCACACACACCTCATGTGGAAGGCCTTCTGGCTATATCACTTTAATTAACAAATGGTTAAATCATAAGACACAGTGGCAGTATATAACACACAGTTAGTGCATAACTGTTAGCAGATAGTGAAACAGTTTGTGGAACTGCTTGAAACACAAGCTATTAATGGTATATTGATGGTATGAAGATGTTACTGATATATTGGTGGGATGTGTAAAAGTAAAAAAAAACTTTTAAAACATGAGCACATATTGACCGTTCATAATTTATGGCTAGTGGGGCTGATGATGATTTTTATGGAGCTCCATGTACAACACCTAAAAAAACATAGGTTGGCTACCCACCGTCGCTGCATGTAGGACGCAACGACAATTAAGAAACGTGACGCCATAGCATTGTTCATGACGTGACGTCACATGACAAAGTGATATTTTGCCCAAGGGCATCGTATGAAAAATATGAACCCCGATATGTTTGCACCTGTAGGTAATAAACTCCGTTATCTTCCACGAGCGGGTAATAAGGACATACACGTTGATGCACAAGCGCTTGAGGATATTATGGGTGTACACACAGGCGAGAACTCCAGGACATGTTGACAGGCTCAAAAACGAAAACACTGCGCATACACACAGACGAGACCATTTGTAGAGAACACATCTTGATACACACACTTGTCGATCAACTCAAGTAACTACCTCATTGGAAACAATTCCGTCACGAGCTAGTATTTGAACTCTCACCCCTCTTCAGTTAAACCAGGGAGACTATAGATATGTGTTGTAGATTATCCTTGGTTAAACCTGTCATAATTTCTTGTATGCACTTTCTCGTAGTTTCATTCTTTCTGGCCCATAAATGAAATGTTTATTTGAGTTCTTTTAAACCAAGATATTAACGAGATATCGATTGTTCAAGAACGTGGTTTATGTTAGAGATAAAAATGAAAATACATTAAAAAGGGTTGATGAAAACAGGTGCTAACACTTGGAGGCACGAATATAGTGACGCATCTCTTTTCATTCCCTATTCTCTGGTAGCGTCAAAACCCGTTTCTACATCCACAGGAAACCTCTGTCAACAGCAGAGTTACACCCATGCAGAGAAACTTATTGTAAGGTATGCACCTCACGGAATCTCTTCCTGGCGCTAATGAAATGATAGCACATGCAAAGACAAATGTTTCATGATGTGTTTCAACAGTTCATAGGCGCACCCTGGAAAATGAACCACACCACAGCAGGGTGTTTACAAGTGCAGACGGTCAGTAACGAGTGTGTCCTCCTTGTGCATCGATGCAGGCCTGTCGCCTTCCCTCATTGAGGCCAACGTCGACGAAGGTCCTGGGGATGGACATTTCACATTGAAAAAGGATTATGATCCTGCAGCGTTGTTGAAGGATGACGTCGCATCCAAACATTTTCAGTGGGTGACAATAAATCAGGGGAATTGCGGGTCAACACTTGAACATGTTGCACAATATAATACTTCTGTGCCCTAGAGCAGCCAGTGGTCTGGTGGTATCGTGTTGATCGAAACGTCACTCCTGCACTTCCGTTTGCAATATCCCAGCTCGGTACTTCACAACATTCCGGTTTCCCTCAGTCACTCCTGCACTTCCGTTTGCAATATCTCAGCTCGGTACCTCACAACATTCCGGTTTCCCTCAGTCACTCCTGCACTTCCGTTTGCAATATCTCAGCTCGGTACTTCACAACATTCCGGTTTCCCTCAGTCACTCCTGCACTTCCGTTTGCAATATCTCAGCTCGGTACCTCACAACATTCCGGTTTCCCTCACTCCTGCACTTCCGTTTGCAATATCTCAGCTCGGTACCTCACAACATTCCGGTTTCCCTCAGTCACTCCTGCACTTCCGTTTGCAATATCTCAGCTCGGTACCTCACAACATTCCGGTTTCCCTCAGTCATTCCTGCACTTCCGTTTGCAATATCTCAGCTCGGTACTTCACAACATTCCGGTTTCCCTCAGTCACTCCTGCACTTCCGTTTGCAATATCTCAGCTCGGTACTTCACAACATTCCGGTTTCCCTCAGTCACTAACGTCACTCCTGCACTTCCGTTTGCAATATCTCAGCTCGGTACCTCACAACATTCCGGTTTCCCTCAGTCATTCCTGCACTTCCGTTTGCAATATCTCAGCTCGGTACTTCACAACATTCCGGTTTCCCTCAGTCATTCCTGCACTTCCGTTTGCAATATCTCAGCTCGGTACTTCACAACATTCCGGTTTCCCTCAGTCACTCCTGCACTTCCGTTTGCAATATCTCAGCTCGGTACCTCACAACATTCCGGTTTCCCTCAGTCACTCCTGCACTTCCGTTTGCAATATCTCAGCTCGGTACTTCACAACATTCCGGTTTCCCTCAGTCACTCCTGCACTTCCGTTTGCAATATCTCAGCTCGGTACCTCACAACATTCCGGTTTCCCTCACTCCTGCACTTCCGTTTGCAATATCTCAGCTCGGTACCTCACAACATTCCGGTTTCCCTCAGTCACTCCTGCACTTCCGTTTGCAATATCTCAGCTCGGTACCTCACAACATTCCGGTTTCCCTCAGTCATTCCTGCACTTCCGTTTGCAATATCTCAGCTCGGTACCTCACAACATTCCGGTTTCCCTCAGTCACTAACGTCACTCCTGCACTTCCGTTTGCAATATCTCAGCTCGGTACCTCACAACATTCCGGTTTCCCTCAGTCACTCCTGCACTTCCGTTTGCAATATCTCAGCTCGGTACTTCACAACATTCCGGTTTCCCTCAGTCACTCCTGCACTTCCGTTTGCAATATCTCAGCTCGGTACCTCACAACATTCCGGTTTCCCTCAGTCACTAACGTCACTCCTGCACTTCCGTTTCCCTCAGTCATACTCACTAGGGTCCCTACTTGGGTCCCATCTTGGATCCCAAAACTGGCTTTCAGCTACAGACCCGTGAAGAAAGTATACGGAAACTTAATTTTCGGACTTCATTTTCATAGACTTGCATTTTAATTTTTATTTCAGTGTAGCGTAAATATTTTTCATGAAGTGAGTTTGGGATAGATCTTTGAAAAATTTTACAGGTAGATTTGAAATCATCTGTGCTCTGCGTATATAATTTCAGTTCAATTTCCTGATTAATATTTACCCAATGTCATCACATTTGTCAACTGACATGGTTCCGCAATGTACAATCCCATCTTAAAGGAGTCACCGGAACAGTACACATCTTGATTAAATTGTTGCCATTCTATAAATAAATCATGATAAATTAAACAGAAATTATATGATTGTAGGTTAGATTTTAATTAAATCCATGAAGATTATTTATGCTACACTAAATTAACATGTAAGTCTATGGAAATCACGTTAAGTGTCTGAGTACTATTTGCACAGCTCTGTGTACTAATGTTTTTCGTAAAAGGCGACTGTCGAGATCGAGTGGTCAAACGACACGTTGATGGATGTCAAGGTTCGTTGTTTTGCTTGTCTGGTCCAGACTCGATTATTTACAGACCTGCCGTCATTTAGCTGAAATATTGCTGAGTGAGGGGTTAATCAACAAGGCAAACATAACAATGTCCTTGTGTTTGCGGTTTTACCAAAACAGTCTATTTCCAAAACCTGCACCACGTTTGTATATCCCCTACATCACTTGACCACACCTAATACTGACTAAAGAGGCCTAAATCCTACTCACTCACTTACTCACTAAGTTACATGAACTCTATCGATTTGTGAACTGTGAAATATCATGGTATTCAACTGTAATATTTCTCATGCATCAAGTCCTTGAGTTGTTTATCAAAATTAGCCTTCTATTTTTGTTATGGGGTTAAAGGTGACTCAATCGAGAACGGTGTCGCAGTTCCTTACGGGAAGTTGTGTCCCTTGGTCAAGAATCATTGTGTGGGTTTGAATCTAGGTTCGTCCACACTATGTTCCTCGGTTAATTTTGGAGTTTGCGTTTGTTCATTTGGTTAGAATTGTTTTAGATTTTCATGTTTTTTAACAAAAAAACAAACAAACAAAAACTAAAAGCAAAAAAAACCAAAACAAACAAACAAACAAACAAACAAACAAAACGGCGCATGAATTAAATTTGATTACAGGGATGTAATTACTATCTGATACATGGGCTACGTTAATTCCACAGCACACTGATTGGATATAATATTTGGAGGCAAGAAGTGTTCGGATATCATTTCTTGTGTTCCTTTCTCTTTTAAACCAACTGGACGTCGCCACAAAGTAATGTACATACTATATATAAGCATATCAACGCGTCTTTTGTATGAATGCGCGGGTCGCACACACTTCACAAAGCCTAGATCATGTCCGAGCAAGAATATTTTAGCATGGCAATTTAAAATATACATTTAGATAAACAACTGGCGGTTTTCAGAAAAAGCTTGCCAAGGGCAGGTAATTCCCATCGACTAAATCTAACGAGAACGTCATGTAACGGATATAAACACTGATTATAGATCGAGTCAGTGTCGACACGGATTTGGAAGTCAGTCACCCTTGTATCAAATGCATGATTATTGAGTAAGTATGTCACTTGTGGTTATCTCGCTGACCAGTGCCTGTCAAAAACATCCTGAAGCAAGATAATGGTTGTCAGGTAACCAGGTAACTAATCTTCCATACCAACAAACTAGGATTAGGAAATGAAACGGAGAACAAACATTTTGCCCCGCGTACGAGGTCCACAGTATATGGTCCTTTGAGTGATATTACGGAGACCATATAACAGATTCTATTATAATGGTTTCTGAAATAACGCTGGTTCCTTGAATATATACCTACCCTATTTTCTCAACACTGTTGCTAGGGTAACGAGTATAAAACACTCAATCAGAGTCATGATCTAGTGAATATCAAACATAAGTCTCGACATTGACACTTGTGACAGTGTTCATTAATGGAGAGGTATGAATATTATGAATATTAAAAGGGCACAAGTCCAGAGCAATATCCATGGACTGGTAGTTCCTTTTGTTATTGTTTTTCTCCTGTGAGTATCCTGATGATATTCCAGAATTCCTGACTGGTTCGTGACCTCTGCTGTGCCCACGGTATGCACAACTGATAGTTTGAGAATAGACTGATCAACAAAGATGAAGTTGTTTTTACTTCATTATTATTAAAACAAATGAAACACTTTGAAGTTTAATCATCTGCCAGTGGTAAAAAATGATAGAGCAGAAAAGTAACGAAGTGAATGTACGTCTTTATATTTTGTCTGATAATACTGATTAGTTTGTTATCACACTGGCATGTATTTTGAAAGTTGATGAAAATGCACATGGTCTGCTTATACTTATAGTGAATTAATAGCATCACTGTAATATCTAAAGATTGTATAGATTGTTAACGTTATTCTATTCATATTTCAAACAAGCCCTATGTGCGACCTAGTGAATGTTATCTTTAATACAGATTCTGCTGCATGCTACGACAAATATATTAAAATAAAATGCAAATATTAAATTTAAAACAAGACTAAAGTTATAGCAACAATGTCAGCCTTTTATTTTGTTCAGGAATGTATCCATCAATGTCCACATAAAAGAACAATATGCCATTCATCTGCAGCTGGTAAATAATCCTGCACTGTGTCATGTGTCTTGCAACAGTCTAATATGCGAAAAAGTGATACATCGTTTTAGGTGTCCTCCTTGAGGAAGACAGAAGTAATTAATCAATCAGTGTGATATCAGGCAATTCTTCGATCAATGTTTCTTTTTGTAACTCAGCTGATAAACCCTCTTGCATTACTTACATGCAGACCCGTGAAAGTTCCATGGTAGAATGGGCCTTCAGCAACCCATGCTTGCCATAAAAGGCAACTATGCTTGTCGTAAGAGGCAACTAACGGGATCGGGTGGTCAGGTTGGCTGTCTTGTTTGATACATGTCATTGGTTCCCAATTGCGCAGATCGATGCTCATGTTGTTGATCACTGGATCGTCTGGTCCAGACTTGATTATTTACAGACTGCCGCCATATAGCTGGAATATTGCTGAGTGTGGTGTAGAACTAACCTCACTCACTCACTCACTCACTCACTCACTCACTCACTCACTCACTCACTCACTCACACACTCACTCACTCACTCACTCACTCACTCACTCACTTATTACATGACATGCAGCACAATTGCCACACCAGACCTTAATTTATAATGTTGAGTATTTACTCCAGACAATACCAAATGGGAACCTTTGTCAAGTAGTCTGATTGGTGTTGCCACTGATTACACCTATTATAAAATCATTAACTGACCCTGACCAACTAAATGATGACAAACAGCATCTGTAGGTTTACACTGCCAAACACGGGTAATAAGGGAGAAGTAATCACTGTATTGCATGTTGCCTGAAAACACTCATGGACTGACACTGTTTTTAGGATAACAATGGAATTTTGTTGTTACATAAGAAATACATATAAGCATTTGCTGTGTATTTGGGTAAATAGATATAATCATTTTTTAAACTGAGAAAACTTTCAGATTTTTTTAGCAATGGCAAAGGCGTTATTAGTATACAGATTCAAATACATCAAATGTGCATTTTTATTATCATAGCCAATAGATCAGGGGCATAGCTACCTAACATTACACCTGCTTTTTGCTGTGAAAGTTTGGCCAAGCCTCTACTATCAAAATAATAAGTTTTGCAATCTATTGGACATGTACGAAACAAATGGCTTGCTACGTGCTGTAGACATCCCGTTGTTACATGACAAGGCAGACTGGGTTGACACATGTCATTGTATTCAATTGCGTAGACTGATGCTTATAGTATTGATCACTGGATTGTCTGGTCCAAACTTGATTATGTACAGAAAACAGCAATATGGCTGGAATATTGGGGTGCAGTGTCAAAGAACAACAAACAAACAAACACTCAGAATTTCTTTACGTGGCGTTTTAGAAGCTGGTATGATACACACGAAGACTTTTATGGATATATAACTTCTTTCTTGCTATGGATGCAACGTTTCAGCGTAGATTCTGACACATCTTTTGTTTGATAACAGTGTTAGAATCTACACTGAAACGTCGCATCTACTGCGAGAAAGTAGTTGTATAACCAGAAAAGTCTTCATCTTAAACACTCGGAATGTCTTGAGATTCATTTACTTTAACAGTCCATACTGAGGGTACTGGGATAGAGCTGTTAACAAACCTTATGGTATTATTATCATCTGAATCATCATGAGCACAGTGTATATAGCACCGTAAACTGGATTGACTGGTCCAGTTTTGATTGTTTATACACAAGTGTGGTGTGAAACAACAAACAAATATATAGTGTTTATCTTTTATGTTCTAACTGGTAATGTTTAAGTAGAGATATATCACTCATAAGTATGCTCTAAAGAAAAGCTTGTACTGGTCATGCATTGCTGAGCTTGCATGAACTTTGGACTAACCCTATTCTTCACCACTCAGTTCCGTATACGTGCACATATTCCTTTTGTTTTCACAGCAGATGCAGCAAGAGGGATTGTATGATGCTTCAAATGGTTGCACAATCTTGTTGCAGTCTGGTGAATGTTCATCTCCCTTGATCATGGACTCGCTTAGCTTTAGCAACTGAGAACTGTTACTAAGTAAACAGAGCTTGTCAAGTCTAAATCAGAAGTGCTGTTAATTCTGAGAATAATTAGAAGTTCATCATCCATGATTAAAAACTTTCATTTTTTCCTTATTTCCCTATGCCCACTTACCTAGATTAAGCTAAGTAAAAACAATGTAGACTTGTTCTTAATTGAAATGCAAAGCTATTAAATAAAAGTTTACAACAAAATCATCTTACAGTAAATGTTTTTATCAGTAAAAGCTAAGAATGTACACCATGTTAGGCACATACTGACACATTCTGTAAGTCAACAAATCCTGAAGATAACACTCAACCTTTGATCGAGTCTCAAGTATACCAGGCCTGAGTACTGATCACAGCCAACACAGTAACAGGACAGGAGGTACTCTTCTTCAGACAGGGCTCACCTCAACCCAGGTACAGTGGTCACATTGTCACAATTATGATTTAGCATCAGTAAAGACACAATAACAAAAGTAATTGTGTTACATTTGCAGAACCATGATCATGTTGAAATGAAGGATGTGATGTCCATTTTGCCAAGCTTTGTATGTTATGGTTATATTGCTGACATGGCTAATAATGTGATCCCCTTTAAATCATATTCATGTGCAGGTCATAGAAAGTGTATGTAAATGACATAACAGAATACCTCAGCCAGTGCTTGTCCTAACATCAGTCAGGTCAGTTTAGATACTCAGGTGACTGCAGTATGTTTGTGATGTATGCGTAGTTCTCACACTGGCTTGGCAGCTGATTTGTTTACAGTTTAATGATACTGCCTTAAGTCAAGCTTGGCAATGTGTTAGGTGCTCTGTAATGTCACCTATATTGCAAATATGGTATTTCTAGACTAACTGCACTGGACTAAGTACAACCTGATCAGAAACATCTGTTGGTTAAATAGCGTCTTCCTTCTTCCTGCTATAAACAAGAGGCAGTGTGGTACACTTGCACAGGTCTACAAGGAAATGTTTCATAAGTTATATCATAATTCTAGATTGCAGCACATTATAAGAACTAGCTGTCCCTATGAAAGACTGGAGTGGTGTTATGAAAACATGTTGTGTTGAACCCTCATGTGTGGCATTTCCTACTGTTGTCGGTCTATGTTCACTGCATTTGTTCAAATCCCAGTTACTCATGACGATCTGGGCTAGATTTTGTCTTCACCAACCCATGCTTGTCACGAGAGGCAACTAACAGGATTTCTGATTTAGTTGACAAATTTCATCAGTTCCCAGTTGCTTAGATAGATGTTCATGCTGTTGATCACTGGATTGTCTGGTCTTTTTCCGAGCCACAGCCATATACTGGAATCTTGCTGAGTGTGGCTTTAAACAACCAGTTACCAAATTCTAGTTCCCTAGATTGATGATTGATTGATCATTATGTTGGGCACCGGGTTGCCTGGTGTACTCAGTTATTTATAGGTTCTAATCATACAGCTGGATTATGGTTGAGTGCTGCAGAAAATATGAGGTGAAACAACATATGAGTTGTACACTCCAGCTAAACTAGTTCTGTAAGGAGGTTCATTTCTCACTATTCCAGGTGAAGCTCCAGTATCTTTTCTTCAAACTTAAGCATTGATACTTCTGTTTCAGGAGCATACAGCACATTTCAAACCAGAACCTTCTGCTGGGATGCTGTACAAGAAGACATTCCCAGGATGGCGTCCAGTCCAGTTGATATGTGAGGTGTTTTTTCTGGCAGCAGAGGTCTTGATTCACCCGTGTCTGTGGAGCTTGTCATGTCTGCTATCCTTGTACATGCCAATCACAAAGGAACAAGTTCATCCAGAACGTGTGCTGCACAACAAAGTCATATGGACAATTCCATTTCTGGTGTTGCACATTTCCATGTACCCCACTGCCTTGGTTGGCACCATTCTACGTCTGTTGCTGCTTGGTGTGAGGAGGAAATACACGTATGTCCATAAGAGCAACGCTGCTAAACCAGCGCCAGCAAGGGGAAGCTACAGCATCGCTTCAATTAATGTGTGTCTGTTCCAAGAGTTTCCGAGTCGTATCAACAATCTGGATGATCCTTCTAGACGAGCAAAGCAAATTGGTGAGCGAATTATTATAGACCAATATTTCTACAAAGATTTTCTTCAAAGAAATGGCCGCCAGAATACAGAATCCAGATACAACCTAAGATCAAGGAATCACATCCTTCAGGAGCGAGTGTCCGAGAGTAGAAACATAGAAGCTAGTGTTGAAGCTCACTTCCCACAAATAGACTTCATCTGTTTCCAGGAAGTCTGGCAACGTTGTTATGCACGGCCGTTGATGGCAGAGCTTCAGAAGGTGTTCCCATATGTCATCCATGACGCCGGTCACTGGAGCCTGAGCTGCAACTACTTCATGTTCAACAGTGGACTTCTTTTCGCGAGTCGCTACGAAATATTGGATGTGGACTTTAAACCCTTCTTGAACAGTTGCATGTTTTGTGTGATAAATTCCAAAGGGCTGTTGATGGTTAAGGTAAGATATATGCCAGTTATTGTTTGAGGAAGATGTAGGAAACAATCAAGTAGGAAGCAATTATTGAGGCAGTGAGCGAGTGGGCGATTGACTTCTTTGAGTAGCATTTAGAAGTTGGTGTGATGAACAACAAGATCTGTGGATATACAACTTCCTTAATATCAATACGAGTGAGACGCGTGAAGGTTCAGGGGTAGAATAGACCTGCAGCAACCCATGCTTGCAATAAAAGACGACTGTGCTTGTCGTAAGAGGTGACTAACAGGATCAGGTGGTCAGACTCACTGACTTGGTTGACACGTCATCAGTTTGCAATTGCGCAGATTGATGCTCAGGTTTTGATCACTGGAATGTCTGGTCCAGACTCGATTATTTACAGACTGCAGCCATATATTGCTGGGATATTGCTGAGTGCAGCATAAACCTTAACTCACTCACTCACTCAATATGAGTGATGTTTCAGTGCAGCTATGTATGCTACCACTTGCTTCAAAACGGTGTTAGTAGATACACCGAAGCATCACTCATATTAATATGAAAGATCTTGTGTTCTTAGAACTCTCCTTCTTGCTGATGAGTGAGTGAGTGAGTGAGTTTGGTTTTACAATGCTGTTAGCAATATTCCAGCAACATCATGGTGGGGGACACCATGATTGAACCAATGTGGGGAATCAAACACGGATCTTTGGCGTGATGAGTGAATGCTTTAACCTCAAGCCCAACTGTGAAAACATAACCAAGGAGATTGTTGGGTTCAAGTATAAGTTTCCTAAAAGTCATGGGTCGACATCTCTTGTCAAATCCAACTATTAGTCATTTTGACCAGTGGTTGTATAAACTATATAGAACATCTAGTCATAATCCGTCTTGACCTTTGTTTTCAATACTACCCATGTCCTCACTTTGAATCATGACTGTTTAAAAATGTATAAAATGTTATTTTTTTGCAAAACACTACAAAACCATTATTCAAACTTTGTGGAAGCCACCATGATATAAGTGTTGTTGAGTTGTCTGTATGTAGATTAATGTATCCAGGTGCTCCTCGGCACGACAGGTGGACACAAGCGGGATGTAGGCTACATCTTCTGTACACACCTACAGGCGTACCAAGGTAGGACATGACACTGTGTGCTTGGAGTCTGTTCACCTGACCAGGCGAATAGCTGTCCTGACTCTACTGTCGCTCTTGCAGCAAATGTCTTTGAAAATGCTGATGCGGCATAAGTCAACATGTACTCAGTTTGTTAAATCCTGTTGTTTTACAGAACACTGTCTTGGTCACAGTACTGATATCCCAGGCTGTTATATTTGGGGTATTAACTCCTATTAAAACTCATATCCCACCAGTTAGCCTATAATACACAATTTCTACTGGACCATGGGCACAACCTGTCAGTCTCAAAACTTTGTGCTCAAAGAATATTTCTCTAATACATTATGTTTAAGCTCCTTTTAACATGCTGAGTGTGGCATTAAATGACAAACCAACCATCCTTCTGTGTAGGATGGTTAAAGTTTAAAACATTCCACAAAATAACAGTTATTAGTCAGAGTGTCCCTTTTCAGTATACATTTCTCACATGTGTGATCATTATCAAAATGGAGGAAGTAGGGAACTGGAGTCTATTAAATTCTTTCATTGCATTGCTGACTGTTTTCAAATCATGTATTACAGATATTAGGGTCACGTCACATGATACAGTGTCATACAAGAGATCACGACATACAAGTTACCTACAAAAGTTCCTTTACAGTCATACATTGTTGACTTGACTTTGTTCATAATGAAATCATTTGGAAACCCTGTTTGTGATGCTGTAGTTCACTGATTTCAAATATTGTGTTCAGGAGAACAGAAAGTGACAGACAAGCAGCTGGATGATGTTTTGCAATGGACAGAAGAATTCAGGCGGGAAACATCATCTAAACATGACAACATCAAGTTGGACTGCATCTGTGGAGACTTCAACTTTGACAACATGTCTCCATGTAGGTTCCACATTGACTCTCATGGTGCAGCAGTGATGTCTCCATGGCTACACACTACTGTCACAGTACTACCTTGTCACTGTATATATACATACTGCTTCTGTTTTGAAATGAAACAAGCACGTTTGTGGATCGCTGTTAAATAATGATGGTATCAGATGACATGATCTACAGATAAATGTGGTGCTATAGAGTTTCATGTCATTATGTTATATAAGCCATGTCCTTATTGTTTTTGGTCAGACTTACCTACACTTGATCAAAACTGTCTCGTTACAACTTACTGTTTATATTATGTTTTTGGATACTTGATGAAATGAAGCATGGATGATAAATGTGGTGCTGTAGAGTTTCATGTCACTGTCATACTACTTATGTCACTGGTGTTTGGTAATAGTTACCTACCCTTGATCACTGATCGATCAAAACAGCAGCAGATTTATTACAGAGAACAAAAAATATGTTTCCTGCTGCCCTTTCAGGTGACCATGAGCTGTCCAGCCACCCACTGTTTGACCAGTATGAGGACCCCTGTAGAGAGAGGCAAGGTCTGGACAAGCCCTGGACTGTAGGTAGGGATGTATACTACCAAAGATATTTACATTTGACTACTGTGGGTTAACTCAACCATGTCCTCATGTACTGATGTGACATTTGTTATGCAGTTCTATAAACTCATGCATGCATTGGATCCAAGGGGGTTTTCAGACCAGATATAGGATGGTTGATGTCCCCATGATGGAGTTACACATTTTTACCTTTAAGGAACAGAGTTCCGGCAGAACCAATTGTGGGACAAGGAAGTGTCAACTCCTGAGGGTCTGTGTTCTGTGCTGAAGGACCCGCTCCAGCGACAGCGCTATATGGTTGATGCTGACCTCCAGACCAGCACGCTAGACTCCATTGTGAACTCTTCATGTAAAGTCGATGACCATGGAAACATAATTCCATCAGCTCTTGGAGGCAAGCGAAGGGTGGACTATGTCATTCACCGTAAACATGTTTCTGTAAGTTTAATCATGATGAAATGTGGTGGAGTGTTATTCATGTAGAAGACATTTGAACACAGCTCACTTCAGCTGAAAATATGAAGGGTCTTATGTCATGACTCATAGTTAATAACGTGACATTTACCTGCCTGGGTGACAGTCCTTCTCTCATAAGCTTTAACACTGTCCCTGAAAGTTTGAAATATACAGAGAAGAAATGTTGACTGGCTGATCTGATTATGAACATGAAAGTTTCAAATGTACCCACCAGTCAACCATGGCATAAACATTGTTATTAAATTATGTGTGCATTTCCCATATATTGCATTTTTTTGATAATTGTATTTTTTACACACTTAGCCAACATGTGTAAGTACAGTGTTGTGGAACTTCTGTTACCTGTTTTGACATATTCTTGTGTTATCACGTCTGCAGTGTCAGTGAAAAATTGAAATGCAATGTTGTTGACGTTGCATATGTATCATCACAATTATCTATTTCCAGAGAGCATCTAAGTACAAGTTTGTGACCCGATTGGCAACCTTGACTGACCATATACCAGTGGCACTCACATTGGAAACTTGACCATGTAACGTGTCTATGGAAACACATTATCAACATAACAATAGAAACTTGACCATGTAGAGTGTCCATAAAAATTTGACCATGCAATGCAACCATGGAAACTTGACCATGTAACGTAACCATTGCCACCTGGACTCCTCAGTGGCTGGTACAGCATCTACAGTGGACCATTGGTGTGACTGCTTCTTGTTTGTGAGAATAATAATTTATGCTTAAGAGTTTTGTACCCTTTTATTGCAGTATTACTTGAGTATGAGCTTGTTGTGTTAATTGATTGAAGTGAGTGAGGACGTTCTGTGTGTAAGGGATGATGAGGATTTGATATGTTGTTTAGTTCAACTGAGTTTAATGTGGGCTGACCAGACAAACAACTTGATGTGCTAGGAGGATGGGAAGGGGCAGGTGTTTCATGGATTTGTTTATTTTTTCAAATAAATCTTCCTGAAGAAGATGTAAGTCATCAGTTTGTCAGATTATGTCAGGTTCTGCTAAGGTCCTATGCCCAGCCCCCCAGAATATTAGATGTCGTATGCCTCAATGTGAATGGCTGTCATAATAAACCCTTCCATGGTGACAGACAAAGTGGAAGTACTGCCATTATTTTCTCACTGGATCTGCATTACCTTAAAGCCAATTAACTTAATTCGTATCAGGTTGTTATGAGATAGGTGTACTTTCTTTATTTCAAAAATTGCATTTTTGAAATTCACAAAAACTGAAAAGGCTTAAGTAAAGATAAATATGTAATAAATAATGGTTAACCGAAATAATCAAATATTTTGGTCGAAATGACTAAATGTCCAAGCAATTGATCATGGTTTCTCATATAATCAAATACAAACAATTTTGGAACACTTTAACAATATTTTGCACAAGGTTGGTTTTGTCTGTTAAATTTAAAAAGTACTACCAGCGCATTTTAAACCATAACTGAATTTAACTTACAGGTTCCTGGAACTTTAGGTGTCTATCATACTAGTCATCCTTCAAACATATCAAGTTTGCAACTGCTTTAACTTTTTTTTGTCTATATTTTTTGTGCATTAACAAACATAATCAGGAAAATGTGATAAATGATGTTAACCAATTTTCGATGATTGATAGATTGTAACGAACCAGTCATCAGTTACGAGATGTTTACCAATTTTCGATGATTGATAGATTGTAACGAACCAGTCATCAGTTACGAGATGTTCACCAATTTACGATGATTGATAGATTGTAACGAACCAGTCATCAGTTACGAGATGTTTACCAATTTTCGATGATTGATAGATTGTAACGAACCAGTCATCAGTTATGAGATGTTTACCAATTTTCGATGATTGATAGATTGTAACGAACCAGTCATCAGTTATGAGATGTTTACCAATTTTCGATGATTGATAGATTGCAACGAATCAGTTATGAGATGTTTACCAATTTTCGATGATTGATAGATTGTAATGAACCAGTCATCAGTTATGAGATGTTTACCAATTTTCGATGATTGATAGATTGTAACGAACCAGTCATCAGTTACGAGATGTTTACCAATTTTCGATGATTGATAGATTGTAATGAACCAGTCATCAGTTACGAGATGTTTACCAATTTTCGATGATTGATAGATTGTAATGAACCAGTCATCAGTTATGAGATGTTCACCAATTTTCGATGATTGATAGATTGTAATGAACCAGTCATCAGTTACGAGATGTTTACCAATTTTCGATGATTGATAGATTGTAACGAACCAGTCATCAGTTATGAGATGTTTACCAATTTTCGATGATTGATAGATTGTAACGAACCAGTCATCAGTTATGAGATGTTTACCAATTTTCGATGATTGATAGATTGTAATGAACCAGTCATCAGTTACGAGATGTTTACCAATTTTCGATGATTGATAGATTGTAATGAACCAGTCATCAGTTATGAGATGTTCACCAATTTTCGATGATTGATAGATTGTAATGAACCAGTCATCAGTTACGAGATGTTTACCAATTTTCGATGATTGATAGATTGTAACGAACCAGTCATCAGTTATGAGATGTTTACCAATTTTCGATGATTGATAGATTGTAATGAACCAGTCATCAGTTATGAGATGTTTACCAATTTTCGATGATTGATAGATTGTAATGAACCAGTCATCAGTTACGAGATGTTTACCAATTTTCGATGATTGATAGATTGTAACGAACCAGTCATCAGTTATGAGATGTTTACCAATTTTCGATGATTGATAGATTGTAATGAACCAGTCATCAGTTACGAGATGTTTACCAATTTTCGATGATTGATAGATTGTAATGAACCAGTCATCAGTTATGAGATGTTTACCAATTTCCAACACTAGTCATAAGGGGTGTTAAGATTTCCGTTTGAAATTAAAGACTACTTTTTTCTCATTTAAACCATATTGAGCAGTGGTTCAAAACTGCAAGTGTATGAGATGCATAGGCAGATCCAGAGGGGGTGCGTAGAACATTATAGAGTGTGTATACACATTTCCTTTACTGTCAACAGATGGTATGTGGGCAGTAACTAACACAGAGGATCTCCTGCTCTGTTTCTGCCATAACTCGCTGACAGCATAGACCAAAGTTGTTGATCTGCAAAGATCATATACAGTATGGTTCAAAATTATTGAGAATAGCTTAAGCATTTCATATTATTAAACGAGAACAAATCAGATAAAATTGAATGTATTGTGAAAGTGAACTGACCTTTTCATGTTGTGTAGGTAACAATTTAATATTTTATCAAGTCTCCTTGAGCTTCACGGCACAGTCTAAGACGGGTAGGCATACTTCCTATCAGAGAGGTTAGTGTCTCGTGAGTTATGCTGTCCCAGTATCGGACCACTTCTCTCTTCATGTCTTCAATTTTTGTCAACCCCTTTTGATTCACACATTCCTTCATCATCCCCCAAATGTTCTCAATGGGATTTAAGTCAGGACTATACGCAGGAAATGGTAATGCAGTCACATTTTTCTCCTGAAACCACTGCTTGGCATGTTTTGCGGTGTGTTTAGGATCATTATCTTGCTGCAAAATCCAGTCATTTCCATAAAACACATGTGCACTTGGAAGGAGAAAATTATCTAATATGTTTGTGTAGCGTTGACTTGTCAGATTTCCCTCAAACACACACAGCGGGGTCGTTCCTAATAAGGATATCCCTCCCCATACATGAAACTTTGGGCTGTATTTAGGTCGTCGATACAACGGTGCTGACGCAGACTTTGTCCATATTTTCACATTATTGGGATATACCCATATTGAGTTTTCATCAGTAAAAATCACATTTTCCCAGTCAAAGTTTTCATGTGCCAAACACCACTCAACACGCCTGTCTTTATGTTCTTGTTTCATGAGAGGAGAAGGAATTCCAGTGTTTTTCTCCCATCCAAGATCAATCAAATTTCTTCTAACTGTAGATTTTGATACAACTGTTGATCCCCTTTCTATCATTTCATACCTG
Source organism: Haliotis asinina (assembly GCF_037392515.1). Classification (NCBI taxonomy): domain Eukaryota; kingdom Metazoa; phylum Mollusca; class Gastropoda; order Lepetellida; family Haliotidae; genus Haliotis; species Haliotis asinina. The sequence continues at coordinate 53,696,132 of NC_090291.1, read as the reverse complement.
ATGTTGGAGATGCTTGCCCTTTGCTTTTTAGACGCTAAAATTCCCAGTCGGACGCGATCTGAGAAGTCCAATTTTCTGGGTCTCCCTGCTCCTTTCTGGTGCCCAAAATCCTTTCCCTCTTTAAAATTCTTCTAATCCTATACACAGTAGAAAGAGGAGTTCCTGTTCTCTCTGCCAATGTATTTACATCATCAATTCCTTGATTACACAACTCAAAAATCAACCTTCTTTTATCTTCAGCAGACATTGTTGACAGTGCTGAGGAAAATGACGTCTGCTACAAATTCAGGGGAGGTAACTCTAATTGTACTATACTCAGTAGGCCAAGATGAGTTACCTCCCTTATACCATTACTTAGTTTTAAGTATCAGTGAATCAGTTGAGGTGTTAGGATAGCTCAAAGTAAGAAGAAAAATTCTCAATAATTATGAACCAGACTATATATACCAGTACATGTTTTCTGTTGTCAGACACCTGGTGTTAGATATGTACATGGTTTTGTCATCTGCAAGATTTATCAGTTTTATTTACAATCAGATTTTCTATGACTGAACAAATGTTTGTTAAATATGTATACATATATATTGAGAATAAGATAAAAAGTCACAGTTACAGACATGATGATGTTGAGTTTTTGTTGATTTCCTGACATTCGTCACATCAATGATGCTAGTCCTTCCAACTCACAAAGCATGTAATGTCTAGCAATAAATATGTATGGCCCGAAGTGTAGTGACCGACACAACAGAGTGAATGTGTTTCTTTTACACTGCAATGGCAGGCCACCAGAAATGTGCTTCAAACATTTTACCCATGTAGGGCTTCGAACCAGGGTCTTCAGTGTGATGCTTTGGCCACTATGCACTGACCCAGGAGTGTGTGAGTTAGTTTAGTGTTTTGCAGCACTCGGCAATATTCCAGCTATATGGCAGTGGTCTGTGAATAATCGAGTATGGACCAGACAATCTAGCTATCAACAGTATGAGCACCTATCTAGGCAATTGGGAACCGATGTGTCAAATATGTCAGCAAGCCTGACCTGTTAGTCGCCTGTCACAAGAAGCATGGGTTACTGAAGATCATTTCTAACACAGATCTTCTCGGATTTGCCCCAAGAGACATCACTGTGGGGCTTTGAACCATTAGGCATGCTTGTCACAATCTCTACTAGCTTCCAAGCTGATAGTTACTCAGAATAAGATGATAAAATCTACATCCCATCCCTTCCCCATGCCCTCCCCAGGCAGTGTAGTATCTGCCAGAAATACAAACGGAATCAAAAGTAGCTTTAAGTGCATATTCGAAAGAAATCATGTTTTAACTGGATAGTAGATTTTACCGCTGTGACAGCGAATAGTTTCCTCGACCTTGACCTCACAGGGCTTGACAAGCAAAACAGAGGAAAAAGATATATAAATGGATAGCAGAAAACAATATACTGTATTTGAGCAACACGTGCATCAGTTACACGGAGCGGAAACGTTTTTAAAATTCTTACGTTTTTTCGTTTCGCTTCTAGTGACGTATCTTTCTTATAGGTGACATCAAGAAATGTTATCATGGTACTGGTTGTGCACAGTCAGAAAGTTCATCATGAACCTAACATGACCACAAATATCGATATCACTTTGCCTAAAATAGCACATTATACATTACATGCCTATTAGCGTTACGCGAAGCAACCTTGGTGTCACGACTATCATAAATCAATGTTAAGATACAGGAGTTGGATCACATTAATCCTACGTCTGTCGTAAGTCTATGTTAAGGAATAGGAGTTCGATCACCTTAATCCTACGACTGTCGTAAGTCTATGTTAAGGTTTGGGAGTTAGGAACACCATGCTTGTCGTAAGAGGCCACAAACGGGGACAGGTGGTCAGGCTCGCTGACTTCGTTGACGCATGTCATTGTTTCCCAACTGCGCAGATCGATGCGCATGATGTATTGACTGGATGTTCATCACTACGATGTACAGACCCTAGCTGGAATATTTCTGAGTGCGGCGTAAAAGTAAACTCACTCACTCGTAAGTTGTGAGAGTTACGATCACCTTAGTGTCACACAAACCCTGATATAAATATACCACTTGTTTTGTGTTTTAGCGAGTGAGTGATATGGTTTTATGCTGTAAATGCCTATAGAGTATTTTCCAGCAGTAGCAGGACTGGGGGCTTCTTTATGTACGTCTAGGAACTAGTGACGGGACGGAATGTTGCTGGCCACGGTTTTCTGGAGACCAGTCCTAACCGTGAAATACCATGTGGTTCCCTAGTGAGGGCATGCAGAACATGAAGCAAGGCAATAACTCAAATTCAGCCTGAGACATTTCAGCGCCAAAACACTGCGAATGGGGCCTTTTGTAACTGTAGGCAAGGCGCCGACTTAGATCCATACATTATTATTTCATGCATCTCACAGCTCAGTTTAGGAATCAGACAGTGTTCCGTAATGATAAATGTTCTGTTTGTCAGACGAAGGCAGCTGGTAGGTGTTTGTGCATTAACTGCAACGTGTATATAATTTTCATTCCCCATCTGTTACGTGTATACCTGTCACCTGTGATGTGAATATATTTTACCATTCATTTGGATATCCTTCATCTTTTACGTGTATATTCTTCATCTTTTACGTGTATATTCTTCATCTGCTATGTGTATGCTTCATCATCACATGCGTCCATGCATACCATAGTAACAAAGTCACGCATATATCCCATATTTTCTTGGTGCATATACATATTTCAGCCAAATTAACATTCTTTTCCAACAAATCATCCGAAAAGCAAGCGGTTGAATATTTGCCATGAGAAGCAAGGGTTTACTGAGGTTTGAAGTAAATGCCCATCTCCTGGACCGAACCTAGCTATGAAGACAGTTTGGAAAAAAAGATAATTCTTGTGTCTGTTTTGTTAGGCAATGTTGGTGTTTCATGTGCGGTTTTCAGAGTAGAATGTAAGCCCACTTTAAAAATATGGCACACGAACACCTCCGGGTAATACCCATGACCTTTCAACTTTGACCTTGCTCATGTGGTGTTTAAAACCCCGTCAGATAAGAGAGAGTGGAGCAAGCGTAGAGACTGTGTCTTCAAATCAGTGATTCTCCCTGGTAATATTTCTAGGTTTCTCAGCACCAAACACGTGCTCATTTGTTTCCTGGTCTCTATTTTCCTCCTGTGTCATGGAGTGGAATCCCCGGACTTTCGACATGTGGGTGCTATTGTATTAAGTGATGTTAACGTTGAGATGATCGTAACTCCCATACCATAACGTAGCCTTAGGACTGGGATTGGGCTAAAGAATGCTTTGTGCAACGGAACCCCAGTCTATAACTTTCGGCGTTGTCAAAATGGGATTCGGACCCCACCATGTCATACCTGGGCATCCTTTCACAAAGATGAAAGGTGATCCTAGGCCACTGAGGTAACCTTAGTGCAATGTTAAAGAATGGCTGTTAGGGTTAACCTTAGTAAAGGTTGCTTCGTGAAAGGAGCCCGTGACCTGACTGTGTGAAGGGTCATCTGTTCAGGGATTGTCACCAATGTCGTCATCACACGAAAGGTCAACAAACATGTACACGGCTGTAGCAGCATACGGCCACTGTGCTTGTACCAGAGAGTCCTCAGTGCTGCTTCAACCCATGTCTAAAGGATTCAATAGTCCAATAAATGTTCGTGGTGATAATGGGAGAAATCAGCAGGGACGCTCCGTTTGGTTACGTGTGTTCTTTCATCACATAATACATAGAACTGTCAATAATATTGTGATTAAGGGTACCAGCTTCTAAAATGCCAACCAAGCAGAACAGAAATGTGTTCTTTTCCCTATGCCCATAGATCAAACTTACATCATTCTAGTGTATTAGTGTGATTATACAGGCATTTCACTTAATTCTTGTACATCAAAGCATGATCATTAAAACCATGTACAATAATTGGTATTACAGTGTTGTCTATACAGTAATATTCATTAGCTCTTATGGGTTTACTAGTAAATGGAACCTATTTACTAATAATTTATATGAAGAATTTTTCAAGGTACTATCAAAGGTAGTAGAACATATTCATATATAGCATGTACTTCATCATTTTGTGACTGCTTTGGGCAATTTGACTAAAAAACCCGGGGCATTGCTTGGGCATTTTGTTCCCTTTCGGTTTGACTAGTACCCTTGATTAAACAATCAGGTGAAGTTTGCATCACGACCAGGTAAATCACCTGTGACAGGAACTACATTTACTGCCTATACATGGACGAATTGTTTGCTTCATCAATGATTAATGTCAGACCCTCCAAGCAAACTTCAGACGTACGTTTCTGCTCTGAGCCTGTTTTTGCACACACGGCTGTAGTCAAATGACACTATTTGATAACTCTATCATTATAGTATGATTAAATTTACTAATTTAGCCTCAGAATCTGGGGAAATTTAGAATTGTTTCATTTAGAACTTTTGGATATCTGAACGGGCTAGGGGAAGGGGCTTCAGGGACAGAGACACTTGTCTGCAGAGCTCGCGTGTACAAATGTCACTGCGACACCTGACGAATAATGAATGTGATTCAGTAGTGTGCAGCGCAGTCTTGAATTGATTTTTACCTTTGACAGTAAATTACCTATGTGCTGAGCCGCAGCATGTTGCGCTGCATTATTGAGTGAACTGTTTCCATACAGACACAGCCAGTGTGTGACAGAGGCACAGTATGTGTGGGACATACAGATTCTGAACCAAACGCATCTCTGGAACCTCATACTATATGTATAACATTCGGTAAGTCCAGATTATTGCTGTTAAAGAGTGAAGAAAGTCTCTGTCTGCTTTTCATTATATTGTCTTAAGATGATTTAATAACTCTTGTGACCTGTGATGATCCGGGATAGAATAGGTCTTCAGCAACCCATGCTTGCCATAAAAGGCGACCATACTTGTCTTAAGAGGCGACTAACGGGATCGAGTGGTCAGGCTCGCTGACTTGGTTGACAGATGTCATCGGTTCACAACTGCGCAATGGATTGTCAGGTCCAGACTCGATTATTTTCAGAAAATCGACATATACCTGAAATATTGCTGAGTGCGGCGTGAAACTTGACTCACTCACTAATAACTGTTGTTGTTCTGTAACAGAACAGGAACTTGATTATTTTAGCTTACAAGTGCGTTGAGGAAGAAGCAGGCTGTTCATAGAGCTACGTTTTGGGTAGTGTGAGACTGACAGTCTACCCCAACTACAATCGCCCAGTCGACAAATGCAGGTCAGTGAAGTCCAGTTGTAACCAATTATCCCTGCCTCGACTTGGATGTTGAGAATAATCTACAGTCAGGTAACAATTGCATTCACGTGGAACCAGCCGGGAATTCGGTCCTTCATGTTACCTGTGTTCAGGTCGTCTGCACTAACAGTCGCATTAACATCTGACTATGTGAGAAATCGTGTTCCTTGTGTCCAGGTCGTCTGCAGACAATCCGGTCCCTGGTGACTGGTGTGATGCAATTAAGGTGTCTGTACCAACAGGAGCGGGTCCAGCAGTTTATAGCCATATTTACAGTCTTTCTTAGTTTGACGGACAGAGTAACATTTATGTAAGGAATGCGAATGCAAAATTGATGAATTTGTTTGTTTTTCATTAATTAAAAAAAATCAGGTATAGGTAATGAGAGACCATGTGTGATGTTCATAGGGGGATGTGTGTGTGTCGGGGGTGAGGGGTAGTGATCCAGGTACAGGGCGTCTACATTACGTAGACAGACCAGCAAGTGAAACGAGGATCTAAATGAGCAGGTTAAGGTAGAAAATACTCTCACTTTGTTCATGCTGATGACCTCAGGAAGTGCACTCACAAGAAAACCTGAACGGGATGTGTTATGTGGGGCTGCAAATTACGTAATACATTTCAATACTGGGGAAATTGATCTGATCACGTGGTGTTTACCTGGTAAACAGTATTTGTACCCAGAAAATATATCATATTACAAAAACTGTGTATTTCATCAGTCAGTACATGTATCTACAATATTGATATAATTTGTCTCCTACATTCATAATGTTAAAATATCCATCATACAATCATATTCGTGCAATATGTTTTATAGTGTTTATATCCTGTCCCAAGTGTACAGTTGTGTCTCCTTTCCGTTGTTTTCCTGTTCTTCTTCTTGTTCTTCTTCTTCTGTCAATTATTCATCAGTGAAGGGAACACAAATTTTAAATCCAGTAAGAATTCCCGCGTTCAGTTTTTCATTATGCTAATTTGTGATCACATCATTTATTGCGGGACCCTGCTAGGTTGATGAGCACATGTTACACACCCCCTGCTCTACCCCCTGCATCTCCCCTCCATCTGTGTTCAGTGCCAGTGGTGAGAGCTACCCCCCTCCCCCGTGTCTGCCGGGGGAGCTTCCCATGGGGCAACGTAACCGGACCCATCTGCACCATCGCAGTGTGCTCCTTCAGCAGCGATATGGGAGGAAGATGCGGCGGCGTTAGTCACGGCATGCAGCGGCACACGAGGAGATTCACCCATGATGTGACCATACCCTGACCACATCTCCGTCAACGACAACACACAGCAAAGAGCATTCCCAATCAGTATTCCGGGCCAAGGGTACACTGGAAGGTGGGTGTTTTTTCTGATCGGAATGTGTGTATGTACAACTTGTAGCAGGAGCGAGGGGTGTAAGCTTGACACTATACATAGTACAGCATGTCTACCTCGGAACATGCAGTACTGGGGTTGGTGTCAGAAGTAAGCTGAGACTGTGGGAACGGCGTGGGTTATATTGACTAACGCAAGTAATTCGAAAGTCGATCGTGTAGCAGACGACATATCACCATGACTGAGATATACAGATACAGCCAACGGATGATAACAATGTCGTCTGCTCGCCATCATGTACTAAACTTTCCTTCACTACAGCACAACTTCCATGCAGGAGAATGATGTCATCTAACATCTACAATTTAGAAGCTTCTCTTGATATTAACGGTAGAATCAGACTATGAGTCCTCTATTTGATATTTGTACATGATCCTAAATCATCCCGTGAATACTGCCGCATAGTTTGACATGTTTGGTTTTCAACACCGAGTATTTTTAATCTTAAATATGTTTTATTTTCATCACTGAGTACTTTTGAAGCTTAGAATGGTTGATGCTCAACAAGTACGTTACGACAGTTTCATGATGGATATCACAGTAAATGCTTATACGCGGAGTAGTAGTAAAGCGACGTGTATACCAGGCGTAGTGAAACACGTGTTTAGCATGGTTCGGCTTTGAAGTTCCACATGTTGGGACGGTGTGCAGTGTGAAACTCCCGCTCCATCTATTGAACAAATGTTCGGTATCTCCGCGTCTGGGTCACCGCAGTTGATGTACAGGGGTAGTTCAGCTTTCATCGGCCTGATAGCACGTGATAAAACAGGGGTGTAGACATGTAGTATCTAGAGGATTAGTTCAATTAGCTTCTGTCTCCGTACGTGGAACCTAAATGGCAGATAGTGTTATCGCTGTTTGCTGGTTGGAGAGAGAGAGAGAGAGAGAGAGAGAGAGAGAGAGAGAGAGAGAGAGAGAGAGAGAGAGAGAGAGAGAGAGAGAGAGAGAGAGAGAGAGAGAGAGAGAGAGAGAGAGAGAGAGAGAGAGAGAGAGAGAGAGAGAGAGGTGCATGCATGGTTGGTGTTGATGAAAGACAGCGGGGCAGGGAGTGTTTGGGGGAGATACTCTCATTAATCCCTAATCGTGTTGTTTCTCAGACTGTAAGCACAGATCTTCAGTGTTTATTGTTGGTGGACCGACATTTACTAATATTTCATGGGGGCTTGTCTTGAAACACTGCTGGGCTATCACTGCAATCCATCAGCCCAGGATTTCCTGAAATTCTTTCACTTGTCCAAATATTTACTTGTCTTGCAGTAGTGATATGCCAGTAAAATCAGGAGTGTGTTCTTTGAGAGGCCCACTTAGGGTATGTTATGAACATGTTTCATTCATGGGTATTGTCTCATAGCTAAGGCTCAAAACTAGAGTCACACTGTACAGGTTTAATATGATAGTGCACCAGAAAGAGTGTAATATCGGATTATTGTACAAGTACTTGTGCGTTTAAACGTTAATGCATGTAAATCTGCTCACTTGCAAAAGTAACTTTCAGCATGTACTTACGAGCTGCATTCAAAGCGTGTTTTACATGTATATCAAATTTTGAACGTTTAAGTGAGTTAAGACGATACAACCAGTCACCCAACACTTTTCAGACCAATACAACTGAATCTTCATAAAAATAGTGGCGCTTCATGTTATTACAATATTTGTGTCCTGTTAGTAGTTTTCACGGCTTAATGTGTAGACCTAAGGTTTCAGAATTCCATTTCTTCTTAAAACCGAATACTAGTAAACCAATCGCGCTTGTAAACTTTTCAGGAAGAAAACGCAATCTTGTCCAGCCCAAACAGGGCACCAGATTTCAAGATTTAAGGACGACAATGCTCCCATAGTCGGAGCTACAGCATCTGGCCAGTTATTAAATGTCAGCTATCTCTCTCCCCCACCCAACCTCCCCCTCAACCCCCACCTGCCCAGCTTCCCCAATCCTATCTAGACTTACATCTCCCCCGGGGCGGACATTTGTGGGGCTCCTTTACCGCTATTAGGACCATCACTGAAGCCAGGCTAGTTTAGAGATTTTACGTACAGACAAGAGGTAATTGCTAGGCGGTCAAGCATGAAGAGACTGTACCGTTCAGATGGAAATATAGGAGCCGAGATAATCCTTATGACCTGAACTCAAGAAATCTAGACGTACGTAAGACTTGTATGAGGATTTCATTATATATTCGGGTTGGGATGTGGTGGGATGGAAGTGTCTGTCTGAGAGTTTAGGTATAAGATATGGAAGATGAGCTGTGAAATATTGTTTTTACTTTTGAATATTTAAACAGAATGAGAAAACATACAACCAACTTACTACTACTTCTACTACTGAGGAGTGAGTGAGTGAATGAGTGAGTGAGTGAGTTTTTTCCAACATTCCAGCAATATCGCGGCAGGATACCAGAAAAGGCTTCACACTCTGTACCCATGTGGGGAATCGAATCCAGGTCTTTGGCGTACCAAGCGAACGTTTTAACCACGAAGTGCAATTAATTGACTGAATTTTGTAAGGCTCCAGCCACAGACTATAAAGCTGGCTATTACCCAACAAGAGACTGTTTAAACGATAGGCTAGCCACATTTACATTCATTCATTCAAGCAAGTAATATTTATATTTACACCACCATTCACGAATTTCACAGAACAACTATATTTGTGAAACTTATAACTTCAGGTAAGTTCCCATCCAGCACGATGACGGACCCAGCTGGTACGACGGCGGCTCTACAAGAGGCAGACATACTCTATAAAGAGAACAAGCTTGACAGTGCCCTCAAGAAATACTCCAAACTCATTGAAGAAAACCAGGACGACATTGAACTTCTCCTCAGACGATCCAGGTGCTACTTCGATCTCCAAGAATACAATCTGGCTTTCAATGACGCCAAGGCTGCCCACAGCATGGATTCCACCCATATTGATGCCTGCATTTGTTGTGGTAGGGCTGCGACGAGGACGAAGTCTTTTGAGAAAGCATTCAGATATTACAAGGATGCACTGAAGGTTGATCCTAAGCATCCAGTTGTGACTGATGAACTCAAGAAACTACAAGCAGCCATCATGGCGGAACACGAGAAAGAGTCTGTTGATGAGCCGACATACAGTGCAGTGAAGTTCTGTACTCAGGATCCCTATCCTGGAGACAAGGAGCTCTATCAGATGGAACAGGAGATCCTCAACAAGAAGTACAAGATCTGCAATAACCAGGAGATCGCAGAACCCATACCCAACACCAAGCCAGAGGATGCCGCCAAACATGCTGCCATGGCGATACGATACCGCGCTGGAGGCAATACGGGGGATGCTCTTCAGGAGTGTGACAGAGCTGTGGCGATTGACCCCTGCAATGTTCTGTATCGGCAACTGAGGGCAGAGGTTCTTCTGGACAGGTCACAACGAGAAGACTCCCTCCGCGATCTCTATGCTATCCCACCACAAAGTCGGTCTGCTGAGGTCTGGAAACAGGGAGGTAGGTCGTTATATGAGCGAAGGGAGTTTGGGTGAAAACCGATTCACATTAAAGGTTTCAACATTAAGGGCTGTTAATGACGTGATCCACCAATAAAAATTTACTGGTTGATCTACAAATGAGTATGACTTGTAAATTCGTTCTGAGGTTTACGGCTTGATATAGCCTCTATATATGTAGTTTGGCTGTACAAGGCCCATTCAGCTGTATTCCACCTGTTTGGAAGAGGTCAGTAAATAATGGCGCCTGGACCAGACAATCCAGTGATCAAAAGCCTGAGTATCGGTCCACGCAAATGGGATATGATGACATCTATTAAATCAGGTCAGCGAGCCTGACCACATGATCCCGTTAGTTGCCTCTGAAGATAAACATATACTACTGAAAACCAATCCTAACCCGGATCCTTATGAGTTTTATGTAGGTGTATGAACCCACAGTGGGTAAATCAAACCGTCTTCCCACATAAGCTTAAAACAGAGGCACCTCCTTTACCAAACGTTGGTAGCCAGCCATATGCAAGATACGATGTCGTCAGTGCTGATATACCTCGCGGGATACCGCTTCTCAGTAAGGGGCCTCATTTGCACAGATTACAGATATATCGGCAAAGTGTTTGTTGCGACAACGACAGGGTAAAGCTTGTAATTAAGTCGATATCAACACGTTGAGTACAAACTTTCCATGTAGCATACACTAACTGGATTTACTACAGAAACATAGGATGGAAAGGTGATTTTTCCTTTAATCTCTTTATAGATTATCAAGAAGCATCGCATGTAATACCAAATACTTAATAAAGTAATCACATACACTGTGTGGGGCCTACGTGTTACCTGTCTGAATGAGCTTCAGTTTGTTGAACACGTTGAACTTTTTCCACATGTGACTTGTTTCAGGTCAAATCCAATTGAAAATGGGGCTGCCAGTGTCCTCGGAGTTCTGGTTCCGGAAGGCAACTAAGATCAGTGACAACAAGGACGAGGAGTCGGCCATCTTATTCCAGAAAGTTCGCACCGAGAGACTGTACGGTCCTCTCACACAGAACGTTCCCGTGAAAGTGGACTTTGGTCAGTTTGGGCGATCTATATTTGCCACAGAGGACATTGAAGAAGGAGCAGAGTGCCTGACAGACAAGCCAGTTGTCCTGTCTGAAAGTCTCAACAACTATTTTGTACCTGGGTGTCACCATTGTGCCATGTCCTTGCTGCCCCCGGAAGACTATTTTGGGGAAGCCATGGATTTGTTTGATGATTCAATGAAAGATCTGGTGAAGGAGCTGTGGCCCGATACCACCCCTGTGTTGTGTGACAAGTGTCAGAGAGTGAAGTACTGCAGTGTCAAGTGTCAGAAAGAGTCCTGGGCCAAGTACCACGAGGTCATATGTCCTGGCAGGAACCCTGCTGCCAAGCGGCTATACGACCTGGTAGCCAATAAAGGCGTTGAGATCCAAGCGGACGGAAGAAAGGACGATGTATGGCTGGGATCGTATAGTCCTTTGGTCCTTGCCAGGATCTGGGGGACCATTGTACAGGACGCCAAGACCATGATGAGATCGGAAGGTCTAACACAACCATCAGCAGAACAATGGGCAAAAGCCAAAGCCCCATTTAGGAGGTACTTAAGGTTTTGATGAAGAGTAAATGAGTGCACGTTGTTTCATGCCACTGTCTACAAACGTCCAGCAAAGTGAACCTAAGTAATCAGATCCATAAACTTCACGACATATCGTAACTCAGTACTTGACCATAGGCTTACCTTTAGCAAAGTGCTGCGAACATGCTGGATTGGGTCCCTAGACCAGCTGTACGAATGGCTGTACCAGTGGGTATAGGGGAAGGTTATACGTGACAATACATACGTTGGGGTTGGGTTTGGCGGGTCGGTAATACTTGATTGTACATATTTTAGGGAGGTAATAAAACTGATAAAGAGAAAATACTTCATCAATCATTTTAAGAGAACAATTTTTCATTTTCATTTTTCATGAACAAATGAAAAGCAATAGGGGATGGATTTTAGATTCAACAAAATTATTGCATCACAAACCTCTGACCCATACTGTGGTGAATGACCGGGCGCTCAGATCAAGCGCTTGGTTTTGTTTCTTGGTTTGTTAAAGTGTCTTTCGATCCAGTCGGTCACTCACTCATTGACTCAAACAGAGACTCACTCGCAGACTCGCAGACTCACAGACTCACTCACTCACTCACTCACTCACTCACTCACCCGCCCTCATATCAAGCCGTGATTCCAGGGATTGAGACTTGCCAGGAATCATCTCCTATGGTTTTGAGTCAAAATGGGTGTCACTGAAAGACCATACTTTGCTCACATCATTTGCAATCAATAGCATGTAAGGGAGTAGGGTTTTATGCTACTTTATAAGAATGTTCTTGCATTTGAATATTGTCTTCACATGTCTCACATGCCAGGTGTCATTAGTGACAAAAAGATGTCCTTTAAAGTATTTGGTCGCCTTCCATCCTTCCACGTACTTTGAATCCGTGTATCAGATGGAATATCATATGTAACTCAATCCAAATATGGTGTCTGCTTGTCCACGCATTAGTAATATCGCCTTTGCGTAGGTACCGGTATTTTTACGAAGGTATTTTCTTGAATTTTCCATTAACATTTGGATTCAAATTTATCATCTCATCACACTGACGCTTATTTTGTTATTTGTAACTTGACCAAGTAATTCCATAAAAGAAGAACACACATAATCTGAGAATGTTTTTGAAGTTCACGTGTTAGCAGATGTCTTTTCATTCTCCTCTATTTTGTCTTGCGGCAGGTTCATAGCATTTGGGTGTACGAAGGCAACAGACAGGATGCCCGATATGGTCAAGGTGTTTCAGGAAATCTTCCAGAACTGCGGCGACGGTATCAGCTACGAAATAACGGAGGCAGAATTCAACGGTCGCTACTACCAGGCAACGTGTAACCTTCAGATGTTCACTTCCTACATCACACCGTACCAGAAGTTCCTCACAAACATCGCCAACAAGGGTGACCCACGTGGTCTGAAGATGCTCAAATATTTGCAGAAGAATCCTAAACAGTCAGCCTTCACGGGAATGTTTGCCCTCCATGCCTGTCTGAACCATTCCTGTTACAACAACGTGGAGGTCCGCGACGGCCGTTGTGCTGACAACACACCTGGTGTTGCTGTAATCGCCAAACGGAACGTGAAGAAAGGCGAAGAGGTTCTCACTACATACATCGACACCTCCATGCCACGGAAGTTACGGCGCGCTTGGCTGTACAAGTCCTTCAACTTCTGGTGTCACTGTCTGCGATGTCAGTTTGAAGGTGACGACGCAACATCGTGTACAACATGCCGGATGAAGGTTGAAGAGGGCAAGAAGTTCCCGTCATGTGGAAAATGTCACCGAGCCTGGTATTGCTCGGTGGCCTGTCAGAAGAAGGCGTGGAAGCAAGGCCATAAGATCATCTGTCAGACGGAACACTCACAGGTGAACAAGCTGCAGTAGAATCCTGGTTTTCAAAAACTAGCCATAGGATTCCGTATGTGTCAACAGCCCGCTGTAGGATCCTCTGTGTGTCACAACCAGCAATAGGGTCCTGTGTGTGTCATAACCAGCTATAGGATCCTGTGTGTGAACGGCCTGCTATAGGATCCTGTGTGTGTCACAACCAGATGTAGTATCCTGTGTGTCAACAACCTGCTGCTGTAGGATTCTGTTTGTGGCAACAGCCTTCTGTAGGATTCTGTGTGGGCAACAGCCTGCTGTAGGATGTCGTGTGTCAAAAACCTGTTGTGGGATCCCGTGTGTCACCGGCCTGCTGTAGGATTCCGTGTGTGTCAAGAACCAACTGCACTATCCCGTGTGTCATTCAACAGCCTGCCTTTGGATCCCGTGTGTCCGACAAAATCCACTTTTTGGATCTCCTGATTCCTCCACCGTCCCGTGTGCCCTTCCCTATCTACCACTGTGTGTTTGTCCAATACCTGCCATGGATTCCGTGTGACCTTCACCAAACTGTTGTATCTCCACGTTTGTCCACACCTGCTGTTTGTGTGTTTTTGTCAGCAACCTGCATTAAGGTTTGGTTCAGTCACGTGATCATGATCATCCTCTGGGTGTATGTGTTGCATCTGAAATACCCGTGTGAAATACTGTTGGTCCATGTGTCGTTTACAGCCATACAATCGGTAAGTTGTATGGCAGACTGTGATGTCTTTTGTGTGTAAAGCTGCTGTAGACAGTATTTGTTTTATTTATCACGGCCTGCAGATGTCAGCTTGATGTCAGAGAAAACCGGAAGTGACACAGGCCGTGGACTTGGATCATAGTTTGATGCCTACAAATCCAGGAATTTGAATTTGAAGTCTGTGACAACGGATCCTTACAAAGATAGGGAGCATAAGCTCATAATGCAAGCAATAAACAATGGAAATACCAGGCATAATAAAATGTTCTACATTAACTGAGCCAGATAAATCCACATTTTGAGGATGACACTACCTTATGTTTGCTGTCAGCATTTGGAGTTGCCTTTTGGAAAATATTTATTATCAATAATATTCGTGTTCAGTCAGTCACATCCAAGCTTTAATCAACATCATATAACACTATTTGTTTTCAAAATTCATCTCCTCCAAATCCTTCTTAGCGCACACACACATACACCAATGGTCACACATCACCTTGTTGCAGAGTTATGAATACGCGGTGCCATCTTTAATTTTGTATTGCACTATTTTCCACACGTTAAATGTTTGAAAATAATATACATTTTGGCAATGTTCTTTAGTTTCAAACAATTTAATGTCAGTGTTTGTTGGTAGATACAAAAATATCCTATTACAGGAAAACGTTTGTACATAAAATATACGATATAGTGTGAAGACATTTACCTATTCTAATATTATGGGGTATGAAGGACATCACACTGTACACAAAGGTTTTTTAGACTGTATAGAAAAGTCCAATCAGAGACAATTATCATCCATCAGCTGAAGGTAGATAAGATGGTTCTTTTGGAATACGTTTGAAATTCATGAATTACTGGTGAATGTTGTAATATATCAGTGTATCCGTTTGACTAGAAGGAAGCAGTTTTAACTAGAATGGATTTGAGGCTTCAGGCCACATATCTGTCTACCTCTCACCCAATTATCTTTACAACCCGTCACCTCAAGTGGACCCCTCACTCCGTGTATCTCCACAGTGCGCTCACCCCAACCGCACCCTATGTGTGTATTGTGAAAGTGCGAGTGCGTGTGCGTGTGCGTACGCATGTATGTGTGATATACCTGTTTACCGTTTCCTTAGCCATTCCTAGTGTGACTCCAGTTGTTAGTGCGGTGTATTTTTAGCGTGATGTGGGATTATTGGGAACATTATGCCAAGGCATACATCCATTTTATGCTTAAAGGTAACTACTTGTTTGGAATTGTTGACAGTTCCATTAAATTTGTTGTTTATTGCAGCATAGTTCAATCACGACTCCCTAACACAATTCCTTTAATATTTTCACCTCTTTTCTCATATATTCACGAACATTGCCAATTTCACGCACTCCAAAGATATCAGTCTAACTATAACATAGTTTAATATTACTAATATCTTGACATGCTGCGTACAAGTCATCATATGACTTAGTGTATATATAACAATGCACATATTTGTTTAATATCTATTGAATTGTTCTTTTTTTCAGATCACTTTAACTAGCTAACAATGTTGTGGAGTATCTAACAGAAATTTGGCAGTGCAAGCGTGTGTTGTTTATTCATTGTACTCCCTGGGTTCATTCCGGCCGGTATGGTTTTCCTCGTGTGAGAGTAGACTTGCCTAGTGTTTGATGGTGGCTTGATTGGTTGTGTATAAATTAACGAACAGGTGCAATGTTTTATTGTGTGATATCTTTACGACTTAAAAATCTTTATCATTGTTTTACTTTGAATTATTGAAATAAAACAAACATGTTTCCCTACTCCCGTGTTTGTGCTGAACCGACGGTCGTTTGTTTGTTAGTATCTAGCTCAACAGACCCCTGACGTTTCCAGAACACAGATCTTTAATTTTAGACTGCCTCCAAGGTCGGCACAGTGAGTATGGTTTTACACCGCTAATAACAATATTCCAGCAACATCATGGCGGGGGACACCGGAAATGGACTTAACACATTGTACCCATATGGGGAACCGAAAACAGACCTTCGAACGCGAACGAACACTTTAACCACTAGGCTACCCCACCGCCCTTTCTGCCCAGGTAAAGGAACGGAGGCGATTTGACCCCTTGACGCATCATTCCAAAGACGCACAATTGGCCCTCGTTGTCACTCTGCTCCGAAGGGACAAGGTGGTGATTGCATCACTGATTCCGGTGTACATGTTTAACTAGTATGCCATGGTATGCTAACCTCACTGATACATTCTGTTCTCGTCGTTGTGTTAATCAGGTCACATGTAAAACAATACAAAACGACTTTAGACAAGGTACGTGTTCTTATCCTGCTTGGCCATAGCTAAGTCAGTTAAGTGTTTGCTCCGTACACTGAGAACCCGGGTTGATTCCCCACTTATATTCACTGTGAGAAATCCATTGGGGTGTCTCCAGTGGAGATGTTGCTGGAATATTGCTGAAACCGGCACAATACTAGACTCACTGTGAGGGTATGTTCAAGTGTGGTACATACTCGTATCTGGGTGGGATGACACAATACATCTACTACCATCAGTGGTTAGATGATGTCCTTGGTGGTGCAAGAAACCCTATTGATATAAACTTGCCAGCTCAGGCAGTACCTGCAGTGGATAATATTCTCATATGCTATAGTGAAACGGTTTAATCTCCTTTACGTTCAGTGTCAGCCAAGGCAACAAGGGTCATATTTTGGCACTGGACCACTAGAAGACAGCAACAACGTAATTCATGGGTTGTAGCAATATCTCAGCTACATGGTAGCAGTCTAAAAACTAACGGAGTCTGAACCATACAATCCAGTGATCAGTAACATAAGCATCAATCTACGCAAGAGGATACGATGACATGTCAACAAAGTCAGCAAGACTGACAACCCGATCTTGTTAGTCACCTCTTACAAGAATGGGTTGCTGAAGATCAATTCTGACTCGATCTTCACAGGTTGCCATTCACGACTCCTCTGCTTTATCATCCACACAATAAAATTTCAGACCATTTTGTAAATAGAATCTAATGCTGCTTTAAACACAACAAAGACACCGTCCTTCAACTGGTTATTTATTACATGATTTATGTGTCATTATGTGATATATAAAATAGAAACTATTGGTATAACGATGTACAAACAAAAATACTTACTCAGCATAAGAAATGAAAGCTGATTAGACTGAAACACTTCTCTTCATACCATCATGATGCATGTAAGAGATGCCAGTGTCTGGAAGTATCACAGTTTTGTTGTGGCAATGAGACAATTTGGGTTGTACCTGGTTGATGGTGAGACAGGTAAATATAAAAAAAGGTTGTGAGCCTTAAATAGATGATGTGACATTCCTAGAGAGAGATAGATAGATAGATAGAAAGAGAGAGAGAGAGAGGAGGGAGGTTTCAGAACTGTGCACCATCATGGTAAGCCATGTATACAGTCTTGAACTTCAGCTGCTAACATTTCCATACTGTAAACACAGCTGATGTGTGGGTGTCAGCCCTACACAAGTGTCAGTATTACAGACAAGCACATTCTGCCATGTCCTGTATTGACTATCATGAGCATGCAAGTGGTGTTAATGTGTCGATATCCCAATAACAATATTTCAGAGTAGAATGCAGACCAATTAATGTGTGATCAAAATAAGTCCCCTACACAGCCAATACTTTCAAAACTAAAATCATCAACTGAAACAAAATATTTGAAACAAATGTTTATAACCAAACAATGTTATATTAAATAAAAAAAATCATCCTTTCAATTTTTCATTACCTTTTTCATATTTATGAAAACACTATGAAGTTATAATTATGTAAGGTAATATATGTTCAATCACTCAAAACAATTCAATCACAGACTTTAATAAACATGCAAGGAAAAGCACAACTGTAGTAAAGTATGTGACCATGTCTCACTGATGCAGTATCACAATCTTACACGAAGTCAAGAGTCCGCGTTTCTGGGACTCTGGAGGACTATGTTCAGGTAAACCTCAAATGGGTGTATACAATCCCAACTGTCTCCCTCAAGTTTGTCCACAGTCTGACTTTCAACAATGAACACTTCCTGTCTTTCTTGATTACGATGCCAAGGTCTGACAATATCTACATTTGACTGTTCATGTTAACCAATGTGTATTGAAGGGGAGGTTACTCTGACTAATCGGACCAGTTCTAACCCGGATTTTCATGGGGTCAATTAAGATACAAGTCTTTTCATGTTGGAACACGTTTCAACACTAAAGGCTGTAAATCAGTTGGCACAACATGTGACGACTCACACATACATTGTATTTCAATACTGTATGTCACTTCACCTAAAGTCATCTATATGGCCAATGCTAAGGTAGCTTTAACACAATAACATATATAACAAAATACTTCCCTTTAGAATGTATTGGAAGTCAAAGGCATGCATACTGCCGTATTTGATCCTCATGTAAAACATTGATAATATACAGATACATGCGTAATATGTGTTCTTTATATCACATAATGCCATTGTTCAAGTAATCATTCTTTATGGACATTCATTATATCTGTATCGGTCCGTCTTCATGCAGTACTTGGCATTGGTACTGTGTGTGCCAATCACAGCTGACAGAATCATGTCACCAAAATGTAGCACTATCATGTGGACGATCATTAGCTGAGCTTCCAAGACTGTGTGTTCACTAGACTCAGCCTCTGGGTGTGGGGCACAAGTCACAGACAACAGGTAAATCAGCATACCTTTGTGAATCAACAAAGCTGCCATCTACTGAAATGTTCTCAGTTCTTTAAATCAGTAACCATGGTTACAGGAATACAATAATACCAACTGTTTACAACAGTAAAGTTGCCTTGGTCTAGGGGTGTCAAACTTTATCATGGAAACATTTACTTGACTGTCATCGCTATGTCAGATTGGGTTCACTGACCACATCACTAACAAGATATAATGTGTAGTCTATTTACATATATACACATGTATACATATGTAACAACACAAGGCTGTACCTAAAAAGTGGTGACTTAAAGTCTTTGTAAGATGAATGCACACAAACATTAGCCTTGTAATATCAAGCCCCTGTAACCAGGGTGACAAACTATATTGTGTGGTGACTATACAACAATTAATGGATCAATGAATAATGATTGTGACAGTTTCCAAAGGTAAAACCACATGATGTTGTGATCAGCTGCAATGAACAACAAAACTGTATTCATTGTAATTAATTCAATGGGCATTCAGAAAAATGACACAGATGGAGGGGAGATGCTTGTGAAATTTACACACAGTAAGTAAAACATTGCTTCATAAATCAAATGGTAGTGAAGACTCTACAAGGAAGCTCCAAGAACATTTTCTCTCATTAAAAATCATAGAATGAGCTACAGAGGTGTTTTCTGTAATACTAAATGCAATGTTTTCTAGAAGGTATGGACAGTAGTGTGATTGTGGGATCCTGTATGATTGTGGGATCCTGTATGATTGTCGGATCTTAAAAAGATTACATGTTTCTGATGAAGTTGTACAGTGAGCGCTTAAAGGAACACAGCGTAACAACATGAAGTTACTATCTATTTCTTACTTAATACTGAATTCAACCTAATAAACGTCCCATTCCCAATACATGCTCCTGAGCACATATTGTACATAAGAGCAGCTTTTTCAAAACAAAGACATTAACTTTAAGTGAGTAAGACACACTCTAATAATCAATAATACATTTCCTGGTATCCCCCAAACCAGATATTGCATAATGTACTTGCAACCCAGCAAAAAAATAAGCAAGAAGCATTCCTCATCCTGAAAATATGAGAAACGTTTTCAATTCTGAACAATATCTTTTGATATGACACAATACTAAATCTTTTTAGTTATGAAAATTGCCCTATCTCTTCAAGGACCATGACAGAATCCCTAAGTCACTAAACATAGTCAGACTAGACCAGCACAATGGTTTGTTTGAATCAGGTTTAGAAATTATGGTATTTCTAAACATGTCCAGAACTTAACGGAAACTAAAAATGTTTTGTATGTTGCACATTTCCTGTCAGTATTATTCATTACCCATTTGCCTGAGGATCACAGTCCTGTCCGTGTTCCTCAAAGCATTGCGCTACCACAGTCATAAGTCTATGCTTAAGTATGGGTATTATGATCATCTTAGAGCTACGGTTGGTTTGAGGAATGGGGCCCAGAAACTGGTTGACTCCTGTAATATTTTTAAGTCTCCATCACTGGATTTTGATTTGACTTCAGCACCATATAGC
This sequence comes from Haliotis asinina, assembly GCF_037392515.1. Lineage (NCBI taxonomy): Eukaryota > Metazoa > Mollusca > Gastropoda > Lepetellida > Haliotidae > Haliotis > Haliotis asinina. Next base: position 53,675,581 of record NC_090291.1, on the reverse strand, counting down.
AGTCTCTGGACAGCAGACTTGCATGTATTTTGGTTCACATAACCTAATACAATCAACTATTGCACTCACTGTAAGAATCAATTTACCTAAAATACTAAAATCTTGACAAAACATCTGAACCAAGCTTGAAGCAGTTGAATGTCCTCAGACAAAGGCATTCCTTATCAAAGATATGAAGGCAGGTCATCGTCGTCATCGCTGCTGCTGCAGTTGGTGGAGTGGTGGTTGCTACTTGTATCACCATCAGAATCTCCTGTCAAGTCCAATACTTCATCAACTTCAACATAAAAATGCATTTTTTTTTAGAGTAAATATATTCTCTTATAGTAGATTCATAGTTCTGGCTTCTCTCTCATCTAACCCCAGATATGGTGGAAACATTCTGTGATACGTTCCGAAACCTAGGCACATACATGACTTGTCTCCAGTACAATACCACCATGTAATTCCGGAAACTCAGTTCATATATTTATCACATAGATTCTTAATGACTACAGTAATTCAAGTGTCACTAATAGACAGACACAATAACATAGTCTCCACACAGAACTGTCAGCTAGATGGATGCAAATGGGGCAAGGTTAAACCTCTCTCCTTACAGGTGAAAAAATATCAACTTTACATTGATGTATCATTCATACGCATTTGGGAAGAAATGGTAATGAAATTTCAAATATGTAACAAACACAGAGGGTTCAAAGCAGCTGGCATCTCTGCTGTAGTGCAAGATGAAGGAGGAAACTCACCTTGGAGCCTGGGTTTCTTCAGTTGCTCATCACCTGCTTCCTGCTTGATTGGAACTGTTCCAGGAAGAGCTACTGATTGGATGAATGATGCAGGTCTTTTCAAATTCTTAGCATTCAGACACAGTTTGTTGTGGCGCTTTGGTATGACATGACTGTTCCCTGGTGGGGCATTCCATGAAGTTGTCTCGTTATGTGGCACATACACTGAAGCTGTGCTTGTCCTCGTAAAGGGCACATTCCCTGCAGTTGTCATGGCAACTGGTACACTAACTGCAGCTGTACATGGTCTGGGACAATGAACATATCCTGGAACTGAAGTTGTCGAGTTAAATGTCACATTTCCTGCAGTTGTCATAGTAACTGGCAAATTCACTGCAGTAGAATTTGTGCTGGCATACTGAAGATTCCCAGCAGTCCTCATGGTAACCGGTACATTCACTGCTGTGGTACCTATCCTAGGACACTGAATATTCCAAGCAGTTGTCATGGTAACTGGTACAATAACTGCAGCTGTACCTGTCTTGGGACACTGAACACTGCGTGTAGCAGCAACTGTCGGTGTTTGTCTGGTATTATCGGGCGGACTGATCTGTTGTACAGTTTGTTTGTCAAGCATGTGACTGTAAGACATTCCTCCAACACCACTGGCTTCTGTGAAAGCAGTGACTTGGGTTGGATCAGGAACATGAAGAGAGAATTCACTTCCTCCAGACTTATTTCCACAAGCAAAGACTCCAGTCTTTGTTGACAAAGTGGACTCCTGGAGGTGCTGGGCTAGAAGCTTACTAGTTGAGGTCTCTGTTGGTATGTAACATGTTGATGTTAGTTTGACATTGGTCTGCCTTTCCTCACAAACTAGCCTGCCTGTGTGTTGAGCATGCTCAGACTTGATGACAGAGTGGTAAGGGGCTCTCATAGCAGGACTTGTATCTGAAGTCACAGAGTAATATGAGGATATCACATGTGTATCTCTGTTAGCAAGATGTCTGTGCTTAATACACTGTGGGTTATGTGAGACAGGGTATGTGTATGACTTGGATGCTGTACTGACAGATGCAAGACAAACACTTTCCAAACAGATGTGAATGAGCATGGTTTTAAGGCACCCTTAGCAGTATTCCAATATATAGTTGTATAACACCAGAAACACCCTTCACACTTTTTACCCATTTTGGGAATCAAACCCTCCTTATCCTCATAATGAGCGACAACTAGGCTACTAAACGGAATATAACAAACACACGCTTACCTTCCTGCCTACAATCAAAGTCAAACACATCCTTTGGTCCTGAAACAACATATGGTTCTTGCTTAACTCCACATCCTTGAGGCTCCTCCAGGCGTTTCAAACTGTCTTCCACATCGTGACGCAGAGCACCCAACACATCATCAACAGTTTCCTCAGCAACCACCTCTGCTGTGTCAGGTTCTGCTACAGTGTCTGGCATCAGCACAGGCAACGGCAGACCACAGTCCAGGAACAGCTGGTGGAGCTCAATGAGGCACTGGGACACACCTGCAGTGAGGCAGGGAGTGATTGAGTGTAGTGAGAGTGAGGAGAGGGTGGGTGAGTGAGTATACTGAATGAGTGAGCAAGTCTAGCGAGTATATGTGAGTGAGTGAATGAATGTAGTGAGTTTAATCCTGCTTTGCACAGAATGTCCATCATTCACACTGGGGACGAAAACTACCCTAGTGTACCAAATCCTATGTCACGACAAACCAAGGATCATAATCTTTATGCCAAAGAGATTCACATTCATGACCACCACCACATCCTTACACATGTAAGGGACACAACTGTGTACAGAAATAGCGATGCCTCGGTCACCTGAGCGACCAGTGACCATTATGGTTGCAAGGAAACTGCTAGGAAGGGCATGTGAGATTGTTACCTGCTGAGAAATTCTGTCTCAAATCGTGGCAACTGTCTGGAGACTGCCATAGGGGCTCGAAGTACACCTTGAACCCTCGACACAGAGCCATTAACACACCCTTCACCTTCTCCACAACGCTCTCCTGGAATCAAAGGCAACAACACACAGTATATTTGGGGGCACACTTTATAAGCAGAGTACAGATTCTAGTACTTTGGCTGGGTTAACTACCTCCCTTGACTCCAACCCACACTCTCAGATTCTAGGACCTAATCCAGCACACACATCTAAATCACTCAGTCACCACAAACTGCAACACTGTACCACAATCTTTGACACATTAACCACCTTGTACTGCAATCTTTGACAGACCACAACCTTATACCACAATCTTTACAATCTAAAAACATATATCTCAATCTTTGACACACTACAACCTTGTACCACAATCTTTAATGCACCACAACCTTAAACCACAATCTTTGACACCCCACAACCTTGTACCACAATCTTTGACACACTACATTTCAGTATCATAATCTTTGATGAACTGCCTTCTCATTCCTGTATCTCTGGCAGGCAACAATCAATCTACCTGTAGTTTGGACAGCCTGTTCTTTATCTCTGTGACAGTCTCGTCAAACATGGCATAACCACAACTGTCAACATGCATCGCCATCATCTGCTTCATACGGTTGTAGCACCCGATGCCGTGTTCTCTACTTGTCATGTCGTAGACCTTCAACATGGCCGCCTGTAGATGTAAACAGCCATATCACGTCTCCACGATATGGAGAGTATTTTCTGTTTATTGTACAATGTACTCATCAATATTCCATCTTGAGGATGGCAGGGTGTAAATAAGTCTCGACCAGATGATCCAAAGATCAACAGCATGAGCATCAAGCTACCCAATTAGGATGCGATGACATATGTCAAACAATACACAGAGATGCCAACTCTTAGTTAGCCCAATTGGTATTTTGGCCAAAAACTTATGCAAAAATTAGTACTTTATGCCCAAAATTAGTATCAAATTTTCCAAAGAATTTTCATGTTTAATAGAAAACATACAGACATTCTAAAAACTTGCTATTAAAATTGTACTCATCAAAATCAGTAATAAGTCTCCAGATATAGCTTGATATTGAAAAAAATGTGTTTGACACTTATTGTGTATGGTATGGATGCTTTCTGATAGTTTATTGTAACGTATTTGTCTACAAATTCATATATTTTTCACTGCTATCGTAATTGCATATTTCATGTTGCTTTTTGGTAACAAACACACAATCGTATGGGTTTGCATCTCTGAATTCAGCATCAGCATGGCTGACAAAGCAATCACATTAGTCTCATTAAGTCATGAGCTTGATATCACAAATTTATACAAACCTGTAGAGGTTATGAATTCTTTGAAGAAAGTCCTCCTTGGGGTACATATAAGCATTTTATGTCCATTAAAAATCCCTACGACAGTTGTAACTATTTTGATAATAAAATATTTACAAAACAAAAAACTCGTTTTTGTCTTGTGAGACCACCCTTATAGGGCCCCTCAGGCCCCCTACAGCCAAGAGCAGGTAACTCCGGCCGTCTACCTCGCACCTCACTTTTCATGCTGAACGTATCAGACAGAATGAGGGGAGGAGGGTGGCCGTACCCCAAGGAGGACTTTCTTCAAAGAATTCATAACCTCTACAGGTTTGTATAATTCTTTTTCAGAAGAAGTCCTCCTTGGGGTACATATAAGCATTAAACAGACTCCCAAAGATAAGCAATAGGGAGTGGTATTCTGTCTGACAGCACAGTCCATTCGATTGAAGTGCGAATCTACAACCATACGGAAATAGAAAAAGGCACCTACCTTGTCACCTGACCGCTGATGTCAATCAAGGCGGGGGGCGTGACAAAGCTGAGTACCCGCTTGTCAAAGCTTATATTCCCATTGGCCAAAAATTGGGAAACCCCAAATAACAAACCCCGCCCACCCCAAACAAAGTTTGGAGACGTGGACATAGGAGAAACTCGCCAAACTGGAAAACCTGTCCATACCACATTAGCAAGCTAAGCGGGGAAATGGATAGGAAAGTAAGGCACCAAGTCAAGGGAGGGCGGGATTAACAAACCATCACCAAATACCACCACCAGTCAAATGGGAACGGATAGCAACCCACCACCAAGTGCAAACAGATATAGTCTACAAGTCTCAATCGGCTTGAGCAGAGCTACTATGTCCACTGTGGAGAACTGACTGACCGAACCGAGCACGCTCTCGGGAGTGTCTGTCCAGTTGGTAATGCCGGATGAACGTGCTCAGACGGCTCCAAATAGCCGCTGAGCAGATCTCCTCAATGGGCAGAGCTGCAGTATACGCTTTTGACGTGGCCACTGCTCTTACTGAGTGAGCTTTCAACCCCTCTGGGGGAGATAAGCCCTTATGTATGTAGGCCATGCAGATTGCCGATACAATCCATCGGGATACCGTTTGTGTAACCAGCTTTGCCACCGCCATAACAGCAAAACAGCTGTTTCTCCTTACGGAGTAAGGCAGTTCTCTTAATGTAGGCTTTAAGAGTTTTCCGAACGTCCAATACATGAGCCTTACGGCATGTATCGTGAGATGACGCAGGAAGCGTAAACACAGGAAGATCGATAGGCGCTTTCACATGAAACGAGTGATCAATCTTCGGGCGGTATGAATCTGGTAAGCGTATGCTCACCCGATCCCTATGGAACACAGTTAATTCCGGGTCTGAAGACATGGCATGTGAATCGCCAACACGTCTACCCAAAGTAACCGCCACCAAGAAAGCCGTTTTCCAACTTAACAGTTGCAACGACAGGTTGGCCAAGTCATAAAAGAGAGGAGAGGACAACCAATCCAAGACTATAGACAAATCCCATGGGGGACTTGTCTGTCTAACGACCGGACGCAGTCTGTCCACGCCTGCAAGAAAACGCTGTACCAGGGGGTGTTGTCCCAACAAGGCACCCTCGACGGGTATGTGGAAGGCTGAAATAGCCGTGGAGTAGCCTCGAATCGTAGAAGCGGCTAAACCCGATTCTAAACGAGACTGTAAGAACTCCAATACTTCAACTACAGTCGAAGAAAAGGGATCGAGAATCCCTCTATTTCCACACCAGCGCTCATAACAGGCCCATCTATCCTCATACTGTACATTCGTGGAATCCCTCCCCGAAGCCAGAATTGTGTCTGCAACTGATGTAGGAATTCCGCTCTTTTGGAGACGATTCCGGACAGTGGCCATGCCACCCACTGAATCCTGGGATTAGGGTGAGGCTGGCCGTCCTGGGATAGTAGGTTCGATCGCTGTGGTAATAGTACAGGCGGTTGTGCTAGCGACCTGAGTACTACCGGAAACCAGCGTTGAGACGGCCACAGAGGTGCGAGAAGCACTAGTAGCCACGCTGGTTGGGTGGCAAACTGAGACAGAACTTTGGAAATCAGGGGAATTGGTGGAAACGCCCACAAGACCCTGTCTGTCCAGTCCAGCTGGAAGGCGTCGGCGGCAATCGCTCTCGGATCCGGAATCCGAGAACAAAAAACTGGAATGTGGTTCGTCACTCCAGAGGCAAACAGATCCACCTGGAACGACCCGAACAACTGGGAGATAATCCCGAATACCTCCTGATCGAGCAACCACTCGTGGGGACCTAGAACACGTCGTGAGAGCGCATCTGCACGCACGTTGTCCACCCCTGGGAGATAGAGAGGCATAACCCGTATGCTGAACTGATCGCACCATAGCAGAAACTGCCACGCATCCTGAAGGAGCGACGGAGACACAGTGCCGCCTTGCTTCAGAATGTAGGACATCGCCGTCTGGTTGTCCATCTCTAGACGAACCACTTGGCTTCGAACCTGATCCACGAAGCGTTCGAACACCAACCTCACAGCTCTCAACTCTAGCACATTGATGTGCAAGGTCACCTCGTGTTCGGACCATAGTCCCGACGCTGTGAGGTCGCCTAGGACACCTCCCCACCCTGTGAGGGAGGCATCCGTCTAAACTGTGAGCGACGGTACCGGAGTCATCAGAGGTAAACCTTTGGATAGATTCCCGGTATCTGTCCACCACCGCAAGTGAGGTATCAACCACTGGGGAATAGCCAGATTCTTCTCGTAGCTCTCCGAGTGGGACCACTGTTGTGCTAACGCCTGCTGAATGGGACGCATTCTCAGACGTGCACGCCAAACTACATCCACCGTCGCCGCCATGTTGCCTAGCAACTGAAGCCACGTTCGTGCTGAGGCCATGGGGGACTGTAGGAACCGTAACACTATGCTCTGTACCTTGATAATGTGCTCTTGGGACAGAGAAACCCTCGGGTTGTCTCGAACCTCGCCCCCAAGAAAACCAGATCCTGCGTCGGCACCAGTTCTGATTTTTTTTAGATTGATAACCCAACCTAGCCTGGTGAGAATATCCATCACTGACTGTGTGGATTCTCGACTTAGGTGTTGGGAGAGCGCTCTGAGGATCCAGTCGTCCAGGTACGGGAAACAAAAGTTGCCCTGCGCCCTGAGCTGGTACTAGCATGAGTTTGGTGAACACCCTTGGCGCTGTGGAGATGCTGAAGGGGAGCACGCGAAACTGGTAGCAAACCCCGTCGAAGGAAAACCGAAGGTATTTCCTGAACTCAGGATGCATCGGTACATGGAGGTAGGCGTCTTTGAGGTCGATTGACGTAAGCCAATCCCCTGCCTCCACAGACGAGATCACTGACCTCAGTGTCTCCATCTTGAAAGACGGCACCTCTATCAGATTGTTCAAACCCTTGAGATTTAGAATGGGTCTGAACCCTCCGTCCTTTTTGGTCACCAGGAAATAAGTGGAGTAGAACCCCGTATTCTCCTGTCCCAATGGAACCATCTCTATGGCTGCCTTGTCCAGTAAAGACTGAATTTCGGCACAGAGGATTGCCACCTTTTCCGGCGATTTCGGCACCGGAGTGCAGCGAATCCCGGTAAAAGGAGGAGGCTCTCGCTTCCACTGTGGCATGTGGCCATCCCTGAGTGTGGACAGGACCCAGGGATTGGACGTGACTCTCTCCCATTCCCGGAGGAATAACAGGAGGCGACCACCCACAGGAATTTCGGGTAGAAGGCAAAGTGTCCCGGCCGATGGCAGAGAGATTGCCGCTTGCAACGGGACAACCAAGGGCTCCGGAGGTACGCTTACTGGGAAGCCGGGGCCGGCTTCCCCTTCCTCTGAAAAGGCGGCTGAGAAGCTGCCTTACCCTTGCCTTTACCCTTGCCCTTGCTCTTGCGTGCCTGTAGTGGAGCAGTCCACTTCGGCGCATCCTTAGCCTGAGCCGCAGGATAGCTTGAGCTGAGGACCGAAGGCCGCGCGCGAGAGGTGGAGCGTTGTTCAAGCAAGGGCTTAGAGAACTTCCTCCGCGGCCTCCCTAACTACTGTCAAAGCCCCCAGGAACAGAGTCGAGCCCAGCCGGAAAGGCAAAGACAGCAGTGCCTGCTGTGTAGCCGATTAATACCTGGCGACAGACAGCCATAGCCTACGAAAGCCCATCACAGCACACATCATTTGACTCGCGCAAGAGCGCATCGAGTCGCGCGCCAAATGTGAATGCACCTCCGTAAGTTGCCGCTCTAACGTGGACGAGGAAACCTCCTCGTCCCCGTCCTCCTGTGACACCAGCTGCCTCTGCAGGACAGAGAGGTAGGCTGAGTGCACCGCAACCTTAAGTTGCTGCACGGCGTTCCGATATTGCTCCTCAAAGGAGCGGTAAACCGAGCGGAGCACCTGGTTCGATGAGGTAAAAGGCGTCAAGCGGCGTCCCTGACGAGCCGACGCCTGGCTGTGGCCAGACGACCCCTCCAAGCGCGATCGAGGCGTACACGCACTCGTCGACAACGGGAGGGTCAAACAGCGCATCCTCCCCCATCGAGTAGCGGCGGTTAAGCTCCGGAAGATCGAACCGTGAGCGACTACCCGACAGCGATCCCCGGTGCACCGAGTGGAACCGAGGCAGGCGGCAAAGCCGGTGCTCGGGAACCACTAGTGAGGTTACCGGTAACCAACGGTACGAAACCCGATGGACCAGCGCTGGGAGGCGGAACTGCACCCAAGCCGTAGCTCGATGCAAAACACGCCGACCCAGCGAGGAGGCCGTCACCAGAGCCTGAGCTCGGATCAGACACTCCTCCAGGGACAGTACCCGTGCCCGAGCCTAGGCCCGAGGTTTGGGTACCCCCCATAGACAACCCCGGCCCCGCAAGATCAGAGGGACGGATGCCGATCTCCTGCTGGAGGTCGGACATCGCGTCCGTGATCAGGGACCGGACAGGGACTGTTGCTGTAAAAGAGAAGAAATATCTGATAACGTGAGTGGTGCGGGGGTGGAACTTTAGAGGGAGAGAAGAGGAGGGAACATCCCCCGACTTAGCCCGCTTGACCCCTGGGCCTTCCGAAGAGGAGCTAGAGCTCTTCTTACCCTTACCCTTGCCCTTTTTGGAGGGCGGGTCCTGAGCCCAAATATCAACCCCCGCCTGTAACAGGTTGTTATAAAACAAGAAGTCGGCCACCCGGCTCTTGTTTGTGCGTGGTGAAAAAGCTCTGCATTTTTAACAGACTTGATCGTCATGATGTTCCTCCGCTAAGCACCTCAGACAAATCAGATGTGGGGCTTGAGGTGGAAGAGTATTACCACACGAAGTGCAGGGGCGGAACTGTAACAATCAGAACCAACCTAATGGTAACTGATGTACAGAAAACATACACAATTAAACACATTATGTGCAAAATATAAACGCACGGGCGATAATAAATTGCTAAGCCCAAAATAAAGTACATTTAACCCAGCTTAACACATTGTATAAGTGGCTAAATGCAATCTACAGGCGTGTACATATAATTGTGTGACACCATGATAGAAGACGAAAAGTCGAAAACTCAAGTACCCATTTTGACTGAAACAAGCAAAAAATGGGTTAAAACATCCCAGCATGTAAGAACATACTAACAAGCAACATACAGGAAAATGTGACGCAGGTGAAACACTTCCTATAAAAAAGAGAAGCCATAAAGACCGCCATCTTGCCAGCCACATGGCAGGAAGACAGGACCTACCTGGCAAAAGTTACAACAATTTATGAATGAAAATTTCAGCCATGAAATTCCAACTAACACCCGTGCGAAAGGAAAGGAACCATACATACAGTTGCTGACTCTTTTTCACTCATCTTTTCGGGTTTGTACACGCACTCGTCGACAACGGGAGGGTCAAACAGCGCATCCTCCCCCATCGAGTAGCGGCGGTTAAGCTCCGGAATATCGAACCGTGAGCGACTACCCGACAGGAGAGGATTAATTACCTCACTGATAAGTGAAGGTAAAATACGCAATTGAGTCTCGGCCACCCTAGACGGAGCAAACGCTTCCCCAGGAAGGCGAAACTCCACGGGATCAGGTGCGTCTGAAGGGACGACCACCTGCGGCAAAACAACCGCGATACGCTCGCGCACTTGCCACAGGGATGATCCGAGCGAGAAGCTGTGAGCTTCCCCCGACTGCTCCAGACCGCCATCCTCGTCCATGGCCACCTCGCTACACATCTCTACAAAGGAGTCCCCCGTACCGAGGGATACCTCCGAAGAAACGCACGAGGAGCCCGCTGACAAGGACAACGGATCCAGAAGAGCCGAGTTGCCCGAACCGACCGACCCATGGGTTACCGACGAACCAAGGTGGCGAGACCCCGTGGGATCGGCTGCCGAAGCAGGGATCCCCGGTGCACCGAGTGGAACCGAGGCAGACGGCAAAGCCGGTGCTCGGGAACCACTAGTGAGGTTACCGGTAACCAACGGTACGAAACCCGATGGACCAGCGCCGGGAGGCGGAACTGCACCCAAGCCGTAGCTCGATGCAAAACACGCCGACCCAGCGAGGAGGCCGTCACCAGAGCCTGAGCTTGGATCAGACACTCCTCCAGGGACAGTACCCGTGCCCGAGCCTAGGCCCGAGGTTTGGGTACCCCCCATAGACAACCCCGGCCCCGCAAGATCAGAGGGACGGATGCCGATCTCCTGCCGGAGGTCGGACATCGCGTCCGTGATCAGGGACCGGACAGATGACATCTTTTCGGGTTTGTAGGACATGACGCTACTCTGAATGGACGCGACCGTTCACTGGAACGACAGCATGAAAAGTGAGGTGCGAGGTAGACGGCCAGAGTTACCTGCTCTTGGCTGTAGGGGGCCTGAGGGGCCCTATAAGGGTGGTCTCACAAGACAAAAACGAGTTTTTTGTTTTGGAAATATTTTATTATCAAAATAGTTACAAATGTCGTAGGGATTTTTAATGGACATAAAAATGCTTACATGTACCCCTAGGAGGACTTCTTCTGAAAAAGAAATCCTTCTAAACTACAGCAACGTCAACTTCGCATACTTTGCAGTTAGTATGTCCACTGTTCTGCACTTAAAATTTGGAAAGATCACTGGCTTCATATCAGCAGCTTTTAATTATACCATGATTACAAGGTACAAATGTAATTTCCAAGAGACACCTCCTGTCCCTGGGAACTCTTTTAACTGTGAACTGTCACTCTTTCTGCCAGACATGAGTGAGTGAGTTTAGCTTGATACCACTTCTAGCAATATTTCAGCAATATCATGGCGGGGATCACCAGAAATGGGCTTCCTACATTGTACCATGTCGCGAATTGAACACAGCTGAAACAAACACATTAACCACAAGACTACCCCTCTACCAGAAATGAGAATCTTGAGATTGTCGTGATCCTGTGACTGTTTTACCATCCCAATATACTGAACAAACAATTCACACTAAGCACATACCTGGATATTTGGGGTAATGATTCTTGAGATCTCCCTCTGTTGGCTTGTCACATAATCCTTCATCAGGTCAACCATTTCATTCAGCTGCAGATGAATATTGGTGTCAATGGATCTTTCATATAGTATGTGATTTTACAAACAGACTAAATATTCTATTATGCAAAATCTTGAATAAATAAGAACTCACCTTTGCAGTGGTATTCCGATGAATTTGAAGGATGACAGTCTCTATCTGAACACTGTCAAACCCAACTAGAGTTAGGTTGTTCTTCACGTCTTCGTTAAAGGTTCCCAGTGCTGCCATCATGGATGCGTTCACCTTCTCCAGTGTGCACCAGAAGAGTGATCTGAAGCATCTCATATCATCACAACAAGCCAAGGCATCCTGCCATCTGCCCTTTGTAACGGATGAGGAATGTTAGTAAGGCTCATGTCAACATCTGCATTTTGCTGAGATTATTTAATTCTTGCCTTAATACATTATTTGATTCAAACAGAAAACACCAATACTTATTAGTGTAGAGGTTGTGTGTGGTTTTGTGCATAGTGCTCAGGTCATGAATCAGTTGAAATTACTCGACTCGTGACAGTTTCTTGGACTACAGTCCTGCCCCACAACGAAGCCTGTTATAAATGTTGTCTCAAGTTAGGCAAGTGAGTTTGTTCAAATTTGCCTCTCTCCACCCAGCAGAAAATGGGTACCCAGTAAGAAAAAGTCATGTGACTATAAAGCTCTAGCGCTTAAGTGGCAACTTGGGTTATCCGGAGTAATAATAATCAGATTCTGATTACAGCGTCCAGTGAGCAACTAGTTAGATGGATACAAGGCGGCATATAAATGAAATATTATTATTTTTACAGACTAAGATGAAAACGTAGAGAGAGTTTGCGTGATACTGGCATGATCAGTTCAGGGCCCTCGCCCCTCTACACGCAGCACAGACAGTGAATTGGACTTCTCCCTGGTAACGCTGCTAAGTCAAACCCACCAACAACTTTCTGAATAATATGAATTTGAGACAAGCCGATTATTATTATTATTATTATTTTCAATCTCACAAAACATCCGAAACCGTGCAGAAACATTTCACTATGCCACTAACCATGAGAACTTCACAGGAAGACTCACCCAAAGACCTTGTTCCAGCAACCTGCAACAGCTACCAGGAGGGGCAGTGCCAGGTCATAGTTAAAGTCCACTGGTCCAGCAGTCGGGGAGTTATACTTGCCCTGCCTTGACACTGTTGCTCGATACGTCATGAATGCCAGCCCACCAAGGTGCCGGTTTTCTTTGTTCACCTGGAATAGTGACTTTCAACATTTAAGAAAGAAGAGTTACCAGCGCAGCAGCCTCCATACACATACTGGTAAGCACTAGACGTCATCATTAGCATGTACAGTAGAAGCTGTCAAAACCAGCAACCATCCAATGCGGAATGCTCTCATTATCGGCATCAGAATTTAGTCCTGAAAGAACCTACCGTAGTCAATTGAATCTAATCTTGCATCAGTCTCAGTGTTTCATTTTGCTCTTCATGACCGTGAGTCAAAAAGACTTGTTAAAACTTGAAACACTGAGTCATATTTGATCAAAGTGAGTCAATATAGTTTGCTTTGAACCTTTGGAAAAAAACAGTTTGAAGTTTTACATGCCTCATGAACTTTAATTTCTAGCTGATGAAAATACATAATTTCAAATTATTTAGTAACTTGACACATAAAGAATCTAATCCACATTAAGAAAATCAATTATAATCGAAAATTGATTCTTTACCCTTTCCCAATACGACAATCGATTGCTTAATTTCATAATCGCTAATCATTTTTCCAAAAACAGTACTAATAGTTAATACCCTAGTCAGACCACAAGACAACTGGCAACTACCTGTAACGGTAGGATTCAAAAGACGGACCTTCTTATCTGAAGTTTGATGCCTTGTCCACATGACCAGAGAGGTTAACCCCATCAGCAAGCTGACAAGGTAAGGATGTCATCTGTAGGATGACTCCGTGCCCTGCTACATACTCCCCCGTCAACAGAAGGCATGTCCCAGGCCGCATAGTCGGGTGCTGAAGCTTATTTTGTTCAAATTTCATAGGAACATATTCAGCCCCACGTTGGGCACCAATGTAGCGGCCGCATAATTTCCGAGTCCCGCGCTGGGATTCGAACGACAGGCCTTCTGATCCGAAGTCGGACACCTTGACCACATGACCAAAGAGGTTAACACAGTCACAGTACTTTGTCCAAGTTTACTGCACGTTGCTGTATCCGCAACAAGGTGTTCGCACGCATTCATGTGGCCACCATCTGGTTATATACCAACACATTTGCCGGTTCTTTTAAGTGCACAGGGTGGTGTACTGTACACTAGGTTTTGTGACAACACGGTAAGGGTTTGCACACAAAGTTGACTCCAAGGTTTTTACACCTAGTCACAGGTGCGCTCAACCTTGCTGCATTATCATCATCCCCTTATATTGGTGGTGTGTTTTAACAAACCACCGGAAAACATCTGCACAGCTGATTGCTATTTCTGGCTCTCTATACAAGACACACACAGTAATCTTAATTCCCGTGTCTTATACAATCCCTAGCAAAATATATTTGAATTGAAATGGTAAATAATCTTGCCTCGATTTTATGTCTTCAAGAACAAAGTCACATTCTCTTTTCACATGTGCATCTTTGGTGTGCATGCTAATTAAAATATTTTCATCATTTGATAAAATATTGCATAACTTAGACATAATGGAGGGCAAAGTGAATCCCTGTAGCCTGTTCGGTATTTTGGCCCAACAAAGACCACCCAACTGACTGACTGTACATCAACTAACATTCTCTAAACCGGCATCCGGTATCTCGGCTCTCCTATTAATTTGTTGGGTGTCTGAACATGTAATATTAACACAATGGATTACCAGTTGCATTAAGCTCATTCATATTGCCTGATTGATGGTTTGTTACACACGCCAGTTGTTACACACTCTGATATTGCCAGAAGTTACACATTTTGATATTGCCAGTTGTCATACAGTCAGGGGGTTGATTACTGCTATACCTACAACAATAGTGGACAAGCCCAAACAGCGGCCAAGCCATCCACTGAATTCTGGGATTCGGGTGCGGCGCTACGTTCTGGGATAGTAAGTCCAGTCAAAAGGGTAGTAGGACAGGAGGCAGAACCAGAAACCTTATCATTACCGGAAACCAGCTTTGAGACAACCAAAGTGGTGCAAGGAGTACAAGCAGTCGAGCTGGTTGGGTGGCAAGCTGCGAGAGGACCCTGGGAATCAGTACCCTGCCCGTCCAATCGAGTTGGAAAGCATCCCGGGCAATGGCCCTCGGATCCGGTATCCGAGAGCAAAACACAGGAATCTTGTTCGTTCCCCCAGAGGCAAACAGATCCACCTGAAATGACCCGAACAACTGGGAGATAATCCTGAATATCTCCCGATGAAATAACTGGAATAAAATCCCTCTTGTTCCTGTCCCATCGGAACCACCTAGATGGCCGCCTTGTCCAGTAAAGACTGGAGAACCTTGGCACGGAGAACCTCGGCTCTCTCCGGAACTACCGGCTGAGGAGTGCAACAGATCCCGGAAAAGGGAGGTGTGTCTCGGTTCCACTGTGGTCGTCCTTAACTGTGGATAGGACGTAGGGATTGGAAGTCACCTTTTCCCATTCCGACAGGAATCGAGGAAGGCGGCCACCCACAGAGATATCTGGCAGGAGACAATGAATCCCCGACTTCGGCAGTACTCCCTTCGGCAGTATATCAGGTTAATCATACGAGTGGTGAATTGTTGCATGAAGAGGCCGGTGTGCAGTGCAAGCATCTGACGTATAAAGTGCAGCATAGTTGTTGACCTAATTGATGAAGGCCTAGTAGACATTGATCGTTGAGGTTTATCATAGGTACGACGTTCATCAGGAGGGACTATCTCATTGCTGAAGGACTTTGAAGAAACCATGGAGTGTAGTTTCAGTGCAGGTCCAGTAGCTAAAGACTCATACGATGAAGACTTAAAGTGCTTAGACTGAGATGATCCCGATTCTGACGACATCCTCTTCTGTGTTCAGTTGAATCAAATGCATATAAAATGCAATGAAATGACACGTAGTGCTAATCAGTTGTGTTGCGGTCTCTTTTAATGTCTGTAACGAGTATGGGTTATCCCATTCCTGACTAATAGGTAATAGGTGTGTGCAGCGGTCTGTGACCGTATGTGTATTGGGGTGTGTAACAAATGACATGTGTGACAAATGACATGTGTAACAAATGACGTGTCACAAATGACGTGTGACAACTGGCATGTGTAACAAACGGCATGTGTGACAAGTGGGATGATACCTGAATGGTAGAAGTAGCGTGACTACAGATTAGACAAATTTGTCAGTGACATGAGTCAATTGTATCATAAATTAATTGTTGTGTCATCTAGTTGCATTTTTTAATCTTCTCTTTATTGAACAATAAAGAATATGATGACTATCAACATGTTTTTAGTCACAGTTTGCAGCACATGGAAGATCATTGTGGGGATGAAAGGTGCATGTTCTCTAAACCTGCAAGCCCTCTACTACAGCATTTTTTGCCAGGGATTCTGCACTATCTTGTTCATTTCATCTGATCACTCAATGTTCTCACAATCTCTGTGCTACATCCCAAGTCAGAACCCTGTGATTGTGTGTTTGCTCAGTTTGATCCACACAGAATTGTTCTGCAACATCTTTGAGTGGCATTTTAGAAGTTGGGGAGTACAAGATTGACAAACTTTATGGATAACCGAAGCCATTTATATCAAAGGTCAAAAGCTTACCATCAACCGAGATCAAGGATATTACATTCCATCAGCTTATGATGCACTCCTCCAAGCCCAATCAGCTGTATAAACTCTCTACATTGTTAAACCATCCCCTACACTTGTACATTGTTGGCTTCTACTCCCTCCCCCATTGTCTACCTACTGGCTGCAGCACCTCAGTCCCTATTGTGTTAATTCACCTTGTTTATCTTGTTGTCTTTGTTAGTCTCATCATATATACTTTGCCACCACTGTATGTTTCATGGGTGCTTGACAACGGTGCAAGAATCTGTACTGAAACGTCGCACTATCGTAATAAAGAAGTTGTTATCCATAAAGTTTGTCAATCTTGTTCTGCAACAGTCGTATCAATTGGCATGTCTGCACACCCACCTTGCTACCCCACCTGTCACTGGTGGTGCGGGCTTTCAGACCCGCAAGCCTGCATCCACCCTCTATGTTAGGAATTAGGTGGCTGTTGAACAGTCCTTGGATGTCTTCACTCAGCTGGGATACGATTGGGTCGATCTTCTGCAGCAGGGCTGTCACATGTTTTGTGACAATAGGCTGAACTTTGCCACTTCCCTGGGGATAGTACAGTGCACACTGTATGCATGCTTGTTAAAGGGGGGCACTAAAAAGGACCAGTGCCAATTTTCTGAGTGTGTGTGTGAGTGAGTGAGTTTAGTTTTATGCCGCACTCAGCAATATTCCAGCTATATGGCGGTGGTCTGTAAATAAACGTCTGGACCAGGCAATCCAGTGACCAACAACATAAGCATCGATCTGTACATTTGGTAACCGATGACATGTGTCAACCAAGTCAGTGAGCCTGACCACCCGATCCCGTTGGTCGCCTCATACGACAAGCACAGTTGTTATGGCAAGCATGGGTTGCTGAAGGCCTATTCTACCCCAACACCATCACGGGTGCCCATTTTCTGAAAATTTCTAGACTTTCTTACTGCTACCTGGATGAAGCTTAGCTATGGTCCTGACCCACGATACACATCCTGTATATTGAACCAGCAGTCACACAGTGCTAGAGATGGGACTGACATCAAATGTACTGGAGCTGCCAGTTTGTTGAGGCCAAGTCTCCCTTTCAGTGAGTGATGGGTAAGGACATTGTTGAAGGTTCAGGCTTGTTGTTTGACACTGTACTCACCAATATGCCAGATCAATGGCGTCTAGTCCAGATGACGCACAGCTAGTAAATCACAGCAGAGCTTATGTTGGGAGAGAGTTTAAAAGTGGCTTTATCTGGTGTTTATAACTTTGTCAGTGCCAGAGCAAGTGAGTGAGTGAGTTAAAATGTACTGTCACGTCAACAATATTTCAGCCACAGAGTGATAAGGAAAGGTCAAGGTCAGCAGTAAGTCAGAGAGCTGAACAGATGATCGAACCAGAACAGCTCCCCACAGCCTCATGACCAGGAACTGACTAAATGATGTCCAAATGGCGGAGTATCAATAACATGGTGTATGCCATCTTTCATGATATCAATGAACACTTCCTCTAGCTTTGAATCAAGAGAATTAACATGATACATATAGTCCCGGGCCGCGTTTCACAAAACTCTCGTAACTTTTCTCGTAGCATCCGTAGCTCCTGCGTTTCAATATAGGAGGCACAATGGCTACAAGAAAACTTACGAGATCTTAGGCTTACGAGAGTTTTGTGAAACGGGGCCCTGATGTTAATAATCTCAGCAATATGTAATAACGCAGTCTTACAATAAAACAGTCTAATGTTTTTTATTTGTTGGTGTGTTATTAAACGCCACTCTGCAATATTCTAGCTAAGACCGACGGTCTGTAAATTATCTGGACAAGACAATCCAGTGATTAAGCCAAAGAGCACTGATCAAAGCGACTGGGATACAGTGACAAACAAGTGTGAAAACCAGGCAGCCACTCTGACCAGCCAGTAATATCAGTTGCCTTTTACAACAAGCATGGGTTGCCAAAGACTAATTCTAACCTGGATCTTCACAAGTGTGCAATATAGTCAATACAAACCTTTCCATTATACTCTGACATCTTAAGATAATTGTCCACATCAAACACAAAGAGTCCAAGTTTCTCCACGATCTGCCGCACAGTACGATCCCGTTGCTGTAGAGAGGTGGTGTGGACGAACTCCCTCAGTGCCGGGATCTGGGTCTCGTCTGGGGTACTGAATACCTGTCACATATACACATCGTATTATTCACAAGGTCAAGGGCACAGGTGAAACCAGAATTACTGATTTTCACTGTGCATCATAATTTCGCTGCTGTTTGGCTCATGACATGACACAATATCCACAATTTGTCAAAATAATTTACAATAACATCATCAATTGTTTTAATGGTTGCACATTCAACATTCATATATGACTAGACACAAGGAATTATGGATTATTCGTTAAATGTACATGAATGGTGTTAATGTTTTCAAGAAAAACATAAAAGTAACACAACACAGACACTGTGAACTGACTGGAACGTGATGACATACACATCAGCTAGTGTCCTGCTAATGTCTAATGCAACTGTATGTCAAGATTCCTTTCAAGACAAGTTGCGACCCTTCACATGTACAAGTATTTTCATTACGAGTACCAGCTCATCATCACTCATGCTCGTCTGTTTGAGACATGTGCATGGTCTCTGTTGTTTAATCAAATTTAATCAACTAAAATGTTTTTTCTGATGCTCTCGGATGACTGTGTTGCATCACAGCAGACACTGTAAGCACTGAACTGATGGCATGTCTTGTCTTTTATAAGTTACTACGATATTTAGCTGTTCGTATGATTATTATTTAGATAACCCTGCAAGTTTTATAAGCATCTGGAAAACAATGGATATATACGATAAACACTGTCAGCTGCCATCTGCAATGAATTTCACTAGTTGAAAGGTCACATGCAACGTAAACCACAACTTTGCAGATTCTGGTACCTTTCGGTATGCACTTACCGAAACAAATCATAAAAAGTGCCAATTCAACCTATAAAGTTGAAAAAAAACGCGATGAAATAAAGCCCGCGAAATCGGAGTTCAAACGTTTCACTAAATTCCCCCAAGCGCTGGGGGGAAAACTGGTTTCAACTGCTGTGCTGCGCTGCGTCCATAACGCATGCGCAGTGAATAGTTTCACGGAGCATGAAACAGTATGCATGCCCAGCGTCTGAGGTCGTGAGCAGTAGTCTAATCTTGGTTGTGTACACAAACAAGTAATTAATCTGCTCGATACGTAAAACAACTTGTTGATTGTGGTAAGCAGTCTCTGTCACAGAGAAAGCTCAATGTCTGGTTTATTGACACCTATATGTCTGTCTGCCTGTCTGCTAAAGACAACATGCAATACACAGCTTCAATCATTGACCACGTGCAATTTGAACTTAACACCTATCAGACTATACGACATAAAGAAAATAAGTTGATTCATGACGCGTGCACCCGAGTCCCGTGTCTGCCACATTATGTAATTAGGCACGTGTGATACACATGACGTTTTTATATCTGTGGGTTGCAAACAAACTACATTCACTTTTTTCGGATGACTGGATCTGACGGAAACTGGTGCAAACTCTTGTCAGTTTCAAGTCCTGCTTTGTACTTGGACGAATGACAGATTCCAGCCACGCAGTAGTTTACCATCTCTACTGACATGATTTTCTATTGGATCGAGCGCAAAATTCAGAGAACATGTATTTTCCAAACCCAACATCTCTATATACATTCTTCATGGATAACGACTTCTTTTCGTGTATATGATTTTGTTTGACAACCGTATATGAATCCATACTGAAACGACGCATCATGTACACAAAAAGAAGTTGTTATCCATAAAGAATCTTACTTTCTTGTGACTGGCTATACTTCTAAAATGCCCATCAAACAGATCATCTTTCTGTACACGCAATGAACCCTCAGCATATCAGCAAATGAATCAGCCAATCGGAAGCCGTCGTTACACTTGGATGCATAGCCACCCGCTATGACTGGGTTCGGTCTCTCGAGGGCTTCATTTCGGGGGAAGTAAGCCCAAGTACAAAATATTGCACCTTTGAACCGCGATTGTACGCTTATAATTTTGTTTATTTGTTTTTTAAAAGCAGCAATGTATATTATATGTCATGAATAAGTGATAAATGTGTTTTAATTATGTTTGATTTTTTGGTTGCATGTGACCTTTAAGGGATTTACTAGAGCTTAACTGCGGATTTGTTGATGCTAGGAGGTGGAGCCTTAAATCTGCGTTGTTGGTCATCCAGCTTGAACAAGCTTATTATGAGTAGAATTGACAGACATGACTTGGGAGAGCCATGTGAAAAGTTTTAGGACATATTTGAACAGTAAAGAAAACCAAAAAATCCTTTTCAAGTTCACAGTGAACACAGGAAGAACAAATAACTGTGCAAGCAGGACAAAATAACACAGAACAGTCACAACCTACACCAGGAGCACGATATGTAACATCTTCAACAATATAAAAAAATATGTAACTTTATCCAAAATTTAATATCGTAATGATAATTCATACAGAACACAGCCACATGTGGCTAAATTGTGTGTAAAGGAAGAAAAAAAAAAAAGGGATATTAACATTCGTAACAACTGCAGGGAGATCACTATACCAGGAACCATGAGGACTTACAGTGCCCCCTACCAAACCAACCTGGGGTGCTCCATCGACATCTGTCAGCAGCTTCGTCATCTTCATGTAGTCGGTGGAGCTGACACAGAACACCTCCAGGTTATCCACCATATTGCCTGTGTCATCCTCATCATCCTCGTCATCCTCGTCATAGTCCAGGATGTCATCCTCCTCCATGTACACATTCTCAGACTTCTGCTTCAGCTCCTAGCACACCAGAAAGAGCGAGTGAGTGTGTGTGTGAGTGGGGGTGGATTGCAGGGATAGAGTGAGGATGAAAGACATGATATATGACACATCATATGAAAGTGGCATGAGTGAAAGTCTAGTATTAAGTCTAGTGCCTACCCTTATTCCTGCTCTGAAATCTTTCTTTATCTGCTTCATGGAATAGTCATTTCGTGCCTTTGCACACATGGCAACCAGTTTCCTCTGATGAATATCACTGATGTCTTTCTTGGCTGATACCTGCAAAACACAATGTGAAAATTAAGAAAATTTCACTGACAAGATTGCAGAAAGAGTTGGGAAACTGATCTCACTTTTGGTAAAGGTAGTTACATGCTAAAGTAGTGTGTGTGTGTTTCTGATGTAGTTCACCCACCTGTTGAACCACCTCTCTTTCCTCAACCAGAGAATGTCCATATTTCTTTGTTTCTGTTACATTTCCACCACATTGGCCACATCTGCATGTTCCTGCTACAGTTTAGCCTAAGTCCCCAGTTCTGCTATTGCTCCACCCACCTGCTGAGCCACGTCCCTCTCCTGGACCAAGATGTCTGCCATGTCTGCCTCCTTCTGCTGCATCTCTACATCCATTATCTCCAACTCGTCCTTCAACTCAGCTACAGCCTGTTTTGTCACATCACCAGGTAAATCTTAAACAGTGCTGTTTCATACTCGTATAAAATATGGCACAATACCTAAAAGAATTGTTACTTGAGAATGTAAGCCAACTGGTGGGGTACCCTAGTGGTCAAAGCATACGCTCATCACGCTAAAGGTCCAGGTTTCGATTCCCCACATGGGTACAATGTGTGATGGCCATTTCTGGTGTCCCTTGCCATGACATTGCTAGACGACTGCTAAAATCGGCATAAAACCCATCTCACCCACTCACTGAAAGCCAATCAGCAGTCAGACCAGACCCAAGCAAACCAGTGACAGACAACATGATCAAAGACCAACCCTAGACCGGTGAGATGACACACTATGCTGTTTTACATTATCAGCCAACAAGGACCAAGTCTGACCTGGAACAACACAAGCTGCTACACAGAGTGAACTCACACTTGAAGACATTTGCTGTGATTCTTACTGTCCACAACACACTATTGCCTGTAGAAATTGCACGAGACATATTTAATCGTGACGATTTGGTACAGAGTTCCAACAATCAAATTCAAGAGGCCTTTATCACACTTCTAATCAATATCATGCCACACCTGCAACAGGCTTCAGACACTGTAGCCATGAGGGGAATTAAACCCCAATCTTTGGGGTGGCGAGTGAACACTCTAACCACTAGGCTACAACATTGTGGCAGGATGATTCAGGTAATTCACAGCTTAGATTCTGTTTCCACTACAGCAACTTGTGCTAAATCAACCCTAACTTCCACACATTGATTGCAAGAGTCATCTCTTTTAAGACTGAAGAACCTCATCTTCAAATTTTTTACCTCTTAAGGCAAATAGTTAAATTCATTAACTGATGTTTACCTCTTCGTCCAAGAGCCTCTTCGCCTGATCAAGTCCCTCCTTCAATTCCTGGTAATCCGTTTTCATCACATCAATCTCAGACTCCTTCTTGCTCTGCTTTTGTTTGAGGAACTTCTGATGGGATTCAAGGACAGACAACTCCTCCAAAACTGTCTTCAACTTCTTATTCAGGTTGTCGAAGTTAGGAGTCAGCCTTGAGTCACATTATATCATTTGTTGGTATAATTATGTTTATTGCATCCTAGAGTTACAATATATGATCTAATGGTTTTCACTGGATGTACAGTAAATGAAAGGTTATATAGTTTCCAATGTTTCATTTGAACCAAGTGTAGAGCAGTAATTCAGCAGCCCTGAATCAACCAAATCATTGTGCAACCTTTCTCAGATTGCTTCACTCTACAACAAAACAAACAGAAATTTGTTGTCTATAGAGCAACATGCACGGCTAGGAAGAGAATTTTCCAGAAAGCAGGAAGGATAAAGGGTAAAGAGTAAAGGGTAAAGGGCTGGGGCAGTATCAGTGGGTAGTGTGGTAGTGGGGGAGGGCAGGGAAGAGCAGGTTCCTGAGACCAGGAAGGGAAGTGCAACGACCTGGAGCACTGCCAGTGGGTAGAAGGGTATTGGTTGATGAAGAAGGGAGCACTTCCAGAGACCAGCGAGAGAAAGGCAAAGGGCACTATGTAAAAGGTACAGGATTGAGGCAGTGGTCCACAGCAGGGGTAGCATAGGGGACATGAGTATGGGTGTAGTGTTCAAGATGTGGGGGCAAGGGGCTAAGGGGGCAAGGGGCAGGGGGCTCGTAGTATATAGGGAAAAGAGGTTGGGAGAAGGGGTAGCGAGGAAGCTATTGGGATGGCATAGAGCTGGAGCAATGGGAACGAGGGCTTGGCTTACTTCTTGAGCTCAGATGGGATCAGGCTGTCAGTCTTGGTACATATGAAAGCCACATTGCCATACTGGCCATCCATCAAGAGCTGGCGACGGAAGTTCTCCCCAAGGAGATCCTTAGCTGTGTGGTCATCAATAGCACGGTGGATGCTGGCCACCACCCACACTGACATGCAGTTCTTCAAGTACTGGAATACAGGCATTAACACTAATATACTCCTGCCACCCACACTGAAGTGCAGTTCTTCAAGTACTGGAAAAGGTATCAAGACTTGTATACTCCCACCACCCACACCAAAGTGCAGTTCTTCAAGTACTGGAACACGGGCAATAACACTAACATACTCCCACCACCCACACCAAAGTGCAGTTCTTCAAGTACTGGAACACGGGCACTAACACTAACATACTCCCATCACCCACACCAAAGTGCAGTTCTTCAAGTACGGGAACACTAACATACTCCCACCACCCACACCAAAGTGCAGTTTTTCAAGTACTCGAACATGGGCATTAACACTAACATACTCCCATCACCCACACCAAAGTGCAGTTCTTCAAGTACTGAAACATGAGCACTAACACTAACATACTCCCACCACCCACACCAAAGTGCAGTTCTTCAAGTACGGGAACACTAACATACTCCCACCACCCACACCAAAGTGCAGTTTTTCAAGTACTCGAACATGGGCATTAACACTAACATACTCCCACCACCCACACTGAAGTGCAGTTCTTCAAGTACTGAAACATGAGCACTAACACTAACATACTCCCACCACCCACACCAAAGTGCAGTTCTTCAAGTACGGGAACACTAACATACTCCCACCACCCACACCAAAGTGCAGTTTTTCAAGTACTCGAACATGGGCATTAACACTAACATACTCCCATCACCCACACCAAAGTGCAGTTCTTCAAGTACTGAAACATGAGCACTAACACTAACATACTCCCACCACCCACACCAAAGTGCAGTTCTTCAAGTACGGGAACACTAACATACTCCCACCACCCACACCAAAGTGCAGTTTTTCAAGTACTCGAACATGGGCATTAACACTAACATACTCCCACCACCCACACTGAAGTGCAGTTCTTCAAGTACTAGAACACAAGGTTTCTGACACCATGAGTGATGCCCAAAAAAATACAGGTGATGTTGACCAAACAATGCTACTGATGTTATGTAAATGATTCACTAGCCTAGTCCTTAATGCATTTCTAGAAATATGAATTATTTTGTATTGTCTCAGGCAGCTGAGAGAGACACCCAAATTAACAACATGCATTGAAGTTTTGTTTGTGATTTTCTTTGTTGTTTTATGCACTGGTCTGCAATATTTTGGCTCTATGATGGCAGCATGAACACAATGCTACCTGGACCAGAGAGGCCTGTGACGGTTTGTTCTACCCAATTGGGATATGATGGCAGGCATCAATCAAACCTGGCCAAATAATCGCCTTAGTTGTCTTTTACAACAAGCATATAATGACCAATTCTAACCAGTATCGTCAAACAGGGACCATATTTGGTCAGTGACAACATTTGGGGGAAAAACAACAAAAACGAAAGCATCTCTAAAACATATCTCACCTCTTTGGCTATCTTATCCCTTGCAGCATTGGCATCACGTACCCCTGGCAGATCAACAAGGACGGCTCCGCTACTGCACACTTCACATGATGGGAGGTACAGTTTCACCTGTTTTACTATTGGCCAGAACTGCTGGCTCTTAGAACCATTGTCTGTATTCTCAATATAGCTGTTGACTTCATCTCGGAGTGCTTTGGCCTGAAACAGATGATAAACATTGTCTGAATATCTAAGCTTGTCTTGCCATCAATTAGCAAACATATTTTGTCTTTACAAGACAACCAAACTTGCCACAGTGTGTCACAGGTCACTGGGTGCTTAACAGTTTCTTGGTCTACTACTTAATTCAGATGAAGGAAGGAGTGTCTCGTGCAATTTACACAAGTTCTTGTCAAAAGTTTCAAATATACACAGAGCCACTGGACACACTCACAGATTGGACAGAGATAGTCTTGATCCTGCTGAGCCACTGTGTGATGTGAGTCTGTTTAAGGAGGACATTCATCTTGCGAACTTTCCCATATACGGCCTTCACTTTGGCATATGCCACACCAGCCTCTGATGTAGGGTCAGGCTGTGATGTCTGTAGGCTGCCGTCTCTCTTAGTGAGATCGTTCAGAAGGACCTCAAGTTCCTCCAGCCACTCCTGCAGAGGAATATATACACAGACTGGGAATATCACAGCTTTATAAGGAGATACACAGCGACTAAAGGTCAGGTGGGGTGAGGTGTAACGTTATACTAGAGAGTATTTTGCTCTTACGACAATGTGTGTGTATGTGTGGCTGCTTGTACTAGTTCAGACTTGACTTAGTTTTACAGTGCTAGCTCACTGAGATACCATGCCACATTTAAGCATGAATACCCCACTTAGCCACATTGTACGGACTCCAAGCTGTCCAGTCCTTGTTTTTCCCGTTCAATGCTCAGCACCAGGAAGGGACCAACAAGTACCATATTTTAATGTTTTTGGGAACCCATGACCTCCCATTCTCCAGCCAGAAGATCTAACCACTACACCACAGAGGCAGATACATACATTAGGGGATACACTAACACCTAATATACACAAGAGAATACACCTAGACTATAATATTATGTACCCAGTGGATACACAGAAACCATATGTACATTACGCCACAAGGCAAAATACAAACCTCTCTGGAGAGAAAATGGATGTCAGCCTCATAGTTTTGGTTGTGTGTATTTTCCATGATCTCAACAACTACAGCTGTGCAAGCTTGCACTCCTGATGTTGGTAGAACACAAGGCTGATTGAGCAGAGCGTTCAGCAGGGATGATTTCCCGGCACCAGTGTCCCCGACAACAGCTATGATGGTTGTGGGTAGTTGTACAGTCTTCTTTAGTGACTGCAGCTTATCCCTGTCAAAGCCATGGAACAATGACACACACACACAATCGGTATTACAGTCAAGAGTCATCCAAAGATGACAAATCCCCCAAGTCCTAATTGCTTCCAATGAAATCATACAAAATATATATGTAAAAAATCTTTAAAATAGCAAATGGCAGCACTTAAAATTCTGGGCCTCCTTTCACAAAGCACTAAGGTGATCGTAACTCACTGTAATCTTTGTGCAATGTTAAAGAATGGGAGTAACAGTTAACCTTAGTACAGGTTGCTTCGTGAACCTCTGTTTGATATATCAGCCAAATCTTGTAGAAAGACAGTGAATGTTTTTTGAGTTGTTCTCAGAAAACGAAGCCCATGCCTCTCTCTTAAGACTAAGTCAAAAACATTTCCATGGAAACAAAAAATAAAAATAAAAACCATCCAAATCTGCAAATAGCAAAATGCACCACATCAGTATGTGTTTAATATATCTACCAATTTTTGTTGAAAAATATTGTATGCTTTTTCAGTTACGCTCTCAAAACAAATGGATGAACTAATGGGTGGATGAGCCGGGGGGGGGGGGGGGGGCTGATTAGTATCATATATACTAACAAGACATCATTTAATGCCTGGAATCTGACCCAGACCTTCCTCTCCTCCAATCAGATGCCCAAGACCACTATTTCCAGTTCCCAGAATCCCCTATGGAGAGCCCCATGTAAATTTCTGAACTTACCACCATGCTTGGACTGTACTGTTGCCGTAGGTGTGTGATGTGTTGAAAGAGTCAGTCAGTATGGCCACGATCTTCTTACACCTAAGCAAAACATCAGCAGGAGAGGGGACTTATGTGGGACAAATTTCATCCAGAAACATAAATATGTGTAACCAGGAAACCAAAAATACCCCTGTCCTCACTAGTGGGGAATCATTTAATTGTCACAGCAAGTCTGACACGAGAGATCTGTCCAACTTGAAGAGTTTATTCCTATTTTATTGGTCTGCCTATATATACAAGTATTTATTGATATCAATGCAAAACCGAGCAAAAAGGATTTAGGACTTAGGATTTCTATTCCAGTTCCTTGTTTTAAAGGTCCAGAATTAAGATCATTTCTTTCACAAATAATCCATAAACAATTGCATCTGAATAATCCTACCTCGCCAAAAAGTCCTCCACTTTGGTCAAAGAATCCTTTACTTTGCTACAGACACCACTTTTCTGACTGACAGTATTCATGTTGTGGGTTTCACCTTCATCTTTCGCTGTCATGTCACATTGCAGACGACTCCTACGCTTGGCTCGAATACTCTCTAATAAACTTTTACGCCGGACATTTGTTAGATTTTGTTCCGGAGCAGCAGAGAGCCTTCTGTCCAACTGACTCAGTTGGGAACTGGACAGGTCATCCACAGATGTGCACATCCTTTGACTACTGTGGGTCTCAACATTCATTAATGAGACACTTGGATGACCTTTAGAAATGTTGTCATTGTCCCTGGTATTTGGACTACCATCAGCTTTTTCTTCCACATCGGAACATTTAGTACTTCCGCTGTAGCTGAATTCTACGTCCTGATCCGAAATGGGCATGGAGTAACTGGTATCTTCATCCGAACTGTAGGTGACCTCTTCCACTCTAGACCTTTCCGTCTCACATTCCGCATTATCCTGTCTATTAAGACTCCTCTTTTTTGGAGCTGACAGCATTGGAAAATCTTCAACATTATCATCATCCTCCGTAGACGCTGCAATGCCACAAGTGGATGACGACCGATCGCCATCTTCTTCGAAACTATTATTTACTGACCTACTAGTCCATGGCACATCCTGTCTCTTTTCTGTCCTGTTCTCCGGAGTGACAGAAGTGGCCCACTCTGCTTCTTTGCGAACTTCAGGGGTGATTCTACCCAATGATTTGCAGCGCAAATCTAACAGTTCTTTGGCAGGGTCAATTAAAACTACCTTATGCTCATTTCCGGAAGTTGAGGCTGAAGTTAAAGAAGTTGTTTTGGCACCGGAGTCAGCCAATACCGAGGTACTGGTTCCAGCAGTCTCTGGTTGAAGACTGCCGGTGTTGTGGCAGGTATCATCAAAGATATCATCCAGGGAATCTTCAAGAAGTTCAATGGACATAATTAATAGAAGGTCAAAGATACGTAACACAATAACATGTAATGATGAGTCTTGACCAAACATTCCAATGACTGATATCCTAAACATAAATCTATGGAATTGGGTTATAATGGCACGTATTACCCAGGTCAGCGAACATGAGCACCCGTTACTCATCTATAACAGAAAGTTCAGGTAGCTGAAGACTAATTCTAACTTAGGTCAATATATACTGAACAGCAAAAGAAACGCAAGTTTTGAAAAAATGAAATCTCACAAAAGTAAGTGCTCGTGTTAATGTCTTCTATTAAACAGCTAAGAGTTTCTTATGCTGTTCATTCAGTATATTAGGCTAAATATGAAAAGTGAAATGTTTCTTGGGCATTGTGTGCATTTAACAATTTTTCAGTGCCATTTAATAAAAATAATTTTGACTTGTCCACGTCCCAACCATCCATTTGTCCACTATAAAAATGAGTGTCTGTAACACAGAGGCTGACTGAATCTTCCCAAGCTGTATTTCTAAGAGAACAAAAATAGAAATGTGTTCTTCCCACGTCACGTTTTTTCTATAAAAATTAATGAAAAAGAAGTCCTATTGCAAAAAATGTGCCCAAGAAACATTTAATTTTCTTAAGCAGCCTCAGTACAATTTAAAATTTTCAAACACTCCTGTTTCTCAGACTCTATGCATATTTGTACAAATTCTTGCAAAATATATTTTTATCTAGTGATATTTAGTAGCGACTGAATACCTGATTGGCATCTCCTGTCTGAATCTGTGTCACTGCTGTCCTGCTCCAAACCAGCGATGATGTTGCCCACATCCACACCTGGACTGCTGGTACAGTCCACATCCTCTGAGAAGTCCATCTGAAGATGCACTGGAATGCAAGACTGTTTTGTTGAAGAATCAGATGTCTCTCCTACAACAGCAACAGATGGAGACACAGTGGTCTCATTATTGGGAGTCTGTCTTGTTCCATCAGAAAATGATGTCACTGTCTTTGTACTGGAGCAGCTAAGCTCTTGGGTAAAATCCAGATGTGTGAGCTCATGATTATCTGCATTGCTGAGATCAGTGGCATCCTTTGAAGTGTTTCTGGACGAATCTGCTGGAACTGCATCAGCATCACTTGGAACATTAGTGACATGGACTTCATTAGAAGAAATGGCTTCTTTCCTCTTTCCTCCTTTTTCTTTCGCAGATGATTCTTCAGTATGACCAGTCTTTGATCGTTTGTCTCCTGACGTATCAGATACATCTTCACCCTTGACTGTAAGATACATTCCACTACCAGACATTTCAATGTCTTCACCAGCATCAATCTCAGTATCACCTTGATCTTTGATTTCAAACCCTGAACTGTCATTCAAATGAACATTTTCACCATTATTCACAATATCCATGTCGAACAAGCTGTCAGCAGCTCCAGTGTTCTGCAGATGCCTGTTTCCTGACTTACCAGACTCCATAATTGATGAACAGTCCACCATCTGAATATCATCACCACAACCAAAGTTTGGTTCTTGTTTCTTGGAAGAATGCCTCCCACCTTTACCACAGTGTGAATCATCATCCTCATCTTCATGCTCAGTCTTCACAGTAGGGGCTTTGACCACAAGCCTACACTCAGTTATATACACATCACTGTCATAATCACTCTCAAGGGTGTGCACACTCAATGAACTGCCCAGACTCAATGATGCATCAGCAGGAGTGTTCTCTGCATCGTCTCCTATTTCTGAAGCTGTGTCAGGTAACGTCCCTGAATGGTCACTGGCCAATCTGCGCACATCTGTTACACTTCTACTTGATATATGAGCATCAGGTGATGAGCTGTGTTTAACCGACGTATTCGTTAAATTTTCTTGATCCGATGCTTCTCGTGTATTACCTTGTGATGAATTGGACGACCTCTGATCTGATGTTTCATGTGCACTACCTTGTGATGAATTGGACGACCTTTGATCTGATGTTTCAAGGATGTCTTTAGGACTGTAAGACTGATTCACTAGATCCTCATCTGTGTCTGCTTTCATCTCCAGAGCAAAGTCTGGAGTGTCCTCATCAGTATATGCCTCAATATCCTCTGAGACTGTCAAGTGTTCAGAAGAATATGTGCTTGACTCATCAGTCTCATCCTCGGCATCAGCCCTCCAACTTTCTTCACTTGTCTCTTTACTTTCTGGTGTGTCTTCATCCGTACAGAAGTCATCTTCATCACATTCCAGCTCTATATCCATGTCCTTTTCAAACATACTTCTACTTTCTGCAGATGAGTCACTATGGTATGTATCTTCTGCAGAGATCTCCTTGTCTTTGCCATTGGTCATTTTGCATTTTTCCAGCACAGTACCATGTGAGGTATTGTTGAGGAGTACATCATCATCAGTATGAGACATCTTTCCACTTCCTTCATGGGTGTCCTTGACTGATGTCTCCTGATCAAACATCCCTTTGCTTCCATCTGCAATGTCACCCTTTGAGGAATTCTTGTGTACTTTGGTATCCTGACCGTAAGTCACTTTACTTTCTTCTGGGGTATCACTACATGAAGTTTCCTTGTGAAACACATCATCATCCTGATCAATTGGCTCTTTGGTTCTTTCTGAAATGCTGCTATCGTGATCAAGATCTGTTTGTTTGTCTTCTTCTGGCTTATCAGACACATCCTCAGTCTTGACTGGGTCATCTGCAAGACAGGATTCACTGCCTGACACTTCAGTGTTTTCATCAGCATTTGATTCCCCCTTCAGCTCAATATCACCATCCCTATAGTATGTCTGCTTGCTTTCGTCAATAATATTTGATGTCTCCCCAAGAAGCATGTGGTCATCCTGATCAAATATCTCCTTGTCCTTTTCAGAAGCAATAACCTTTGATGTTTCCATAGAAAGGATGTTGTCAGTGTCTACTTCATCATCTGAGTCTGTAATGACAATAACGCCATCTCCATCAACATTAATCCCAGAAGGTTCTAAAGCCAGAAGGTTCTCATGAATCTCCTCCATGACAAGAGTAGATGCTGACTGTGCTGGACTTCCAAGCATATCATTCTCAAGGTCAACAACACTAGGGGATACTTTTGACTCAGCTTCCTCTCTGATGCTGTCAACATTTACTGCAGGTTCACTAACTCTGGCTGTGACTACATTTTCGGAGGCAACATGTGAGGCTGATGTCATCTTTTGCTTGATGGTAAGACATGATTCACTTTTGGAATTATTCACATTAAAAAGGATGCCTTGTTCATCTTTTGTTTCCTGAAGCCCTTCTGTGAGGCCATGATGCGCAGCATCATCACTAATGTTTCTGAAGTGCTGCTCACCAGTTGGGCTGCCATCACCAGGGTTATGTTGGTCATCCCTGAAGCCTTGTCCTTTTCCAGTGAGGTTGTGTTTGCCACCAATAATGCCTTGCCTGTTCTGACTGAGGCCATGTTGTTCTTGAAGCTCACTGCTATCCCAACAAGTGAAAGACAATTTCTGTTTGTCACTGGTCGGATTACAAGCAATATGTGCTTTGACACTTTCTCTGATCAAGAAAAATTTTGCAACCATACTTCCTAAACATGTTTTTAATGACAAACTTGCTTGCCAAGACCTTTTCTCGACTGATCTGTCTTCTGATGCTTTGCGTTTTCTGCTATTTGGAGCATTAGAACAACATTCCTCCATCATTTGCAAGCACTGTTCCTCTGGTAACACACACTGAGAAATGTTGGAAGTTCTTGCAGCCACCCTACAACCTCTGTCCGCATCAGATATAAGTTTACGGCCTTTTATTTCTGTGGCTTCATAATCTGTATGTACATGTATGGGACCAAGGAATGGAAGGGAAGATTTTCCAAAGACCACTCCATCACGATTACAGTCCTGATGATGATCATCTGCGAGCCAGTCCATCTCATCATGATTCTTGTCGGGGGGAGCCACCTTGTCAAGCCCCCTCATCTGTTGACAGTCAGTTGGAGACAAAGAGCACACGTCAATCACCTTTGTTCTGTCATCCCTGAGATCGATGATTGCTAGACTTTCTTCAGACTCGGTAACAAAGTCAATGTAATTCATCATCTTCATCCTATCCTCATCGCTGGTTACCTGTTCACTTTTAACTAATCTTGATTCAATCCCATCATATTCATTGACTTCCATGGACGGTAAATTCATCCCTGATGCATCAGGTTTCTTTGAGAATTCTGTTGTATGGTAGTCTTCTGGCAGACTTGATGTTGTTTCCTTGGGCTCATTTGTTATTGTTTCAGGACCTGAGAAGTCGTCCAAATCTGGAACTTTAACCACATTTTGTTCAAAAGCATGAGATAAATTCTCTTTGAAACTATTTTCCAAAGATTCTGGCTGCAGTAAGGTAGTCTTGTATCTGGCACTCTTGGGGTCAATAGCTGAAATACTGTCTCTTTCCTCAGTACCTTCACCATCTGAATCTGCGCTTTTTGAAGCAGATAGATTACAAGCCTGTTCATGCTTAACCATATCAATATCACCGGGAACTTTTTCATCCATGTTTGATTTTTCATGAAAACTGATATCTTCACCGAAACTGTGTCTACAATCAGAACTTTGTACATCATCAATGGCATCAAATATGATGGTGTTCGTGTGATCAACTCTGAAAAGTGGTTCTGCAATAAAGGTGGGTTCTGAATCAAACCTGGATTTGTAAAGACTGATTGCTGAGGACTTTTCCTTGACAGTATGGTCATCACAACATGCGCCAGAACTAGACCTCAAGTCTTCCCTCACGATCTTCACACCACTACCTGGACTTCCATACTTGGCAAAACCATGTCCTTTATCACATGACCGATCTTCAATCCCCACACTGCGTGTGTTTTCTGTAAAACCTTCTGAAACAGTGTCATGATTACTTTCTGCAGAAAATGAAAAGGTTGGCAATGCTTCAACTTTCTGTTTATAAAGCAAAGAAGTTTCTTGAGATGTCTCTCCACTTGCCTCCACAGGTTCATCAGCATCATTACTCAGCTCTAAAGGAGCAATGCCACTCATGATGGATTCTTGTGTGCAAGTAATATCATCATCTGTGATGTTCCCTTGGAAAATGTCTTCTGAAGTCAGATCACCTTTGCCACTGTTGCAAGAAGACTGAGACACTTCCTGCCACAGGTTCAACTGACTTGCACTACTCTCGAGGTCAGAGGCAGGGTGGGTTTGGTGCTGTTCAACAGAGGAAGAACACAATGGCTCACTTTCACAAATCTTTCCAAGCATTTTTGAATGATTTGACTCTTTTGATGCCTTGAACTTTATGACAGGACTCACAAAGCAATCATCAGCACTTTCTCCTGAAACAGCAGAATCATTATGTAGCTGACTTTCATCCGATGTTGTCATCACCAAGTGCAGATCCTCATCTGAGAGCAGTGCTTCCTCTCCTGAAGCAATGTTGTGAGGCCTGGCTGCATGGCTGTCATTCTCTGGAGTGTCATTCACAATCCCAGGATCATCAGTTCCTGTTGGTGAAGGTGTTAGTTCGGGTTGAGAGAGATTAGGGAAGCATGAGTCCGTATTGTCGGTCTGACTCTCAATACCAGACAAATGAAGGTGGAGATCAGTATCATCTGATGATGTAAATGATCTCATCACTTCTTTCTTACTACTACTGATACAGCTCCTATTACTGCTGATAGGGCTGCTGTTCACCCCAAAGCATGACTCCACATTGCTCGCCTGGCTTTCAATACCAGACAACTGAAGGTGAAGATCAGTGTCATATGTCAGTGGGATACTACGAAGATCAGTGTCATCTGATGATGTACATGATTTCATCATCTCTCGCTTACTACTGCGAGTGCAGCTGTTCTCTGTCAGTGGGATACTACGAAGATCTGTAGCTTGACAATCACTCTTACAAACTAATCCCAATCCAGTTTCTCCTTGAGCAGATCCTTCAGGATCATGCTCACTTTCTTTGACCTCTTTCACATCTGAAGTGCGACTGGGGCTGGGCTCTGCTGAAACATCCTTCTGGTACGACAGGTCATCACAGTTCACTACTAAGGAATCTGAAACTGGTTTTGGCGTTGATGCGGAGAAGTCTGTCCCCAGCATACTGAAATCAAAACTTTCTTCCTGCTCCCTGCATTTCTGGCTTATCTTCGACTGGCTACTCAAGCACCTGTCCTCATCATGCACTTTTGCATTATCAGTGGAGTTGGCAGCTTGTTTCACTGCTGTATCACCATGACCTTTCAAGTCCTTTACAACTGTCACATTTGACATCATGTAAGTGGCCTCATTGTCACCTTCACCTTCAATGTCATCATGTATTGTAAGATCGACCTGTATATCAGTGTCACCATACATTGTTT
This sequence comes from Haliotis asinina, assembly GCF_037392515.1. Classification (NCBI taxonomy): domain Eukaryota; kingdom Metazoa; phylum Mollusca; class Gastropoda; order Lepetellida; family Haliotidae; genus Haliotis; species Haliotis asinina. The sequence continues at coordinate 53,640,613 of NC_090291.1, read as the reverse complement.
TATCTGCCTGAATATCAATGTCACCTTGACAATCAGTGTCATCATACATTGTTAGATCTGCCTGAATATCAGAGTCACTTTGACCTTCAGTGTCATCACAAATTGTTAGATCTGCTTGAATGTCAGTGTCACTTTGAACTTCAGTCTTACTGAATTTTGTTACATCTGCCTGTGGTTCACCTTGACCATCAGTGTCTTTAGACTTTGCTACATCTGCTTCCATGCCAACATGATCCTCATGGTCCTTACAAGTCACATCTGGCTGCCTGAAATATTGACCTTCAGGGTCATCGTACAGTGTTACATGTGACTGAATATCAGTCTCACCATTACTTTCAGGTTCTCCAAATGTTTTTACTTTTGCCTGCATGTCACCTTGACTTTCATGGTCCTCACTGGCCACATCTGCCTGCATATCACTTCCATCTCCAGGGTCCTTACTGGTCACATCTGCCTCCACGACACCTTGACCTTCAGGGTCTCCACTGGTCACATCTACTTTAATGTCACCTTCATTTTCGGGGTCTTCACTGGTCAATTCTGTCTCCATGTAATCTTCACCTTCAGATTTTCCAATGATCACATATGCCTGCATGTCACCTTGACCCACAAGGTCTCCACTGGTCACATCTGCCTGAATGTCACTGTGACCTTCAGGGTCTCCACTGGTCACATCTGCCTGCATTTCACCTTGACCTTTATAGTCTCCAATGGTCACATCTCCATGCACGTTACACTGACCTTCAGGGTCTCCACTGGTCAAATCTGTAGGCATGTCACCTTGACCTTCAGGATCTCCACTGGTCACATCTGCCTCCATGTCACCGTGACCTTCAGGGTCTCCACTGGTCACATATACTTTAATGTCACCTTCAATTTCAGGGTCTCCACTGGTCACATCTACTTTAATGTCACCTTGACCTTCAGGGTCTCCACTGGTCACATCTACTTTAATGTCATCTTGACCTTCAGGGTCTCCACTGGTCACATCTACTTTAATGTCACCTTCATTTTCAGGGTCTTCACTGGTCAATTCTGTCTCCATGTCATCTTGACCTTCAGATTTTCCAATGATCACATATGCCTGCGTGTCACCTTGAACTACAAGGTCTCCACTGGTCACATCTGCCTCCTTGTCACTGTGACCTTCAGGGTCTCCACTGGTCACATTTACTTTAATGTCACCTTCATTTTCAGGGTCTTCACTGGTCAATTCTGTCTCCATGTCATCTTGACCTTCAGATTTTCCAATGATCACATATGCCTGCGTGTCACGTTGACCCACAAGGTCTCCACTGGTCACATCTGCCTGAATGTCACTGTGACCTTCAGGGTCTCCACTGGTCACATCTGCCTGCATTTCACCTTGACCTTTATAGTCTCCAATGGTCGCATCTCCATGCACGTTACACTGACCTTCAGGGTCTCCACTGGTCAAATCTGTAGGCATGTCACCTTGACCTTCAGGATCTCCACTGGTCACATCTGCCTCCATGTCACCGTGACCTTCAGGGTCTCCACTGGTCACATATACTTTAATGTCACCTTCAATTTCAGGGTCTCCACTGGTCACATCTACTTTAATGTCACCTTGACCTTCAGGGTCTCCACTGGTCACATCTACTTTAATGTCATCTTGACCTTCAGGGTCTCCACTGGTCACATCTACTTTAATGTCACCTTCATTTTCAGGGTCTTCACTGGTCAATTCTGTCTCCATGTCATCTTGACCTTCAGATTTTCCAATGATCACATATGCCTGCGTGTCACCTTGAACTACAAGGTCTCCACTGGTCACATCTGCCTCCTTGTCACTGTGACCTTCAGGGTCTCCACTGGTCACATTTACTTTAATGTCACCTTCATTTTCAGGGTCTCCACTGGTCACATCTACTTTAATGTCACCTTCATTTTCAGGGTCTTCACTGGTCAATTCTGTCTCCATGTCATCTTGACCTTCAGATTTTCCAATGATCACATATGCCTGCATGTCACCTTGACCTACAAGGTCTCCACTGGTCACATCTGCCTCCTTGTCACTGTCACCTTCAGGATCTCCACTGGTCACATCTGCCTGCATGTCACACTCACCTTCAGGATCGCCACTGGTCACATCTGAATGCATGTTACCTTGGCCTACAGGGTCTCCACTGGTCACATCTGCCTGCATGTCTCCTTGACCTACAAGGTCTTCACTGGTCACATCTGCCTGCATGTTATCTTGTCCTTTAGGATCTTCACTATTCACATCTGCATGCATGTTATCTTGACCTTCTGGGTCTCCACTGGTCAAATCTGCTGGTATGTCACCTTGACCCACAGGGTCTCCACAGGCCATATCTGCCTCCATGTCATCTTGATCTTCAAGGTCTCCACTGGTCACACCTGCCTGAATATTACCTTGACCTTCAGGGTCTCGACTGGTCAAATCTGCTGGTATGTCACCTTGACTTTCAGCTTCTATACTGGTCACATCTTTTGTCATGTTACCTTGGCCTTCAGGGTCTCCACTGGTCACATCTGAATGAATAACACCTTGACCTTCAGGGTCTCCACTGGTTACACATGCCTGCATGTCATCTTGACCTTTAGGGTCTCCACTTGTGACATCTGCATGAATGTTACCTTGACCTTCATGGTCTCCACTGGTCATATCTGCCTCCATGTCATTGTGATCTTCAAGGTCTCCACTGGTCACATCTACTTGAATATCACCTTGACCTTCCGGGTCTCCACTGGTCACATTTGCCTGAATATCACCTTGATCTTTAGGGTCTCCACTGGTCACATCTACCTGAATTTCACCTTGACCTTCTGACCCACTGGTCACATCTGAGTGCATCTCACCCTGACATTCTTGATCTTGAGTTACCACTTCATGGAACAAAGTCAGAGATGAACCATGGTCACCTTGACCTGCAAAGTTGTCAGATGTCATTGCCTGTGAATCTTCTGCTTGACTGAGGTAGAGATGTAAGTCTGCTTGTGATTCTGAGAAGTCATGGTCAGATACTGCATTGTCATCTTCCTCACTTTTCTTCAGATTGGTGAAGGTTTCTTGATGGGGAATAACAGGAGACAATTCATCCTCATCCTCAATACTATCAACATCCACATTCAGCGAAATAGCACTAGCTGATTTTGATGGCTCCATAACGTCACTCTTTTGACTTATTTCTGCATGGTTAGTGCCTTTCAGTCTGAAATGTTCACACCCTGTACCTCTGGCTGAACATGGTAAATATTTCCCTGAATCAAGGTTACCACTTTCTTGAGAGGCCATCTTCTCTTCCAAAGTAGCACTCATACTTTCTGTTCTGCATGTGTTCTTCTCTTTATGGTCATAAATAATGGTGCTATAAGCAGATACTATGCTCTTTAAGGCACTGCTGTCATCACTTTCTCTGACATCTTGGGCTTTGTCTTCTTGAACACTACTGTGACATGCAGTTGAAAGGTGTATATTGCAAGTAGTGGACTCAGGGGTGTGTGATCTTTGAAACCTCTCATTTTCAGTGGCATCCCCAGATGAGACCTTCACAACATCTTCTTTGTCAGCCAAATCAAATGATGTGAGCTTTTGAGGTGAACTCATGACAAAAGAATCATCTATAGTGTTCAGGGCTGATTGTTGTAGAACAACTTTATCTTTCACTTTGTCAGCTGGAGTTATAACATTCCCAGAGTCAATCACTGCAGAATCTTCATCTTCATTTGATTCCCTTTTCATCATTTCTTTCATCACGTCTACAGCTGTAACAGTGTCCACTGACATATCCTGATCTACAGACGCCTCATTTCTTGTCACTACCTTCAGGACATCTTCATCCTCTTCTTTGATCACAATATCTTCAGTTGACTCAGTTTGCCTCACTACCTTTCCATGTGACTGTCTCAGATCAACCTCTTCATCAACAGTTGAAGCTATTGTAATCATCTTTCCAGGTGATTCAATCATGACTAAATCTTCACCTTCAGAGATCTCCATAGGTGTCACCACCTCCCCAGGCAAGTTCATCAAAACGGAATCTTCATCTTCAATTGATTCAGTTTTTGTTACTACCTTTCCAGGTGAGCCCTTCAGAACAATATCGTTATCTCCAGTCAAGTCCACTGTTATCACCCCCTTCCGAGGAGAGGGTATCACAGCCATATCATTACAGCTAGAAGACTCACTTTGCACCATTGTTTCCCTCTTCACCTCTTTGGCAGTACCGTGCAGGGCTCTAAGAGTTTCAGCAGAAATGTCTTCTAGAAGCACATCTGATTCTTGATATCTCCTCAGGCTAGTATGTGTATGTGTAGCAGCACTGGGATTTACATCTATATTAGCATCTACATCTTCCGTGAGTACTGAAACATGGTCATTTGATTTTGTGCCTTGCCAGCCTATGTCTCGACTCAACTCTCCTCCCTCCATATCAATCATTTCTGACCTATCTTTAGCTGCAGGAACATGGGTTACCCCTTCCTCCTGACTAAGTTGTCTTTCTTCTGAGGAAATAAGTTGGTCCTCCAACAAAATTGGACTATTCACATTGGAAATACTTGAATGTCTAGTGGAAGATGTGGTTTGGTCCTTGGTGTCTGTAGCGTAAGCACCTTTAATTTTGCACTGATTTTCCGACCGTGACAAAACATCCCTGGTTTGGATTTCTCTTATGTCAGGTGTAACTTCAGAAACATGGAAGACCTGAGGTGAAGAACAGTCATATTTGTTATCTTGACATGAAGCATGTTCACTAACACCATCCATATGTGTTGACTCACAAGCATTTATTCCAATATGACGTTCTTCCTCTTTGTGCACAACAGTTTCCAAATCAACACCACAAGGACTATTCGTCATTTCACTCATATCATCGGAGTGCACACACACTTGTTGAGCATCACCTATTTGTTCACACATCAAGTTTATCACAGTATCAGTTTGTTCACAGGAAGTAGCACCTGTCTGATTACTTACTACATTTGGCACAGCATCCATTTCACTCACCAATCTTGCCTCTGGCTCTTTGGTGATCAAATCTTTCTCCAGGCAATATGGAGGGGCTGACATGGTAAGACATACCTCATGATCATGCACAGCCTTCTTAACAATCTCATTTTGTTCATGTTCTCCAACACCTCCAATGTCTCTATCACAAGATACCGAGGACAGAGTTATACTCACAACCTCATCTGAAGGTAAAGGATTTGTAATGTCGCTGTTGGCACAAAGGGTATGTTCTTGGTGGAAAGAGTTGAGCACATGTTCAGGTTGAGTTGTCAGATCAATGGTCACTTCACTCTTATTTCCATCTGAACCAATATCATCACTCAAGGTGTCATGATACTGCTTTGCCTGTTTGTCTGTCAGATTTGTGTCCAAAGGTCTGGATTCCTGACGGCAGTATTTGGAATCAATAACTTCACTACTAAAAGGCACACAACTTTCAGACTCAGCTTTGTCTTCAAGAGGTTTGACCACTGTAACTTGGATGTCATCACAGACTGGCTTTGGTGGTCTGAGTTGCATGGAAGCATCAATGTTTGGCACTATTTCCTTGACGGCATCATGTACAGGACTCTCTTCATCCACTGAAACATCAACATCATTGATTTCTGTTTCAAAAACTAGAGGTGAGGGTTCAACAGTGGGTTCTTCATAAGCCTGTGAGGCCACAAGCACAGATGTACCTGCTGAAGTTCCTGAAGCATGGGACTTTTTAGTGTCTTGTCTCCGACTAAATGAATCCTCTCCACTATCTACTGGAGTTTCTAAATATTCAGCCAACGCTCCTTGGATGGATTCTGATTTGGGCATAGGTTCAGTTAAGGGCACATCAGCACTTGAAGACACAGACAGAACAGAACTATCAGCTGATATTTCTGACAAATGGGGCTCATGAGGTTCTTGTTCCTTTCCAACTGAATAATTTCTACCATCTGGTGTTTGTGAAAGAGTTACTTGGAAGGATTCTGGATCAACAACCGAAGAGGTCAGAGGCTTTTCTGAAATATGCCTTCCATCCATTCCTTTCCTGCTCGCTACCACAGAATCATTCTCACTTGTCCCAGGAACATCTTTAGGAATTTCTAAAGACTGAACACTAGGAACAAAAGATGGTGGACATAAAGGTTCAGCAACAAACTGAGGTTCTGCAGCATTCACAGATGTCACATCCTTTGAGCTTATCATTTCACAGTTCTGATATGAGTCTTTAGATTCTAAAATATCCTCTGATGCTTCAAAGGAAGGTTTTGGAACACGTTTCTTTAACTGCTCCATGCTAGAGGAATATTCTGAGAGCTGAAATGACCCTGGTTGTTCAGAATTGATTTCTAACGGTTCAAGTGAAGGTTCACGAGAGCTACAAAGAGATGCACTCTGTTCTGTTACTTCACTCTCACTGTTTGGGTTACTCTCCTCTGAAGATTCAACCATTTTGTAACTGGAAGAAGCAACTTCAATTGGAACAGAAAATGTCCACTGTTTTTTCGGTCTCTTGTTTCCAGAATTCCTGTGGGAGACAACTTTACGTTTTTTACCTGAAGTTGAAAACACTGGAGAAGTTGAATTAGCACAAAACATATCAGTGTTTGTGGACAAAATTTTATCGGCAGCACTTTGGGAGCCTGAAGGATCAATTTTCAATCTTTTAGACAAGGGTTGAACATCGCTACAACCACTCACACATAAGCCACTTGACTGATGACATTTCCTTAGCATATCTGTGCCACTATCATGAACTTCAAAACTGACTGTCTGCTCTCTTTTAACAAAGATTCCACTTTCCTCATCTTTCATGGAGTCATCTCTCTGATCCTCTTCAGAATCACTGAAAATTTCAATGACTTCTACAGGTGCTTCATCAGTGAGGCACATATCATTTTCATCTTCAGTTCGGTAGCCAGTTGGAACAGGTAAAAAGTCTTCTGTGTCAGTTTCAACTTTAGTAAAAACACTTTTACTGTCAAGGGGACATGAATGTACAAAATGTGCTGCTTCTGGACTATTTCTCAAACCTGCAACCCTTGATGCAGCTGCATCATCATAGTTTCTGGCACCATCACTCTGTCTGGTTTTCAGTCCTGAATCAAACACATTCATTCCCCCTTGCTGAAATTCACTGGCTCGAGTCTCTGTGACAGCAGGTGTTTCCCTCGAAGCTGTACAGGTGGCAGAATCTGATGTAATGTGGCATCTCTGAAATGTGATGAAAGAAAACTCTTGCAAACATTAACAAATATTTTGACAATTAAACTAATAATTGCAAGGTTGAAGAGTCTCTGCATTGCACCCCAGCATTAAAACCTTTGGTGGCTTTACATGATCTTCGATAACCAAACATGTGAAACATTCCACTTTTGATGGGTAAAATTTCACTGTTTCAGGAATGACGTAATCCAAATCCCCACACACAAGACTAATCATCACACAACGACGATGTTGAAGGAAGTAGATGACTCCAACAAAGGGAGCGGGAAAGTATGGCTCTACACTGTATGCAGCAATACTCAAGTCCCTGCCAGGGTGTTCACACAAAGTCAACAAAAGGAAGCAAACCTGGGTCTTTGACACCTTCATTCACCACATGGCTACCCCATCATCCCTCAGGGCAACAGGGTAGCCTAGTGGTTAAAGCGTTTGCTGATCACGCTGAAGACCCAGGTTTGATTCCCCACATGGACTCAATGTGTGACACCCATTTCTGGTGTCTCCCGCCACGATATTGCTGGCATATTGCTAAAGGCATCACCCCAGATCTGAGTTTCCAAACGGGAGCAATACCTGAAGCCCACATGTAACAGTAACATTGTTGAAATAGTGCTAAAACTATATTGTGAAAATATTTACTCACTAACTCTAAAACAAAGGACATTCCAAACCAGCTAATCAGACAATGCTATATCAGTGGTGTGGATTTTTTTTTAGACGTTGTAAGAACATTTTCTCATCTTAACTCTCGTGTCTTTAATCTTTCTGACCATGAAACTGGCCACAACGAAATGAAATAAAGGAGTTCTACACTGATTTCGTTTTACATAGAACTTGAGCTACAGGTGCACATCAACTGACTGAGTGAAGATGTCTGAAGTGTTGCAGATAATGGACAAAAACATCTGTGTGTGGCATGAATGGTCATACCTGTTCTGCAGACACTGAAGAACCATCTTGAAGGTCAGCACAGGTTGTCTGCCCTTGGCATTGCCTTGGTTCACGTAATCGTGTAGGAATCTGGACTTCTGAGATAGGTGCTGGTGTTGATGACTGGAAAAACACAGCCTACATAACAGCTAGTCATGGAGTTTAACAGGACAACTACAAGGGCAAACATTGAAAAAGCAAATATGACATACAAAGAGTCTTTAGAATTAAGTCATCAACATGATGTTTCCTACCAGTATTGGTGTAATTCATATTGAAATACTAGAGAATGAGATTCTATCTATAACTTTGAATTTGTGATGTCATTTGACTGTAACACCATTGTGGTCTGCAAAGCATTGTGATGCAACATCAGTTATAAACAAAAGATAAAGAACCACAGGGTCAAAATATCAATACTGACCAGATCGTGTATGATGCCAACACATATCAACACATACCACACTCAACTGACTTCAACTTGTTCAATAATAATTCATGAGTAATGAAGAAAAAGCCATTTCCATGGATGCTTTGATGCAGACTAATACTAAGCCAAAGCCTAATACTAACATAGTCTGATGTTCCCCAAGTACTCACATGCAGTGTGGTAGCAGGGGGCAGTCCAGGCAGCCTACAGTCACATCTTCCAAACTACAACATGTTCAAACCATTCTAAAACACTGGCATGATTTGAGTTGAATTTACTGATGGCTGACATGTCATATGCAGGGAATTCATTAAGAGAAAGCAAGTGAGTCAGGTATTACAGGTGAGAATGGTTTATACACTTTGAAAATCAAGAAGCTGAGTCACCTGGATTAGTTTCTACAGGTGTGGAGATGATTAGCATTGTTCTCTAATGACCATGATGATGATGATGTCATCACAATATGTGTTCTGCATCATCATGATGTCATCACAATATGTGATCAGCATCATCACGATGTCATCGCAACACGTGATCAGCATCATCATGATGTACAATATGTGATCATCAACGGACGGAATTTTTTATCCCCACAAAAACACTATATTTACAATGGAACTATTACATGACAAGAAATATCTACAAAAAATAACGCCTGATATTTTATCAATAAACAATAAATGATACCAAGGCAGGATCAGTCTGTAGCTTGTCCAAATCCAGAGTGTAGAGGAATTTCTTTAAGTCTTGTGAGAAATGTTCATATCTGTTCAAATTACTTGCATATTTATATAATGCAAAGATAAGCCTTAAGTCTACATTCAAATACAGTGTTGCTGTAGAAATATCCAACTTCTATCCACAAATGATGAACAAATCCATAGGACATGATCAAATATTAACATGTGCCACTCCAACAACCCGTCTGCTCACTAGAAACTGGTACTCTGAATCAGCTTGTCTCTTCCTGGCACCAGCCGGGACATTCTTCCCATTGGGATGGCCAAAAGTCACGAGATCACCCTCATTCAGAATAGCAAAACCTATAAGCAAGGAAACACACTGCTAATGATTCCAGTTATCTTGTGTCTTTTGTATCAGGGCAGGGGTCAAGTATATTCCTGACAATCCTCAACCACAAAAAAACTCCCAGGCATCCTTTTCTTTGTTGAGTGAGTGAATGAGTCAGTGGGTTAGTGAGACAATGGAAAAGAATAAACTGATAAGTGAATAGTGCATAAGCAGTCCTGCTGCAAGCCGAGCGAGTTATTTGTTACAGTAGTTTGAACAATATTTCAGTTAAATCATGTCAGTCTGATGTTGAAGGTTCAATCAGAGTGTTGCAGGACTTTATGCCATCAGCATACTGTCTCTGGTTAAACCAATGAGCCAGATATGGCACAGACAAACCTTGAAGCATAATAAAAAATATGTCATATCTGAATAGTCAAACACTCTTCTGTCAAAAGGGAGGCGACCAACAAAAAAAATGGTTAGACACAACACAAAAGGATGAACAATCAAGATATATGAATGGACCAAAGTTTTACTTTGATACAAGTATTCTGACTAACTTAAACATCCACCTTCCAAAATCAGTATTGTTACCTTCTGACAATAATCTAGTGATTGTTCAACTGGAGTCACAGCTGCAATCAGCTGATGCTTTCTCTGCTTGGCTTACCCAAGAACCCCACCTTACATGAATCAGCCCTCCCAGCCCTCCTGCATGTACTTAACATAAGAAGTTAACAAAGCACATCCTACCAGTAATCTTGATGTGATTGATGAACACGCCATTCATGCTGTCATCGTAGAGCTTGTGTCGGTTGCCTTCTCGGATGATACGTGCGTGCAGTCTGGAGATGTAACCCCGCTGTAACGGATTGGAGGAGTCTAGGACATAATTTGCCTGCAGTGGGTTCCGCCCAATAATTGTGGTTACCCTGTTCAAGCTGAAAATTACAATACAGAATTTTACATATTTTGGTTTACATCTATATTTCCTAGAAGCATTTGCTGTTATAACAAAAAACACATGCCTTGAAACATTCACACATGGCATGTGGCAGTTCCTTGAACTCATAAATCTGAATTACATTACGAAGGAATTACACTAGTTTAATAGTGCCATAAAAATATTACACTGCAGTAGCTCCAACAGACGAGTAATACACAATAGTAAGAAACAGCTAGATGTAACATGATTCAATCACACGAAGAAACCAACCAATGGAAGAGGAAGGAGAGACAGAAAGGAGAGGGAGGAGAGAGGGAAAAAAGAGAAGTGGCAAGAACAAGGAGAACACTAGACATAGGCTTTACTTGTTGATTCCTTGTGGAGAGTCAAACCCATGTCCTCAGCAGGACCAGGGAACACCCTAACCACTAGACTCCTCACTGAAAGCTTCTCCCAACTTACTCCATGACATCAGGCACAGTCGGCAACGAGGCTGGAGGTCCAAACCGGGACAGGTGGTACAGAGGCAGACCACTGTTGTTCAGTCTCGGGCAGTCCGCCATCTTCCTGTATAGTCAACTACTTCGACATCTGAAATCAACAGATGTCACATTATTATTCTGACAAAAATAGTCACGAAATCGCATTTAAACAGAGAGAAATATAAAAGCAACTATAATAAATGATAAGCACTGTCACTAAGACAACAAAATCCTCCAGACGCAAATTGTCAAATCAAACATAAAAAGAAATGAAAGTGAAGGTCGTACATTAAGATGAAGTTAAATGACCAGTCAACCTCTCTTGATACTTCGCTCTGTGGTAGTTCCAACACACAAATAATTCAAACACGAACATTGACCTTGACATGAATGTCTTAGTGTACAAAATATGTAGAAGTTGTAATAAAGAAATTGCTACTCGAAAAACATTAAAGGTAAGTCTTGAATTTTTTTAAAGAAAATCCAGTGAACTATTCTTGATATATGTTGCTGACAACTTTAAAGGTCACTTGCAAACAACAAATCAAACATAATTAAAACAATTATCACTTACTCATGACATACAATTAGGAAATAATACTGTGTTGGGATATCAGATGTACAGTGTTCCCAGAAATTATTGAGAAAATCTTTGTTTTTTTTCTAATGATGCTAAGATTGGAAAAAGGGCTTTCACTATGCACTAAGCATACTAAATAAGGGAGACAACTCTTGAAGGCTTAGAAGGCAGCTCATTACATCAAGAGTTATCTCCCTTGTCTGAGCAGACGGCTTCCTGTGTTGACATGGCAGAATTTACAGCAAGAGAGAAAAGAAAGCTCAATCTAGATGATTTTGAAAGGGGTGAGGCTGATGCTAAAGTGTTAGCTTGTAGACATGGTATTCCTCTGTCTACAGTATACAGAACTTTGAAGAATATACAAACAGGAACCGGGATAGAGCACAAAGCAGGGGCAGGTCAGCCTAGGAAATTCAGTGTTGTGGATCGCCGAAGACTTGGGTAGATTGTGAGTAGGGGCAAATTGAAAAGTATTGAGAACATCAGAAATGAAATGATTAGCAGAGGAAATCCTCAGGTATGCAATGAAACAGTTAGGCAGGAATTACAGAGACTTAATTGGGTGAAAAAACGTGGAATTCCCTCGTCGTTGATGAAAGATGCACAAAAGCAAAAACGTTTAAACTGGTGTCGGGCTCATGAAAATCAAGATTGGGATAATGTTTTCTTTTCGGATGAAAGTTCTGTTTGGCTTTTCCCTAATTGTGTGAAAATTTGGACCAAAGATACTGTCAAACCTATCTACCAGCGACCAAAACATAGCCCGAAGTTTCACATGTGGGGTGGCATATCGGCTCGTGGAGTGACGCCATTGTGTGTTTTCACGGGAAACTTGACAAAAGAAAGATACGTTGACATTCTAAATGGTCACCTTCTTCTGACAGCACAAACATTGTATGAAGATGATTGGATTTTCCAGCATGATAACGACCCAAAACACTCTGCGCGCTACACAAAACAGTGGTTGTCGGGCGAAAATGTTCAAATTTTAGACTGGCCCAGTTACAGCCCAGACCTAAACCCAATTGAGAATGTGTGGGGAGTCATGAAGGACAGAATAAACCAAAAGGGACTGAGAAATATTGAAGATATGAAGGCCGAGGTGGTCCAATATTGGGATACCCTGTCACACAATTATCTACAAACTTTGATGGGTAGTGTACCTAGGCGTATTCAGGCTATTACAAGACTGAGACTGTAAAAGGATGATGTTTTAACATGTTTATGTAAGTTAATGAGTTACATGACGCAACATGATTCTCAATAATTTCTGGGAATACTATATGCTATGCAGAATTGAGTCTCTAAATTTCATTTGGAACCGAGTCTGTAACTTTTTATCCAATCAGGTGTCTGCGCTGGGAAGTTGAGCAAACCGATCACGACTCACTTTTCACTTTTTGCATGATCTATCTTGGCGATTAAACTTGGGAATACAAGCCATGTAGAGGTTCTCTGCAAGAGGCAGTAGGAGTTCTTGCATATTTTTTTTAAGATTTGCACCTTTTTCTGTATGATTATCCCCAAATGTGAGTCACACTGCGAGCAAACCTTTGCAGTTGTACACCACTACCTTTGTTGACACTGGCAAGCTTGGTTATAACTGTGGCCTAGCTGATTGGCTATTGTGAGAATGCGGAACCAGCAAAGGGAGGCAATAAAATTATTGGGCCGACCCGTAGATGCATCCAGGGTATAGTGGTGACTTAGCAGAACGTAAACTCTGGCGATATCGAGGATGGCAGACATTTAAGTGTCAATAAACCAGACATTGAGTTTTCTCTGTGACACAGAATCACAATCAACATGGTTTTTTTGCATCTAACGAGTAGATTATTTACTTGTTTTTGTGCACAACCAAGATTAGACTACTGCTCAAGACCTATTACTCCAGGCATACATGTTGTTTCAAGCTCAACAAACATATTCACTACGCATGCATTATGGGCACAGCGCAGAGCAGCACACCTGTTGAAACCACTTTTTCCACCCAGCACTGGGGGGAAAATTAGTGAACTATTTAAACTCTGATTTGCGGACTTTTCTCATCCTGGTTTTTTTATCAACTTGACAGGTTGAATTGGCATTTTTGATAATTTGTTTTGATAAGCGCATACTGAAAGGTATCAGAATTTGCAAAGTTGTGTTATACTTTGCATGTGACATTTAACTTAACAGTCATTATCACCTGGTTGTTGTTTCATTTGTGTACATTTTGATATTTACGTGATTCTATCTTGCTACTCTGAATCTCTGAAATCGCAAGGTTTTGAGAAATTAGAGAACTGTATTCAATCTCTTTGATTCGGTGATGGTAGGCTTCCATCAGAGAACATCATGTATATTATTGTGAAGGAGACCTAAGGGAGTGTGCCCCATATTAATTTAGATTAATGTTGTTGGATACAAAAGTAAATTCAGCTTTCATTGACAAGCAGTATATACTTAACCAGATTTCAAGTCAGGTGGATATTGGCCGATATGCTTGGTTTTCGATCTACTGGCACAAGTAAGCATATGCACAGCTTAAACATCAGAGGCACTTATCGTCATTAGTTTTGTTCTCTGTTATTTCTGAATACATATTATTAATTTAACATTACATTGTGTTTACATTGTGTATTCTCTAATTTTTACCAAATGAATCAATATATTCTTGTGGATATGCATATTTCCACTCTAAACGAGAGCCTGAAATAAACGTGTTTCCTGCGCTACAACAGGGCATTGGCTGGTATTCAGCAATGCTCATTCAGTTTTTGATGACCATGTTTATTCAAGGGATTCAAGTGTTCCACTATGTTCGGAAAGAAGGAGACAAACATAATAAGCATGAGCCAGGATACAGAAAAATCTATTAAAATTTACTTAGTCTTTGTTCAGGAAATGTAGGGCTAATATATATCTCATGGTTCACTTGGTTCATCGAAACATTTTGCCAAGGAGAAAAGAAAATATTGATCAAAAGCTGAATGAATCTGGTAACAATGCTCACAACAAAAACACACTGAAGCTGTAATTGTTCCGAGGGTAAGATGTGAATCATGTCACTTGCTGCAATAACTATTTAACAAATCAATTCCACTTCTCTGAGTGGCATTTCTGTTTGACAACGGTGCAAGAATCTGTACCGAAACGTCGCGCTATCGTAATAAAGAAGTTGTTATCCATGAAGTTTGTCAATCTTGAAATCAATTCAAACTCGGATTCCAGGTTAGAATTGTACCAACGAACCCCTGTAATCCATGTTTGTTGTAAAGGGGCAAAGATATTTCCAACTCAACTTTACACATGTTGGTGTCAAATCTACCCACATTGACATCCCCAACCAAAAAAAAGACCAACAAAGTTAGACAATTATACAATATGATTAGGCATCGAACAAACTAGGTTTTAATGTGCTTGGGGAATCTAGATAAATTTATAACTTGTTCTAATATGGAACATTGTTATTTCACTACAGTAAGGGTAAATATGAGACACATGCATTCCAGCAGATACAAACAGAAGCGATGGATTTATTGAGACTTACATCAAAGAATCCAAAGCCCACTTGCACAGAACAATATTAGTTACAATCAATCATCACCATACACTTGCCGTAGTCCACTTGCACAAAGACAATCTTTAGGTGGCAAGTTTTAAGATCTCAACCAGGATCAAACTCTTCAACAGAGGAGGTAGAAACTACTTAAACTCGACTCCTGTCTACAGTTGACATGGGTAATACACAGAACATACCTCTCTCAATCACACCTTGCATGCAAAAAAAAAATCCCAATAATCTTTAACGACAAAAATCGATTCTAAATTCCAACTCTTTTGATTTATGAACCAAGAATGTGATATTGCAACCACAGAAATGCCAACCCATTTTTATGAAAATATTGAAATACAGAAAAAACATTAACAGATTTGAGAGTTTTTTAGTGACAAAATTATAATGAAAATCAAAACATAAAATTTCAGGGAAAATTCCTTATGATCTAGCAACTAAAAATGAACCCTATTTCACTGATAATTATTTATTCTTATTGTGAAAATCCTTTTCAAACAAACCTTAAATGCCTCAGTGTATTTTCCATGTATTACCATGATTACTTATGTTATATCTTAAATGTTTAGATTCAAATGTCTCTTGCCCAACTCAATTTGAGGTTAAAGAATGAGAAAGAAACTTGTTCTTGCAAGCTATCTGATTGTTGATTATTTTAGAAATAAACTAAGACAAAATCCTGAACAAAAAAAAAAAGTATGTGGAGCTCTGCGATGTCACAACATTAAATACAATGAGCATGTCAGACTTTATGGTATAAAGATAACATGCAAAAAGAAACCACTCCCATCTTGTGTAAAAAGTAAGATTAGCTGCCTCTGCGTAATTGAAAAGGTCATGGCCACTGCTAATTGCATGCAGACACCTTTCTGTACTATCCTTTCCTTAATTATCAAAAGAGTTTGTTGTTGCAGACATCTTCCAACACTGAACCGGGTGGGAATAGTACTTTATTATATCGGCTCAATGTGGTTCACTACCGATATACGAGGGGATGTCAATAAGTTCTGAGCCTTGCATAGAAAAGCACAAAATATTGGTATGAACCACATTTATTTTTCAACATAGTCCCCTTGTGAGTCAAGACACTTGTTCTGTCTTTTCTGCCAGGCGCTGATGCCATCTCTGTAGAAGGCGCCATTTTGGTCCTCAAACCAAGCCTCAGTAGCAGTAATAAGCTCATTATCATCCTGAAATCTACGACCACGCAAGTGTTTCTTGAGATTTAGGAACAGATGGTAATCACTTGGTGCCAGGTCTGGAGAGTAGGGGGGATGCAGCAATATTTCGTACCCGCATTCATGGACAGCAGCAGCTGCAACGCGAGAGGTGTGTACTGGAGCATTGTCTTGATGTAGAAGAATACTATGTCTGATCTTGCCCCGGCGCTTCTCCTTGATTGACTGTTGCACTTGCCTCAACAAGTTAGTGTAATATTCCCCATTCATTGTTCTTCCTTTAGGTAAGTAATCTATGTGGATGATGCCTTTGCTATCCCAGAAGACTGTCGCCATTACCTTCTGCACTGATCTGGAGGCTTTGAACTTTTTGGTCCTGGGAGAAGTGACATGTTTCCATTCCATGGGTTCTTGTTTGCTCTCAGGATCATAGTGGTGGATCCAGGTTTCATCACAGGTTACTAGCATAAACTGAAAATCTTCTGGATTCTTTTTGTATCTGGTTAACATGCCGTTGCTTATGGTGACCCTTGTTTGCTTCATTTCATCTGTAAGCATTCTTGGCACCCATCTTGCACACACCTTAGACATGACGAGATGTTCATGAAAAATTGTCTCGATGGATCCATGTGAAATGCCTGTGGTCTCCTCTAACTCATGGAGTGTGATTCGATGATTTTCCAGCATAAGTCTATGCACACTGTCAATGTTTTCCTGACTAGTGCTTGTTGTTGGGCGACCTGGACAGGGGTCATCTTCAAGACTCTCTCTACCATGCTTAATTCATGGTTTCAGATGTTAAATCTATGCTGCATTCTCCATGTTATTGTTGTTGTTGTTGTTGTTGTTGTTGAAGTGTTGAGGCAAACCATACAGTTTCATGCAATATTAAAGCAATCTTGAAACCTAAAGCTGATTATTTAGAGTGAAACAGATATTAACTTGAATGCAGTTGTGTCTCAGACTACAATGATCATAGCTCCTTACAACTGGTCCGAACCAAATGTAAATTTTGATTGTAACTTACAGTGAACTTAGCCTACAATCACTTCCTGTAAGTGGATGGGAACTGTTGGTCATACACCTGTTTTCAAAATTCTCTTTCCTTACACACAATGGTGATTTGTTGTTCTGTAATATCAGTGACTTCAGCTTAGGACTGTTTCTTTTGCCCTCTAGTTTAATATTAAAGTACCTATAAAGCATGCCAACGCTGGGCCAATGCAGTGCCAATGAGGTATGACAATGAAGAGCCAATGAAGGGCTGATTCAAAGCCACTGAAGCTTGCTTACGTTTGGCTGGCGTTGATACCAGGAGCGAAATTTCATCGGCCCAGTGATAATGGCATGCTACCTGGGCTATTTGCATTACAGTCTGCCTGTGGATTAATATACTCATCATATTACGTTACTGTACAGTATAATGCAAATTGCTGAACAGAAACAATTTATGTTTGCTAGTTCCCATTTATATTCCATTTCATCACATAAATCAGGGAGTGTGTGAGTTTAGTTTTACACCGCACTCAGCAATATTCCAGCTATATGGCAGTGGCCTGTAATTAATCAAGTCTGGACAAGACGATCCAGTGATCAACAGCATGAGCATCGATCTGTGCGCTTGGGAACCAATGACGTCTCAACCAAGCCAGCGAGTCTTACCACTCGATCACATTAGTCGCCACTTACAATACGCATGGGTTACAGAAGGCCAATATTCTAGACCTTCACAGGTTGCCATATGCATCAAGATGAAAGCAAAATGCAAGAAAATATTAAAGTTATCAGGGTTTTTTTGAGCCACTGTAGGATAATTATGTTCTCCACTCAAGTCAGGAGAAAAAAAGGCTAACCCAAACCCTTTAACTTGAAGTTAAAAAACTCAAACCTAACACTCATCACAAAATAAGGTAGCAAACATATTCTAAACTCACACCGTATTTCACATACCAGAACATACTACAAAATGTGAATTATCTGATAGCAAAAATCGCAATTGCACAACAATGCACAACTGTCCAAACAATTTGAGGCGTAATCTGGGAAACTGATAGTGGTGTTGTACGGGTGTGTTCCGCATTCTGCAGATAGATGGCTTTTGGTACTAACTGGAAGTAGATGAGACTCAAAAGTTAAAAACGCATGTTGAATAGTTTAGTTATCTGGACCAATATAGCTGGTATTCTAGGTGCAAGCTGGCAGCTTCACTTTAGTGGGTCTCTGACTCTACACATTTTGACAGCTCAGGGTCTATATCACAATACATTTTACTACTTAGGAAAAGCATTCCTGGTGCTATATCTAGACTTGTTTCGTAAAAACTTGGTCGTTTTTATCACGAGCACATGCGTACTCCAAAGGAGATGGTGGATGCCAGATCTGTGACCTGAGACTGGTGCGGGATCAACTCGCAGCCACCTGACAACTCATCTATATCTTTCATTTGTTCATGACAGCGCGCAGAAGTGCTCTCTCTGTATGTCAACAGTAACATACTTACGACCAGGGTAAAATACACTGACCTACTTGGCAAACTAAGCGGTATCAGGCACTTTAACAAACATGCCTGTCTCCTTTCGCTTTTCGCAATCCTCAGTCTCCCGCCTGACACTGCTTCCGGTTTGTTGCAGTAATGAAAAGCGATCCAGAAATGAATCGGAAGAGGATCGCGAAAAACGACACAATTTATGTGAGACAGACATTAACCAAAATACATTATAATCTTTCCATTATCAATATTTTTTTAACTACGATACCACCACCGTAGGATTCGATTCTGTCAAATATATTTAAAATGCTTCTTTATTCAGATGATACGACGTTTCTATATAGATTCGTGTATTTTCTGAATAAAGAAGTTGTTCATCCATAAAGCTTGTTCACACATTACCCTCCAACCTCTAAATCACGCCACTCAAAGAAGTTTATCAGAACTGTAAATTCCGTTGTCAGACGTATCAACCGCACCTCTCGTCATGACCATATCATACCAGTCATAGAGTTTCTACACTGGCTGCCCACCTCTGCAAGACTTTCCTTCAGAATCCTCATTCTAACTCATGACTTGCTCCAGGACAATCTCATACAACTTGTCTCCGAGTATGTACCCCAGTGAAATCTCCCATTCCCCTGTGACTGTCTCCTCACCACGCGATTAACCACACTGTCTGATCGATGATTAAACAAACAATCTGATCCAGCCTTCTTTGCCAGCTCGAAATACAGTTCTACCAAGCTTGACATTAACTGCATATGCATGCCTTTTAGAAACTGGGAAAATCTAACAACTGTTATATTTCGGATTAAGTTTTCTAAGTGAAGAACAAATTCGAGAACATTTACTGCGCCGAGTCTCTGCCGGGATTCGACCCCAGAATCTTAGGTTTTGGACCCCGATCAAGAGCACCCAGAGCATTGAAAGTATTCGACAACACAAGCTGTGCAAATGGCCTCACAAAGCATGTGATCTTAACTATCGGTTAGCCGACTTTTGTGTGAAAGCCGTGGTCGGTTATTGTATGGTAAGGGGGGTGTTGTTCATGCTTTTCGGTAAAAATCGAGATCATAATCCCCACACCTCCACATCCCCTCGTGTAATAAATTGCGAACGGTTCCTTACTAAGAAAGTGTAACCTCAAATATGATATTAACTGTAACTTAATTATAACAGATTTGTACGTTGTTGGTAATACATTGTATTACATTTCAGTATAATGACGGCCAAGGATCATGTGACTTTGTCCTGCCAGCTGCAGAATATATTATAAGGGTAACGCTATTTTTCAGGGCTTTATCATTTGCAGAAGCCCGAGGTCTTTCATTAACTGAAAAGACCGAGGGCTTCGGCCAATGATAACGCCCTGAAAAATAGCGTTACCGTTATTATGGCTAAAATGAATAGAATTTTTAATAAAATAAGAATAATAACAGCGACATCGGTTTAGAAGCATTTACTGCCAACAACAAAACGACAGAGGTCACTGACACACATTTTACAAATATAGACACGTCATAGAACACAAATGACGTCACTATTGAGAGTGACGACATTCGACCTTGACCTTTGCTCACACTACCAGCCCCCATTGTTTTCAGTGATCAGCAACGTTTGACTTCAAGTCGATGTTTTCATTGCTGTATGTTGTCATTTATGCTACAATTGTTATGGTTGGCACAGGCAGGAAAGCGCATAATGACACAGGCACATGTGACGAATATGAACCAGATATAAGGTCATAATGAACCCAAGTTTAAACGAGCCGAAGGTGATCGAACCTCAATAGGTGAGCTACTTATGACGTCACGTAACAACGGGCTTGATAATGGCCCGTCGTCAAGCATTTTGCGGGCGTTATCAAGTTTTATAGCTAAAATGGATAGAATTATCATGAAAACGACCGCTCGATAACGCCCGCAAAATGCTTGACGACGGGCCATTATCAAGCCCGTTGTTACGTGACGTCATAAGTAGCTCAGCTGTTGAAGTTCAATCACCTTCGGCTCGTTTAAACTTGGGTTCATTATGACCTTATATCTGGTTCATATTCGTCACATGTGCCTGTGCCATTATGCGCTTTCCTGCTTGTGCCATCCATAACGATTATGCCATAAATGACAACATACAGCAATGAAAACATCGACTTGAAGTCAAACGTTGTTGATCACTGAAAACAATGGCGGCTGGTAGTATGAGCAAAGGTCAAGGTCGAATGTCGTCACTTTCAATAGTGACGTCATCTGTGTAGTTCTATGACGTGTCTATATTTGTAAAATCTGTGTCAGTGACCTCCGTCGTTTTGTTGTTGGCAGTAAATGCTTCTAAACCGATGCCGGTGTTTTTATTATTCTTTTATAAAAAATTCTATTCATTTTAGCTATAATAACGGTAACGCTATTTTTTTCAGGGCATTATCATTTGCAGAAGCCCTCGGCCATAACGCTTTTACTACGGCCATCTGCTTTCCGGGGTTAAAAACTCAACCACGTGTAGAGTGTGGTTTTTAAGTGCAATTTTAAGACCATCTCTCGACATGTTTGAATGTGAAGAAAAAACATGCAACAACAAATTCTGATGGTGAACAAGTAAGAGTTTATGCTCACAAGTACAAAACAGTAACAAATAAAACGTACTTTCTATAAATAACATATTACATGTTGACATTTACTTGAGCAATATTTAATTGCACATTGAAAATGTGAATCATTAACTGGAACACGGAATGTGAAGAGAAGTCAATGTTGCAAGTATGATACCAAATGGCCCTATGAATCTTTGTGTATGTAGATTGATCATATAACGTATTTTGGGCAGTGATATCTAGATATGCGTGACTGAAAAAATAAAATTTAATAAACTAACAAATACGAATTCTCTGGGAGAATGATTGCACAGTGTGATGAATGCATGAAATAAAAAAGAATTAATAAAATAAATGTGAACAAAAATGTTTTAAAATGGATATAAAAATTCATGTAAGTATCTTTGGTAAAAATCTTATTAAGAAATTATGTATGCGACATAGTGGCTTAACAGTCTAGTTCAAACTTTATTTGACTGCATTCTACAGTTGTGTTAGCTGTTGGCTATTTGTGAGATGGTTATGAACCATCTTACAGACATGCTGATCATCACAGCTTGAACATAGCTGAATAGATAACAATCTGTAATATTTAATATACGTAATAACAAAACTGCATATGAATATACAGTGGTAAAAATAGTGTCCATCACACTTTTACTATCTATGAACATGTGACCGTATGTGTTATTTAGGGGCTGGGTTATAGTAAGGCTCAACTGTGGTTGGGTGTAGATCACATCCTGATCTCAGGTCTAGCAGTGTAGGAAAACATCGAGCATACGGGCCAACACTTGTTGGAGATATGAGCTCCTCCACAGCAGAGCATGGCGGTATGTGGGATTTCAGTTCGGTGAGTGTCACAGATACCCTCTCATTTTTGCGAACACCTGGTGTCATCGCTAACTAACTAATGGTGATTTATACGCACAAGCTTCTGGCATTACATTGGCCAGTGCGATAAGGAGGGAATGTTGTAGATTTATGGGAATGTGTTATTGGCGACACCGATGTCACCAATACCCGCACTTCTGAGGAAAGGGTATACAATATTTAATGTCCGCATTGTTTCGCCATTCTTTGTTTCACTGACACGATCGGTGATGTGGTGTAAGAGATGACCGAGCTTCATCTGCAAATCGCATGTAGACAGTAGCACCATTATACTTGCAACTCTGCAGTCACGTTATCAAGAAGCATTGACAAGGAACAGGTGGATGACACCAGACCTGCAGCCTCGATCATCCGGGCTATTCTGCCTCCAGTGATACATCCCCACCAGTGGAGCGTATTGACTCCAGGTCCCGGCAACAGTGTGTAATGCGAAGCAATATTACTGTTTCTTTGTAGTCTCCACACTATGCCATACAGTCGCCATGGAGCGAGAACACATCGAGCTGGATCCAGTATTTGCTTTACCGCCATCGGTGCCATTGTCATTCATGGTGCCTTAATCACCATGGCTGCATACATCATGGTTGGCGCGTCAGAGGGAAGGATTTAATTCCCGTTGTTTTCATCATGAATTAGTGTCTCCATTGTGTAATTGGTGGCCGTTATGTATTGAAAGCTTTCCGGGGATATTGTCATCTGTTTCTCCCCCACCACCGCTGAAACATCCGCGAACCTGTTCTGCTGCACGTAGACAATCCCCAGAGTCACCATTGTCGCTATCCGAGGGTGCACTGACCTCCAGTGCAGAACCCCCAGCTGCCTTTTCATTATCGTGTGTCATAACGCCTTGTGGGTTTATGTGGACGATATTGTCGTCTGTTATTTCAGGGGAATTCGACGCCTGGTGTGACGTTGGGGTATTGTGTGACGTCATGGTGGTATCTTGTGATGTCACTGTCTTTGTTTCGCCTGACTGTTTCTGAGACGACTCGCCTGTTTCGTGAATGGTAGGGGCTTGTTTCTTGCAATCGGAAGAATCATCGGGTCGGCTTGCATTCATTAGGACAGACGACATAGTTGGATCAAAGAAGTCACCACGTAGCCATATATGTTTGGATCCTGTGATGTAATGCCGGAAATGACGTAGAACACGACTTCCCAATGAATTATAAGATTCTCCCATAACCTGAAAAAACCCAATAAAACGTATTTATAGTTTGTGATTCCTGCATTGGAGCATTTACAGTATTCACAGTCCTTACTCAATAAAATATAAAATACAACATATGCATGTGTTTTAAAAGTCAGACGTTACTTTGCCGAACGCTGACAATTTACCTCTATTTCCAGGTCTTGGGTTCCGATGCTGAGTTTGGCTCTGTACAGGTTCTTCCTCCTGGAAGTGTGAACTCCCTTGCTGTTGATTGGTCCGATGAGTTCCGGATTTAAGGTGTATAAAAGATCTTCTTGTAACGTTGTGACGTCACTTCCGGAATCGACCATGAAGTCTGCGAAAACAAGCACATTGTTGGACGAGGACTCAGTAGACCAACTCACATCTTCACGGGTCAATATAGTGTTAGCATGACTGGGACTTTGGGGCAACCTAGTGGTTAAGGCGTTCGCGAAGGAAACCCGGTACTCTTCCCGACATGAGTACAATGTGTGAAGCCCGTTTCTGGTTTGGAATATTGCTAGATCCTTAAACAAGTACTCACTCACTCTCAGCGTGAACAGGTGGCATCAAAGTGATAGGACATAATGGATTTTCACGGCTTTTCGCAGTATTCTAGCAATATCAAGGCATGAGCCACAGAAATTAGCTTCATACATTGTACCCCTGTTGTGAATCGTACTTGGGCCTTTGGCGTGACGAGATCAAGTAATATACTCGGGTCTCACTTAAGGTCTCACTTGCTAATGTTGTAATTTGCTAAGTGGGGACATCTGAGTGGGTCTAAAATTAATTCACAAGCGGTGGCTTACCTATCTTGTGACTTCGGGAGGCGTCCCGTGTGGATGCTATGGTGGCCTCCACGCAGAGGAAGTCGTACTTGGCGTCATCGAGGTTGGTGGGTTTACCCCAGAACCCCTCCGCAACGGGAACCTCGAGATCAGAGTCTTCAGTCCTTCGACGCTTGTTCAACTGGCGCACTGCCGAGACAACAAAACACTATAGTACACTGCAACTTCTTGCTGTAGACCTTGTTGTATTATGCATTAGGAAACAGTGCATGCGATTGCTGGGTAGCAGATCGTATAATCCCCACACTCCAAGTAAACCTAGTGTAAGACTGATAGCGCTAAAAGTTCTTGATGTGTGACACATAGATTTGCGACAGTCATATATAGTGCTTCACTCTTGTATGAGGACGTAAACCGCAGTGTGCACTAATCCAGTCGTAAATCGTGTTTCGTAAACAGCTCATGTATAGAGAATCTCACCAAATTATCTACTGATGTCAGTTATATCATCACTAGCTGATACGTTATTTTTACTTTTATCAACAAGTGTTGATATATTTGATATCATATGACACAAGAGTAAGAATTTATTTACCATGAAAATTACTGTTCATTAGTTTTCAGTGACTTGCAGTGCAGCTATGTCATGGCATTGGGACGTCATCAAGTATTTGACTTAGCATTGCGAGTCATGTAATTGATGACGTCAGGGCATTGAAATAAAAATCCAAGGTGAAATCGTTATTACCCATATAGTTGAAAATAAATCATGTCATATTTTAAATAGTGTGGCATTGTTTCAGTATTTCGTCGTCTGTGGCGTCATTTAACAACTCTCGTCACGATATGGCTGAGATATTGCCGATGTGACGTTAAATATTAACTCACTCACTCATTAAACAACTGAACGTGACTTCAATAAACCGTCAGACTTGGTTACCGTGTTGTACAGAACAAATGAACATTTCTAAGATGCTTCGGTGAAAGATCAAAGGCGCCGACAATACTTTATCAGACGATAATGTGCACTTTTGCATTACGTCACGATGTCTTGACGTCACTGCGCCGTTCCAGTCTGCCCCCTCGAAATCGAACTTTTTTGCTTTATGTCACAATGTATCCGACGTCACGATGGATGTCAGCTGCCATCGCCTCGTACAGCCTCCCACAGTAAACTGCTTCGTCGCATCGAGTTTCTTGGTTTGCAGTTGCATCACACAGCTAACATCACCGGTGGAAACATTACGTTTGTGTTTTCCGAAGGATAAAATGTCTCATAGTTCGACTCAAAATTTTACAGAGACACGGTCATGTTTGCAGTGTTTACATTCCCATAACGCAATCGTGGAATGTCGCATGACTAATCAGCTTCAGCTGAATGTACTGATCTAAACTTTAGGTAGTAGAAATGAGACGGTCATATTGCCTTCTATGGTTTACGATGTAATTAAAATGATCTAGAAAAGATATTTAACCCGGACATAAACCGTCACCAAACTGTTCATCCTTGTTTTTCTAGTAACGTTTGTCTTAACGTAGGGGGCTGACACGTCAAAAGAACAGCGCGTCAGCTAGTCCTGTGCGAGGATTCTTAATTTAGGCCACAGACACCGTCGTTTGTTTTCTGCCATAGATTAATCGAAATTAGGCTTAGAAATTATTGCGGCATCTCAGAAAAGAAACACGGTTCGCTCTACCACCATGTATAGTGTAATAAAGCACACTTTCGCCCTTAACGATTATAACGTTAAAGCGCTCGAACGCAAGCGTTCTCAACACCATGAGTAGTGTAATAAACCACACTTTCGCCCTGAACTAGTATAACGTTAAAGCGCTATACATGGTTGTAGAACGAACTGTATTACATGGAAAATGAAGAAATTATTGCGCTCGCGAGTTTTCCATGTACGACTTACACGAAACTCGTATACAAGTGTGTATTGCCCTCGCTTGTGCAAAATTTCACACTCGTTTCGTGTAAGTCGTATGACGCACTTGATGAAACATCAGTATAAGTATCTCCAGTGGGTCACAGTTTGGGATGATGAAATGAGGATTGAGAGGTGACGATTTATGACGGTGTATATGATGATGGGTTCCCTGGCCCTGATTCAAGATTGAAGGTCGCCGACTACTTTTTGTCGTGATAGGATGCGTGCCCATGGCGAACGCAACCCAGTAAATGTTTTCGGGCGGAGACTTATGGGTATGTTATGTGGAGAGAGCAGATTTTAAGATCATGTTCACAATGCATAGCAAACCTTACCATTGTCAAATGTTCATAGTTTGAGTTCAGAACTAGGCTACTGTTATTGAGGAATTAAACAAGAGACGCGAATGTAGGTTACAATGATATATATAGCTTGACCTAGTTACGTCATACGTCTATTCCTATTGCTTATGAAAGTTTCTCATGGGAACATATTTCAAACGATGCAGTTTCGCAGTCACGGTTTGCCCTCTGACTTGATAACACCACATAAACATCTTTTCCAATAGAATGAAGGTATAACATCACTATACTTGAGTTGCTTACGGTCTTTCAAAACAGGTTACCCGATCACAACCAACACACTGTCGCCATTACGTAGTACTTATTTGCTGCATTAAAGGCAGCGGTCTGTCATTAACAGTTTCTCTGAAAATATTGTTAAACGGAATTAAATCTGGAAAATCTCACTCCACAGGATTACGTTCGAGGGGGCTTCTAAACCATCTGTTACCAGTTAAGCATGACGTTTTAATCCAAGGTAGTCATTACAGTCTTACTGGTGACAGTGTCAGCTGTCGTGGAGAATCTACACTATGTTGGCTTATACTATACATTCCGTGCATTCCACCCACTTTCATTTCACATATCTGTAGTACAGGGGTCGCTCGTATTTCACTGATGACGTGATTGGGAAGAATTGGGGGTGGAAGGTGATTGAATTGAGTGATATTTACAGAAATAGTTCCAAAATTATCTTTATACGGTATATAAACAGGAGCCTTGACTCTTTCTTCCTTATCAAAACACTGCAGGTATACAGACTTGCCAATATTCTAGACTTTAGATGGATTCTAGACTTTAGATGGAATGCAGTGGGTATACTTGTTTCAGGGTCGGTGTGACAGATGAGGTTTGAAGACGAAAATGAAGAGGGAGAAAACATAAAATATAAAACTATCAGATAAAATCATCGTATTAGGTATACACTATAACAACATCACAGTACCACCCAGTAAACTATCGCGTGGACATATGTTTACAATTATTGTGTTAGCTAAAGCTTCTATAATTCGTGGAATAACTCCATTTTACGGACTGATGTGATTCTACTCGTGGAAAGGTCTCTAACACTTTATGTAGAACATTACTGGGCAAAACATAAGTGTTTCACTTAATATCACAAGTAAAAGATAGTCTAGGCACAGATTTAATTCTGTCTAAAAAATGAAGCAAAGAGGAACTGATTATTGTATTCGCCGTTTGATATCATGTATACATGGTTGCTTTCTAATTATTGTACTCGATGTATTTGATATCATATATTCATGGTTGCTTTCTAAGGATTGTATTCGATGTATTTGATATCATGTGTACATGGCTGTATTCTGGGTCACTGTTTCGGAGACTATGTTCAGCCGTATAATGTTTTCATAACGATTTACATATCAATTTTGGCGCTGTACGTTTTATTTCGGCTTCCTAAAGGAAGACAAGGCGGTTGTGGGTGTTTTGGAAGCGTTTGTGTACCACATTCACGCAAGTCCCTGTGTGTGACTTGTTACAGTGTGGAACCAGTGTAGGTCGGACAGTGAAGAACTAGACAGTCAACGCACCTGCCCTCTCTAGTCGCCGTTGGTGCCCCAGCATTGTCATCTCCAGTTCGTCGTACACGTTGACGTCGGGCAGACTTAGACGTGCTATGTCGTCCAGGTCCACGAGCTCGCTGCCGATGAAGCCGACGAAGTAATGCTCCAGTTCATACCCTCGCAGCCATTCCAATAACTTGCTCTCCTCACTGATTTTGTGCTTCTTAGCTGTGGAGAAAGAGTACCGGCATTGATGAATTTGACACGACAACGACAACGACAACGACAAATAAACAACAACAACAAGAACTACCACTACCACTACCACTACCACTACCACTACCACTACCACTACCACCACCACCACCACTACTACTACTACTACTACTACTACTACTACTACTAAACATCAGCCCATCACTTCCAATTCCACCATTGCGTTGGGTTAGTAGCAACACTGACTTGGGGCGGTGGGGTAGTCCTATGGTTAAAGTAACCTTCGGGACGGTTGTCGATTCCTCAAATGGTTACAATGAGTGAAACTCATTCCCGGCGCCACTCGCCGTGATATAGTCACTTACTGACTCGTTTCTACCACTAATGACAATTAGTTTATTTGTTGCTCAACACTACACCCAACAATGTTACAGCTGTATGGCCATGGCCTATAAATAATCGAGCCTGGCCCGGACAATCCAGTGATCAACATCATGAACATCGATCTACGCAAATTGAGATACGATGACATGTGTCAACTAAGTCAACAAGATGCCTCTCACGACATGGGTCACTGAAGACCAATTCTAGCCCAAGGATAATTGCCACCAATCTTCCGTACATTCCTCATATGTTCAACATGCCCATGAAATCAACACATTCCAAAACAGAATTACCAGACCCATGTGAAGACACATCCTAATGCACCATTAACAAAGCCATCCGAACACAATTTATTGTATATAATACTTATACATTCAGTGTTAAGACGTCATGCAATTATAGAAGCATAGTCAAACAGCGTATTGTTTAGTTTATCCTTGTGTCCACGCCCTGTAGACAGTCCACATTCATTATCACTGGAGTACCGGCCATCTAGCGGCACGTACAAGATTGATTGTGCAATCACCAATCAACACGACAAACCTCGGGTCATTAACGCGTTTTTGTGCTGGGTAAAACTGTAACAATTACGGGTAGTTTGTCAGACCACTGACGCTCTCAAATGAACACGCAAAGCACGCCACGAAACCAGCCAAGCGGATCATCGACCCTGTCTTGTGAAACAGCCACCTGGCCTCATTCCCCATGATGTTATTTTCTCCAGAGTCAATATACAGATAACATAATTATACATTTGGAACATAATCCTAATTACCATTCAGCAATAACAAATGTCACAGTGCATTATGGGTAAAACTAGTAACTTCTTGGGTTAAAACATCTGACATACACGATATAATATAGCTTAAAAACAAACGAACCACGATACAGCTCTATCGATCACTTAAATTGTTTCCATGAAAAACAAAATGATAAGAAGCTTTCAGAAATCCCTGTATATGCAAACATATACTTGTTAGCCCTTGTATAACTATCGCAGTAAAACAGATTATGACTGAGTACATATAGATCATAAGTTATTAGTCGATAAGACCCCTGTAAGTCCTTGTGCGATTACCTGGCTCACCCGAAGTTCAGACAGCTGTTGCACTACTCACCTGCCGAAAGTAGGTCACGCCGATGCGAGGGATCAGTAATGCACATTTCATCTAAATCGTCCTCCCCTATATACTGTAGGTCTGTCTCGCGATCGTAGCCCTTGTGAAGAAAGCTGGATATATATCCTTGTAATCCGATTGACTGGAGAAATATATTCACACCACGAGACATCGCGACTTCATTCTCGTTCATGGCTGATTTTATCGTCCAGATGTGATCCTAACGGGTAAAATGCATCCGTTGAACTGCTGGGGATAACAGTTAATACCTTTACTTATTTACAACATGTCGCGATCGTACCTTGTGCCGCTTTCAAGGGGACAACAAAGCAGGGCAAACAATCAACATTCCATTGGTCGAGAGCAAAGGGACGCGTCGTTCGTTGCTAGGAAACAGCCAATCACCACTTGACACTCTCAAATGTGCCGTATACCATTGTGGAAAATCCGGTCTAAAATTAGACCCAACAGGCGAGTAATCGGGCTATTCTTAGCGCAGCGACAACGTGGACTGTCACGTGATATCTAAAGGCTATATTTAGATGAACCACGTGACTGTAGAGGGAATCCACGACAGCAAGATGGCGTCTTCACAAGAAAGCGAACGAAGAGTTGCTCTTATCACCGGCATTACAGGACAGGTATTGGCTTTACGTTTTAAAAGACAGAAGTTCGTAATGGGAGATTGTTATACAAAAATACGTTTTGTAATTAATGAAACGTGATTTGGATAACATGCCAAGTTGCACACAGTGATTGTTTCACGTGCAGGTACTTGTTGTAACGCGACATACCGGTTGCTCAATCACCCAGAATGGGTTCAGCGTGAATGAAACATTCACAGGGGTTAACAGGAAGGATAATATTCAATATCTCTAACTACCGAAATATTCACACGGAATCATTGACATGTCTGTCAGCCTGAGTATGATTGTTAATAACGATTTTTTTAACTAAAAAGAAATTACTGGGTTTATTTTCAAACCTTCCGACATGTAACACATTGTAAGCTGCAAGCTTCCATCCCCCTTCTATCCATACATATGACAACAAATTACCCCCCACCCCACCCGTCCCATCCCCTGCAAATGCTTGGGTGATACAGGGTATAATCAGACATCTAAGAACATTTATTGTCATAATTATCGCATGAACTATTTTTAAGTATGTCATAACTTTTGGAGGATAAATTCATATAAAGCACAAGAAATCGTTTATGAATTTACTATGTCAGTGTGACATAACAGCTCATGATTATCTCTGTACCAAGAACATTTTCTTCATAAAAGTCAACATAACATTATCTGTTTTAGTGTCTGGTATATTTACTAATTAGCCATTCATTAATTACTGGTTTAATGACTGGTGAGGATTATTGTATATCAGTTATTCTTTCAAGTTTGATTCATGAGATGGTTTATCTCGTTATGGGTCGAATGTTCTTATGTTGTTGTTTTAAGTAAAGTGTTTACAAACTATTGAAACAGGATTACAGTTGGTGTGCATTATTTCATGGGATTTAGTGATGGTGCATTACCTGCAGACAATGTGTCTCTTATGTCCTTAAACATGGTTAACATGTCTCTGGCGTATTCAGATATGTCAGAATATGCTGAAATTGGACATAACCTTCTAGCGCCTAACAGGCTGCTTGGGGTATCTTGGGTAATAATGATCAGATTTTGATTAAGCACATGAGCAATCACTTGGTGGTTGGAGAGTGTGTGCTATTGACGAAAACATTTTATCATACCACTAACTTAAGTCTTTAGTTTTCTTGGTCATTACTTGGCCTATCAAGACTTCTTTAGTTTAATTGTGATTATTGTCTGTCAATTATGTTCATAAGTAGACACAACAGTAGACTCACAAGACTATACCTCTCATTGCTGGTGAGATTCCGGTGTGATGCTCTTTTAATTTTAATGTGTTTACAGACTGTTGAAACAAGAATACAATTAGTGTCATTTGTTTCACAGGGATTAGTGATTAAATAACCTTGATGGCGAATGTCGTTGAGAGATACAGGTTTTGTAACCAAATCTGTCTCCAAATGTTTTCCCACTGGTTCGTTACCTTACACATTGTAATAAAGCAATGACTAAGACAATGAGGGACATCTGATGCTGATCAGGTTTAGGGAAGTGAGCTTTGAAGTTTGTGATTAGCTGATCAGTAATTGGGACTGATACCTCTTTATGCGCTTAATGTGTGATACATCACATATATGTTTTGTTCTGTTTGATTTTAGCACAGATGAAATAACCTGTGAGAAAATTAAATCAATTAATTCATAACAAACTATGATTAGAAGCTGTATTCGTCATTTCACAGTATTGATGATTTCAGTCCCAAGTTTGATCATCTGTGCATTGTTGGTTATTTCAAGTGCATCGTCATGAAACCCAGTTTAATGGTTTTTGTGACTAATGGTGCAATATGTTACAAAGCTTTCAGAAATATTCAAGTCAATATTAGCAATAACATCTGATAAAATGTAGCAGTGAAAAGATTGTCACTGAAGCACATCTTCCATTGACTTCATCACTCACCTTCGCTGTGGTAACCGCCCATTGCCATTCAAGGTGTTGTAGTTAGTGCCATGCAGAAACAGCCAACATTGCCATTTTGTTATTGATTGATGTATGAGTAGATTGTACAAGTATACAACTGATATACTGTAGTTTTTTACCATTGATCATTTCTCTCCAGCAACATCTGATGGTGTACAATATGACACACTTTTGATCTCACTACCACTTTGATATTGATACGATGCAGCTGTGACAGCTAACTGTATTTGCCAAAATTAGGCCTTCAATATTTCTTCTTCACCTTCAAACCTAGAGGTTAGATATTTCGCTGAAGATTATGATTCGATTTCCCACATGGACACAATATTTAAATCCTATTCCAGATTTCCTAGTTTCAGACATTCAGTGCTTCAAGTAACAAATAAATCTGCTCACATTTATCCTGATGATTGTTAAAACATACCCGACATTTTCATACGTACAGAAAACCAGGGCAAACACAAAGGTTGTAATATTTCTTGAGTTTACCTGAAATGTGAAATTGAATGTTGGGAATGTTTGATATTACGTACCTATTTAGACATATTTAGACATAGTGGTGTTCTATGACATGTTGTAAGTGTTTGGGAGTGCAGGACAAGGTGGTGATTTGGTTTCTGTGTTAAATGCCTTTCATTTTCAATTGTGCAATATTCCAGTTACACTATCAATCAGTTGTGTAGACAGTAAATGTAGCCATTTGCTTAAGTCAACTGGTCTAAACTCAATTTTTTAAAATATCCCGATTTTTGAAGGAGCTGTTCACACATGAACTGATGTATTGTAAAGCAAATTTGGAACATTGAAAAGGTGATTGTCACACGTGAAATACCGTATATGATGAAGCTCTGTGAAAATTAGCAAATTCTTATCAAAACTGTACACCAAAACACACTTGTTCACATAATATTTGCTCATGCTTTCCACCAGTTTGAAACAGGATCCTTGTGCAATTCATCTGCATAAGGTTTGCAGCTGGTTCCTCCGTGTTAGTGGAGAAATTCATCATCAATGTAGCATCAAATATATACGTAACATACAGTGAGTGCTTATAGTGAGTTTATACTTTTGATGGGTAGTATAATTATGATGTGGCTGACTGTAAATCCTAAATACACCTAGTGCAGTATTATGTCAGGAATCCACACCACCTGCCATAGTATCAGTGCATTAACCGAGACTGGACATATTGTCGGCTCTGATGCCAAATAGTGAAATACAACCCACATGGGTTTTTGGGGACCAGTTCAACACTTATGTGACAGCCAATGCCATGTCTCTATTTTGGCTTAAGATCAGTGTGGAACATGTGTAGGCTGGATGCCCTTTCCTAGTCTTTATTTAAGTCCAATTTCTGGTGTCCCCGCTTTGGTATTGCTGGAATATTGCTAAATGTGGGATAAAACTGTAGTCCACACTCACTCACTCACTCCCCTCGGTCGCTGAGTCCTCACTCACTCATTCTATTTAAATATGTGTCACATTCTTGAATTCTTGATAAGGCATAACATTTTTAAAATGTTTTTTATCACTTGTTAAAGTACGGAAAGTTTATCTTCAATGTATGTTTAACCAAGAGGTAAAAGAAATAATAAGATAAGATATTCCCCACAGTGTAGAAACAGTGCTGTAGGTAGTCCACCGACTGGAAGGGGTGACAAGGAGTCATAATGTGATGGATACTACACTGTTGTACTTCCAGCCCACAGGAGGCAGGAAGAAGTTGGCACTGATAACATGAATTAAACATGTCTGTAATTACGGCTCTGTAATAGCAAGCGGCTGAATGACCAGACCAGGTAGAGTGTAAAGAGTGTGGCCATTAATGACAACCTGCAGTACTATTGTCCTTAATAGAGTGGAAATATACATACTGGTATGAGACTAAATCAACCAATATGCATGTTTAGGATTTTCCATCTAAATAGATTGCCAGATTTTGTTTGACATGCTACCTGTACCACCAAAATAGTTTAAAACATTTTGAGCATTTTCGGATTGTATTCATCACTCTAAACAAGGTTGTGAGGACATCCCGTTATGATGACCTCAGAATGACTTTTCATTTGACCAACCAGAGAGTGACTTGCTAGATTCGGATACCCATGAAGAACTAGGTTAGAATGGGTCTTCAACAATCCATGCTTGTCGTAAGAGGTCACTAACAGGATTGGTTGATCAGGCTCACTGACTTGGTTGACATGTCATTGTGTCACAATTGCGCAGATTGGTGCTCATGCTGTTGATCACTGGATTGATTGTTTCAGATTTAGTTAGAGACTACCATATAGCTTGAATATACTGAGTGGGAAGTGAAACAGCATCAAACTAAATTTAAAAGATTTTGAAATAGGTGTAGTCACAGTTACTTTTGTTCCTAGCAAGACCTATAAGATGCTTGTTTTGTTAATCAAGTACTTCTCAACAACCTAACAACACCTGCAATTGTAGATGTACTTTTCAGACATAGATGTATGTGTTTGCACAAATCAGTGTCACTTTGTTGAAGACAGATTAGGTAATTAGATATTGATTCTGTCAGGTTTATGTGTCAATCCCAAGTGTTTTTGTTTGGCGATTCATTTCCTGCATTTGCATTTACTATTCATAGGTGAGAGCAGATAATGACCTGAGAGCAGATAATGACCTGATCAAATATTTACAGATAAGATTGCTGTGTTTTCTGTTCTGTTGTGAATTGTTCATCTGTAAGTTATCAGTGCTGTTCAGAAGACAAATGTATAGTACGTACAGTAGGATTGTAATGATTCACTCACTAATTAACTGAATCATTGAATGGAACCATCTCCCTTTGTGAATTCAATTCGTTTTCATCGGAATTGAATGAATTTTTATAAAGGAGTGTTTTTACTTGAAACTGGCTGTTAAAATGGGTGGGTAAAATGGAATGTATACAAGACACAATATAATGGTCAGCATACTGATCAACTGAATTTGACAGTTATGTGGTCACTGGTCATTATTGTGATTAAGTAACACTGGTTTGCAAAAAAACGTGACAAAAACTCGAAATATGTGCATTAACAATTACAATTGCCTTTGTACTCTTAGCTTTCCCTCTAAGAATACAAAAATATGTTCTATAATGAGGAATTTAATAACTTTGCCCAAGATCATCTGTGGTTGTGGTTGATGATGAATCAAATGCTGTGTCTGGTGACGTACATATTACTCTTTCTATGGAGCTGACACCTTGCATTGAACTGTCTCAACAAGTCCAGACACACCTTGCATTGGGCTTTCTCAACAGCAGGTCTAGATCCAGACACACCTTGCATTGGGCTGTCTCAACAGCAAGTCTAGATCCAGACACACTGTGCATTGGGCTTTCTCAACAGCAGGTCTAGATCCAGACACACCTTGCATTGAACTGTCTCAACAAGTCCAGACACATCTTGCATTGGGCTTTCTCAACAAGTCCAGACACCTTGCATTGAACTGTCTCAACAAGTTCAGACACCTTGCATTGAACTGTCTCAACAAGTCCAGACACACCTTGCATTGGGCTTTCTCAACAGCAAGTCTAGATCCAGACACACTGTGCATTGGGCTGTCTCAACAGAAAGTCCATACACACCTTGCACTGGGCTGTATCAGTAGCAAGTCCAGACAGACATTGCATTGATCTGTCTCAACAGCAAGTCCATACATACCTTGCACTGAGATGTATCACCAGGAATCCAACATCTAGACATCCAGTACATTGGACTGTCTCAATAGCAATTCTAGATCCAGACACACCTTGCGCTGATCATGTATGCTTGTCCATGTAGAAAGGGTGTCACCAGGTTTTTTGTGGGAGTGACC
Organism: Haliotis asinina; assembly: GCF_037392515.1. Classification (NCBI taxonomy): domain Eukaryota; kingdom Metazoa; phylum Mollusca; class Gastropoda; order Lepetellida; family Haliotidae; genus Haliotis; species Haliotis asinina. The sequence goes on along the minus strand of NC_090291.1, from coordinate 53,604,442 downwards.
ATTGAAAGTCACCAGAGCATGGGTTTTATGAAAGTGAGCTAGAACTGGGTGGGAGATTGTTATATTATATTCTTTTTGCTGTGATCACATCCATATATTTCCCCTCAGTGTCACTGGCAACACAATCGTAGTCCAGCGTTTTGGTTTATGCTCACAGGTAGTATTGTTTGTATCAGTGTTCTAATGATATGCTAAGGGCCAGTCTGAAAGGGTCCTTTTGTCACATCTGGTAGTCAAGCACTGTCAGGATATTTCTCAGGCCCTTGATGCTCAATGCCAACACGTTTTCACAAACTGTTTTTCACATTGTCGCAAGCCCTCCAGTGCAGTTTATGCACACAACCATCTAGTCTCTTAAATGAATATGTTTTACTAGTAAACAGTGGTAAAATTATGTTAGTAAAATGCCAAGAAATATCAGAGGTTCTTCATTTCATGAAAATGTAAATATACTTGCCAGATATTACAGACTTCATTAGATACATTTCTTTCAGATGAATAAAAGTATCAGAAACATCTAAGTTATGGTTATTTTACATGACAGTGATATTTGGTAGTCAACTCTGAGCTTCTTCAACACCTCTTCATTGGTATTTTCAAGATCAGACAGACATTTTTAGTCAGTAAAGGGCCCTCGGGCCCAAAATACAAACATCATTAGATTTCCCATCCTGAGCATATTTTAAATTAATCTTCTTCTCTGCATGATAAAGGAAATTTCCAACATTATAAAGAATTCTTGTGTTTGAATCGTTTAAAATATTGACAACAGACATATGGTTGTATGGTTTCTTTAAAGTATCAATAGGGTATTTGTTTCTATATCTGCATATTGTGCACATTCAACAGTTCAATAGTATTTACATCATTCTTTTTACAGTGGCTACACTGCCTTAGATGTCTCTCAGTATTAGTGTACCTTCCTGTTTCTAATTTTGAAATTTTAGCATCTAAATCTGGAGATAACAGTTCTTTGATGTAAAGGTAAATCACAACATAAATACTTTTCAACATCCAGCAAAGATTTGTAGGCTTTGTAAAGATAACATTTAGGTAAAGATTCCACAGAAGAGGTATCAAGACTGCTGTAGATTATCATGTAACCTCTGTTTGAACATTGATATGAAAACCTTTTATTTTCAAAATCATCAGAATTAAATATTCTTGAATGAAATATGTCTATTTCATATATGTGTATGTGTGTATTTATCTTACCACACACATAAATGTCATTTTCTTATTGGTTAAACACTGCTCTATTATTTTTAGTGTACTCCACTTACAAGCCAGGAACATTTCAGTGTACTCCACTGCCAATGGCAACTCATTTGGTACTTCATGGTAGTACATTTAATTTTTTATCTCAAATGACACTGAATCATGCATGATGCATGGAAATTACCGTCAAAGGGGGATAACTCTAAATCTGTTTTGCTTGTGTCGACTGCAAAAAAAATGACTGCGAAAGGATTTGCCTTGCATTCTAATAAATAGATATTGACAAAACGTTCAAATGTAGTCCCTGTGACTATTAAGAAGAGGAATTACACCGTGGCAACTTTACTAAGACAATACCTGCAGGAAACACACCAAGGTGCAAGATTTGAATCATTTGATTCACACAAGGTGTTTGAAGTGGATGATCTGATACCCATGCTTCAAACAGTTTAAAATTATCATTGAGGTGTTTGGTAAGATAAGTACATTGTTCACTGGTCCCATGGGGTCCATGGGTTGATGTACCCTCGATGGTTGTTTCTGGAACTTTAACGTCAAGGGTACATCAACCTATGGGCCTCTTCGTGACCAGTGGATAACTTATAGCTAACAAGCGACCCCTACAGCTCAATTAGCGATTAATAGGCACTGGTGCAGAGCGATTTCCATGGACTGGTTGTTCCTTTTGTTATCAAGGTTATTGTTTTTCTCCCATGAGTACCGACCCGTGAAGGTCCCAGGTTAGAATAGGCCTTCAGCAACCCATGCTTGCCATACAAGGCGACTATGTTTGTCGTAAGAGGCGACTAACGGGATCGGGTGGTCAGACTTGCTGACTTGGTTGACACATGTCATCGGTTCCCATTTGCGCAGATCAATGCTCATGTTGTTGATCACTGGATTGTCTGGTCCAGACTCGATTATTTACAGACCGCCGCCATATGACTGGAATATTGCTGAGTGCAGCGTAAAACTAAACTCACTCACTCACCCCATGAGTACCTGGATGATATCCAAGAATTCATGACTGGTTCATGACCTCTGCTGTGCCACCCGTATGTGCAGTTTATAGTTTAAGTGTAGACTGATCAACAGAGATAAAGTAATTTTTACTTTATTATTATAAAAACAAATGAAACACTTTGGAGTTTAATCATCTGCCAGTGATAAAAAACTGCTAGGACTGAAAAACAATGAAGTCAGTGTACATCGTTATATTTTGTCTTCTAACCCTAATTAAGTTATCACATTTGCATACATTTTTAAAGTTAATAAAAAAGCACACGGTCAACTTGTACTTAAAAAAATTGATTACATGACTGTAATATGTAAACATTGTATAGATTGTCTATGTTAGTCATGCCCTATGCGCAACCTAGTATATGTTGTCTGTAATACAGATTCTGATGAATGCTACAACAGATATATTAAAGCAAAATGCAAATATTAAGTTTAAAACAGACTAAAGATATAGCAACAATGTCAGGCTGTTACCTTGTTCAGGAATGTATCCATCAACATGATCAATATCCACATAAAAGAAACGATATGCCATTCATCTGCAGCTGGTAAATAATCCTGCTCTGTGTCATGTGCCTTGCAACAGTCTAATATGCAAAAAAGTGATACATCATTTCAGATTTTTCACATCTGTGTATAGTCTCTCTGGTCACCAAAAATAGGACACCTGGCAACTAACTGTATGATGTCAGCCATTCTAAGTAGTTTAATATGTCAGTAATGAGCTATCATTCAGTATAATGTTTTGGCAGTTAATTCTTTGAAAGGAAGGACGTTGTTTTTACTCTCTCACTTTCCGACAGGGTATAGTCAGTATTGATTAGTAAATCTACACACATAAACACTGCCTTTTGACGAATCCACTGTGTAAGATAAGTAATTAGTCAATCGGTGTGTTATCAGTTAATCCTGTGATCAATGTTTGGGTTTGTAACTCAGCTGATAGACCCTCTTGCATCACTTACATGCACATATTACATAACTTGTAGCACATTTGCCACACCAGACGTTAATTTATAATCTTGACTATTTACTCCAGACAGAGATGCCAAATGGGAACCTTTGTCAAGTAATCTGAGTAGTGTTGCTGCTAATTACACCTGTAATAAATTTATTAACTGACCATCAAGTGAATGGTGACAAATACTACGTAGGTTTGTAACCCCTCAAATGCGAGTTATAGCAAGAGAGAAGTAATCGCTGTATTGCATTGCAACCTGAGAAAACTTATGGGCTGAAACTGTTGTGAGGATACCAACGGAACTTTGTTGTTACATAAGAAAAAATATAAAAGCTCTTGCTGTGTACTTGGATAAATAGGTATAATGAGTGTTTTACCTAAAAAAAATTTCAGAAATTTCTACCAATGGCAAAACATTGTTATTAGTTTACGGATTTACGTAAATGAGATGTGTGTTTTATATTATCATAGATAATAGACCAGGGCCTACTACCAAACATTACACATGAATTTTGCTATGAAACTTGTGGTTCAGCCCTCAATACTATCTAAATATATATCTTTGTAGTCTATCAGACTTATATGATACAAATGACTTGCTACATGTCTGTAGACGTCATATTTTTACATGGCATGGTTAATTATCATGGTAAACAAAACAGAAATAGGATCAAATTAGATCAGTCTCTCTACCATCCAGGTATTAGAAAAAATATACACTGCTGGGATACTTTATTATGATCAGACAAAAAATACCAGGGATATTTTCAAATAATGACATGTAATTGGCATCCACCCTTCTGACCGTTTAGGATGAAGAAATTCTGCAAAATTCTGGACAGTAGCCCAGTTCATGTGTCTATCATGGTTGAGGGAGCAGGTGCGGACTGACTTACAGCTTGGTTTCGTAATTAGATCATTGTAGAGCAACGTTAATCGCTCAACATCACTGCCCCTTTAATTAGCTAATGCAACCATTACCTTTGATTCATGCCACAGTGTGTGTGTCAACTTGGAGAATACGTGCAAATATCGGGTTTAAGGGGTAATTTTGTTTGTCAGGACCATGAAATCATATTGAGGTATCCAAAATATCAAGAGATCCATATCGAGTAAATAATGAAGATTTTGCCAGGACCAAGAAATTGTATTGAGACAACCGAGATGTCAACTTACCAGAGTTCGACACAGTGGTGTTCGACTGTCTATTAGTTTCTGGAACATTATAATTCCTGTCAAGAATTAAGTACAAAAAGAATTATTGTGTATCCCTCAGGACTATGTCCATTATGTTTGTGTGTATTCATTGGCTATGTTGCTTAGTGATGTTATTCTGAAGAGTTATTACAAACTTCTTGAGGCTATAAGCTGTCCACAGGTTTGAAAAGGGACAAGAGTTGTTATCTTACCTCACACATGAATGTCGCTTTCTGATTGGCTAAGCGCTGTTCTACTATTTTCAATGTTCCCTGCTTACAGGCGATGTATTATTTTCAATCTACACTGCAGGGAATTCCGAACTCCTCTGGTGCTTCATGGTAGTACGTCTTTGCCTCGAATAATATTAAATCACACATTAAACACGGAAATTACCAATGTTTTGCGATTGAAAATCGATGGAAAGGAGACAACTCTAAATCTGTTTACCTTGTGCCGACTGCAAAACGGAGATTTGCGTCGCATTCAACAGAATTGCTTCAGACAGTTTAAAATTAAATTTCAGATGTTTGGTATGATAAATACGTTTTTCACTGGTCCCTCGGGGGCCATGCACTCATGTACCCTCGAGGTCTGTTTATGTTCCACGAGCCCGTAGGTGAACAACTTATAATGTACCCTGTATTCCTGAAATCTTTGTCGTTCCAATTAGCTGACCAACCCTTCAAAATGCTTTTTGACCTTACTTGACTGATTTTTGCTCCACCATAATGTGAATTTTCAGTTTCTGCATTGCTAGTCCAAACTGAGTATAACCATACTTGTCTAACCTGAAAGTTAAAATGATTTACAGTTGAAGGGAGACAACTCTTACTGTCTTTACTGTAGCTCACAGTCAAACCATCTCAATTCAAAGATCAAATCTGAATGACTTAGTGAAGTGACATAAAATCACGATGCGTGTACTCTCCATTTTGTGATGTTACCAGTGGTTGCTTGTTATGGCAATCCGTTTGTGGTAGTGGAATATGGCATTGTATGCAGTTATATAGTTTTAATAGGCTTTCTTGATTATTATAGGAGCAAACGTAGTAATGCAAGAACACTAACTTGACCTGATCCTTGTTTAATCAGAACCAAAGGATCAGGTGGCAACCTGACCTACATTCTAGGTACCCATAACCTGTATTTGGAAGTGATGTCACAGTAATCATTTAGTTACTGATTATTGATCTATATGATCTATATTGGTAGCCAACCATACCAGTGTACATGACAATACAGTTGATACACAGGTACTCAGTGTATAATGAACGATGACGTCTGCTGTGCCATTCATAGAATTTGGGATCTTAGTGGAACATTGCAGTGTAACAAGTGAGATCTCTGCTTTGAGAAAAGCTCAGTGAAAATATTACTTTGCCAGAAGTAAACGTATCACAGAACATAAAAAACAGCATTGCTGCGTTCAGTCCATGATTTGCTAAAGCCATGATTCCTTTAGACTACTTGTAAAAATGTGTAACAGCAAGCATCTTTGGAGGTATATTATGTGATGACATTCTTCCAATAATTTTGTTGAAACGGGTGTATTGATGAAGAAGTCAGAATTACTTGTTTTATATTAAAATATGCATTTTTTTACATTTATTTATATATTTTCAGGATGGTTCCTACCTGGCTGAGTTTCTTCTTGGAAAAGGATATGAGGTAAGTTCTTGTATCATTTCTATGTCTTATAGAAAGTCTTCTGAAGTCCCAGTAAGTACAAATTAAGCCTAAGGAAAAGCAATACTGACATAATATTTCAAGGGACACAACTGTTACTGCATCTGATTTTGTTGTTCAGTCATATTTGGATTACCTCCCCTAGACTGTTTGCACAACTGTTACAGTTTCTTGTCAGGGATTCCTGAAGGTGTCTTTTTATGAAGAAAGGGACATGTTGACCTTTTCACAGATGAAATTGATACAATTTCCATTAAAAAAATATTTGACCTTTTGCTTCCAGATTTACGTCATGGTCTCGAAATTGAATGGTTCCATATAGGACTGAGATATTGAGACTTATATTGAGATAATGTACATTTCAGGTCCATGGAATTATCAGAAGGTCGTCCTCCTTCAACACCAGCCGGATTGAGCATTTGTACGCTGATCCCAAGTCTCACCGAGAAGGATGTAAGCATATAACACTGATATGTCTCTCCATGACAGAATACCTGTGTGTTTGATATAGCCTAAGCAATTTAATCTCTGTACAATAACACCCTGTTTTGTTTCTTGTGATTGAGGGTGTTGGGGTAGCTGTGTGGTTAAAGTGTTGCTTCATTAGGAAGAACTGCACTGCAGGAGCGCTGGGGTTGTCTGGTGGTTAAAGCTATCACCTGTAATGCTGAAAACCTGTTCTTGATTACCCACATGGGTACCATGTGCGAATCCCATTTCTGGTGTCCCCATCCTGATATTGCAGGTTTATTGCTAACAGCGGCGTAAAACATGGGATAATGTGATATTACATGGAATACTGTGATATATGTGGAATCCAGTGTTGTACATGGAATCCTGTCATATACATGGAACACGATATAGATGGAATCAGGTGCTGTACATGGCATCCAGTGATATGCATGGCATCCAGTGATATACATGGCATCCTGTGATGTACATGGCATCCAGTGATATTCATGGCTTCCATCTTGTGATACTATATCCATTTTAACTTACTCACTCACTCTTGCTGAACCATGTGTTATGTGAATGGACAGTATTTGTAAAACCTACTGTCTTCATTGATCCAGCAGATGTCAGGTCTACTTTGTAATGGTTCCTCTTTGTAGCTATATATATGTCTGTCTTTCTAATAGAACTATGTTTGTATATTCATGTGGTGTCATGTTGTGCTTATGTTTGGTTTTCAAGCGAATGTCCCAAGCTGTAAGTATATATATAATTTAATAATGTGCCCAGCACACAGTAGTTCTGAGGCAGATCTGCTGGTTATATGTTGGGTATATGCAGTTAGCAACGTTTATGCTTGATATTTCTCCTTGATTGACCTTAATGTAATAGACGTATGACTTTCTGCTTTGTTTGGTGATCATCTGACAAAGAACACACTTACGATAACATGGCTTCTATCAAAACCAAATATCCCAGATACATCCATGCAGCAGTGTTTCTATGTCATTGTGACATTTTAATAAGTTTACAGATCAACTCTCAGAGTCATCAGGTGGTTATTGACAGCAAATTGGAGCTAAGATTTCTGCTACAGGGTAGCCATTTTGTAAGGAAAGTGTGTCCTGTGTCACATGATCTGTACCAATAAGAGATCACATAGAATATGGAATAAGGATGGTTAATGCCTCATAGCATATCACACAAATAAATCTTCATCACATAGTTCCTATTACATGCTGAAGAATACTTTGTTTTTGCGGGTAGTTTTATAGTGCCATGAGACTCGCTTACTTTACCATTCTGGAGTTCACAGTGTCCAGCTAGCTAAACAGTTTTGCTAAAGTGGCTCTTTTTGTTATTTGTTTTTGGATTTTTTTAGAAACCTATCTTTGAAGTAAAGATACATCAAGAAACACACTTTGATACATGTGATCTCTTATATCTATTGTGGGTAAAACTGAAAGGTATAGAATGAACTGAAAGTTAAGTCAACTGGTATGTACTTTGTCATATTGATTCAACTTGTACGTTTTTGATACCGGTGAAACCACAAGGCCAATGGACTTAACACTGTAAATTGATCTCAGGTGTGCTCTTTCTAAATGCTGCATACAAATTTCCATTCCTTTGGCTTTGGACATGGTTGTCATTATTTTACCTTTATACAGGTGAACCACAGAGAGAAGTTTTTTTTTAAACAGAAAATACTGTAGACCAGTATTAGGGGGCAAGTGATTTAGAATTGCCACCAATCAAGGAAGAGTTTGACATTTATGAAATTCATATACCGGTAGTTGACACCCTTGACAAAGGCACGGTATTAGTTGATTTCACTTCATTCATGATGAATATACATAAGAGATATCAGGGTTTGGTTCACATTTGGGTCTGCAAAGTGGTGACAGTTGTACATGGTTTAGTCATCAAAACTTTGTTGTTATCATAACTTAGAAGGATCTTTCTCTATTTGCATCTTTGAGCGAAGGCATATATATCCAAGGTCAACTGACACATATTACGATTTAGACATTGTAATACAGTAAAATTGTACAGTTCATATTAATGACAAATGACATAGTTGAAGGATTCAGGAATATACTTCTATCAGTTTCTATGAGAGAACTGTTGACATGACAGGTTAATATTTATCTGTGGCCGTTTATTCTGATTACTAATCTGAATTTATCGTCATAGAAACATGTATATACCCATTGTATCACAATGTCCTAGACTTCCTTTGTCATGTCATTGTTTAACTGCTATCCTTTCACAACTAGCATAATGGTACTGTGGAAGAATAGCGAATTTTTGGTGTTTACAGTGTTGATAAATGGAGGATATCATATGAGTGTCCATTTCAAACTGTGTTCACAACACAAGTGCCTAAATGTTGGTATTTCCTGAATGAGAGCAAGGGATATACCAATATTTAGTGGACATACCAATATTTAGCCACAAGGGTCATAAACATTGTATGATATATGATATGGATGATATAGGCATGTTTATAATTTGAAGTCGTCAAATAGAGGAAAATATACCCAAATCTACTTTCAAACATAAGCTGGCTACCTGCTGTTGCCTCATATAGAACACAAAATCACTGAAAAAAACAAGATGTGATAACATTGTTCATGATGTCACATCACCATAACAAAGAGATATTTTCCCCTAGGGCATCGTTTGGAAAATATGATATTTGTGGACTTGGAGGTAATAAACTGTCTTATTGACAGTAGATTTTGTACAATGCCCTGACATCATCAATTACACGAGATCACAATGCTTTGACATTATCAATTACATGATATCACAATGCTTTGACGTTATCAGTTACATAGCTCAGTGCTATGACATCAAAAACCTGATGACTTTACACTGCTATGGCATTGCTGCACTTCAAGTCTAATGGCCGTACCATGTTCAGAGATATATTTAACATTGAAAATTAATGAAGAGTGATTTTTTATGATAAATAGAACCTCACCCTTATGTCTTCTGATGTCAAATATATGAACATTTGTTGATAAGAGTAAAAATATCCTCAGCAAGCCTCAGATATTTGTAAGTTTATCACCTGGTGTTGATATAATTGATATCTGTAGGTAGTAATAGTAATAGTAATAGTTCACTTGTGTGACACTCATTTCCTGCTCATGGCGCTATGTACATTACTATCCTTAGTCATTTGACATTATCATACTTTCCGATACTCTTTCAACTACCTTGGGATCATATGGCCATGCTGCCTGCTCGGTTAATTTAAATAAACACTCGCATTGGCAGTACATCTTCACAGGTGCCCATTTTACAGCTGGGTGAACTGAGACAATGTGGATCGTTGTGTCTTGTCTCGGGATACTAAGCGTCTCATTACCCGAACCTAGGTGCTACCACACGGGATTGTAGACAGTTGTGTTAGATTCTCTAGCTGGTTTATCATTGACAACTGTCATGTGTGGATATTGAATATTTTAAAAAGAGATGCCTTATCCTCGTCAGTATTGAATGATATAAATATTCTTACAATAATGCCTCAACTCAGCTAATGCTAATTCATACCCCTTTCTATTTCTTAAAATGATGATTTAATGGGTTTTTTCCATCTGTTAATAATTTTCTCTTGAGGAAACCCAACCACCAAGTACTCAAGGCCTTGAGAAAACTTTCATCTTCTTTCAGGAAGTGGAATTAAATATTGTGAGAAATAATTTTTCCTTCTGTTGCCCAAAGTATTTCCACCATTGAATGAATATGTTTAACGAAGAGATTCTAAAAATGCATCCAAATAAGAAAGAATTGAATAGGCAGCCCATTAACTTGACAGAAAGAAAATAGATAGAAATCAGTTTAAACCCACAATCTTCACCTCAAACTACAAAGGAAATTCAGTCTAAACTTAAATGGTTATTCCACAACATAATGTGATAAACTGTATTCAGCGCCCTGAAGAAAAAACATCCATTTTATATACAGCCCACGATCGTGACGTTGAAGTTGTTTCAAGCAGAACAAGCTGAACTGACACTGTTGCTGATGTACAATTTTGGAGTAGTTAATTACAGTGAAGTTGGTATGTTTCTTATCAAGTCTAGGAGTCTGAATATCTGAATAGTTCATCACACACTGTATAATGACACCTTAAGATCCAGGTTAGAATTGCTCTTCAGTAACATATGCTTGTGGCAAGAGCTGACAGTCGGGATTGGGTGGTCATATTCACTGACTTGGTTGACACGTCATCGCATCCCAATTGCATAGGCTGATGTTCATGCTGTTCATCAGTGGATTGTCTGGTCCAGATCCGATTATTTACAGACCGCCGCCATGTACCTACAATATTGTTGAATGTGACATAAAACAGAACTCGCTCACTCACTCACACGTTGCATTGTGAGTATTTAGTGTTGACACTGTAAAGCACTTGGTATCTGCACATGAAGTTGTAACGCCCACCTTCAAAATAGGGTTTTGTAACACATGATTTGTTCCATGGACCAAATCTCACTCAGCATTTACAGCACAAGAACATGCTGTCATATCCTAATCTAGTAGTACTCCTGACTAGTCACAATGCATACAAAATAATTCTGATTAGAAATTCTCTTCTTCGAGATCCTTCTTCAATATCCTTGCTCAGGTGAGGTTTGAATAGTGTAAACCGCATTAGCTTCGCAACTTAACACTATATGTTTTGAGTAAGGCAAAATGATGTAATAGACCTACGATTATGAAGAGTGATTGCACAAACATTGTTTGCCAGAAACACTGTAGCATCTGCCCTTGTTTTAGGCTGGGGGATAATTCAATCAAGGCACAATTTAATGCCATCTTATACCGTAGGGTGGTATGATTGCAGTAATTTTAGAGACCAGATTTCATCTTGATGAGATACGTTTATGCCAAAGCTGCTAAAAGCGCTTCTGATTTGTCCCTCCTAATATTAAGTGGGAGCCAGACACCCTCCCCCCTCAACCGACGCCCTCTTCTGCGTCCATACGTCCATTGTTGCTTGCGGTAAAGCAAATATTTACTGTAGCGTTCACAACCAAATCACTGGAGATGATTTAATTTTGTGCTGAATGGAAACAGTTGTGGCTTGACTCATCCTTTATTTCACAGCAAATTTCGAAATTTTCTCTCCACCATTTTTGTCTGTGAATTTTATTTGAGTAGTTTAATTTGTTGCGGACTCCTGCCAATTTGGTGCGCTAGCTAGGCATCCACTCTGATTAATATCAGAATTTCCGCCATGCGCGAATTAATTTTTAGTCAGATTCTTTTTTCAAAGAATGTTTTTGTCGTTTTTGTCCAAGCTAACTGAGCTATGCAGTTGAGAAATATCTCGAGTTTCAAAAGGCCATGTTCTTTTCTTCCTCTATTGAGAAGAGAGGTTAGCCAAGGGGGGACGACTGTACTGGTGACAAAAGAGCATCTTTGCCTGGGAGGGTAAGATAGCAGCATCGGAGATTTGTTTGAGGTGGTGTCGAGTGTTACGACTTGGGCGATCGATTAACTACATCCTTTCACTCAATACTCGGCCTTGTTTATTTTAGTCTTTTTCAGGGTAAAATGAACCTTTTGAGAACAAAATATTAAAGGCAGTTTATCTTTATTGGAACATCTTGATATTATGAGTATGTAAAGTCTTATTATGAGGGGGAAAAGTTCCTGAAAAACCCTTGAGTTTGCTAATATTGAGTTGAGAAAAAAAATCATGAAAGCAGATAACTGTATTTCAGATTGAAGGTGTGTATTGTTGTCACAACTGGTTATTAAAATCCACACTGTGCAATTTGATGTGCTTGATGTTATGTAGACATGGGAAGCTTCTAACAGAAAGTATAACTGTGAATAGAATACTCAAAGGGAGGGGTTGGAATACCAGGTTCCTATTCTGACAGATTAAATAGCGTGTTTTCATGCTTCACTCTGAATACGGAACACTGATATTGTACACCACAAGGTATGGAAAATGTTTTCGAATTTTAAGAGGAAGATTAGGTATCCAAGTGGAAAAGCCTTGTAATAATCAGATCTTAGCCGTGGTTTTGATTCCAGCATCTCTTAATTATGTTGAACCTCTCCTTGTGTTGGTACAGGAATATGATATGTGATAACTTCCTATATAGAGTTGTGTCCCTTGGCTGAAAGACGTCACTGGTGAGAGTTTGAAACTGAGCTCAGTCGGCAATAGATTCCATGGTTTGATGGTCTCTGATTTGAATGATGAATGATCATAGTTTGAGGGCTGAATTTCTCACTTCACTTTCAGCTCTTATTGCAAGCAAATGGTACTGACATTGTGAAGTGGAAATAAGTCTGATATCTCAACTGCCTCCTTGTCTCTGGACCATATTATTTTCCCTTCTGCCCAGCCGTAAATGAAAGAAGTATAGATACATGATAAGCTCGAATCTCCTATCATACTGCCTATCATACTGTTCAGTTGGAATTGTTTGTTAGTGGTTGTCATAGTCAAGAAACTGGGAAACTTTAAGCTCATGTTACCATTTTGTTTGGGCCTGGTTCTCAGACAAGGCTGAACACAAGTTGTAGGGAACTACACACACTATTCACCTGGCTGTGTAGATGCATCTAAAAGTTGATGTAAACCGTCTGTCCAAAACGAACCAGAGCTGGAGATAAGCGGCTTGTTGGCATAAGTTACACATCTAGAACATGTTAGTCCTCTGGCAGTGGGTAGTTCATGTACATCAAATGCAGCGGTTCAACCAGAAGCATGCTGCGTTATTTCCACAGCACTACAGCTCTCAACAATATCAATCAAATTTGATGGAAATCACGTTGGTCAAGTCTAACACCACCTGTTGACCATGTGTGTGTGATTGTTGTCCTTTTTGTTTGGGGTAGTGTATACTTGGCTTTTCATCCCATATTAAAGCAACTATTTTTTTTTGACTTGTTAGGGAAACAAAAAGTGAAAATTTGTTTTTTAAGTAACAAGAGCACCACTAAGCACAATCAGACAGAATCTCATGACTGGTTTGTGTCAACATTGTTTAGCTCCAATCATCTGTCCTTGATGAACAAAAAATATTGAAATAAAAAAAAATGATGCTGAAAAAGTTTAATTTTAACTACAGTGGAAGCTGTCTAAACCGGCACTCATTGGGACTGAAGAAAGAGTCTGGTTTAGACAATGTGCTGGATTGTAGAGCTAATGGTAAATGTACATGTCAAGGGTGGGACTGAGATTTTATTCTGGTGCTGACAACTTACCGGATTGAACAAGTACCAGTTTTGGCGTCTTCCAGTGTATTTACTTTCTGATAATTTTTGGTAAATGTGCATGCTGTAGTTATGGTAGGCTTAACAGAGGTGAGTGTATTTCAAGAGCTGAAACTATATAATCATGATGTTTGCCCAACAGATGACTAAGTTTTAATAGGAGGATATGAGCTAGTCAGTCATAGTAGATATGATCTTAATTGATTGCCATAACTTCCTTGGAGCATACAATGCCTATTGACTCTGAGGGTACACCCATATTTTGCTGTGAACTATTCTCCAGAGCGCTAATGTTCACCTTTGTTAAAATTTTATTTTGAATTCAAATTTAGTAAGTTAAATATGAGTACACAACTGGAAATTTACTGTAATTTATAAAAATGCCTTAAAAAAGACACTTTATCCCGCCATCTGTTTTTGTTGAAAGTTGAATTTTTGTGAATACTTTTGAGTAATACTCAAAGGACACCTCCATTAGAAATATGACTGATCTCTGCTGACACTGCACAGGTGGAATTGCCCTAAAATATCTGGAACATGAATGACACATGGGGTTCTGTGGTTCGGCTTTGCTAGGATCGGCCAGGCAGTCGAAGATATGTACCTTGTAGGCAGTGCAGGGGACCACACATACGGCAGGCCAGCCCATTTCTCTTCAGTCTCATGTATAGCTTATTGTTTGTTTTCATACACTTAAATCCATGTAATAACTCCCTTTTCCACCGATACGGAAATTTCTGCTAATCTTGTTGTAATGGCTCCAAGCAGTACCTCCCATAATGCCAGAGCGAAAGTTTGGATTTTGACGCCAGCCACTTTGTCCTGTTATGTTTTGAAACATCAAAAATCATGTGACCTTTGTGTTTGTGTAACGAAAGAAATTAAAGTCTGACCAACTGTTTACTTTAGTTGTAGGTTGCCGGGGAAACTCTTAATACAATTGTGGCCAGATGCTCATTGGGGAATGGTGGGGAACAAATGTCTGAGGCAAAACAATGCTGCCATTAAATTCACAAATGTTAAGTATATCGGAAAAAAGATGTCTGTCAAAAAACTCCTGTGTAATGAGGCTGTGTTAAGAATGCCATGCTCAATTAAGGGACTGTTTAATTTCCTCTTGAATCTGAGTTGCTTGTAATGGCTTCTGAATACTTCGGTTGCTTTCATCTCAGACTCTGACCAACTCAGAACTTGACAAGTGTCAAAGTAAATATTTCAAATTAAATTTCAGTCAGTGCATATTTAAAACAATTTCAAGGTTACATGACCTATAGACATAAATTTGTGGTCAGTCTTGAAACTAACTGTGGGACTGTATTGGTTGCTGGTATGATTAACGGAAGTGATGTTTTTAAAGCCTCATTTCATGGCTTAAAGTGTGATGTCAGACTGGACTCAGTAGAGGATTGTTTGGTATGTTAAGACCAACAGGTGCAGGAAAAATTATCATGAAGACAAGATCTTCGCTGTGACTTAAATAATCATCATAGTGTTGTCTGTGACCACAACAGTTAGAATTGAAATCATTGCGGTTGTTTTGCGTCAAAACCTTTTCCTGCCAAATAAGACAATGGGGTGTTATTTTTGTGTTAGTGTGTGTTGTGTGTTTGTATATTGTGTGTTTGTATATTTTGTGAACTTTGTTTTGCAGCGATGCACCTGCATTATGGTGACATGACAGACAGCACCTGTCTCGTGAAGATCGTGAGCCAGGTCCGTCCCACGGAGATCTACAACCTGGCCGCACAGAGTCATGTCAAGGTGAGATCATTGCTAATGATGAAAGTACCCATAAAATGTGGGCTAGAATTGGTCCTCAGCAACCCATGCTTTTTCTTAAAGGCGACAAAGGGGATCAGGTGATCAGGCTCGCTGACTAAGTCAACATATGTCATCGCATCCCAGTTGTGTAGATCGATATTCATGCTGTTGATCACTGGATTGTCTGGTCCAGACTTGATTATTTACAGATTTCCACCATATAGCTGGAATATTGCTGAGTGCAGTGTTAAACAACAAGCAAGCAATTATAATGAGGAAAACGGGAAAATTTTTATCATCGTTGTGGCATGTCATTATTTCGCTAGTTTAGTTAGTTTTATGTTGCTTTTAGTGATATTCCAGCAATATCACAGTGGGAACATCAACAATGGACTTCACACACTGTACCCATGTGGGGATTTGAACTCGTGGGTGTTTTGTGTGACAAGTGAACACTTTAACCACAAGGCTAGCCCATAATTCCCACAAGTTCATGAAGTGTAATGACATGTCACTGATGCATGTCAACTTTTCACAACTATTGCATGTCACATTATGACATTTCAGTAAGGATACAGGTGTCTTTGTTAGTTAATACTACACAACACATTTGTGTATAAAGCTTTCTAATAATTGTTATCTCTTAGTGAACTTTTTGTTTCTAAATTTTCATCAGATGTGAGGTGATTAGTCATGTTGATCTCTTATCAGTCAATGTTTATCTGCAGGTTTACAATTATAAAAAAACTAAACAAAATGTTGTCTACACTGCTGTTATACAAAATATATTATCAATCAATTGTATATGTATCCTGAATTTCCAGAAACTTTCTATTCACGCTGAAACAAATTTTTGTCATTGATATTAAGTATTATTCATGATTTTGAAAACTCGTTGCTGGTTTCAGCAGTGTGTCCAAGTTTAATATCCACAGATGATTATAGAGAGCATTTACTCACCACTATTGCATATCTGCGAGATTACAGACATGAAGCTTTCACTTTCACACTGGTAGATGTGGACAATAGTTAAAAAGAAAGTTAGGAAATTATGATTTGAAGACATTGTAAGTCATGAAATGGTAATATACTTAGACATTACAATGTACATGTATTTAAACAGGATTAACCCCCTCTGTGCTGTTATTTCATCAAACTCAGCACATCACGTCCCTGTCTGTTTCCTGGCCATGAAATCCCAATCTTTTGACCACCAAATTTGTATCCGGGCTGATACAGATAGTTTTATTGTCATCACTGTGACTATAATGGCGTGTGTTGACACAAATCTGTGTGTCGATTTACTCATCAGCATTAGGCTGCAAGGTTTTATATAGAAAATGACATATTTTGTGCAATTTTCCATTCCACTGAAGCACAATGTCTAATCCAAACCCAGCACTCGAGATGAAACTATAGCAAATTGCAATTAATCCGTAGATCCGGGCCGATTTAGGAACCCAAGCTGTGGAAACTGGTCATGGATGAACGTTCGTGATCAGCGTCACCCGGCCTTTGAGGCTGCTGTTTTGATTCCATGTTAAGGGAGGCCAGCGCTTGTTTAACTCAGAGCATCTCATTTGATTTAATTGATTCGAAAGGAAATCGTGTGATGTATTAATTCAAAATAGAAACGTGATATCTGTCAACCTACGGACAACTCCATTTGCAAGTTAGGGAGCCAGAGTCCCACACAAAGCTGCTTCCATTGGAAACAGCTGGGGGTCAATTTATAAGTTTTCCCTTCTTCTTGCCCCAAGCTCTTTTTTGTTTTGAAAATGATTCAATGAATGCGAAGGAAAATATTGCCGACAAGTCAGGCGGATAGGCCCAATCTAGGAAATTTGTAGAACTGGGATTAGCCAGCACTTTCCAAAAATCTAAAACATGATAGCTCAAAGCCAGAGGTGATATTTGCTGGAAATGTGTCCATGTGATGAAAATGGAATTAATCAATAAAGCGGATAGGTTTTGCCGTTTTGGAAAAAGGCTTATGTTTCAATAAACATACGTACTGAAGCATTTGACACTACTTTGACACTTTTGAACATAAATATGATGTTTGTGTTTGTGCGCTGACAGCGTGATTGTTGCTGTCAAAAAGCCATGTTGACGCAAGGTTCGGTGGGTTTCCACAGTGTGGTGTGTGTAAACACTGATGTTTTCTATTAAAATACCCCTTCCTCTCTACTCTATAGGCTTGATGGTCAAATGCAACATTTGTGGTTAGTTTGCGATAGGATACTCAAGCAAACGGACAGTTTTATGGCATATGGGATATTTTTCACTGTCTCATCACTTATTTCTTTCAAATTGGAGTGTTTAAATTCTGTGTGGATGTGTAAAGAAATCATGTATGGACACATGGATGATGGAAAGTGTTGCAGACTTAAGACCCTGGAAACATCAGTCATGTAAGTTGGAAATTGATTGTTTTTGTGTGTGGATGACATGGGTTAGTCTACATCAAGGAGAATCACTGGAGTCATTTTGTATATAATCATACGGGGAAAATATAGAGTGTATGTCCAGTTTAGTTTATTGAAATGTGATGAGAACTTTGCCTGATTGTTAGAGAAAGCTATGGTGTACCAGTGCAATACTTACGTCTTCAAATTCTGTGAGAACAACTTGGTGGTACTTGTCATTTACCTGACATTTTGTTACTGTATCCTACATCCTTACCTGAGTATCTGTTGTGCAGGAGTGCTTTGAACTGACTGAGTACACAGCCTATGTACATGGTGTCATTTACCTTTATATTTTTGTATGTGTGTTTCTGTGTCCTTCCATGTCCTTACCTGAGTATCTTTTATGTGGGTGTTCTTAAGGTGTTCCTTCAACTGATCAAGTTAACTGAAAGATGTTTGTAGTTTATTCTTGTATGGTCACAAATCTGTGTTGTCAGTGTTTTTAAATTGTAAATATGACATATGCAACTTCTTGGAGAGGGCATTCCTAAGTTAGATAATTTGTGCCCAATCCATTTCATTTTCGAATAAAACATGTATAAACGAAACTGACCAAGTACACAAACAATGAAGGTGGTGTCATTTGCCATAATATTTTTTATGTGTATAACAAGGGCAGACTATTGGGGGAAACAGCTATTGCAATAGCGATAGCCCATTCCAACCTATTGCTACGACCAACTATTGCCATATTATGGCAATATTTTTTTCTCTCCTTCAAATGTCTTATTTGAAGTCAATTGCCAAATGAATATATAGTTTATATATAAACTAGTATAATCAAGTAATTTCAATCTCTCTTAGTAGCTGACAAGAAACTTGAAACCCAGTTCAAGTAAACAGTTAAAACATCAATTCAATGAAGCTGCACCAAAAATTTGAAAAAAACACAACAACAATTACAAAACAAAATAAAATATTTAATAAAAACTTAAGTCAATTACTAAACTATTTACAGTCACACATACAATCACTGCATTAATAGTTTTTCATTTCTGCCACTGATTAACTGCCATCGGGGGCTCAACAATTGCAATCCATCGATGGTACGATGCATCGTTACAGCGCTACATACCACATCCTTACCTGGTTGTTGTTTGTGCAGGTGTCCTTTGAACTGGCCGAGTACACAGCCAATGTTGATGCTGTGGGAACCCTTCGAATGTTGGACGCAATCAGGACAACTGGACTTACAGACCAAGTGAAGTTCTACCAGGCCTCTACTAGTGAACTGTATGGTAAAGTGCAGGAAATTCCGCAGAAAGAGACCACCCCCTTCTATCCACGCTCCCCTTATGGTGAGTGATTCCAGTATTTGTGTGTTGATGCTGTATGCACTGGGCCTGTTTACAGTATTCTTGATGTGGTTAGCAGAATTCTGTGGGTCCTGTTTTGCAGAATTTATTAAGGTCTTGTTGATTGTTATTTTCAGTATTTATGAGGGTGTTGTTACGATTCTTTATGGTGCTTTTTCAGAATGTGTTAGGGTGCTGTTTGTAGTATTCAGCTGGGTGCTCATTGCAGAATTCAGTGGGGAGCTTTTTCCAGAATTCTGTGGAAAGCTGTTTGCAGAATTCTGTAGGGTGCTGTTTGCAGAATTCAGTAGGGAGGTTTTACCAAAATTCTGTAGGGATTTGGTTGTAGGGTGTTGTTAACAGAATTCATTGGGGAGTGTTTTCATTAGGGTGCTGATTTCAAAATTCAAGATGTTGCTGTTTGTAGTATTTGGTTGGGCGCTGTTCGCAGAATTCAAGTATAGGGAGCTTTTTGCAGAATTCTGTAGGGAGTTGTTTGCAGAAGTCGGTAGGGTGCTGTTTGCAAAATTCAGTAGGAAGCTTTTTGCAGAATTCATTTGGGTGGTGTTTGCAGAATTCAATAGGGAGCTGTTTGCAGAATTCATTTGGGTGCTGTTTGCAGAATTCAGTAGGGAGCTGTTTTCAGAATTCAATTGGGTGCTGTTTGCAGAATTCATTTGGGTGCTGTTTGCAGATTTTAGGTGGGTACTGCAGAATTATGGTTTGTACTTTGCCGATTTATGAGGGTATTTATAATAACAGACAAAGGGTAATTCTGTATCCTTGAGGTGCTGTGAGCACAGGCGGTAGGAACTGAGTGTGAGGATTCAACTTGTCCAGGAATTGCCTGTGTCATAGTACTGTTGTATGTAAAACCCTTTCACCCCTTGTCATTGACATGCAAGGTTTGCCTTGATTAATCTTCACGCTGCAATCAATGCCAATACAAAGATGAAAAGATTGAAAGTACATTTACTGATCAAAGAATTTATTTTTCTTTGTCATGGAGGATATTGATTGTCATTTCTCTGAGCAGTGCCCTTTCTCTGATTTCTAATTTCAAAGAAGTAGAACAGTGAATGAGAGCTCCACCTTAATTAATGCTGAAACAAACTTGCATTGTGCTTTTGCTGGTCTGGTCAACTCAGTAAGATGACACCTGTCTCCTATGTTCATTAGTGGCTGATGAACATTGACACAGGTGTGGACAGGTATAATGACCAGTCTCCATTCACTTCCAGCAGTTACCACCTTTATTATATTAACCCCTGGCACCTGGGTGTAAACGATACCTGCTATCTTCCGGCAACAAACTGGCAAATTGTTGTGGTCCAGGAAAGTAGCCATTTTGGTTACTGGTTCAGTCAGTGAGCAGGTGTGATGGCTGACATTGATACTATGTCCAAAATAACAAACATTGTGAGTGGTGGGTGGTGAATTGGGGGGGATGTTCACTACGCTGGGTCACAGTGTGTAAACATGGAATGGGATTGTCCTCCATAACATTACCTGTTAATTCTCTAAAGGAAGAGTGTTACTTCATTCTTGTGATAACAGGGATGTCAAGGGTCTGGCCTTGGTCTTGGCCCTGAAGAGTTAAATCCGTAATTTGAAACAAGGTTGGCTCTGGCGTCTTTGATTTTTGTGCTGTTTTATTGTAATGTAGGGCCTGTAAATATTTGCTTGTCACTTCAGGGTTAATTCTGAGCCCTTAAACTTTCATGGTTGACTTCAAACACTGATTTTCTGAGTGGGTCAATGGGATTCATAGATGGTCATTAAGCCCATGTTTGTCTAGTGGAAGGAGTTACATAATGGATATATCAGGACACAATGGTGTTGATGTGTTGAAAATGTATTTTGCGTTTACCATCAGAACTGCAACACAGATATTCATCAGTACATGTCCACACATTGTCCGTGTATATCACATATATGAGGAATAAATATACAGATCTGTATTGCTGTGAAGATTACATGTTGGTAAAGAAACATTTTGTGCTAATAATGGATTTTTATAGTGTGCCTGTTTTCACGCACACGTGCATGGCTTAACAGTTATATGACTTTTCCCACAGGGTACCCATTTACTGCTGGATAAACACATGTATTTGTATATTCACAATATGTATCAAGAACTAAAGCATTTATTAACTTTCTCATGTCAAGATGCTAAAAATATGTTAACATGAAAAATGTTAAAATAGTTATGTGAAAATATCCTTTTGATGATGGGTTTGAACTAACATGAATTCTGCACCAGTGAAAACGCCATTTCTTCTTAGCTATAAAAGGGAAAGATTTTTGGATGTCAACTTCCGAAATATTATGTTCCTCATAATAAATAAGTTGACATGAATAGATTATGACCTTTAGTGTATCGCTTCCAAATGCCATTCAGTACCTTACGCATCTACATACATTCAGCAGATAAAACCCTCAAGGTAACATGATCCAGATTTACTTCCCCTGACGGTGAGACACAAACTTTGAAAGTCAAGTTGTATCGGACACATTTCTTCATGTGGAATGGTGATTGTTTTCAGGTGTGGCCAAGCTGTATGGCTACTGGATCGTTATCAACTACCGTGAGGCGTACAACATGTTCGCTTGCAATGGCATCCTCTTCAACCATGAGAGTCCACGCAGAGGTAAGGAACACCAGTCCAATACTGAGGTGTGATCAAGGTCAAACTCTTCATGAAGGGAAAGTCTGGTTAGGGGGCTGCGTGTTACTCTCCTTTGTCATAACAAGGCCAAAGAACTGGACGTGCAGAGTTAGTTCCCTTGAGCATGTCAGGATCCTGTAATAATGGGTTTGAATCCTTGGTCATCCTGATTATGTGTATCGGTTTGTTTGTCCATAGGATTCACCAGTGTGGTAATGGTATAAGTATTGCATTCCTTTAAACTGATCTCATACATGAAGCTGAGATGATGCAATGTTCAAAATGGCAATGAAAGAAACATATTCCAACATCAGAATCGGAAAACAGTTTGAGCAGTTGGATGGAAAGAGTACAAAAAGTCAAAAAGTGGATATTACAATTCCCCGTTTTTAATGTCGTTTGATCATAGTTTGTGTGTGATGTAGTTGCAAACTTGTATAATGAGATACATCAGTGAAATAATGGCACGAGTGAATGGAGAGTATGGCTGGCTGGCCAGCATAGAGGCTATGACAGTCAGGTAGAAGATTATCCAACCACAGATGACAACACAACCACTTTTTACCCCATCTGAAGCCTTTACCATGACAGGTACTTGCTTTAAACATGCTGAGAAACACAAACATTAAAATTTGTTTGACATTGTCAAAACAGTCAAAGATGTTTTCTTTGATTACTCATTGTGACAGGGTACAAAGGAAAGTCATATCGGGGGAGATTTCCTGTCGTAATTCCTCTGTCAGGCCATATTGCTTCCATGTTTACGCAGGCAAATGTGTCCTTTCCCCTTCCACTGACAAGGAAGTGATGTTACAGTAATCGGGTGATATTTTTGACATTTACGGACAGTAGCCCAACGCAAGGCGTGACTTGTGCTGGAGTTTAAAGGACTTAGTCCCTTCCTATTAACGCCACGTCAAGGCTGCTTTTTGATCACTAATTGCATGAAAGCTGATACAACATACTATTAATTTTGTCAAACAGATACATTACCCAGGATTCCCTGTCCTCCTCTCAACTGTTTCATCTCAAAGGCTCTTTGGGATTCATGATCCTAGTGAGATGTGTCACACTTTTTAGGTTGATATGATTTTTATTACACATCGGGCTGTCATAAAGCATGCTACTCTATCTCAAGCAGTTTTCTGAGTGAATGTAACAAAAATAGGAACAAACTTTAGAACCAAATTTTGACAATTAACGATTATTTCTTTTATCGTTTCTGCGTTTCATTTTCTCTGTATTTTTTTCAAAATCATATAGAAATGGTTGCTTGTTTATAACAGACTTGGCAATCTGTTCCAGTTCATTTGTCAGTAAATGAAATGTGATTTTTGATTGAAAAGAGAATATTATTCACATTTGGCTACATCATAGAGGAAGCAGATGTTTCATTTGTGCAGATTCATTGTTGACATTTCATTGTGAACAACAGTGTACTCAACAAACCAGATAAATTTTGTACTTGCTCTGTGTTGTTTAGCTCAACCCTCGTTAACAGGTATCAATAGATTCACATCACCAGAAAATAATAGGTAATTTATTCATTGAAGCTTACAATATGTAGTTTGGTTCACAATTCAGTGAAATTGTATAAATATTTTGATATATTAACTGCTGTTTGATTGTAATTATTGACTACTAAGTTTTTGATGAGTCAATTGGGTGTGTTTGATTTAAGGGTAATGAGAGGGCAGAACAGCATGCACACTAGGTGCATGTCAGTGGGTGGTGCAGATCATGCCAGGAGACGTGTGGCATCAAGCTATTGGTCCTTTTGTATATGCCACAAATTTTAAAAACTTTGGTCTAAATATATTTTCAGTTGTCTATGGCCTATTGCCTCCGTTGTACCCTGTGCAAGGTTCCCTATAATTTGCAGGCGTCCTATTATCATAATAACTAGTTGTAAGGGACATGTCTCCAGAATTGCAGGTTTCATACGAGGTCAACCTGCTTGCACCATGCTTGACAATTATGTTTCAGGCCAGCAGTGAACACGCCCTCAACACAAGTTGTATTGTAACTGGCAAAGTGCTAATTAGCACCAAGTTTGGATGAAATATTGTTAATGGGTTCTTAGAGAGAAAATATTGATTTATTTTTTACTGAAAAGAAACAAATGTTTGAAATATTCAAAGAAACTATGCCCTGTTTCCAGTTGTCTAAGTTTGAATGGCTGCTCCAAATGGTTTGTGTTTCATGTGGAAATTAATAAGTGTGTTCAATTGCAGTTAATAAATGTCTTGTTTCCCATCACTTTGAACTGCTGCGGTTTCTTGCATATAATGTACACTTTTAAAAACAAAATACAGATGTGTAGATTGGATGGCATGATGCACACATACAATGAGTTTAAAATTTTTCTTCACAATATACAGACATTACCATCAGCATGTCCCACTGTGTCCTCTAGGCTGTTATGAGGTGGGCAGTTAAATTTAATTTAATGTAATTCCTTTTGTTTCGTGTCTGGTTATGAAAAGTGCACCTTGTATGTCATAAATGAAGGTTCACCTAATAAATTTATTTTGAAATTTTGCTCAATATTCTTTGCATAAATCTTGAGGAAACTGGCAGATTGTGTCACTTCATCATTATTTACAGAAATCATGGTCAAATTACTGCCGTTGATGCTTATAAAATTGTTTAGAAGAACTTTGTTTGACAGAATGGATACAGATATCGTATGTGCCATATCTTGACCTTTGCAAAACTGAGAGCGTTGGATGATTTATGTCTGCAGTTTTGTTTGTTCTTACTTAACAATCAAAATAAGGGAAGAATAATTTGCATAAACAAAATTATGAATTTCAAGATTTGTAGAGTGACTGTATAAATGAGTTTGTTTAATTCTTGAAAACATTTTGACATCTTTCACAAAACTTTGAAATATATGATATCTTAGTTTTAGTACATAATTCACAAAACAGATAATTCAGATAGCTTCTTGGGATAGCAGGTTTATAGGGCATGTAGATACGTTATAGACCTTAAGCAAACTCAGAAACAATGAATAAGAAAAGTGATGATAACATAATATATGGGATTTTTTTAATGAGATGGTATGTTCAGTCTAATCCTAGCTCAGTATAATAATGATCCTGGCCATTTTTATCTCATTATATGACCAGCTATCCCCAAACTAAATGCATTGATTTCTCTCTCTGACCAAACATGTAATTTAAAAGACCTTGTGTACTAAATGTTAAGCAAACAATTTAGTCATTTCAGATTGATTTTGTGCAAACTTTATATGTCAAGTGTCAGTTGTATTAACATGTTGACTTCAGTGTTTGAACTTTGCTTTTTGCTGGCAAGATGAAACTTTGAATTGTACAAAAAGTGAGTAATGTGAGCGACATGTCACACTCACGTAGCAGGTTTGAAAGAACTAGTGTAAGTGGCAGATTGTTTGAACAGAACCCCAATATCTAAATAAACCCAGGTGTAAACTTTTTTTTCACTTACAACATGAGAAGCAAGCCATTAACCTTTGCCCACTGTATGCCAGAGAGGTGTAACCATGGTAAGTGATATGCTAGTAATTGCCATGTCACAATTCTGCCTCATTTGTTCCAAAATGGCACAAAGTGTATCAACATTTCATAATTATTGCAACTGCCATCCCAGCTCCTGAAACAACGGATCAGTA
Source organism: Haliotis asinina (assembly GCF_037392515.1). Taxonomy (NCBI): domain Eukaryota; kingdom Metazoa; phylum Mollusca; class Gastropoda; order Lepetellida; family Haliotidae; genus Haliotis; species Haliotis asinina. The sequence continues at coordinate 53,578,799 of NC_090291.1, read as the reverse complement.
TCTTTCCGTACTGAGTGTACGGCGGCCAGTGTAGCTATCTCACTATCCAGTAGTAGCTTTTACCTTTCAATTAGTTAGATATGGTTCTGTAGCAACATCAACACAGAAACAGCTATCTAGGAGTTACATGATAGTTACACTGATTACCACAATCACAAGACCATTCTTCTTGTGTATACACCCTAGAAGGGGCCATTGACAACTGTCAGGGCTGGGAGTTCTCAAGTGCTCCACTAATCAAGTGTGTTAAAGAGGAATCGCTTGATGGATGGGAGGAGAGAGCTCGAGTATGGATAGCCGTAATTATTGTAATTATAGTATTATGTTAGCGCATTGTGTCGTCAAACTTTCTGCCTGAATGGGTGTAACAACACTGACGATTTTGGCCTCAAGGTGTTCTTTTCATGCCTAGATGGTTGTCTTTGTGTGTTTAAGGCAAGGGTTTAGGCAACAGAAGATCTTCGCACCCTTGTCAAGCTTTTTGAGCTGTCTGGCTGTTTTGTTAAGTTTGTATGTGGATGGCTGGTTCCTGCACTTAGCATGTCATCGGAAAGCTGGGATGCAAACATTAGTAGTGGTTAGATGTTAAATACAGTTTCATGCTTTGTTGAAGAGTTTTACACTTGAATGATGATAATTGATAGGCTAGGATTGATTTCTATTTTTTTTTATTAATGTTGCAATTAGATATAATTGTATTTGAATTACTTGTGAAGGTATTGTGGGCTATAAGTATTCAGATACTGGAAGATTTTGTAAATCTTAATATCAATAGCAACAGTGTATTAATGATTAGATATGTTTGGGAAAGAAATTGTCTTTCTGCAATTTTATAAGATTTCTGTGTATCAGTCCAGTCAGAAAAAAAAAACTGTTTCTAAACATTTATCACATGACATTTGTTGCAGTAAGCTTTACAGTGGTTCTGTCAGGCTTAGTTAGTGTATTGAATTACGGAGTGAATTTGATGACTTTGTGTTGGACGTATTCCCAATCCTCCAGGGAAAGGTTTATCACAAGCATATAGAGTTGCCTCCCTTTGTCCATCGCTGCTTGCTGTGGTGGCCATGCTACTGAGTGTAACTCTGGAAGGCTAATGTCTGGTAGAGAGGGAGATAATAGCATGTTGACATTACAACAAATCACTTGAAATAACAAATCTGGCCTTCATCTTAAAGTGAATTTGAATGGTTCTGTTGTGGCCATTTTGCAATGGTTGCTAGACATTTTGTGGACATATTCCTCGAAACACTGCCTACAGCTGATCAAGAATACTAATCTATCAGTGAGTTTTGAGTGTTTGGCTCTACTTTGATGGAAACCATCTTCGTTTATTCTGTAGGCAATCATTTTTGCCATTTTTACTTAGCTGAACGTGAGATATGAAAAGTGGTAATATTTTTGGTTTTATTATGCCAATGAAGAAGGGTTAGTCAATAGCATGCAGGCCATGTTAAGTGACTTTTCAAAGATTGGTTTCTTTTCTGCTGGACAAATAGATTGTAGGTGTACTGGATGTAGGATGTTGGGATTTTGAATAAGAGATATTCAAGGTGACTTTCAGAGCAATACAAGTTCCCCTTACCTGAATTTCTGAACAATACAAGTAGACCTGACTTATATTTCAGAACAATACAAACAGACCTGACTTATTTTTCTGAACAATACAAGTAGACCTGACTTATATTTCAGAGCAATACAAGTAGACCTGACTTATTTTTCTGAACAATACAACAATACAAGTAGACCTGACTTATATTTCTGAACAATACAAGTAGACCTGACTTATTTTTCTGAACAATACAAGTATACCTGACTTATATTTCTGAACAATACAAGTAGACCTGACTTATTTTTCTGAACAATACAAGTAGACCTGACTTATATTTCTGAACAATACAAAAAAACCTGACCTACTTGTCTGAACAGTACTAGTAACCCTGACCTGTATTTCTGAACAATACAAGTAACCCTGACCTATATTTCTGAACAATACAAGTAACCCTCACCAATATTTCTGAGCAATTTTAAGATCTAAGCACTAAAGTAGCCAAGACCTGTATATCTCAAGAATATGGAAGCCCCGGTCCTGTATTTCTGATAATAATGGGTATTTGCATCCAGTACAGGAAACCGTGATTATGATGAACATGCATATGATGGACTGACAGATAAACTGAACTGCTTGTTTGGTCTCAGTCACTTGTGTGTTTTAACTGATATGTGTGTAAGAGACATGGGTTTAAATTAATCAAAATAAGTGGACCCTCATAGTTCATGATAAATGTTGTTTACTGTAATTTGATACCTAGTCAGTCAGTTTAACTGTGACTGTCTCTTTCATTAATCTGAATGTCTTACTAGTTAAATCTCATTTTGTTCACATTAAATAGATATTGATATGAGTAGAAGCATGTCATAGACACATTCTTCTGGAGAGAGGATGATTTGTTTCCTTTTCAGACATTGATATCCAAACTCAAATTGTTCATCTTTACTTGCAGGTCCCACTTTTGTGACACGTAAGATCACTCGGGCTGTGGCCAAGATCACCCTTGGCCAGCAGGAGGAGTTGCAACTGGGAAACTTAGACTCCAAGAGAGACTGGGGACATGCCAAGGACTATGTTGAGGTAGGTTGACCTAGATTACAAGAAAGACTGAGGACATACCAAGGACTATGTTGAGGTAGGTTGACCTAGATTACAAGAAAGACTGAGGACATGCCAAGGACTATGTTGAGGTAGGGTGACCTTGATTACAAGAGAGACTGGAGATGTACCAAGGACTATGTTGAGGTAGGCTGACGTAGAGTACAAGAGAGATTAGGGATGCACCAAGGTCTATGTTGAGGTAGGGATAACCTACATTACAAGAGAGATTAGGGTTGCACCAAGGACTATGTTGAGGTAGGGATAACCTACATTACAAGAGAGATTAGGGATGCACCAAGGACTATGTTGAGGTAGGGATAACCTACATTACAAGAGAGATTAGGGATGTACCAAGGACTATGTTGAGGTAGGGATAACCTACATTACAAGAGAGATTAGGGATGCACCAAGGACTATGTTGAGGTAGGGATAACCTACATTACAAGAGAGATTAGGGATGCACCAAGGACTATGTTGAGGTAGGGATAACCTACATTACAAGAGAGATTAGGGATGCACCAAGGACTATGTTGAGGTAGGGATAACCTACATTACAAGAGAGATTAGGGATGTACCAAGGCTACATGTTAGGCTACCAGATCATTCTATGATGTTCTCTGCACCAGAGCATGGTGGTTGTACTTTCCAGAATTCTTGTCAAGATATAGCACAGCACACCACCCCTTGCTGAATGTCAACAGGTACTTGCATTTGGAACATTATATCACAATGAACAACACTGCCACAAGGCAGCACATTAGCATATGTATGTTGTTGTTGCAGGCAATGTGGATGATGCTGCAGCAGAAAGAAGCTGAAGACTTTGTGATCTCAACCAATGAGTACCACAGTGTGAGGGAGTTTGTCGAGAGGGCCTTCAAGATCGTTGATGTGGACATTGTGTATGTATGGGTTTCTCTGTGAGCTATATTTGGGATTTCCTTCTGGTATATCAGCACTATGTTGGGAATAATTGTTAAAATCCACACTCAGAAATACTCATCTATGTGCGTGGGCCTACAAATCATCCAATTTGGGCCAGACTATTCTTTGACTGATTGTAACATGTTGTTTGGCAGCAGTTATCAACAAATACGTAGTCTCCCCAGCAGATCCTCCAGCAATCAGCACTGGTTCCAATTTGAACCTGTAATCACTAAACATTACGCTTTTCTGTTTTAGAGGCATTTTAGAAGTTGCCGGGCTGAAGGTGCCGGAACAAATTTTATGGATGATCAACTTCTTTATTTTCACAATAGCGACGTTTCGGTCTGGATTCTTATACCGTTTTCAAGCATATGGGAGGACAAGGTGTAACAGTTTATATACAGGTACATGAGATATTGCTGAGGAGATTAACAATAACAACAACATAATTGAGGAGATGAGATAACAAAAACATCAAAGGATATACTTGAGTTGTTGACATAACCAGTAATTAGTGTGAAGCCAGGGGTGGGGGTGGGGGATTACAGCTTTGAGGAGACCGATCAATAGAGGATTAGTGATGGAAGCCAGAGATTAATATTTCTTGATTAAAGTGTCGAATTGGTTAGGTAAAAATATCCCCTGATCCCTGTTTATAGAAGGGTTGTGTCTGTGGATATGAATAGCCTCTGCCAATTTTCTCTGCTTGTACTCATGTTTGTTGGGACAATTGGGACACTATCAAAACACTCTCCAGCAACAAACATGAGTACAAGCAGAGAAAATTGGCAGATTGTTATCTCATCTCCTCAATTATGTTGTTGTTATTGTTAATCTCCTCAGCAATATCTCATGTACCTGTATATAAACTGTTACACCTTGTCCTCCCATATGCTTGAAAACGGTAAGAGAATCCATACCGACACGTCCCTATTGTGAAAATAAAGAAGTTGATCATCCATAAAATTTGTTCCGTCATTACGCTTTTCATAAACTGTAATGTGTAATAAGTGACCACAATAGCGCATGGGCATGGTTATGTAATATATCCATATACAGATAACCACCCGTCGCCTGTGGGTTTGACTGACACTGAGACCCTGTGCACTACCCTGTTATTGGATCTGAGGGGATTGACTCATGTCAAGGAAAGCCTAAATTCTACTGCTCCAGTTTTTATAGGGATAGTTATATCTTTCCATGAGTGAGTGAGTAAGTGTACAGTACTTTTAGCAATATCACATAAAGGGGCACAATAAATGATCTTACCATGACACCCATTACTTATTTTCAAAATATATCAGGTGTTTATGTAATTAGAATGATATATCTGAATCACACTCTCTAAAGATGAGATGTCTTTTCAGATTTATCATTTAAAGTCGTGTGTCATCTGTATGAAAATCCAATCAAATTTACTTGGTATCATGATTCAGTAAATATGCCATACAAACCCCACCTATTTTCTTTGCTCATATATCAATGCAGTGAACTCTCATGGTTGGTAAAATATGATAAATAGTATAAGCTGTATTCATATGCAGTTTATGAAGTTTACTTAGTGAGAGAAATTTTAAGAGTGATTTTATGTGATAAAGAGATTAGTACTCCCATTTGTTTCCATATCGAAAGAACATAGCACATATTAAAAATATCACAGTATATATGGTATGTTCATTATGCAGTTGTTCATTATGTACTGCTGTCAGCTCTGTGATAATCTCTATGATTAGTATGAAGGTAATGGATACACGATGTCACATTTCTAAAGGAGGTATGGAATGGATTTCTCTGCAGAATTTATCATGTGAACAACAGGAAACAAAATTAAGAGAGAATAAGAGATTGTATATTTCAGTCTAAGAAAAGAATGTGCACTTTCATAGCTCCACTGTTTGATTCCTGCACTACACATGTCATATCCTTCACCCCATATTTAGACTTGTTTAGATATGTCCATGAACACACAACAAAAACACTGTGCATGTCAGTCTGTCCGTAGCCATTATTTTCCTGTTAACAGAACCATGCTAAGGGTGGGAAGCAAATATTTAGTGTTATCAACCTCCGCTTGTTATGTTAGTGATAAAAGATTATCAATAAATATTGAATTTCCATGGCCCTTTGATAACCAGTCACATAGTTTGGCAATATAAGAATTTATTTATGTAATAAAAGGATTTTGTTTAGAATCTTGCTTTTAAAAAAACTTGTGAAGTTCTGGGTTTTTTCTTTGGTGATATAACCATATCTGTCCGCCCACTGCTTCCAAAGCCACGATGATTGTGTGATGTTTGAAGTTTGGGGCAGTAAGTGCGAGCTGATTTCACATCATTTAAGGAGTTTATTGTTCACTAGTACATATTAATCACAGAGAGTTAAATCGGTGTGACTGTGTCTCTAGACACCTCGTTAGAAATCATGTGGTAAACTTCCAGAGTTGACTGAGGGCAAGGGACAAGTATTCTATTCAAACTCTTGTCTGCCTTGTAGATACACAGATCGGCAGTGTTTAACATTTAGACTATGAATCTGTATTCCGAATTTCATTCATTACCAGTCTTGAATTTGTTCCTGAACAGATGTAGAGTTGTTTATTCTTTAATCAATGAAAGATTATTATTCCAAGTTAAATGAGGGATTGCAAGTTGTTGTAGCAAGATCTGAACCACATGTACTGAGAAGTTGACTAGTTCAGGTGCCTTCCAACTTTTACCATGGTAACTCAAAAAATGCCAACAAACCAGGTATATTAGTGTGAAGTGAAGGCACACTGGTTATTAGGAGTGAGGTAGCTGGGTTTTATGTTGATTTTAGCAATATTGCAGCAGTATCATGGTGTGCGATACCAGAGATGGGCTTCACACTCTGTGCCTACATGATAAACTGAACCAGGCTATTTGAAATGATGAACACTTTCACCACTAGGCCTCCTTCCCCACAACCCCTTCCATCTTTGTCATCTTGATGCCAGCCCAGCCAGCTTGGATTGTTTTCAACCTTGTGTGTTTGTTTGGTACACAAACACCATTCTTTAACCCCAGCAACATGGCAGCAGCCTGGACCAGACAATCCACTGATCAACAGCATGAGTATCAATCTGTGCAAGTGGGAAAAGATGACATGTGTCAACCACATCATGTGACCACCCGATCCCATTAATCACCTCTTACAACAAGCTTGAATAGCTAAAGACGATTGCTAAACCAGATCTTCACTCATCAACAATGCTATGAATTCCCAGTCAGACTGGTGCGGTTGGGTAGCCAGGTGGTTAAGGCATATGCTTGTCATGCCGAAAGTCTGGGTTAGATTCTCGGTATGGGAACAATGTTTTAACCCCATTTCTGGTGTCCTTGCCATGAAAAGGTGACTAGGCTTGTCGTAAGAGGCGACTAACGGGATCGGGTGGTCAGACTAGCTGACTTGGTTGACACATGTCATCGGTTCCCCATTGCGCAGATCGATGCTCATGTTGTTGATCACTGGATTGTCTGGTTCAGACTCGATTATTTACAGACCGTCGCTTATAGCTGGAATATTGCTAAGTGCGACGTAAAACTAAACTCACTCACTCACTCACTCACTCACTCACTCACTCCCTTGCCATGATATTCTTGAATATCTCCAAATGCGGCATAAAACCCACCTCACTCTCCCATATGTCAAACTGTTTTTAAAAAGCAAGGAAACACACAGTTATGATAGGGTCTTACACAAGGTACTATTTTACAGTGTCCTTGCATCATCCAGCTGGCATTGATCAGTTTGTCAGTAACTGTATAAATTTTATTGAATGAGCTTAGATTTATGGTCACATAGGCAATATTTTTGCCTACAGAGACTAATTTAAATCTGAAGCTGGATATGCGTTTATCATTTCAGTGATAAATCTTTTATAATCTTTATATCTTTTATACTATTCCTTGACTATGAGAATATGGTGCATGGACAATGGACATTCTATGTTACTAAAAATTTAAGGGCAGCAAATTCTTTCTTATTGCTGAGTTGTTCCAATCTTCGTTTTAGTAATGTAAACAATTTAGCTGAATGTTCAAAATGCAGATTCTTTTCCCTGATCATTTATTTGGATCAGCACAGATTTGTTAGTTGATTTACATGTTTGTGCTTTTTATACTGCAGCATTGCAATCATACATACACTAGTTAGTTTGAAACATATGTCAAAGAATGTGAAATCTTCATGTGTATACATTTACAGCCATGAGCAGAATTCACTGAATAACCACCACTTTATATATTTCAATCTTTTAAAAATATTTTTGAACATTTTTTAGTAATTAAGATTTAGAAGACATTTGTTTTCTCAGCACAATAAATCCTTGGGTTTGTCAAGTGTATGTTGTGGACCTTGTTGGGAGGGATCTTGTTGGGAAGTGATGGATTGGTGGAAGAACTGTACCTCCATGCACCTCATCCAATACTGTTATCAACAAACCTGTCTTTCTGTCCGGGCTTTCCATGTATTTAGAAGACTCTAAAGAGAAAACTGTTGAATTTATGTGGCAAGAAGCATGTTCAACAATGAGAGGGAAAAAAGAAGGAAAAAAACTTTTTGTCTTATCGTATGTACGACCATGGTTGAAGTCCCATCTATAGTGCTTCCTCTGATTAAAATATGTATATGTTCTGATAGCGGTGATTACAATAGCTACAACATGCAGATGTGAACTGGAAATAGCACGCAGGCAAGTCCTTCGTCTCTGAACACCAAGTTTTTCCATACATTACAATGTGTCATTGTTCGAGTTGGACAGCAATTAAGATCACAACCCAGCCAGTGAAAAAGTTTGTAATTGACAAGTGGAGGACTGATTAGGAAGTAAAATATGACAAACGTTGAAAGAATGGCTGCAATGATGTGGCATTATGACAGTAAGCCTGGGATGTGGCACCGACTCTGAGTGCACTGTGTGTTAAAACATGTGTATTAATCACCTAGTTCCATACCAATACTGACGTTTATGTGCAGTTTTGCCACACATACACTGAGATCTGTCAAGGGGTATTTACGAGACTTTCTTCCCTGTTTTCATTATCAGGAGTCTTCTGTACATATGGCTTTGTCATCAGCCTCCCCAGAAGAATTTATGTTTTCAGTGCTTTTTTTAGGGCCTGGACATTAATGTTGAACACATTTTGGACCAAATATTAGCTTTCACTGTTTCGTAGTTGCAATCTTTTCATGCTTAGTGCACTTGCTATGCTTGCAACAGGGTTTGGGCATGGGCTTACTTCTGTTGTTCAGTCAGGTCACTGATCTAATGTGCCTCTAATGGAGGTTTTAAAAAACCCCTGGCCGTGATGTTCCCTTATTCCATACTTTGTATTCTTCCATTTTAGGGGGTGGGGGAGATGTATTTGCTTTGGCCACTTTGGCCAAACTTTCAATGATTTATCTGCACTTGTTCAGAGCCTCGTGTTCATCCAGTGTCTTTCCTGAATGTCAGTACAAAGGTCACATCTTCTTTAATACCTTGTTTAATCCTCAGTTTCAAATTATTACAAAGAATGCAATGTACAAATAACTCTGAAAAGTGTTATGTGTTCATGTTTCAGCTGAATAACAATTATTTTCCAAATTCCTGTCCAGGTCCACCAAGTTCAAATTCAAGTCAAAAATAACATTTGGAAACCCTTTGGTGGTGACAAAACTAGGACTGAGTATCATTGCTAGAGAACTGGTTCTGTCACCTATCTTGTTAACATTTTTGGTGACTTTGAATGTAAGATGACCATATGTCCAATTTGGGTACATGACTGAGGGTTTTTGCTCGAATCTTGGTCAGACACAAATCAAATCACCAGTCTTGTGTCGGTCTTGACTTGTAGTACAAACAGACCAAACTAAATGATCCGTTATGTGGCTCTGGAGACACCTTTCCATTTCTCTCTCAGGTTATTGGAAGATGACTTTGTGATGATTTTAATGGTTGGCTGTGGTAATAGCAAGAGGTTCATGGACATTCGTTTGTTTGCTACACTAGGCTTGTCTCTTGATATTGTGTTTAGAGTTAGTATCTGCCCAGAAGGAAGTATTTATCATCCAGTATTGGTTTCCAGAAGAGATATTGGCTGTACAAGATCGTGTGATATCTCCAAAGAGAAATTGTTTTTATAAGTCAATGTGGACTACTTTCATCTCCCTTAACTGTAAACAAAGATGGCCACCACAGTTGAAATATGGATTTTGGACTTAGTAAGAAACCAAAAAGAGATGAGAACTACATGTCACTAATGTCAGTCCCCAGTGATACTGCAGAGGGCAAGTAAATCCTCACTCACTCTCGCTCACTCACTCGCTCACTCACTCACTCACTCACTCACTCACTCACTCACTCACTCATGTCTGACTGTTGCAGCTGGGAAGGTGAAGGTGTCAATGAGGTGGGGAAGGACAAGAAGACTGGTACTGTTCGAGTGAGGGTCAACCCCAAGTACTACAGACCTACAGAAGTGGTAAGTGGGAAGCTCCTTTTGGTTAAAGAGATGTACATCCTGCCTTAGTTTCAGTCAATACACTCACTAGAATCAGTCATATTACGGGCTGACATCTTCCTTGCACTTATTTCATGCCATCACTGATTGACTACCTGCTACTGTGCAGTATCTTTTGAGAATAGGAGTGCCACCTCCACTGCCACTCTCACTACCCATGCAGTATTCTTGAAGGTCAAGTTACTTTTGAGTGACTCCTCCTTTGCCACTCTTACTACGTACCCACTATCATTCTCAAGTTCAGAATTGGACAGTTGTATTTGACTTGACCCCTCAGTTTCAAAACTCACTACCTACCCACTATATTTTCAAATTGAGAACTGGACAATTAGTTCAGACTGACGCCTCCCTTTCCACCCTCACTGAGTGATGGGCTGTGGTTGTGAAGCAGACAGGTTATTCAATGCCAGTTTCTGCGGATATGCCAGACATATTCCATATCAATATTAATTATGTTATATTATGCCCCTGCTGTAATGCATCACCAATGCAAGTAGAAACAGACCCGTTTGTGTTGGATTTAGTGACATTCAGAGTTTTCTTTATCAATTGCAAAATATTATGTATTAAATCCCATTTTGCTCGTTTAGTGTCATTTAAGTACAGATTCAGGCGGTAAGAGACGATGAGGGGTGTGGGGTTCACTCCAGAGTCTCCCAGATGATGAATGGCGTCATCCAGGAAACAATGATGGGCTGTGGTTGAAGCCCCATCCATCACCACAGCAGTACTGGTGATTGTCTGTCAGGCCCAGGGTGGTCACCGCTGGTCGGGGTAGGGGGAGAGGAGGGGAGGATCCTTGCGTCACTATTTACAGCCATCTTTGTACAGACAGTTGATTTCGGCATGTACATGATGTAGAATTTTGAAAAACCCTACCCTTCTTGAATTCTGGATTGCTTGGTCATCTTAATGGCATGTCAAATGGCTAGAGTCATTGCACATATCAATCTCTGGAGTGACTTGATCACTCACGTTATCCAAAGGCCAGTGCTCAATGATTGCCTTTGTATGTCTAATACAGTCCAGGTTAACAGATTTGCCTGTTTACAAAACTGTTACTAAACATTAAACATATTAAGATGCGAGAGTCATTGCTCTCATCAATCACTGGAATTTCTGGTTCAGACTTGATTACTCACTTTAGACCAGTGTTCAATGATTACCTTTGTATGTCTAATACAGTCCAGGTTAACAGATTCGCCTGTTTACAAAACTGTTACTGAACATTAAATGTATAAATAGAAGATTTATTGGGAGTTGTACTAAGTAGTTACTGGATGTTTCTGCTGCCAAGTGTAAAGCTTTGGTTATCACATCTATCAATGGACTAGGTAGAAGTATTTGTGTGTCATCTCCAGATTTCTCATGTGATTAAGCATGTTGAAACTGACAATTCAGAAACTGTTATTCCTTGCCAAAAAAATGGCGTCATCAGTTCCATCTTTGTGATATGCAGAGAAAATATTTGTTGTAAATAATGCAACAAAAAAAGTTCCACAAAATATACTTGTAAGCAGAATATTGCATTTTCCCATGAATTCAAGCCATAATTTTCCTTCTTGTATATTCCTAAATGATTGTTCTTATCTTAATGGAGCTCTTCTTGTTGGCCCCCAGTGAGTTGACAAATGTGATGGAGAGAGTAATAATTTCATGGATGGATGATTCCACAGAAAAAAACTCTCTTCAAAAAGAGCATGGTTTACCAGGGAGCCGAGGCGATTGGTTTCACGAGCACTAATTTGTGTTTATACAGTGGAATAGAGGGTTGAAATAACTTGGCGCAAATTTGTGTACATTTTGTTTACCTAATTGAACGCAGTAGTGTTTTTTCATTTGCTGTATATGATGAGGCGTGTAACGATGGTGGCATGACATACGGACATCACTGGGAGTTTTTACACTCACTAAATGATGCACTGATAGACAGATTGCAAGAATAAACACAAGAAGCTCTGGCAGTGTTTGGGCATATTTATGACGTCTTGTACTCTGTAATGGAGACAATGGCACACAGACCGTGTTGTAGTGTCAAACCACAGCAATAAAAGACTCATTAACAAGACTTGTTTTATGTGAACTCATGTTGTATTTTCTTAGAACATCCAGGTTTGTATCTTGTTGTCTGTTGGAGGTGATGATGTGTAAGAATGAGAGATTCTGGTGATAGTTCACCAGAAGATGTTTCGGCAAATAACATCTTTTTCATCGGCTTTATTGAATCTTTTTACCATCATATGATTTAGGGATGTAGGTTTTTGTTGTTCTTTCCATTGTAGGGTAAATGTTTGGAATTTTCATTGCTCTGCAAAACGGCTTTGTTCAGTTTCATAACCTTAAAAGTGGATAAATCATGTATTGCTTGGCCTGTTTTGACGTGTGCTGTCAACCATATTTTCCTCATGACAATTCATCGATGGGAGATAACATTCTTGGCAGAGGGACTGACGGTGAACATCGACCTGTTGTAGCTAACTCTTTTGTTCTGAGCTAATGGGACCTCATCATTTACATGTTCCAGGTAGATACAACATATTTTCTTTGTTTGGTTCTGAAAAACTTCTTGGTTCAATAGGAGGAATGAATAGCTTCTGCTTTGCTTTAGTGTTAGTGGCCATTGTTCACAAGTTCCCCTTGATGATTTTATGGCAGAGTCCATTCTCATTAACCAACACTCATAAAAGTCAACAATTTGTGAATGAGTGACTTGTCTTTATGGAGGATCAACAATAGTGGTATTTTGCTAAAGATAATTATACCCTTTTCAAACTGTTTGTTTGTTTGTTTGTTTGTTTAATGCTGTACAGTGCGCCATTCCAGTTGTGTGAAGGCCTGTATACAATCTGGACCAAACATTTACGTCTTGAGCCAGGATCTGCACACTGACAATTTTATGACATGTATTAACAAAGCAAGCCTAACAACCAATGCTATCAGTTTCATGGAGTTCTCAAGACCTGCTCTAACCTGGGTCTCCACTTGAAGACCTACTCTGACCTGGGTCTCCCCCTGAAGACCTGCTCTAACCTTGGTTTTCACAGAAGAAATGATGATTGGATGGCACTGGTAGTGTCGGCTGACGTCTGATGTAGCTCTTTACTCATAAATACAATTTTCAAGACTGGTTACCTGGCTATGCTATAAACAACAAGTCATTCACCTACAACTGCAAGTGACTTTCAGTCATACAATTGGCTAAATAAGCAATATATTTTACATTTCTGTTTCCATGGTATTTACAGATAATTGTCTTTTGATAACATAATGGCTTGTGCCACATTGTCTGCTCAGAACTGTGTCAGTGATTTTGTGTTTTTGTATTAATTGTTTGTGGTAATGATAAAAAAAGCAGGCCTTGAAGTTGATTTTATGCCTCTATAAATGAAAATAAATTGGTTAGAGGTTTGATGGGTTGTGCCCCCCTCACATTAACCTGGTTCTGATGACATGCAGTAGGTACAACAAGGACTGGCTGGCTTGGAGTCAGTATAACGTGTGTCAGTGGTGTATTCATGCTTAACTGTGGAATTGGTATCTCCGTGAGATGCACAGGCAAGCATGTCGCCAAATGAGCAAAACATTCTTAAGTACAACGCTAAATCCCATTTCACCTGGCTCACATAGTAATGGAGGCACCACAACAACATGCAATTGTCAGATGTTCACTGCTGAAGTGTAGCCCATGAACATGTGCTGGCAACCCTGATAAACATTCATCCCGAACAATCACCAAATCCTGGCAGGCCAAGGAACATAACTCCTTATAGTGACACCTTATATAACTTGGTCCCTCAAGCAGCTTACCCATAGTCCAATGGTTTTCAATTAATTACTGTTTTCACTAGTGCTACAGATTTGAATCTGCCTACTGGTAATTACAAAAATGTGCATCCACAATGAAATGACACAGGTTCTTACTGAGTCTTACTGGCACCACCGTGTAGGTTTATGTTAATTTTGAACTCTGTTGCCTAAAGTGTAAATGACATCCCATCTAACAACCTCTGCTCATTATAAATATACTACTTTTAGAATTTTTCAAAATGTTGTCAATAGAAGAGATCAGTCTCCAAAACCTTTGGCACAGACTACAGTCAGGTACATTTTTTACAATATTCAAATTTCAGAATATCCAATCTGGAGTTCTCATTGCACCATTTGCATCCTGCTGTGTTGGAAACGAGCTTCGAAAAGTTCACTTTGTGCCATGGCCAACTGTGAAAACACTTTACATGTATGAAATGTTTGGAGTTACATAAAAGGTGTTAAATGTCCCAGCTGACGACGTGGGTATGAAATGAGCCTGACCTGTGCAGGCCGGCTGCGTGCCTCCCGTCACCCGTGACATGTTTGCACTTGTTGTTTTCGCTGTGTGACAGGTATCTACATCACCATGATGAGCCTTACGGCAGATCCCTACCAGTCAGATGTCTTTTAAATTGAAGCCGTTTTCTTTACGACCTGCTACAAAATATCGTTAATGATGCCCAACAGAAAAGTGTGTGGTTATTAGTATACGCGCGCTGTGTTATTATACAAAGGGCTATGAGTTTAGCAGACTGCACACATCCTGGTACCATCTTTGATCTACTCTCTTGTCGCTTTTTTGCCAGTCCATGTTTTGGGATTACCCACCTTCCGGGGGTAATTGCGTTATCAACAGATTGACGTTCCAGCTGGGCAGAGGCCAGCCTGTCAGGGTTTCTACTAAATTTGCGATTCCAACAGTTTAAAGAATTAAGTAATTGCAAAGACTGAAGGGCGGGGGTTGGAGGAACATGAGGTATGAAATCAGCAACGCGGATGTAATTGACATACAGTGAAAGGTGACGACTGATTAGTTATTCCTATCCCTCATCGCTAAAACATACTTGCCATATGCAGGATTTCTCCACAAACAAACAATTATTGCAGTGCAAATATTTGTTCTAGTCATGATTAGACCACATATATTCTTCCGAATGAACATGTTTCATGGTGAGATATTCTAACAAGGCAGAATGGGGCCCTTAATGCTGTATATTTGACATGTGGGTAGATATTTTGATATCGGGTGCCAGTAGGCTCCTCGTCATGCAAAGTAATTTAGAATAATATACACATTTTTCAGATTTGTACACATATGTGGTGAAGTTACATAAATAAATGGTGCTGGTAATCAACATGTTTGACGCTTTGGATCACAGAGATTTGACAGCTTATAAAATATCCTTCCATTAGGGAAAATGACCCATGTTGGATTAATATGCATGGTAGCATGACTAGATTTTTATCATTGATCTTTCAAAATTTCATTTTGTCTTAATATTGGAAAGAAGTGTGTATAAAACATAAATGTCAAACTGTATTTGACGTTTGACATTAATTTATTAAGAATCCTTCATTACCTCTGTGATGATTGTTGTTGTACAAAGTGACTCAACAGCATGGCTTTCAGACTCATTTGGTCAGACTTATGTTGGTTACCCTGCTTGCTGAGAAGTCCAATCACTGGTTTGTTTGGCCTTACCTGCATATTCATAGATCAACTGTTGTAAAAGCTGGAATATTTCTCAGTGTTTTGTAAAAGCCACAACAAACTTATGTTGTTACATTTCAAGAAGTAGTCAAATTGATTAACTACATGCCCAACTGCTTCAATTATACTACTCAAAAGAAGTAAGGACCTCCTATTACCATAGTGCATCTGTCATGGTGTGACCACTCAATCGCAGCTAGATGAAAGAGTCCGGTGGTCCTTCATGTCTTCAGTAGTACATATCTGTTCATATATCAAGTGTTTTTGTATCTTAAATTGTAACCAAATTCTCTGGTCTTAAAATGTATGATTTATCTGGAGGAACAAAGCAGCATAGTTAATGTTGTCCTCTTATTTGTTACCATGGAGGTCATGAAAGCTCATTTGACAACTTTATGCAAGTTTATGAGTAGCATCATGGGTTTCATCTCTTGATGATCAGGGCATATTCCACACATAGCTGTAAAATGTCATGCCTTGTCCCCAGCTTATTAGCCACACGTGATTTATACCAAGGTCGAGGGTCACATTAGCTACTGGAGGTATTTTATCTGGCCAAATATCTTCATCTGAAGAGTTTGGTCTGTTAAACTTCAAAGGGTCTAGCAGTCGTTCCAAGTCAATGTCTTACTGACGCACTGGGTGACATGCTTTCTCCAGGCTGCGGATTCAATTACAAATACTTTTCCAAATCATTAGCTTTTGTTTAAAATGAAAACTCATGCCATTATATGGTAATTAACTTGCTTTACATGGACGGGTCACTGCACATATAGCGGGGCCAGGTTTTAGGACAGCAGTGCAAGCAGTTTACATATCTGGTGCCTTACAAACTTTCAATGTTTCTTTGATGTTTAGAAGATGGTCCAGAAATGTTTCGAGGAAATCAGGTCTTTATTGTGGAAACAAGTTTTGTATTTGTGTTAGTATTGCTGTGTTTGAAAATGTAGGTGTTAGTAATCAGTTTATAATACTGATCTGGTGTTGTTCAGTATACTTATGATTTCTACATGTAAATAACCAGTCCGATGAATTTGTTTACGCTTTAAGAAATCAAATAAAAAGCAGATGGCTATCATGATACATATGTGATTATTATTGCAACTTTTTTTTTGCCACTAACGAAAACAGAATTTAATGAGGGCCCTTATTGTTAGGTTATTTCTCTGTTTATCGAAGGGTTTCAATTTCCCACATATGCAGTTGCAGTTTCTTTTTATGTGAACATCTTTGTGAAGTGCACGGCTTGACTCGCCCAGCTGTGGGGTGTAGGGGGCGCCATGCAACGGCAAATGTTCACATATATTATCCAATCATTGTTTAGTATGGACCAAATTTCCCAGTTCTGTAGTGTTGCCACTGTCATAACTGTTTTGGCGTGCCCACCGTATGTTTGCTCGTGTGGTTTCCGAAGGGCTTGGAACTGTATATAGTAGCCATGTTTTTAGATTTCCGCAGAGTTAAAAACAGCTGCATAGCAATTTGGTAGTCAGCGCACCTGCACACCAGCCTGATTCACATGGCTATCAAATTTGAGCTGACTAGTGACACTGTCATGCACCCATTCGACCTGACTAATAAAGGTACAATTTTACGCCACTAAATGTCAGCAAATGAATCTTCGCAAATTCTGAAATTTTGTTAGTTTATAAAACTGCACATTGTAATCTGTTGACACTGTTATGCGGTCACAGAATTATATATTTACAAACTGTTTATATTATATGCAAGTTGTAAGTAACATGTATTGTAGCATTATATTTTAGCTATTAAGGGATCATATTTGCATGTTGTGTATTTATCAGCACTATTTATCAGTACTTTTATCCCCTTGTAGTCATAATATATATGGAGTTGCTTCCCTTTGATTAGGTGATTAAAATGAAAAACCTTTTACCCGAGATACTCATTTAAAAATAACATAGCATATAGTCTGTTGAAGACATTTGATGAAACAGAATATTGTGAAATATGTAAAACTTATTTCAAGATATGAAACAAGTCTTTTTTAAAAAATGTGTTTCAGAAAAGAAACACACTGTTGATTTGAGTCTTCCATTCATGACAAGGTAGCATTGTTATGTTTTCTAGATTGTTATGAAACTAGCACTGTGACACATGCATGGGGATGTCTGAAAAATACATTTGACATATACTATGGTCATTAGACTGTGAGGCGTTGTTAAAACAGCTATAGCTAGTAGCCATTGTTAGAGAAGATTTTGGACTGTTTGGGGGATGTGATATTTTAATTAGAGGAGCTAGATTCAGATCATCTGGTGAGCAGATGACAACATGGCTGCCCTGTCCCGACCTGCCCCAGGTTTGACTGACTGACTGACTGACGTTTGCCCAGATGGCAGAAACTGGTAACCACTGAGAGGAATGTGGTGTTCCATATACATTTGTATATACCAGAGCAACCAGCAACAATTGTTGTATGATGACAGACAGTCCATTTTCATGATGAATTAGACAATTTGAAGCGCATCCCCAGTGTGTTTCAAATAAAATGCACTGATTTGCACTGATTAGCAAAAACATAATCTTGTGGATTTGTTTTTAGGTTTGGTTGTACTTCACGTCTGAATTACAATTTAACTGATCAAATCGGGATGCATATATCATATATTTCCAGTCCTTTCTTCATTTGATTATGTTTAATCATGCCCTAAAGCCTTTAATTTGTCTTGCCTGTGCAGAGGCATTGATTCCATATTTTGAGGAATTCTTTTAAAATAAGGGTTCATTCTGTTTGAGGATATTAAAAGGGGTCCCTGTAGAGTTCAGCTGATCAGGGATATGGCTGTGAACATGAACACATGAACACTATATAGAGAGGTGAGGAAGGGCTCTAATGACCTCCAGATGGCGCTACCTACTGAGGTCATCCCATGGGGCAATCCTGTTCCCTTACAATGTTGCCCTCTTGTGCCAGCGACTTCAACTGAGCCTCTGTCTTGGCACATAGCATGGAATTCCACAGACTCGACTGAGCACAGTTGTTATGCATTCCCATCCACACCTTGTCCTGGGCTGTGTATTCTATATCTTTATTACTCCCTACTGGAGCATGGCCACAGTGTTAAAGGGGCTCCTGGTCATAGAACCATTCCATGTATGAGGCACTGTCAGGGCAGCAGGTATGCTCATGAGTTAATAGTCATATCACACATTGCTCCAGGTCATAGGACCATTCCATGTATAGTCGTATCACACACTTCTCAAATAAATATTATGCTTGGATAGCTGATACTTTTATCAACTGATTTTGATTTTCCATTGTTAGAATTTAGTTACAGTATTTTTATATTTTTGTTTAAACAGATGGGATTAATTGTAAGGATATGCCATCAGATGAATGTGATAATGGTTATATTCCCTGATGTCATGGTACTTACTAAGAAGAAGGCTGAGGTAGGGGCTGAGGTAGGGGCTGAGGTAGGGGCTGCTGGTGGGGATGATGGTGGGGATGATGATGATGGTGGTGTTAGTTGTAGTTGTGGTGTGGTGATGATGATAGTTGTGGCAAAGAAAAACAGTTGTTTTCCCCAAACACTTGCCATGTATTTTAGTGAAAGTAGTTTTCCCATCATTGTCACAGAAGTGGAATGTATTATTGCTACTGGGGATCACATTCACACTGAGAAGTCAGTCTGTCACACTGTTGTTTGGCTACTGCTCTGAGGAGCAACTCACTCATGATTCACTGAGAAACAATGTGAGAAAGTGTTGACTTGCCTGTATTTTACTCCAGAGCAGGTGTCATACAACTTGTGTAATATTCCCAAACCCAACATATTGCAGTAATTGATAATAATGGTCGTAACTGGAACCTTCCTGTGTCTCTGCAGGATGGGGAAAGGCAATTACAGAGACACATGTAACTGCTCTACGAGATTGGACTAATTTGAAGCTTAGGGCTAGAAGCAACAGCATATACAGAGTACATCCTCAATGCTCGATACTCCCAAATTGGGTTTATTGTTTTTCATCTGGATTGAGTTCTTGGCTATCTGTATGTGAAGAGACGAAAAATCCCTGTTTGATAGTTTTGAGAAGAAATAGATCAATAACTGGTTATCACCAGGACAAACAAATACTTCAGCAATATGGTTGTACACCCGGGTTTTTCATCGCAGCAAGCAGTACAAATGGCTAGTTATTGGATGATAAATAATTTCCAGATCTGAGTAAACATATGGCATGGTAGTCCATGGGGAAGGGGTCCCTGAGACAAGTCGAGGAAACGCAGCAAGTGTAAAAGGAACTGCAATGGTTTCCAGATGAGAAAGACTCTCTACTGATTGAAAACAAATTTGCCGAAGGTGTTGATGTACCATCCTTTGCCGTTGGAGATGTGCACCAAATTTGAAACACATTATAACCCTGCTGAGATCTTGTCACTCATGTGTTCATCTGCCCCCCTCTTTTTCACGCCTGCTGTCTTCCATTTTGACGTCTGCCCTCATCCATTTTGCTTCATCAAACTTGTGATTGCTCCTCACTGAACATACTTTCAAAGACAAAATGAGACAGGGAATAGTTAAATGATTGTAAGCACTGCCAAGGTGGCGTGCATCCATACAAAGGTCGAATTGTCAGTGATACGTCTTGTAATGACTTGTGGAACTATGGCTCTGCGTTGAGGATTAGCACGTTGTAAAATCGCGCCTAAAAATACCATATGTGTTTAGTTGTATGTTCTAAAGGCAATGGACATTTTCTCCTGGTGGTCTTGTCTGAAAAACTTTCAGGGCTCAGGAAAAAGGTAGTTTCTTTGCATGTAAAAAAAGTATAATTGATTGTAACTTCCTAAAGTATGTCAGTTCATACAATTTGACAATGTTTATGTTTGTGTGTTCAAAGGATATGATCTGAGAATCTTCTGAAAACGTCAACTAGTCACATTATCTTGTTGTAAGGCCTTTGTTAACTTTTTATCATGTTCTGTGGATCATTTATAAATAAGCTAATGATAGTCAACATCGGACAAAATCATTCTTTTATTCCAAACTTGCTAGAAATGTGAAAAACTAGCCATAAATTAAGGAAAAGTTTAGATTCTTGATATTTTCAATCTGAACTGATTTTAGCTTTATAATTTTGATATTTTTTCTACAAGACTTGTAATATTAATTGGGTCTACATTGGTGGCCTGATTTGGGTTGGTTGTTGTTTAATGCTGCACTTAGCAATATTCCAGCTACATCGTGGCAGTGTGTAAGTAAAGGAGTGTGGATGAGACTGTCCAGTGATCCACAGCATGACCTGCACAACTGGGATACAGCGACATACATCAGCCATGTCTGCAAAGCTGACCACCTGATCCTGTAACATGGGTTAATGAATAACGTAGGTGACAATCAGCTGGAGAATATTGTCATGTCATTCACTCTCCTTACTCACATCAAACCTTGAGAAGGAATGTTCAGATGAAGGCTGGGGAGTATCATTAAAAGTGTGGCATTTTAATGAAATACAGAATATGTTTTGCATTTTGTCTTTTCATGGATTGTTCTTTAAAATTGCACAAAGACAGAGAGAGATGTCTGAAGCTTAGACAAGCATTGGGGTAGGAATGTCATTTTCACCCTGGTCTACTAGTGCATCAAAAGCATGCATCCTCCCTTATAAATTACATGTCCTTACCTAGCATACAGGCTAGAAGTATATTTGCTAATTTTTTACATTATTTTTTAACATTTGGAAACATTAAAAGGAGTCTATTGTTACTGTTTTTACATACTATTCAAAATTAATAGAATGTGAAATATCAGTGTCTTTTTTAATGCATTTTTACAGTACAATTGTAGTATTTTCGACATTCAGGAAATTGTTCTATGGTTTATTTCCCAAGGTGTTGTCATTTTCCCCCAAAGAATGAGAAGTGAACCTCTAACATATGAGAGTGTGATTGAGTGTATCAGGTTATCTCCCTTGAGCTGTGAGTGTGGCAAGAAGTTTGTTGTGTGTTTATTTGGACGTGTTTATCAGCAGATCTAGCGTTTGGAGGAGAGATAATATCTATAAGACTATCAGCTGACAGTGTAAACTGAATGCCAGGTCGAGGGTTGCAGGGATCTCCATGACGGTCACAACTAATACTATGGCCATGCAGCCACTGCTGTTGTTACTGCTTCTGCTGTTGAAGGGGGTGCAAAGTTAAACCATTGCCAAACCGATCAGCACTGGTTCCTGTAATTCTTGTTGTTTTCCTTGTAGTTATTAATTAGCTCTCCGAGGAAATTCTTAAATGTAGATGAAGCTGAATTTGTGGGCAGCAATGTCTGTGTACTTTGTGACGATTCATGTCATTAGGTTCATCCAACTTTCAAATGCTTAATATGAAATTATGAAATACTTATGATTAATTTTTTTTCTGAATTTTTTTTCCTGCTCAAATTAATGTGACAATAAATTTTCATAATCTTTGGTGACAGCAGTTTACAGATGTAATGTATTGTATTGACTTCAGATAATGTACCGGTATTAAACTGGGTTGAGATAATGTAGTACTGTATGAGACTTTTATCACTCCTACCATTTTGACGAAGAGCGAATATTTGTTGAAGTACAAGCCATAGTCTGTGATAGCAATTTAACATCTATCTAAAATATCAAACATGGATTAAATCTTGCAGCCAACGCTTTTACTGTCATGTCTAGGTACAGCTCTTGTACTCCGTTGTGTTTACCTTCTTTTCTTTACAATCTGTTTGGCTCAAAAGCAGGCCGATGAAATGCAATCTAACTTGAAAACTAATAAGGATGAAATCTCAATGAAAAGCTGGTCTTAATCAAAACATCAGACCATCTCTCTGAGGTTCCAGCATAATTTATGTCCTAAAAATAACTGTCTACAAGTTTGTCATAAATATAACCAAACTATCATTAAAATATTGACACAGTTCACTATTTGTTACAAGGGAGGCATGCAGAGAAAAGAACAACCCTTGACACCATTTTGCATGTGCATCTTGAATACCTGGCTGTCCCTAAATGCACAATATTTTAATCATTAGTTAATTACCCGTGAAGGTCCTTAGGTAGAATAGGCCTTCAGCAACCCATGCTTGCCATACAAGGCTACTATGCTTGTCGTCAGAGGCGACTAACGGGATCGGGTGGTCAGGCTTGCTATGTCATCTGGTCCCAATTGTGCAGATTGATGTTCATGTTGTTGATCACTGGATTGTCTGGTCCAGACTCGATTATTTACAGACCACCGCCATATAGCTGTAATATTGCTGAGTGCAGCGTAAAACTAAACTCACTCACTCATTAATTAATAACTTTTTCATTTTTAGTGCATGTATTCTGCAAAAACCTCACAGAGTTTGTCTCATGTTTTGATTATGACCAGCGTTTCATTGAGTATTATATGTTTGTTAGTTTTTAAGTTAGATTGCAATTCATCGGTTTTGAACCAAATGGACTGGAGTACAAGAGACACAGTTTTGTTGTGGTTTAAAGACAGAGTATCATGTGGTTCCTTGCCAGTACCATAGTGACAAATACATACCTATACCTTGTTTTGAAAACAATTTCAATGTCTGCTTTTGTCAACTTGATCAAAGTTTTTATCATAATTCAAACAACAACTGTCAGCTGTCTTCTTGTTGTCTAACATATCTTCTTTCTTCCAGGAACAAATGGGATAATATGATAGTTTTCTCATGTTCTGAATGTGTCCTTTTTTGTTGGTAGGAGTTCCTGCTTGGAGATTGCTCAAAGGCCCAGTCAAAGCTAGGATGGAAGAGGAAATACACCTTTGACGTGAGTTAGCTTGTCTCTCTGTCAGTTGTGTGTTTTTTATTATTTAGGTATCAAAAGTAAACAATTGGCCCCCCAACAGTGATGACAGGTATTGCTCTGTGAGGCCATTCCAATGTTTTGTAAGTTTGTTGTATGTGGCAAAAACTAGGAGACTCTTATTGGAATAACAAAGGTTCTTTGGAGTTTAGAATAATACAACAGAATGGTTCAAACATTGTCAACTTTTTCACATTTTTCAAAGCTTTTCTGTTTCATGGTGATAAATGTTAGGAGATCTCACCTACCTAATGATGTTTTATGTTCAGAAAAAAAAGATTGTATTTCTTTTTAATTGTCTTACATGAGCTCTGACAGGAATCTCAGTGCAGTAAATCCTGTGTCCCCATGCTTGCTAAACATCGGGACTTAATGTGGGCACAGCAACTGCTCAGCATTGAATATATGATCTGACAAAATGACCATATGAGAATATCACAGTCAGCTATTTGGGAACTGTCTGTCCTCAATGGCTGCTCAGTATGGAATATATGGTCAGACATAGTGGCCATTTGAGAATATCACCATCGGCTATAAGGGAACTGTGTGTCCACAATGGCAGCCCAGTATGGAATATATGGTCGACATAGTGTCCGTTAGAGAATATCATTGTTGGAATTACCATTGTCAGGTTGTCAACAGATGCAGTCTGTAGTTAGCATGTGTCTTTAATGTGCTGAGGTCTAGGGTTGTCTTGCCCCATTAATTTGGATGATGTATACTGTGACTTTTCAACATGTATTTAAACTGACTGTTATATTCGACAGGCCCTTGTCAGAGAGATGGTGGAGGCTGATGTCAAGCTGATGCAGGCCAACCCAATTGCATAGACACATGGTAAGTTGGTAGGTCTAGGCATAATTCACAGATTTGTGGTAACTCTAGGTATAGCTCTTACATTTGTGGCAAGTCTAGGTACATCTCACGGACACTGTTGTAGGTCTAGGCAACTGGTAAGTCTAGTAACATTCCCCAGACTTTTGGTAAAATTGCGCAGGTTAAAGAGTCTCAATGGCAATTCATTGATCTGTAACATTAAAGATGACATCAGTGTTGCCCGTCTTCCATGTCTGACCTGACAATCCAGTACAGATAGGTGACTTTGCAGGGGTCAGTGGTTGACATTACAGTACAGGTGTTGATGTGACTAGCAGTTATCCTTGCAAATAACTGACCTTACATTTCACAAACATGCAGGCATTTGAGCTTATAAGCTTCCAGTAGACCTTAGAGACCAACAGATCACTACATATTCCAGAAAGGTCCATCAGGTTTCCACAGTCAGTGCATTAAACCTGCCATGATATTTCTTGAATATTGCTAAAAGTGGCATTAAACTACTCACTCGCTCACGCACTCAACCCGTGAAGGTCCCAGGGTAAAATAGGCCTTCAGCAACCCATGCTTGCTGTAAAAGGCGACTGTGCTTGTCGTAAGAGGTGACTAACGAGATCGGGTGGTCAGGTTCGCTGACTTGGTTGACAAATGTCATCGGTTCCCAATTGTGCAGATCGATGCTCATGTTATTGATCATTGGCTTGTCTGGTCCAAACTCGATTGTTTACAGACCACCGCCATATAGCTGGAATATTGCTGAGTGTGGCGTAAAACTAAACTCGCTCCCTCGCTCGCTCACTCACTCACTCACTGCATTACAAAAGAGTTTTACAGATGCATGTGTTAATATGCAGCATGTTTATGTTTCAGAAGACAATGATGACAGCATGGGAAGTGGTGACATCTGGGAATTTGCCCCTAACAACTATTAACTTTATTGTATGGGAAAACATAAGGAACTATTGTGTAAATATGGGAAAAAAACAGAAACATGTCGTCCATCTCCATGACATGTTACTGATACTGACTACGTCATGTACAGTGTATTTTATGTTGGACAAAAGGGAGCATTTAATGGTGAGAATGTTGTCTAGTACTTATCAAACTGGTTATTGGTGAAGACTACCTACCTGATGTGGGATAGTAGTAGGGGAACCTTGTTTTGTGTATTAGAAGAGAAATAGTTTTGTAAAGGAGGCAAAAACTGATATGTGATTACTCAGCAGAAGCCTTTTCTGCAGAGCTTCAAGGGCCA
Source organism: Haliotis asinina (assembly GCF_037392515.1). NCBI lineage: Eukaryota > Metazoa > Mollusca > Gastropoda > Lepetellida > Haliotidae > Haliotis > Haliotis asinina. The sequence goes on along the minus strand of NC_090291.1, from coordinate 53,553,270 downwards.
GTGCTCTGTACTAGGAGTTTACTATTACTGAAAGTCTCTCTAAAAATCATGCTTCTGAAAGACTGTCTGTTTATCTGAAGAAGATATGCCTTGCAAATGATGTCATGCTACCCCAAAGAAATCATCCTCACTCAGTAGTTGTGCTCAGTGAAGTCTCTGAAGGAAGTCAATGAATGAAGCCATGACTAATTTAGCTCTCTGAACTGCAACCTGCTCCAGCTCCTACGGAGACCACTTCTTGCTGGGCTTCAGGGGCTGTGGCTTGTGCTGCTTTTGCTGCTGCTGCTTGTTGGCCTTCAGGAGGTTCCAGTGAAAGCTTGTTGTCTCAGACAATGTACCTAGACCTCAGCAGTACTCACCTGCATGACAAACAAAGTTATTTTGGTGTTTTTTCATTTGTTAAAATATTTTAGTCCTGACATGCCAGGGAAAACCCAGTTTGTGTGAGTCAACAAGATTTCAGTATATGAAGCTTTTAGGGGATATATTGTGGACCATATTAAGTGCTATTTGGTTTTCCTTGGTTTCCATTGTCAGACATGAAATTGTTATGTTTTCATCCATAGTTTATGCATAGTATTTATAATAAGTTGATAAACCACATCCTATATTTCAGGTTTGAATCTCTGGTGACTGAAGCATGCTTTTACAGATCTCCATGCTAATTTCAATTCATGTGCTACTGTCACATACTCTAGTGCCATATCAGTCACAATATCAGTTTCTGAAATGTCTACTGTAGTATATTTCAGATGGAAATGCTTTTGATGTCCTGAACTATATAATTCAGCGTCCTGTTCACTAGATGTCCGACAGTGATATATTGATGTCCTATTGTATTATATTATATATAGCCATATCATTTGATGTCCTACTGTAATATACTTCAGTGGCACAATCACTTTATGTCCTCCTGTAATATATTTCAGAGGCACTATCATTGGATGTCCTACAGTAATATATTTCAGAGGCACTATCGCTTGATGTCCTATTGTAATATATGTCAGTAACAAGATCACTTGATGTCCTACAGTATTACATTGCAATTGGGGACAATCATGTCATTGCTTCAGATGGAACTTAGACTCCAGTCAACCAGGTTGAGATCATCAGAAAAATCAAATTCAGGCTTGGCCCATACTGTATGTTGAACTGAATAGGATTTCACCAAATACTATACACATGTGTTGTGTTATATATCGGTTGTTATTTTTGCTACATGTTTTCCAGTGACACAATATCGTTTTCATGAATGAGATTGAAATGGTTCAGAAAAAATGCATATTAAGATGCAAAATGGCTATCATTGACCTCATTGTTTAGTCATTTGTAAATCCACAGGAATGGCAATTCCATAATGAATGTATGTGCCAGAAATGTTCAGTGTCAGATTTCTCTTTGCCTCATATGAATAAATGTCTGTTCCCAGTTATCTCTAATACTTGTTAAAGTCCAACCCATCAAAGTTGTTTGTATGTTTGATATATCTGTAAATGTCTAGTAATTTGGGTACTTAATTTCTGGAGATGCCAAGTTATGCCTTGTCTGTTTTTGAATGATTGGTATACATGTAAATAAGTATGGAGGCCATGTTGTCAGTATGAAGTGGCTCTGTAACACAGAATCTCATTCCTCAGTATGTTTGTGAAATGTAGTTTCCTGAATTATGCCAGGATTTTCTGAATTGTCACCTGCAAGTCAGTTTCACTTCTGTACATTTTAATTTGGAAAACTGCAGAATGGAAAGCATCTCCTTGAAGTACTGTCCAGAATGAGCCAAGAACAAGCTCAGTTGCAAAAACTGTTAGTGACAAATTAGTTTTGAGATCAAATTGGCTTATAAAATGTCTTGTCAAGATCTGACTCACAAAAGTTTTGAAATTGTAATAATGATTATAATAGAACTGATTTTCCTTTCAAGACAATTTGCCATGTTAAAAATGGATTTATTGAACATATGTAGGTCATGACACTTACTGAAGACAATGAACAAAATGGGATGTTCTTTAACTTTACAAGTTGCATACATAAATTTCTACATTTGGGAAATATGGTACCACAGTCATGTATGGCACAGATGATGTTCCATTCTATCAAAATGGTGCATCTTGAACGACATTTAATCTACACAGGATAAGTGATTTCCACATGTGTACTCTTTGTATCAGTGCTGGACGAAAGTGTACATGAACCCCAGATTGTCAGTGTTTCTTCAAGAAGTCCCCCCCTCCCTACAAGAGCTTGTTTTGATGTACCAGTATTTACATTCCTGTGTCTTGTGTCCTGGATACAGGAGCACAGATGCATCAGTAACACTCTAGATGGTATTATAACTGAATAGTGTATGCCAGTATACTATTTTTGATACAGAAAATCAAAGCAGTTGAAACAGATTTATCTCGTCAGTTTCAAAATCCTTTAAGATTATCCATGGGTAATCTGTTGTGTCGGTTATTATTTTATGTAAAATAATATATCTCAAGGAAATCAGTCGTATGTTATTTGAAATTGACCATTCAGAATATCTCAGTAGGAGATGGTAATCATAAGGCGTTTTGTTTATATTCTCGGTGTATGTTATCAATACATTTTCATTAACCCTGTGACATTCACATGTATTTGATGAAGGAAATCAAACAATCACAAAGACATCCAAACTTGAATTCCAAGAAATTACATCTGCTCAATAATATATATGAACAGAAAATAATTTATTGACCATTTTGATTGTTTATGGTGTATAGAGCTGAAAGGCCTCTACTTTGTGGGAATATTATTCATGGATCTTTATATGGTGGGAATTGCAGTAATAAAATGGGATACAGTTTGTGTGTGTTTTGTTGTCGGTGAGCTTGGAACTTACTCAGCAGAAATAGTGATCAGACAGAAGTGAGATGTCTTCTGGTCTGATCATGACAGTCAAATTGCTGTTGCAGTTTTTCAGAGTGTCCTCCCTTGGGCATGTCAGAAACCTTGACAATCATACAGCCATAGATGAGATAGTTTCAGCTACCTTCATATCACTGTGTTAACTATATGAAACAAAACCACATAACTCTTTTATTTAATCTGATGTTTCAGTGAACTGAACAATCATTTGTAGGATATGAATGGGGGCCAAACCCCAGCTTATGCACATGCTTTCCCTGGTCCTGCCGGGGCGGTGGGGTTGCCTAGTGGTTAAAGCATTGGCTCGTCATGACAAAGACCCAGGTTCAATTCCCCACATGGGTGCAATGTGTGAAGCCCATTTTCTGGTGTCCCCCTGCGGTGATATTGCTGGAATATTGCTAAAAGGCATAAAACTAAAATCACTCACCTGGTCCTGCTAGGATGTGATCATGGGCTAGAATAAATTCCCAATGCCAGTTCTCTCTGTATCCACAAATGCCATTGCAGCACAAAACCCACTGAGTCTACACATACTGACCAAGGATCACATACCAAGGATCTTAAATTTATACTTCAAACTCTAATTCTTATGTATCTTGCAGACATCGATAGATTAGAACTGAAGTATTGTCTTGATTTAACATGTAACTTATCAACAGGTGGTCATAAATTTCACAAAATCACATGGACATATTTTTTAACAGGTCTTTAACAGAAGAACCGTGGACTAAACATTTAAATGACACACCTTGGATTTGCACATCCAACTTTCGTGAAAGTTGACTTGCAGTCTTGTTACATGTACTCGTTTCGTTCGATGGCCACTTGAATGATGCTGGTGACTGCTTTGTCTCCTCCAAATTTGATCTTACATAGAGTGACCGTACTCATATACAATGTACTGGATGTTGATCCAAACCCTTAATACATATTCAATAACGCAGTATGGTTGAGATTCTGCGAAATTTTCCCGCAGTGCTTATAATGCACTCCGTCGAAATCTCCAGATTATGTATGCTTGGACAATGTATCTCATTTCATCTCGTGTCATCTCAGGCGCCACGGTCCTCTGTGAGGAAATGCCTTCTTTAGTCAAGAATGAACCTTATTTCGTGGATTCAAATCTTCGATTTGCATTGGTGTTTCTTGATTTCTCAACCATACCCGTCCTTCTCCCCGTAGAGAGACAATGTTACGCATGTGTAATACTTGGTTTTCACAGTTACGGTATGGTTGATTTGGTGCTGAAACTGTACTCCCCGATCAAAGTCTTTATTCAGTCCTTCAGACCAATGCTGCAGTTGATGGTCTACTGAACGTGGCCAAAAGCAGTTAAGAGAGTCCCACACGACGCACGACTGTAGGCATAACCGACGGTTTGCATCCGTTTGACGTTAGCGTACCTACACATTGTTGGGTGGACATGTTTTAGGACCTTTTAAGGAATATTAACCGATCGGCGGTTTACGTACTGCAAAGAAAAAGAAAATTCATAATTGATGTCTTTTAGCAGCAGTTAGAAGTTGTTTTATATGACCAAGATCTTTTTGGATAAATCTCCTTTTAAACGCTGTGTGTCAATGAATTAAAAGAAGATTTAACCAAAAAGATCTTGGTCAAAACATTTCACATTTCTATTCTTCAGACGATTATTGTCGTTTCCTGTACTGTAATAAATTACACAAAAATAACTCACTAAACCAGATACTTGGCAGGAGCGTGTGTGTATATAAAAAGGGCGGACGGTATTTCTGTGGCATTAGTTTTAATGAAGCAATAAATCGTCAATATTTGTAAATACAGGCTCAAATGGATTGTTATCAATTTTATCACTAACAGGTATTTGATTCCAAAAGAAGAAAACAATTCATGCACTATTTCGCACATGTATATTACACAATGCCTCTATGTCCAGGAGGCTTAAACGTCAATTGCCATCAATTTTGTTTGTCTTTTTTTATCTTTTGGTATGTCCTAATAAGTAAAAAAGTCACCGATTCTTTAAATTGGCCATTATAAGTAAGTACCAGTGGTCTCTCAATGAATGGTGCCAGTTGTTAATGTTATGGCTTAACCGGGACGGGACGGTAAACACGTCATATTATGATATGTGTGTTCAGCAACAAAAAACCTGCCTCGCCAACCTGACGTTAAAGATCGCGTTTATTTAACATTTGTCTGTCCCGGCTAATTGGCTTCGGTTTACCAAGGGGCGACTCTCTGACCTGCTTTCCCAGTTCCAGAATGTGATGGAACCGTCATGGAATATGCTCAGTCAGACACAGTGGTCCCTATTTCCATTTTGTTCCTATGCCCATTTGTCATTAAATTTCCCATCCTTCTAGATGTATATGTACATCGACCTTGCAACATTCAAATCTCCACGCATTCTTCGAAGCTGCATAATAATAAGCGCTTCCTATTTCAGGGGATAGAAGTAGAGTTGCAAATAAAGGTGCAGCTTAAGTTACAATGTGTCATGTTCACTGTGTCATTTGTTAGGGATTAATACGTATTTAAAGATATTTCACAACGGTCTATCCACACGCTCGCATACACAGAGGAACTGCGACGGTAGCGCTACCGACAGACAATGCCACCTTTGTGTCAACCGTGACAGAGCACGTCAGTCTTGCAACTATTGTTTCATGCAATATCTTGTATACATTTGAAACAGTGCTACAGTTACTGCAACTAGTAGTCAAATTGTTTCACTGACAGTAAAAACTACCTATCAATGGAAGAATCTGTATTTTTCTGACTTTTAGTTCTGTTTATTTGTTGAAAAGCCATGCCACCTGCAGGACCCTTATCGAATGAATGTTGTTTTCAGTCGCGGCAACATTGGCAAGCTGGTTTGTTGTTTAACGCCCAACTCAACAATATTCAGATATATGTCGGCGGTCTTTAAATAATCTAGTATGGGCCGGACAATGCAGTGATCAACAACATGAGAACTGATCCACGCAACGATACCATATCATATGTCAACCAAGTCAGGAGCCTGACCACCCGATGCTGCTAGGTCGCCAGTAAATAAGCACGGGTTTCTGAACCCTACCATTTGATTTGTTCAGCCTGTTGGTTTACACTGAATATACAAAACAAAAATATCACTCTCACAAAAGAGGTCCTCATTTGCTGATCAAGACTTGGTTTTATCATATCTATTTAGGTTATTAATGAACACACTTGTGTTGGACCAGGTAGAATTGTATACTTAGGCCAGGTATATCATACCGTCAGTCGCCTCAGTGCTCGCGCCAGGCTCAGCGAACCTATTTCAGGTGCCCCTCGCTGAGCTCTGCAAGCTGTGTTCTAACACTTAAGCCTGTAATTCTTCAGTATGTTGTTTTTCAAAGGAATGTCTTTTAATGACTTTCGACTGTTTTTCAATTCTAGAAATTTAACTCTTTTTCACAGATAAAATTCTTCGGCTCTCTGAATATTATACAACGTTTATGAAAATGCTTGATGACTGATATCTTCACTTCAAATCGATTTTAAATGGCAAAATCTGGGTCACTGTTCGCGTTTAGTTTACCTTCCCAATAGGGACCTAGGTAATGGCAATTGTGAGGGCAATAACATCAATAACGAGGATTTTTTTTTCATTCACAAGCTTCATTTTATGCTTACTAGCCATTTTCGTGTGCTATTTCAGAACTGTATTTGGAGTCTATTTCTTAGAAAATCTATTAATTAGGAAACAAGTCATTTTTCGGGCATGAGTAATACTGTTTGACACGGTGTTCGGGAAATAAGTATCGAATTTAACCAGAATGAAGGGAAATCGGGGGTGTCTCGGGAACTGTGCTGACGACCTGAGCAGGAATTGCTACACGACCGGTATGAGATGCTAACAATCTACCCATACCAAATATGGCGGTCATTAAGTATTGATATACATGGGGCTAACGTACAGCTGGGCCTACTTGCATACACGAGGTGATCTCACCGATGCCGCTGGTAGTCTGTGTTAAAGTGTAATGATGGTAGTGTTTATATATACATATGCGTGCGTGCCCATGAGTGTGTGTGTGTGTGTGTGTGTGTGTGTGTGCGTGCGTGCGTGCGTGCATGTGATGGTCTAACGATATACAAAATCTGGGATAAGATCTTAAGGGTTGGAGTGACATCTACATGCTAGCACCACCATACTTTAACATGGGCTTACAGACTTACACGTGATACAACTTGCACGTTATAGTGTATATCTCTTTAATATTGGCCACCAACTGCAGCCTAGGTGTTGCAGCGCGCCTACGGTCTGTGCAGCCTACTGCCGTTGTGTAGTATGCATACTGTCAAAGTGTAAACATAGGTAGGAAACACAGGTAAGACGAGTGACAAACGCCAGCTTCGATTCCTCATTTAGGTACTATGTGTGAAGTCCATTTCTCGTGGAATATTGCTCGAAGCGGCGTAAAACTGAACTCACTTACTAACGTATTCGTCCTGATAATGATTCTCGTCCTATCAGTACTACAGGGTCTCATGTCATCGCATCCCAACTGTGTAGAGCGATCCTCACGCTGTTGATCACTGCATTGTCTGGTCCAGACGCAAGTATTTATACAGACCGCGGTCAATAGCTGGAATATTGCTGATTTCGGCGTAAGACTAAATTTTAACTCACTCACTCCACAGTGGTGGTGACCTCGGTCAACTGGAAGCTTGCTTGACCAGGAACCTGTGGTGGACCTAAAGGGCCACGGACCTGCATACTCTACCCGTAATAACGCCCATAGTGACCCGGGAATACGTTGTAGGGATGTGTCCGTGAAACAGGGAAATTTACTTTTGCCAAAAAAACATTCTAACAGTGGCTTAATATTTGGTAAACCTTTTGGTACCTTTTTGGAGTTTAATTTTTTCCCTTTTGGGTAAAACCTGTTATTGTTGCTTAAAACGTATCGAATTTCCCCTTAAACAATGGATAATGTAACAACTATATAACAACTCCCTGGTAAAACTAAGTATGTGACCCTGTAAATATTTCCACTGTTTACTGTGACTATGGTTAGTTCGTCAACATTACACATATCGGGTGTTTAGCCCACGTGTGGAGTCCAGTATTATCATTTCATTACTGAATTCAACTCAAGACTTGCACACACACTAGGTGACCTGAGGAAATGCCACGGACCTAACTCTCATTTACAGGGTGACGCTTCATTACATTATTCAATATAAACCACCATATCGTGTTAACTGGTCGGTGTGTGGTACTCCGATCAGTCGAACAGAGTTACCTCGGACACCACCATATATGTTATATATAAACTGGTTATATATACTGTATGACTGGTTCTATGCACCCAGTCCACCGATGTTGGAATTACACCCGTCTGGGTTTTACCTGTTTATGTTGAGGTCACAGTTGGTGTTGCCCAGCGTGACATTTTTAACCTCATAAATCTAAAAGGACGCAAATGTTAGATACATCAAGTTCTCCTCGACCTGTTAAAAAGCTCTAATTGACAATTTGTTTTCTCCATTTACATTAATTAAGAAGAAAATTCACACCAACTCTCCCTCCATTTGTGTGTTTGCTTTTCGGGTTGTCAATACAGCTATAAAATGTACTAGGCGGAGCACCATGCATTAGTAAATAAACTGTCTCTGGCCGCACTTGATTAGGTAGTGTGGAAATGACTGCTGAGGCACATTCTGTGGAAAAAGTAATTATTGGTGTCGGAGAACAACTGGCAAGCTTCTTAAATCTAATCGTCTATGTGTTTTCACAACAACGAGACTCTCCCGTTGTTTCGAGAGAAAACAGTCCTGTTTTATTCCTTGATCTGAAAGCGGCTTCCACTGTCGACGCCACGCCACGCGTCGGGCTTTGCGCGACGCCATATTAAGATAAATATGGAATATGAGTTATTTGTGTCTTGAAATCTATGGATGTTCCAATATGTATCACAAGCATCTAGCCTTGATCTGAAGCATAGGCTGGATTAGGATAACAGCTCGCTATTGACAGGATAATGAGCAACGTTGTCAGTCAGTGACTGGGATCCGTCTTGAAATGGACGTGTCGCTGAAGACGTCGCCAGTCATCTTATGTTGCGCTTATGTGGCGTACATATACAAATTTGAAAATATATTTCATGTGGACTTGTTTAATCATATATAACTTACATGAATACCCAGAGAGTTTGCTACTTACATTTTAGGGATAGAAATGCTGATAAAAGAGTATTTGTTTGTTTTAGCTGCTTTTGATGCATTGTGATGAACTACTTTACATGTCGTAGATTTTTAGCACTTAGGGCAGTGCGTTGTTTGGTACGTTAATGATTGTATTCGGAACGAATCTGGAATTCGAGTTGGCGATTTTCGGATCGTATCTCGAACAGTCAACACTGGGTCACCTCGCCGCCCTCTGAACATTTAAGACTTTATGCACATTTTCTTCCTTTCCGTTCTCATCTGATATGCCAAGTCAGATACAAATAATGCACTCAATTCTGAAAATTTTAGCAAACGATGGCAGTTTGTTAAAATGATTTTAAGATGTTGTTGTAACGAAAGACAAATGCCAGTTTATGCTTTCCTCTGAATGTTGCTTGTTGTTTGATTTTAGCCCCCTTGATTCACTGCAGCTGGAGTGGTATTGAAAACACGGATAAGCAACTGAAATACTCAAACTGACAACTCGCATCATAACCTGGAGTCAAAGGACGTATGAGTACCATTCTTCTAGTCGGCTAAACTGGTTAGCTTGACAGCAAGCGTATTCTATCAACCACAACAGTTATCAATCTGGTCAAAACTCTTAATTACAGACCGTCGTGAAATAAGTGCACAAATACTAATTGTGGCGTGAAACAAACATACACACATATGAAAATAATCTTTGTTTAACAGTGAAAAGAAGTAAGAAAAGGTACATTTGTGTACACCAACTTCTCGGATTGCGTTAGAGACACGAGGGTCATTTTAGCTTGATAAATAGTGAAAAAAGCAGTCAACCGGATGTTGTGATTCATGAGGCTGTGTGCGTTCTTATTTACCTACCAACATGTAGAATACAAATTAAACATAACGTATCAGCATGCGAGTCACACATACACGAATGATTACACTGTGAACTGACATCGAATGCTGACATTTGCATGACAGCTGGTAATAAATACCTGGGACTGCATATATTTAACTTCGTTACAAGTGTAGACGTTTTTGGAACAATTAAACCCTACGGATACGCATTTAACCACTGAAAAATTCAAAGACTGAAAATATTCTTTTTTTTTCTCAAATGAGATCAACAGACAGGTTCAACTTGCGCTCAGGTCCATTCTCAGCCAATGAGATTCCAACCCGAGATTGTTGTATTTGTTGTAGCCTATTTAGTCCAAATACAGATAACAATTTAATTTAAAACATGTGGCTATTTTCATTAAAAATATCCCAACAGCCTGATAACTGCTTCTATACAATTTCAGTTGAAGGTTTAAGTATGGTATAGATTATACCCACAACAGAACATTTCACTCGAAATTGTGATTTCATGCGCCGGTTACCAATTGTGGTTGAAATTCCACACAATCCTCTTATGTGCTATATATTTCATTATTTGGGCTATTATCCTGATTCGATCAAATTGACCGTAGTTTATTGGCATTAGCATCTCACACACCTTTCCTTTATCTCGCCGCCATTGGTAGGGGTCAGAGGTTGAGTAATTTGATTTGCACAGTGTCGTAAACAAGCTTATGATCAAACAGCGAAGTGGCGTGACCAAACGCCGTGAAAGTAAGACCGCTTACACTGAGCGTGGTAAATACACATACTAAACAAACATTGTATTTATCATCATTGAGCTCTAATTTGTATTAGTTTAAGCAACAATAGTGTTGGCTTATTGTCGTAATTCTTGCCCATTTAAATGGCGGATGTGCTGTAACTAATTGATAAAGTTTTAAAGTTGCCACGGGCGGTATAGATTTGCCTGAAACCCACCACCATGTTTTCTAAACACATTTGTGACACTATCGTATGTGAACAAACTTTTGAACTGAAATTAACCAGGTGTTTGTTTTTCGACCCGTCATTTTCTGATCACAGCCTGTGGCCATTTCGAAAGTCCACCTGGAGCAGACGACATTTTGCCCCGGGGTCGCCGTTTCTGATAAAAACGTTCTCGCGTGCTTCGGGAACACTTATCGGGAGAACAAGATAAATAAATATATATTGAGAGCGAAGGAGAATTCGAGAAAGGAAAAACAATCGTTGAAATCGTATCAGCTCCTGTTTCTGCCATACGCGTTCTGCCCCGAAGGAAGATTCAGGTTTTGGCTTGAGTCGATGATTGGACATGCATTATCAATTTTGTGCAACGGGAAACAAAGATCCCACACATAAATTCTTCACGCTACACGTGTCAAATTAGAAATGTTTATAAACACATTCGGTTGAAAAAAGTCTGATATACTTTCCTATTTCCCACCTGAAACACGTGTCCAAATATACAGGCTTGACTGCCGACAGTCTGCCGTATTATGTAATATTTGTGATTGGGCGTAATGTATTATTACAATAAATATCAGGAATCATCGCCTGTGTCTCTCAACGGTGTCAGGGGAGACAACTCATGCCAAAGAATCCGAGACTTATACAAATAAGGTAACTGATATTTAAGTGTTGAGAAGTGGACACAAACACTTCTGTTAACACATGTTTGGGCTCACCGTGAATAGACTGGCAGAGATACTGGAGAGATCATGCTACACAACCGTTTATTAAAGGTTTAATTCTGCGAAATTCCTCATTCTTTTCAGCTCCTTCACGTCGATATACTGTTGAAGAAGATGCAACGTTACGTTCAAAATCCTCATTAAAAAACGCACTTTTGCGCATCGTTTGTGTTAATCAATACTGTGAACCATATTCATTTAAGGAGCATATGATTAAAGACGTATTCAAAACGTATTCACATCTTTCTGTTTGGTTTGATTTGTTGTATAACGCCGCTCTCAGCAATATTTAAACTACATGACTGCGATCTGTAAATAATCAAGTGTGGGCCTGGCAATCCAGCGATCAAGAGCATGAGCATCGATTTACGCAGTATTGAACGGATGACATGCGTCAACCAAGTCAGCGAGCCTGACCACCCGATCCCGATAGTCGCCTCTTTACGACAAGCATCTCGGAGCTGCAGAAGACAGCACGAATCTTCACGTTTTGTTATTATAAAAAAGATAGACAGGTTAATAGATTCAGTAAATCATCAACTTGATTTGTATATGAATGCTGTTTAGCTCCCTATCTAGACTGTTCCAGCATTGTCAAGGGGTTCTGTAAAAATAAACAAAAGAAAGAAAGAAAAAACCCCTTCCAAACCACGAGGTTCCAGTTCTGCCCAGAACCAGAATGAGTGAGTGCGTTTAGTTTTACGCCACACCCAGCAATATTCCAGCTATGTGGCGGCGGTCAGTAACTAAACGAGTCTGGACCAGGCAATCCAGTGGTCATCAACATGAGCATCGATCTGCGATCTATAGGGATACGATGATATGTGTCAACCGAGTCAGCGAGCCTGACCACCCGACATGCATGGATTGATCTTACAACATGCAATTCCAAATACAACAAATTCCAATCTATGGTCCGAACCAGAATGAACCGTGATGGGATTATCATTACACATAACAGCAACCCATCACTTCAGACTTACACTGGAAAAGCTACACCTAATCTAAAGCTACATCTAACATCATTCACTTCGCACTGGGTGAAAAAGACATCACGCGTCCACAGTCCAAATGCGCATCCTAAGGATTGACACGCACAGGAGTTTACAGGTGGACCCCTGCAGCACGTGCACGTCGTGGTGGAAGTTTTCCACATAGCTGATCCGTCTCCAGGAATGACATACACGTATTAATGGGAACAGGCTGACCTGTCTGACTGGCGGATGTTTAAAGTGATCGGTAACTGGGTCTGTTGGATTCCTGTCTTCACCACTAGCTGATGGAGAGACAAACGCGTAGGACGCAGTACGTGTACTTTGATAGTACCAAATAAAGCAATTTAAACTGAAAATGGAGTCTACGATGAGTTGGCAGATTCCTGAACATGGAGAAATCTCGCTTCAGGACCCAGTGAGGTCTTGGTAGTGAGGAAAATAGTGTGGTTCAGCTACTGCTCCAGGAGAATTGCGCTCCATCTTCAAGAAAACCTTTTTTAAAAGAAAAAAAAAAACCGCGACTACTTTTAGAAACAGAAAGACTGGTATAGGCAAGAACTGACCCTTAGCTATTTTGAAAAATACTTAAGTAAAACCGGAGTTCAAAGTCTATTTCGAACCAAATCATAGATGAACAGAGTGTAACGCACTTTGTAGAGCTCCTCATTACAGATATTTAAAAGTGTGGCTGCAAGAAGAATTGTCGATTCTACTGTCTCTTCATATTTTTTCGAAAGTATTTGATACAACTGGACATTTAGACATGATGTTCTTTAAGCCTCTTTACATAGGACTGGAGTATCGGGTAAGTTTTATAATATTATAGCATCGATGTATTAGAGTCTTTCAGCCTGTGTCAGAACTAAACATAGCCTTCCATCCTTTTTTAAATGTGCCGTGGGTGTACAAGGCAGGGGTGTATTGTATGCCCACAGATGTGTCTTATGTTTATTGATAGTATTTATAAGGAATTAGAACTGGAGGGAGGTCAAGGAGTCTTTAATCAATATTTCCCGAATCTATGTGCTCTTATGTTTGCAGATGACATAGGTATTTAGATTTAGTTTTCACACCCAAGTTTGTCTGGCGTAAAGCGCAGACATGTCTTGCATCTCAGGCCTCGAAGCTACAATGTCTTTAAATGGTTTCCAGAGAAAAATTGGTAACATAGTTTGCACTGATTGACAATATGTTTGATTCAGTGGTTGTGTATATTCTTTGTCATGGCTCGGAAATCTGGGGAACATGTCACTCTAAAATAATAGAGACGGTGCAAATGAATTTTTTAAACAACACTTAAGAGTGAAAAACCCTACATTAAATGGCGTGGCAGTGTCCCTTTACAACAGTTGCACATATCAAGAGTGATTAAATGTCGGTGCAGAGTCATCCATATGCCACAAGACAGATTCCCACATAAATGTTATTTAATGTTAAGATCACTAAATAGCTTAGGCTATAATACCTGGGAAACAAAAGTAAGAATCATCCTGGTTCAATATGGATTTGGTTATGCATGGCTAAGCCAAGAAATTGGAAATGTGGAATATTATGTCTACCTTTTCAAGCTAAGGCTGGGTGATAACGTAAACCGCCTTGGTTCGCATCAATTAATGCATCGCCTAAATGTATATTTTACAAGGAGTTCAAAACTGTGTTAAATGTTGAAAGATTTTTGTGTTGTGATATCCCTATGCATTTGAAAATTGCTGCATCAAGGTTTAGATGCGGTATTTGTAATGCGGCTGTTGAATGTAGAAGGTATTATGAAACTGAATACAACGAAAGGCTATGCCCCTTTTGTAAAACAGATGCCTGAATTATATAGAAAACGAATATCATGTTCTATTTATCTGTAATGTCGATGATACACTTAGAACGAAATATGTAACAAAGATCACTAAAGAACCACTTACTCATTTCTCTGATGTGAATCTTTTGCTAAGTAAGAATGATGCTGTTACATACAATATTGACCTATATTTATACTATGTGCAGAAATTGATAAACTCCAGGATATAGAGCTGCAGAGTTGTTTTAAATGTCAGTCTGTGTTATGGGCGAAGGTCTCTCTACTGAAATAATGTTGCCTGTCTGTCTGTCTATACTCATTAATAAATAGACGCATTGGTGAGGTGAACATGTGTAGTGTATAGACCTTAATAGTCGGACCATTATGGTGATATATTTTGATATACTTCATAAGTACCCGACAGGTGATACATGCTAGCGAGATGATTACACGATGCCATTTAGAAAGTGGTCACGTGTAACATATGTTTTATTTGGGATTACACTTTCTAAGTAAAGTACAGATTCTAGTACTTTTGTTGGGTTGAGACTCATCCGGCATTCGAACTCGCACCCTCAGAGTCAGGCACCTTATACAAGCGGGGCGAATGCATGAGCTGTATAGGGGCTGCACTGGATAACGCGACTGCAAGATAAGGGCAGCTCCAGATTCTGTTGTTTGTTGAAGTGATCTAGGACTGCAGAAGACATCGTGTGTGATTCGAGAGGTTGGGTGGTGAGCTTACCTCACTGGTCAAAGGTCCATTCAATTCAAACCAACCAACTTAAACCAACCTGGATGCTAAAATATATTCAGTTTCCAATGCCACAATCAAGTCGTGTTTATACTCCAGGAAAGGTGTTTACATGTCTAAAGCTGTATTTATTTTCGCTGCTCACTCCAGAAGGGATGGAGATGCGGAAACCGGCCTGTGATGAAGTCGTTCCACAGGTGTGGCGGAACAATAGACCATCGTCCCCCATCACGGGAGGAAAATACACTCATTTTAGTCATGCAAATAGAGTCTGGCCAGGAATGGTTACTTTAATGACTCTCATTAAACTCCATTCATTGTCATGTTCCTCAGAATTCTTTGACGACTGGTCACTTTCTCAAAAGCCAAGATTGTTGCCTCCGCACCTGTCCAGGTGCGTCAGTTTTTGATTATATACAAATTAATTATGGTGTTTGTTGACTGTTGACGAGAAGTCCCTCCTTGGTATAGCAGCTTCACTTGGGATGTGTATCCCCAAACATCCCACCGTCCAGACAAAGGCAGTCCACGCCCTTCAGATTCACAGAGGCTTTCCTAGTAAATTACAACAATTTACTTTATTTGGGTGACTGTTTTGGCAAGGCATCCACCAATGTAGGGTACAGCTTGATTTTTGACAAAATATTGTTTCGGTTAAATTGAAAGGAAAATTGAGCAAACACAGCACCCTGGCTCAGCCTCGCTTTCCCCACAGCCTCTGTAACCAGTCCCTGTCACTCCGCTCTGAATACTGTAGTGTTAACGGACGGTATTATTGGGCCGTTTCCTGTATATTGTTTATTGATAAACACGAACGCTAATTCGGATAAATGCTCCAGGGCTGAATTGTTCTGAATATAAAAGTATTCCAGAGTGTACTGTCCTGTAGTATGAAGTGTGTATGTAAAATGATTACTATACATTTTCAGGACAGGAATTTGATTGTGATTTTCGCTTTTTGAAAACATACGTTATTGTAAATAGTATTCCATGTGTCAATAAGGATGTTCCAAACAGGATTAAACAGACGCACCTATCTGATGAGAAACTGTTACCATGGACAATTTGCCACCTCACATAAATCTACTTGAAGCCATTTATGCAGAAATAACCGAAAATAAATAAATAGAGGATATTAAATAAGTGCCCATATCGTACTATGTTTACAACAAGAGTGCCTTAGTGTTGGTATTTCCGAAGCAAGAGTGGGGGATATACCGATATATAGGCACGAGTGTCGTAATCATAGTATGTTATGGGCACGAATATAATATTCTGTTTATTACCGAAGTCGTTAAATTGAGGAAAATAAACCCAAATCTACTTTCAAATTTGGGCTATTTATCCGCCGTCGCCGCATGTAAAACGTCACAGAAGAACCGTGACGTCATGGTATTGTTCATGACGTCACCATGACAAAGTGATATAGCCCTCGTAGGTAATAGAGAATTGTATCTACTACTTGGATGTAGTTAATGTCATTGTACTGTTCTAACCGGTTCCGGTCGACGGCCAAGCATCTGAGCTCAGAGATACAACCAGTTAAAGGGTTAGTGTCCCTGTCGATGGATCCATGTTGTGTGAATGGGAAAAAATGAAATATCATGTAAATGTTGACACAAAATCCAGAAAAAATCAAGGAGTAGACAACCATATGCAAATATGTCAGACGGGCAAAATACTTTACGTTGGGAGCGATGGGCCAGAGGCTAAGGGCGTTGAATCTGTGCAGAATCGAGCCCCTTACACATGATGATCTGCTGTCCTGGGGTTCCAATCCGCGGTATGCTCTAAGTATGCATGTCCCTTAGACTGTCAGCTGGTAGGATTTTCCAACATTGACATAGGCTTCCCTAGTTCCCAACAGTGTTTACCCCTGCTGAAGACACATTAGTATCAATACAATCCACACAAATCTGCATTTGTACACAGTGTAATAGATTTATACGTATGTGCTTACACAATATCTGTACTCGTGCATGTACGTACTCATACAGTTTATGACCTACTTATACATATCTAGGTTCATATTTTTCATACGATGCCCTTGGGCAAAATATCACTATGTTACTCACCCGTTGAAGATATCACTGTTTAATAATTTTACAAAGTTATTACACATTGTGTAATAACATCGCGTGATACCATATATATATGTCAACGTGTTTTAAAGTTATGACGTCACAATGATATCACTTCTGTCACAATAGTATTAGTCCTTGCCTGACTCGCGGAAAGCTGAGTGTCACCATACTCGTTGAATTCTTAGGAAAGAAGTCCTTTGCTCGATATCATTTTGCTAACGTTGGGTGAGTAATCTATAAAAAATACTAAAACGCGTCCCGTGTAACACCATATTTATAACACTCGTGAATAGAATCGATATCCAACACGCTTTGACCTTTTAGATACAAACCATTCACTCTTTTTATAAATATGGTAATACATGGACATAGTTTGCCATGGTGACGTGACGTCACGAACGATGCCATGACGTCACGGTTCTTCTGTGACGTTTCATTCTACATGCGGCGACGGCGTGTAGTCAGTCCATATTATTTTGACAATATATTTGGGTTATTTTGCTGAATATTCGGTTAGAAACATAATATCATATCTTTTCCCAATACATACTATGATTACGACACTCGTGCCTAAATATCGGCACATCCCTACCTCTTGCTCGGGAAATACCAACATTCAGGCACACATGGTATGACATGGGCACCTATATAATATACTCTATATGCACACATGGTAGTCTTACGATATGTACCTATGTACTGCTATGAAAAAAGACCCGCTTATGCTAGAGACGTGTGTATGTATGAAGATATCCGAGCGGTCAAATGGAGCATATGTCTTATTGATTATGACACTTTCATAGTGAAATACAGATTCTATTCTTCTACTTCGAACCCACACCCCTCTTACTCGCCAAGTCATATTGCCATATACATACTTCACTCAGCCAAGAATTCCTCTAAAATCTGCACTTTTCTGAGAAAGTATTATCCCACATATAACATATTATAGAATATATCTACACATGGCTATAGAATAATAATGTGTCAACAATAAAACACGTATAAGCAAGACAGACATATTTATGAAACCATCTTATGCATTAAGTACTAGTATATGCAGCTGAAACAGACAGTTGCGTATTGGAGTATTCTACACAGTAGTTTTGTTAAAGTTAGCCCATGTGTACAGGCATGTTCCTGAATGTTTCATGAACACACGATGGCATTTACATATCTTTACAATCGGAAGACCCCTGCATTGTATATACTATCACACAACAAAATCCGTTTGGTTTGAAGTGCCTTTATAATACAGTTTACTTTGACTTAAAAAGCGCTTATGGCCTTACGTACAACCGTTTGACTACAAATAATTTTAGACACACATGCAACATCTTGATGCAAACATGCGGATATGACCAGAGACAAATTTGCCCCTTTGATAAAATGATGCCAATAAATAAAACGCCGCGAGTGTACTGTAGTCGAATACATGAAATATTACCTCACACACCATTCATGTGTTGAAAAGAATGTTTGAAAATCGGAGACTCTAAAAGCTTTTCTTTATAAGTTACTGGTATAAGTTCAGCGTTGTTTTAACGCAGTTGCCTGAAGTTAGACAGATAATCAAAACAATGGAGTGACATATGTTGGGGAAGAGATCCAGTGTTTTGAGGCTGACTTGTGGAGATATGAAGGCGAACACATAATAAACCACCTTAAGCATGGCGGCGCCCTATACACCAGCTCGGGGGTGTTCAAGCACGGGATATTTGTTTGAAGTCCTGGGTTTATTTCTGAAGCCATTTGCAATCTCTTTGGAGCTATACTCAACGAATATGCCAAATATTCTTAAGAGCAGCCACAAAATGTGATAATCGAACCCTTGGGCGACTACCATCACATCATGGTTTCAGCACAGGCCCTGCCCACATCAACTTGGATCCACAGTTTGATTACGAATTATGAACAAGCACGTCTGTGTGTATTTAAAAGCTCGAAAAACGCCTTTTACCTCTTGAAAATTGTTTGATTTTCTCATAACACCCCTCAGGATATTATTGAAAAAGCATCACTATAAACAATAAGCATCACACAAAAGCTCAATTCTCTGCGGACCTGCCCTCTTTGAGAACCCATGTCCGCCACACTTCCGGTTTCTAAGGGCAATGGCGGCGCGCGTGCTGCGCGTAAGAGTTGCGCAATGATCATAAGACCACACACGCACAAGTCAGGTCGGAGTCAAGTGGCAACCGGCATAGGCGAGGGAGTGTTTAAAAATCACTCAGCGCCATTTTTCATCGATGCCACAAAGTGATACTCTGATTTTTCGACACCAGGTCTTGGGCAGGTTTGGCAAGGGCAGACAGTTGTACAAGAACAAGGCCCTCAAACAACATGCTCCAGCCCAAAATATTGCCACATTTATTAAGACATGTAGGTTAACACAAGTTCATTTCGTTGTTTACTTATATGAGAATGTCAACGGAATCTGACACGGCTAGAATTTCTCTCTCGCCATCGGAGGCAACGTGAAGCCGGCTCGAGACCCACCCTGCCGTAGCTAAGTCACGTGATCAGAAAAAAACTACTTGATGGACGTCTGCTTATTTTATTTTAGCATGTTGTCCCTGGGAGTTTACTCTGTGTGCTAATCAGCTCTTTGTTTTTGCGATCAGAGAATGAAATCTCCAAGGCTATGGCCTTAGTGAATGTTTGCGCAATTTGTCACCCGTTGTCGACGACGGTTTATTTATTTCCCGAGGCGTATCTCGCCGATGACGACGGGGAATTTATTTCCTTATATTGATCTACAGGGTACGAGGAATTTGTAGATCAGCTGGAATGTGTTGCTACCTCGTGTCGCCTGTCAGGGATGTCCCGACTAGGCTTTCATAAACCATACCGCCACCCAGATAGCGGGGATGTCTGTGAGACTGGCATCATCTGCTGAAAAAAAAAAACAGCAAGAAAACAGATACATTTGGAACATCACTTGCGATTCCATTTTGGAACATCATTTGCGATTCCGTTTCACTTGCAAAATTTTATTCAGAAAAAAATCGGTTAAGGTAAAGCAAGCCCTAATTCAACGACAAAGTGATCCTATTTCATAATCATCATGTTCACCACCAGCCTGTTATTAATAAAAAAATAACCTGATATATATTTATAGTACAGTGCCAGCCTACGTCTTACATGTATGTAGAAACAGGCAATAGTATATATAACGTTGATTTGGTCCTTCGTGACGAACAGGTATTTTTATATTAAACGTTGATTGGGTCCTCCGTGACAAACAGGTGATGGTGTGTATAACGTTGATTGGGTCGTCCGTGACGAACAGGTAATGGTGTATATATAAGATTGATTTGGTCCTTCGTGACGAACAGGTGATGGTGTATATAACGTTGATTGGGTCGTCCGTGACGAACAGGTAATGGTGTATATATAAGGTTGATTTGGTCCTTCTTGACGACCAGGTAATGTTGTATGTAACGTTAATTGGGTTGTACGTGATGAAGAGGTAATGGTGTATATGTAAGGTTGATTTGGTCCTTCGTGACGAACAGGTGATGGTGTATATATATAAGGTTGATTTGGTCCTTCGTGACGAACAGTCATTAGTATATATAATAGCGTTGATATGGTCCTCCGTGACGAACTGGTAATGGTATATGTAACGTTGATTTGGTCCTTCGTTACGAACAGGTATTGGTGTATATGACGTTGATCTGGTCCTTCATCGTTAATAAGTACTTGTATATGTACTACGGTGACTGTGCCCAAACGTTATTCTGACCTCATGTTATAAATTGTGTGTAACATAAAGATCAGTGGTGTTGGAGTGGGTGGCTGTGCACGTCGACGACGGGGGAGGAAGTAATACATATCGGTGAATAACTGTAGGAAATTAGATTTTGACGAGCATGAAATTTCCAGAGCTGATTACACCCCCAACAAACCCAGACCAGAATTCCTTCCCACAACTACTCACAGAGAACCTAGGGAAACTGATATTTATCCGACACTGAATTCTTGAACAAACAAGTACCTATATATAATGTATGTCAGATATCGGTACAATAAATAGGTGGCATTTATCGACCATGTCTTCGCAAGTCACATGTAGCAATGTACACGAGATCTGTGTATGTGTTGCCAGATTGGGCATGGCAAAATATATGACAAAAGGTTGATTTTGTTTCCCCAAAGTATGTTTGAATGTTTTCACAGAAGAGGAGAATTCTCATACTCCCAATGACATCGCCTGGATGCCTACACCGGCTTGTTATGTTGTCAGTCTTTACTCTCGTCACTTGAAACAAAA
Source organism: Haliotis asinina (assembly GCF_037392515.1). Taxonomy (NCBI): domain Eukaryota; kingdom Metazoa; phylum Mollusca; class Gastropoda; order Lepetellida; family Haliotidae; genus Haliotis; species Haliotis asinina. Next base: position 53,531,772 of record NC_090291.1, on the reverse strand, counting down.
CCATTACTCGGCGAAACTCGGCTGAGAAAGAAAACAAAATCATGATGTTTACGAAATCGTAAATTGATGGAAGCAATAATTATTTTTACTTTCTTTTAAGATTAAAATTGTTTAGACAAGTCAGTGCCACTAACACAAAAAGATCAAACCAAGATGATCTTGTGTTTATTTCCGAGTTGGCCAAACATGCCAGCACTCGTCTGTTAACGCCACATGCTTCGTAAGTCACACTTGTAGAAAAACATGTCTATAACCGCACTTTTTGTCACTCGGAAATTGTGCGAACCTCCCTCGGAAACAGTCGTCAAGGCAGCAGTCTTACCTCATTAAAACATACAAACATACATGCATTAAAATCAAACACGTACAAATAAACATAGCTAATCAAAATATGCTCTTTTCGTTTCACAAACGCTGTAATAGAGCGCTCTGTTACGATTCTAGCGGTAGACGCTTTGTGTGTGGTCCCTCTCGACAATGTTCGATAAGACGAATTTTCAGATGATATTTGCCTCGCAACTAACCCGTAATCTGCGCACATCCCCAAGTGGCGTGATATCCTCTGGTAATTTATATATATTTCTGTTTTGAAACGCCACACTGTTTATACGGGTTCAGTGAAGTAGATATAGAAAGCTCTTCAAAAACGAACATTGATGTAAGGGAGTGGCGCGCAAGCCAGATTTAATTTAAAATAAAAATAAAAAAATAAAAAAATCCTCGACAAGTGTGATTTTATGTGAAAAAGAAAAACACCGTCTACACTACTTTGCAAGTAAGACAAATATATCTCTACTGTATTTTTACTGAGGATATTGACTAACGATCATACCTTTAACAGGGACAGGGTCATTTCAGTCTTCACCAAGACATACCTTTAACAGGGACAGGGTCATGCCAGTCTTCACAAAGACATACCTTTAACAGGGACAGGGTCATGTCAGTCTTCACCAAGACATACCTTTAACAGGAACATGGGCATGTCAGTCTTCACCAAGACATACCTTTAACAGGGACATGGTCATGTCAGTCTTAACCAAGACATACCTTTAACAGGAAGATGGGCATGTCAGTCTTCACCAAGACATACCTTTAACAGGAAGATGGGCATGTCAGTCTTCACCAAGACATACCTTTAACAGGAAGATGGGCATGTCAGTCTTCACCAAGACATACCTTTAACAGGAAGATGGGCATGTCAGTCTTCACCAAGACATACCTTTAACAGGAAGATGGGCATGCCAGTCTTCACCAAGACATACCTTTAACAGGGACATGGGCATGTCAGTCTTCACCAAGACACACCTTTCTGGCAACTTACGCATTCTCGAACAAGGCGGGTCAAAGTGAACATTTGACAGATAGAATCCCAACTGGACATATACGAACTAAGACATGTTTCTCTCCCATTTTTTAGATAATTTGAAAATGGAATTTTGAAATATTGTAATTATTCTGTGCTTTAGGTTCATATTAACGTGCCATGTTTTTACCGCCCAGATTGGAAAGGCTTCTTTCCTTATCTTCAGGTTGGCGAGATCAACACAAGACTCGGAGATAGGCATTCGAAACTCCAGGAATTCACATTTTACCAAACAAACGCAAAAATGTATTTAAATGTGTTTGTTGGTGTGGATTTACAACCTAGCAATCCAAGCCACATAAATATAAGTGAATTTGATTTGTTCAGTAACAATTTGATCTGTGTCATTGATGAATGTATACCAGTGGGCTGAAATAATTACCCCAGTATCCATGATAAGTTAGGTATACAAGTCGAATACTACAACGTTTCTCGTAGCCTCATTTGTACTTAATTATCTCCCTTTCTTCCCTGCATCAACCGGGAACTGCTACTCGACAATCCAGTAATCAGCATAATCAATCTACACAATGAGGATACGACCAGTCAACCAGCCACCCTATCTCTTTAGTCGCTTTTACACAAACATTGGTTGCCTGACCCACCACGCCGACTACACTGGAGAAGAAGAGATTGTCTGCTGGTAGAATAGAGTTACATGATGGTGTATTAAGAATTCTTAACTTCTTAACCAATGTGCTATGGATGGGTTTAAGACGTTCGTAGCGCTAGTACGTCTCGAGAATAGCTAGCTAGCCATGATGTTCTGCATGATGTTGAGGACATGTCACAAGTCCTCTATTTTGCTGCCGAGTGTGTTCAAGTAAACACTTGGCTTGTCTTTGCGTGTGTTTTGGACTCAAGTCACCGGTCCGACTGGCCACGATCACCTCTCCGCGAACACTTGGTATTACTCGCAGTTGATAGCGATTCATAAACACATGGTTATAATTGCCAGAATTGGACAGTGGCATGTGGTACATTACACACGCTGAAATATCTGACATTCAGCAATGTGCATGGTGTTTTATTTATTAGGAAACAGAGAGCACTTTCTAACGAAACAGACGTGTGCTCAATGTATTAGACAACAATTCTTCACCATAACACTGTAGATTGTGCATCACTACATACTACATACTACAGAGAACCTCTCTTTCAATTATTGACTGTCCACTGTACTTCACATAACACGCCATATTACCATGTCCCTACAGCCCTATCAGTAAAGACATGAAAAAAGGTCTTCAGTAACCCATGTTTGCCGACAGAGGTGACTAACGGCAATAGGCGGTCAGGATCGTTGACTCGTTGAAACATGTCATCGTATCCCAGTTGCGTAGATCGATGCTCATGATGTTGATCACTGGGCTGTCTTGTACAGAAGTGATTATTTACAGACTGCCGCAATGTAGCTGGTATTCTGTTGAGTGCGACCTAAACCTACACTCAGACACACTCGCCCTTCAAACCAAGATGAGCTGCTTCATGAAACACATGATCTGCACCACGACACTGCAGTCCGAGACGTGCTGCACGATCCTACAGACCGAGACATTGTGCTTCACATGACATTTCACATACAACGAGTCCAAACAGCAATATGCACGGTACCTTAGTAATTAAGCGATGTACATGTCTTTGTATAATGAATAGGACATTGTGCGCTTCATTGCAGATTACACGAGACGTTCACTATAACAAAATACATTGCACATTAACAGATCAAAGAGAACCAGATTCTTTATTACACTAGGCATGACGGTTCAGATACCACCTTTAGACAGTGGACATGATGCTTCACAGAGCAGATAACAGAGAACCCTTCATTTTATCTGTGGACACGATGCCTCACAGAGCTGATTACAGGGAACCATTAATTTTATCACTGGACATGATGCTTCACAGAGCAGATTACAAAGACTCCTTCATTTTATCAGAGAACATGATGCTTCACAGAGCAGATAACAGAGAACCCTTCATTTTATCACTGGGCATGATGCTTCACATTAAGATGTTGCTGCCATCACAGAGCTGATTACAGAGAACTCGTCATTTTATCACTGGGCATGATGCTTCACATTAAGATGTTGCTGCCATCACAGAGCTGATTACAGAGAACGATTCATTTCATCTGTGGACACGATGCCTCACAGAGCTGATTACAGGGAACCATTAATTTTATCACTGGACATGATGCTTCACAGGGCAGATTACAAAGACTCCTTCATTTTATCACTGGGCATGATGCTTCACAGAGCAGATTACAAAAAACCCTTCATTTTATCACTGGACATGATGCTTCACAGAGCAGATTACAGAAAACCCTTCATTTTATCACTGGGCATGATGCTTCACATTAAGATGTTGCTGCCATCACAGAGCTGATTACAGAGAACTCGTCATTTTATCACTGGGCATGATGCTTCACATTAAGATGTTGCTGCCATCACAGAGCTGATTACAGAGAACGATTCATTTTATCACTGGGCATGATGCTTCACATTAAGATGTTGCTGCCATCACAGAGCTGATTACAGAGAACGATTCATTTCATCTGTGGACACGATGCCTCACAGAGCTGATTACAGGGAACCATTAATTTTATCACTGGACATGATGCTTCACAGGGCAGATTACAAAGACTCCTTCATTTTATCACTGGGCATGATGCTTCACAGAGCAGATTACAAAAAACCCTTCATTTTATCACTGGACATGATGCTTCACAGAGCAGATTACAGAAAACCCTTCATTTTATCACTGGGCATGATGCTTCACATTAAGATGTTGCTGCCATCACAGAGCTGATTACAGAGAACTCGTCATTTTATCACTGGGCATGATGCTTCACATTAAGATGTTGCTGCCATCACAGAGCTGATTACAGAGAACTCGTCATTTTATCACTGGGCATGATGCTTCACATTAAGATGTTGCTGCCATCACAGAGCTGATTACAGAGAACGATTCATTTTATCACTGGGCATGATGCTTCACATTAAGATGTTGCTGCCATCACAGAGCTGATTACAGAGAACTCGTCATTTTATCACTGGGCATGATGCTTCACATTAAGATGTTGCTGCCATCACAGAGCTGATTACAGAGAACGATTCATTTCATCTGTGGACACGATGCCTCACAGAGCTGATTACAGGGAACAATTAATTTTGTCACTGGACATGATGCTTCACAGGGCAGATTACAAAGACTCCTTCATTTTATCACTGGACATGATGCTTCACAGAGCAGATTACAAAGACTCCTTCATTTTATCACTGGACATGATGCTTCACATTAAGATGTTGCTGCCATGCTTTATGAATACAGTTAACGTGTTCTGTCTCTACACACACTCACAAGTAAGGAAAGGTATCCTGAGATGAACAGCTGAATGTGTTGTCAGTCACAACATGTACTATGTTTCTTATACCAACACGTCAAGTTGACATTTGTACAGAATGAGACGTAAGTAGATTCACCCACAAAGACATTTATGGTGTTTAACGTGTGTTTCTAGCGATTATAGCCTAAGCACCATTATGAAGTGCCTTTCATATTTCCCGAAATGTACTAAAAGCGAAACGAAGCTCTGCTAAAGGGGAAGCCGGTGAGTAGGTCATACTGGGTATTGTATTTCATAGCATCGAACACCAATTGATAAACCAACCCTCACTGATTTATTTTATTACGTGTCACTCAAGAAAGTTATTTTTTGTAATACTATCTGTGCCGTGGGTGCCCCCAACCCGGCCAATGTTCCCCCCAAACCAGTCAAATGTCTGATAAAGGATCAGTTACCTCCCCTTATTACGTCAACATTTGAATGCCATCAGGGATCTTTCCTGTTTGAAGCGGCACATTTGTCTCGCTCTTGACATGTGACAGAAAATAACAAATAGATGTCTATTCCACTTCGCAAGCACAGGAAATGTCGTTTTCTTTGCAAGTGATCGCCTTCTTGCTCTCCTTGAACAATTCATCGAATGCCAGAGAATGTTAAATGGTAACTTTGAGTAATAAACAGTTTCTGTTATAAGGTTGTTGTTTCTACTAGTATTTGGGTCAGGGATGGGAGCGGAGCATATTGAACAAACCAGTTTGAATACAACGCCTTCATTTGGTACCTCCAGATTGACAAGCCACGAAAAACAATAAACTGCAACTTAAACATGCATGTCGCTAAACAAAACCAGATACAAAGCTGAAGTATAATAAGTGGCTGTATTTGTAAACTTACATTTTGACACTTACGTGAAAAGCATGAATAGAAACACCTCAGAGAGGACAGCCATTATTAGGACGTCAATGATTCAAGTCCATATTATCAGAAATGAAAAAAATCGTATAAAAATAAATCGAAACAAAGCTGAAAACACAGACAAAGGCCTTACTGAAATCATCATATCATGTTTTGAATAAACAATCTGAGTCATTATAACCAAACCTTAACATCTGCTAATCTTTTCAAAGTAAGCCGAAGTTTAAAATAAGGTTCTCTAAATTCCGATCTAAGCATGTTTTATTTGAGCGATGAAGACTGACGATAAAGCATGCTTTTGTTTTGCTATTCTCATTCAACCAATATTAATTATTGCGGTAAATATCTGGAAAAAGTACCTAACCTTTTGTTCTTTCGCTGCATTCATGATATATTCTTACAAATATATTTAAGGAACAGACGTACAGACTCAGTACAGTATATGAAACCTTGAGAATACAAATAATTGTCAGCCAAGTCTGAGGTTCGTCAGTCAAACCTGAAACAACTAGTTGCCAATGAGACTTAAACGTCTAATGACCAAATATATATCACAGAAAACCCGTCGTCAACTTAAACTAGTTAAATACAAGACACGATACCGGAATTTCTTATCTCAGGAACCACAGCAGACTGGCCATATCGGCTATATATATGTAAGAAGTACTGCAACAAGCCACGTATTTCATTGTAACAATATGTTACCAGTAACAACAGCACATGAACTTTCAAACAATACTGCGACATAGATTGGCTATCAAGGAACAATTTAGTGACAAATCTAAACGAAATAGAACGAAATCAGCTTCTATTCTGAGTATTAAACATGCAAGCACTGACTAAATCTTAGTGCTGATACCTATAGTGCGACCATCTACAAGAAATTACACACGAAAAACAAAAAATGTCAATATCTGGTTTAACCTCCAGCAGCTTCATAAAAAATCCCCGACCCCTCTCCTCATCGACTGCATCAGACGTTGAATCTGAGGTTGAGGTATTGCGTTCTGTGCTTGAAGGAGACCTTGGTCCAAACATCAATATGTTTTGTCGTATCCTACGACCCACAATGTACAAACATGCTCTCTTGGATTGTGATCTGGACCCCTGGTGGGCCAAGGTAGAGGTGCTACCGCTTCTTGACGTTAAAACATCACGTGTACGACGTGGGTAACCATTGTGGTCTACTAAGACTGACCGTGTGGTCAACTAAATGTGACACAAGAACCTTGTCTGTGATGTACCTTTGTCCATCTTATAGTCAAATGGTCAAATTTACTGTCACGTGAGAGACACCTCCATGTCATCAATGAACCCATGTCAAATATTACTTGCTCCAAGATATTTCGTTGTACGCATGCAGTGCTTCTGCTGCGCCAAATGCGAGCTCGGCCATCAGTCATGAACAAAAGAAGCCTACTTTTCCCGATCACGTCAAGTTTGACAACAAGCTGGTCTCGCTGCTTTGTGCTCTGTGGATAACAACGGATGTCTGGTGAGTGGCCAGGCTCTATACAATGCCGGCTTTAGGCGATTTCAGACCGTTCTTTTGGATAAACGTTCTCCTGGAAGCCAGACGTTTTCACTCTTGACATGAAGGGATGAAGTCTTGTGATTCTGAGCCAGTCTGTATCCTTCCCAGGGGGTTGTCACTCGTTGTCGTTGACCGCCTTTAACTCTCATTAGTTTGCTTACCAGTCGGCTGGTAGTCGATTGATGACGACCGCCATCTCGTACAATTGCCAATTACAAATGGCATCCCGTCATTCCTAGAACCAATAACGTGCCATCTTTGAGCAGTTGCCAGCTGAGAACGCCCAGTATTTGGTAAATCAAATTAATGTATTTTCCAAGTTATCTATTTGCAAGAACAGTTTATTGAAACTCGATATTTGTTTATTGACGGGTACACATAATGCACGTGATGCTCACGTAGCGCGTGCATATCTAAAATCAATGAATGGCGCGCCTTACGGGTAAACATAACCATACAAACAAATATAATTATGATATGAATATAAATGGCTGTGTGGGGGTTTGAAATCACATATGCTGCGATCCTGTCTTCCATGTGTATAGCATAGATTTGCTTTTGAATGTAGTGAATTACATGTGTGTTTTAGGATCTGTAATACACACGAAGATAGAGACAACAAGAAGTAAATCTGAGAAACTGAGTGACGAAAATTTCAAACCTGATGCACACTTGGGCTGAAAATGATTTCATAGCAGTACTAACGTTTTTCTCATGATCAGACGGTCGGATCATAACGCACAAGAAATGTCGAGAATCATGTGAAGAAGAGAAGTTTGTGAAAATTTCTGTTTAACCCTCTAGGACCCAACGATTGAACTACTGCTCCAAGAATACCTCTATGTTGATAAAATATGTAAAACTATATCCCGGTACTGTATTCACCCTTCGTTGGTGTTCGCCGGGGTTTAATTTTAAATCGCGATTTACATTAATAATTCATAACCTGTTCAGTTTTAATGAACATGAAATGTAAATGCAATACAAAGGCATATACGGAAAATCTTTAACCCAGATTTGGCACATTACGAGTCCCCAGGAATGACTAGGATTAGATTTTGATCATGACAGTAACATCACAAACATCTTCATAACAATTCAACGATAACTCTGAAACCCTAAAATATAACAAGTCCGTCATGAACAAGGTTCACATATGGAATAAAGTGTAGCAATGTCTGCTTTTGTTTAAGCAGAGATGCACATTGCAGTTGGTGCATTTGATGAATGTGAGTCCACCACATGCGGGATGTTCCTCATCCCAGATTGGAAAGTGGGACACCTCATCTTTGTAGCTGTTGTCAGAAGGACGTTTGGTAGATGATTTTGATGTTGGTGGTGACAGCTGGTGTGATGTTGCAGGTCGTCCTACTCCGGTCGTGGACACGGTCAGATCTTTTGTCATATCACTGATGAAAGTACAGAGCTCCACTGGCTTTTCTCCGCGTAGCTTGCAGTACTGTTTATATCACAACCACGCATTGACTGAAGCAATATGGGTAGTATGCAAAATGACTTTATCGTTTGCTTGTACAAAGATGTCAGAGAGTCAAGCAAATCCATTCCCCCCATGAATGTATTGTACCCCTTGCGAGTGCTCGGCTGGGGTATGGTAGAGTAAATCTTTTCACGCTTCTCCTATCAACGAGCTTCCCCAATCTAGGGACCCACATAACTTGAGACTACATCTACCGGCTTGTTGTCATGCCACCTGAATGCAATTATATTTGGGTGGGTTTCAACCTTAGCGTCTTTACCCTTAAACCTAAAAGTGCCCTTTTTACTTCACCTCTTTCTCTCGGATCAGTGGGCAGTCTTTAAGGTGGTTTGCACGAACAGTGCCTACAAACCAGATTGATTTCTCTTTGAGAGCTGGGACAAGAGACATTGATTTCTCTTTGAGAGGTGAGACAAGAGACGTTGATTTGTCTTTGAGAGCTGAGACAAGGGACATGGGTGTAAAGTAAATGTCATCTAACAGTTAGCCGTTTTTAACTTAAATCTCCACGGATGTACTGCTTTATAGCCAGACTTGCCTATGAAAGCCATCATGATTTCGTCAACACGCTGGTAGTTCTTCCGGGATTTTAGCCAAAATGTTGTTCCGCACAGAATCCACATAAGTCTGCCACCACAGTTACCATCATCCGAAAAGGTCTTATCAAGTTCCAATGTATGAAACTCACAAAACTTTCAGCCAGACCACAGGGCTTACTATATATAAAACTTACCACCATTGACCAAACGGACCTGGACACAAAACATCTTCATATACATATCTGAATTTTAACCCGACCGTCGGCAGGTGAATTTGAGAATCTGGCAGTCCGTGTTGAAAATTCCATGTCCTGGGCGGCCGGGCAGGCAGGTATTGCAAACGACGGTCTTGCCGGGTTCGACAAAGCACCACTACCAAGGAGAAGTCTCATTTTTTACATTGTTGTCTGTGAAGACGGCAAGGGCATTGGCGAGTCTAACCAGCCTGACTGTATAAGGATCTTCTGAAAAACCACAGCTGTTTCCATATATATTAATCTCTACAATATAATAATGGAGATGATGATGATGATGATACCTGAAACAAAGTATTACAGCTAGCTCTAGGCCAGACATATGTTCCCGTATGACAATACACACAGAAAGACTCTTCTACTCTTCTACAATCGCGTAATACGACATTTGCAAGACGTATACAAGAATCTCCCTCTTCTACTGTATATGACAAGGGGGCTAGCCCAGTTGAACGTGTTGTTCATTGTCAGCTGGTTTGATGTCAGATTTGGATATTTATACTCTTTTCCCCTTGTCGTGTAGACGTGACGCGTGCGTTACGGGACAAGCACGTTGACTCACTCACTGTGGATACAGCCGCCATGACGGTCGAACAAGTTGGCATTATTGTGTATTGAAAACAGCATTGCTGGAAATATTTCTCCTGTGATGAGGTCCTAATCAACCTCCCTCCTCACCTGTCTCACCCTTAAAACTTTGCTTGTTTTGTGCAAGTATTACGACAATACGTATGTCAAATACGCCGACACCATATGACAACATAGGCTATCAAGTTACCACGCACCATTGGGTAGTGAAGAGAAACTGACACTACCCTCCTTACGACTATTCATGAGTGACATCCCCACCCAAGGAGCAGAAACGCCATGACACCTTTTCCACAAACTGTACTCGTGCGGACATGAAATACACAATTATTTGGGTGTCGGGTTGCCCTCGGCACTTTTAACCGTTCATCACTCATTCTCGGCAAGTCAACACCCCTTCCTCGCCACGTAACTTCCATCACGGTCCTCGAGCGTTTATCACACTTCAGCATCGTATGTCGACAGCTTTCTAAACGGTACTCGGGCGTTTTGTTTTGACATACAAATATTTGGAATGTATTTGGAGTAATTTCATCAAAGTCTTGTGTTTCCGTGGGCTTTTCAGTGCAGCGTGTCGCTAGACCCACGTACAGGGCAATTAACTAGAAACGGTAGATAGCACACATGGAAAAATATTTGGACTCCTCAAATCAAAATTGAAGAAAAACCTTAAAAGACCCTCTTAACCCTTGAGGTCGGTAGGTTTATACGTTATAAAGATTTGAAGAAAAACAAAAATGGATTCATTAAAAAATCAAAGACTTGTCTTCATCCTTCAAGTTATGTGTGCATCAATTGTATTTTCAACTGTTGCCGTGATTTAAAAAAAATGTTGAGGAACATATAGCTGAAAAAACGTTATCGGTATTCGTGATTTCTTTTGTTTTCAAACAAACAAAATATGCATTACAGCGACCAAAGAAGACATTTTTACTTTGATAATGAGAGTCAGACAGACTAAGGAATACACAAGCTGTATGATCGCCATAAAAACAGCAGTGAATTTGTCCCTAACGAACCTACTCGTCGACTGTACCAAACGTTCGTGTACATAAATAGAGAAAAGCTGAGAACAATTTAATGAGTTTAATTTGATATGAAAGTAAACAAAATATGCTTACAATTTAATTTGCCTTCAAACACATCAGCTAATATGGCAGATGGCTGCTTGACTATCCGGCAATAATTAAAAGCCGCACCCTAGCATGTGGTTCTGTATTAAAGGTACATACACTCCAGCTTCGACTAGTGTGCAGTGACGGGATGAAGAGAAAGATGAAGAAGATTAGTTTACACAAGTGACACATGTACACGTTTATGCGCACAGCAATACAAAGGTTTAGGTCGTAAAATGCAATATCCGGTATCTTGGCCTTTGAAGAGCTTAACTGATAAAATAACAGTGACAACAATTCTGGGCCATAGCGTGACTTTGTGAGTTTAGTTTTACGCAGTATCCTCGCAGTATCACAGTGGAGGACACCAGAAATGGGTTTCACACATGTGTCATGTGAAGACTGAACCCGGATATTTGGCGTGATGAGCGAACGCCTGAACCACGAGGCTACACCGTCGGCCCACTGTCCCATAGAATAAACTTATGTAGGCACAAAAAAGTGAAGGTCGTCAGTACAAAATATACAATTCTGTACACACAGCCAACTGTACATGACAACAACATACTGCACAGTAGTACACAGTCTATAGCATACAACGTACAGTCGGCTGAACAGCACGTGGCATACAGCTCATATTTGCCAAAAATGTTTCATTTACCAGATACAAAATAAGAAAACATATCATACCCGGAGTTGGTTGTACATTTCCTAACATAGTGTACAATGCCAAAATACAAAATGTAGTTTGCATGAAGACAGCTGTACACAACGTGGGTGAGTTTAGTTTTACGTCGCTTTAAGAAATATTCCTGCAATAACAGAGGAGGGGCACCAGAAATGGGCTTCAGACACTGTATAGCATGTCGTACACATGGAAATTCATATACAGCACAGCATTGTCTACACGTAGCCAGTTATACTTGATACATCACACGTCACGTACAAAGTCCCAGATTCTCTTGTACACGATAAACCCTACACGCTAAATGGCAGGTGTATTGAAAGAAGGGGGTTGTGTCGGTTTTGCTTTGCAACATTTCACACAGTCCGGTCCAGGGATTTATGTGGAGGTTCCCTTATATCACACTAACCCGACGATATGTGAGAACTGTAGGCCCAGCGCAAACCCAGACTGGTAAATTCCTTCCATAGGTAATGTATTACATCAGAACAGAATGGACATTCTGTGAGACAGTGACCTTCATCTTGTGTGTCGCTATGGCTGCTGCAGAATGTAGATACGGCATGTCCATGGACAGGGTCATGCAACAAACTCACATGACAAACTCAAGTTTATATTTGAATGTCTCTTAACCATTTCTGACTCAGCCCTCAGTGCCCAGCTACGAGTAGCCATATTCTGTATGTAGAGACCTATTAGACTAACGTTAGTCTAAGAATACACATAACTGTGATAGTAACAAATTAACCTTTCTAAACTGAGAATGTATCACTAAAGAGTCACAGTAGGACGGAAGATTCAGAACCTCAGACAATCTAGACTTGCCACAATTAGGGCTTTAGCACTATAGGAAGGGCTGGGCTGCAGGGTAAATTCAATGACTGTGAGGCAAACTAAGAAAGTTTTAAAACACCTTGAACTGAATTGTAAATATCTTGAATTCTTGAAATGAATTAAGATATCGGTAATAGATATAATTGTGTAGTTCTTTCCCGTTGCTTGTATATTACAAACTTATTTCAACAGCTGATATAAAATATCTTCAAAATTATCAATGATATCTATATTTTGATTTTAGGTACTAGTAACTGCCAGAAGTGAAGATATCTCTAATTAATTCAAAGATCTGGAATACGATGGTGTATGTGTATAAATGTTTTCAAGATATCTGGAACTGAATTGCACATATCTTGAATTCATTTTGATAAAATTATGTACAATATTATCATAATCTTTCAATGATATCTCAGTAACATTTTACAATATCAGTAATTCTATTTTGGATATTAGAAAGAAATTAAATAATTCGTAGTTTGTCAGATATTTTAAGAACATTATTAATATCATTAAGTATAATTCAGACATCCATAAAACAAGTGAACATGTCGGTAATTTCTTAATAAATGTGAAAACGGTTTGTCATTAGCTTGTGCTATCAATCTGTAGGAGTCCCGGGTATTTACGACACTCTGATATTGCTGATTTGACTTTCAATTAACATTTGCTCGCCCACACTGTCAATGCACTATTCATGTCGATATCAGTGTATATCCTTACCGAGTGTTATGTAATTTGTTATAAAGACGAATTCAACAAACGAAACGCTTATTCATCTACAAGCGATGTCTATCATGAAGAAAAGTTTATTAAATTTCTAATCGACAGGGCGTCTTTGAGACTGGGGGCGCTTGTGACTGACTCGAATGGGGCTCCACTGGTAACATTTATGACCGGTTATTCAGTTTGTGACAAGTATAGACTGAACTAATGTACAGACAGTTTCAGGAAGTGAAACCAATTGTGAACCTGCTTCTGAACATCAGAATAATTTTTCTGTTCGAGAATTAGACATGATTGGAAACATTTCTAAACGATTATCCGATGATTTCCTTTCTTATGTTAATGAATGTCGAAATAACCGTCTAATAAAATATATCTGCTCACATTTCAGCGTGACTTACATTAGCATTAGTATGTCTATTCAGAAGAAACAACCTCAACTGAAAAAACAGTTAAGTAGTAGACAAATCCAGCGGTTTAATTTTGTATGGACATCTGCGACAACAGTAATATACAAACTGTTCAACTGAAAAATAATCATAATTTTACCTTTTACAATTCATTTCCAACATGCTGTTAACGTTTTCATATTTTTCAAGGAAAATAAGCAGTTTCATCCACATGTCTGTATAAATGTATTGAACTGCAATGAATCCTTGAATATTGATTTGTGGTCAAACAGGTGTGTATGAGCTGGCCGAAATCGCTGTTGAAAGAACTTGCTGATTTGTACCTCAAGTGATGGAAAATTAACCGATTTGGTGATACAATCTTTGGAAATTTTGTCTCACTAAATCTTTATGTGAAACAATTACATCTACTTTATTTTAGTACGTATAATATATTGACGAAACCCAATTTCATGTTTACTCATCGTTTACTCATTTAAATATGTATTGACTAAGTACATTGTAATAAAGGCTGGGTATTTTATCTATTAAATATTCTCCATTAAAGATACGCAAGTAATAAGTATATACCCCCTGCCTTTATTATCACTAATCAACTTCTATAGTGTCATTTAAAGAGACCATTATTGTACTTGGTGCTGTTATCGGGGAATCCTGAACGCGCATATAAAACAGTGCCAGACAGGACAGGAAATACACCGTCCATAAGGCAAGCCAACATGTGATAACTTATTTCAAATTTAATAATTTTATTGACCAGGATAATTATCCGGTTTTGCTTCACCTGAATTGGATGAATAGATACGCTGGACTGACAACGCCGAACACTTGAATAATCGTTTGCATTATATATTATGCCTTAGAATTTGGGATGGGTGTGTGAGTGTGTGAGGTGGGAAAGGAGCAAGGGAATCAAATACCTGGACATTTTCTGGACAATATTTGAGAACACACGTGAATAGGAATAAAAGAAGTTCGTTTGTATACGTAATATTTAAAGTGAAACCTTGCTAATACAGATCCTAGGCCTGGCAGCCCGGAATCCTCTCTGTCACTACTCGTCAAATTAAAACGTTACATGTATTCAGGGTGGTGTTTAAGTCCTTTGATAAAAAAACAACTTCCGGCTGAGAAAAAGGAACAATTGCGTCCCCATTAACTAGGTTTCATTTTATTAAAACTGGCTTTGCTTCGTCGATTACAAAATCTGTACACCATGCGTATATCGTCTTTTAATGTTCGTGTTAGCTGACAGTCGTTAACCTCTTCGGGTTTACATACTGATGAATGATCCTGTAATTGTAAGAGACTAAATATGGCGTACTGACCTGTGTAATAGATAGTAATGGCGTCGAAAACCAGGACGTTGAAATACAAACAGAACTCTGTAACTGCATTGGATGAGTCGCGATTAAAAAAGAAAGAAATCAGAAAAAAGTGGGAAAGGAAGAAAACATCAAGTTTTAGAAACACGTGGTCAGTTAGTGCCATTTATGACATAAGTCGCTACTGTTTCTAATGAACAGAGCCAAATTTGCAGAACCTCCACAGGGAGATGAGAAGAACTTGTGAGAATAACAAAATGCTTATCTTGGGGATGTTTTAAATACAAGAACAACTATAATTTAAAAAAACCCAACATGTTATATGCGATGTGGATGGTCGTTAGTCTGGACATCTGTTAGAACGCAACCTAACAGGCGAAACCGCAACAGGGAGATGTGCCTTCATAAATGAAGCTGAGAGAGTAACAAAATATATAGTTTGGGGATATTTTTAAAAAAAACAACAACAACAAAATTTGATATACATATATGTATATGTGGTGGTCCTTACATTCAGGAATGTTAGCGTTGTGGACATTATTCCACTATAAGAGGGACTGAAATATGTGTTCACCAATCGTTAATCCAGACACATTTGCTCATGCGATTTCACTGGATACACTACTGTCCGGACTAATGAGATTTCGTGGTCTATGAAACCATGGAGGTGACCGCATTGTATAAAATCTCCTTCAAGTAGGCAACGCCGTGACTCAACACACCACAGACACAAATGGTCGGGAAGCGATTTAGTTCAGACACGTCTTAGCCGTGTAAGACTGTCTTAACGTTTTCCATGTAATATTTAATCGCATGTTTTCAAATGACGGGAAATAAAACCAAAATTCAAAGTCTGAGCATTTATGTATATTGTTAGATATTTTCCATTCTCCTGTGCCCAATTGTAGATTTATGGAATAATGGACGAATCTGATCGAGCAACTTCGATATTGAGCCTGGGTCACATTGAAATATTATCCAGTAGACGATCTGAGTATGTATCCCATTATTTGATCAGTCTTATGAACACGTCATGAGTAAATCTATATGTTAACAGTGTGATGAACAAAATGTCTAAATGGCATCGTGTAATCATATCAAAGTGTGAGTTGTGTCTGCCATGTGTCAATAATAATCGTAACAATTCGTTTTAATTCGGTCTACTGTAATTGTGAATTTATAATGTTCCAACTACGACTACACCGCGAAGTTATTGTGCTTCTAGTTATTGTGCTTGTAGTTATTGTGCTTCTTGTTTTTGTGGTTCACATTATTGTGCTTGTAGTTCTTGTGCTTCAAGTTATTGCACTTCTAGTTATTGCACTATAAGTTATTGCTCTTTCAGGTTTTGTGCTTCAAGTTATTGTTCGTGTACAACTGTAGTTATTGTGCTTGTGGTTATTGCGCTTCCAGTTATTGTGCTTTTAGTTTTGTGCTTGTAGTTATTGCTCTTCTAGATTTTGTGCTTCAAGTTATTCTACTTGTAGTCATTGCGCTTCTAGGTTTTCTGCTTCAAGTTATTGTGCTTGTACAACTGTAGTTATTGTGCTTCTAGTTTTGTGCTTGTAGTTATTGCTCTTCCAGTTTTTGTGCTTCAAGTTATTCTGCTTGTAGTTATTGCTCTTCCAGTTATTGTGCTTCTAGTTTTGTGCTTCTAGTTATTGTGCTTCTTGTTTTTGTGGTTCACATTATTGTGCTTGTAGTTCTTGTGCTTCAAGTTATTGCACTTCTAGTTATTGCACTATAAGTTATTGCTCTTTCAGGTTTTGTGCTTCAAGTTATTGTTCGTGTACAACTGTAGTTATTGTGTTGTGGTTATTGCGCTTCCAGTTATTGTGCTTTTAGTTTTGTGCTTGTAGTTATTGCTCTTCTAGATTTTGTGCTTCAAGTTATTCTACTTGTAGTCATTGCGCTTTTAGGTTTTCTGCTTCAAGTTATTGTGCTTGTACAACTGTAGTTATTGTGCTTCTAGTTTTGTGCTTGTAGTTATTGCTCTTCCAGTTTTTGTGCTTCAAGTTATTCTGCTTGTAGTTATTGCTCTTCCAGTTATTGTGCTTCTAGTCTTGTGCTTCTAGTTATTGTGCTTCTTGTTTTTGTGGTTCACATTATTGTGCTTGTAGTTCTTGTGCTTCAAGTTATTGCACTTCTAGTTATTGCACTATAAGTTATTGCTCTTTCAGGTTTTGTGCTTCAAGTTATTGTTCGTGTACAACTGTAGTTATTGTGCTTGTGGTTATTGCGCTTCCAGTTATTGTGCTTTTAGTTTTGTGCTTGTAGTTATTGCTCTTCTAGATTTTGTGCTTCAAGTTATTCTACTTGTAGTCATTGCGCTTCTAGGTTTTGTGCTTCAAGTTATTGTGCTTGTACAACTGTAGTTATTGTGCTTCTAGTTTTGCGCTTGTAGTTATTGCTCTTCCAGTTTTTGTGCTTCAAGTTATTCTGCTTGTAGTTATTGCGTTTCTAGTTTTTGTCTACAAGTTATTGCGCTTCTAGTTATTGTGTTTCAAGTTCTAGTTTAGTTATTGTGCTTGTAGTTATTGCGCTTCCAGTCTTGTGCTTGTAGTTATTGCGCTTCTAGATTTTGTGCTTCAAGTTATTGTGCTTCTAGTTATTGCGTTTCTAGTTATTGTGTTTCTAGGATTTTTATGCTTCTAAATGTACACGTTTCTAGTCTTATAGGATTGATACAAAATAACAGCTGCACGGTTTGAATATCTATCAACGCCATATATATGAACTGATAGTTTTTTCGTAGAAAGGCGTGGGCTTCACAGTACAATTCCCAATACAACTGGAACTGAATGTGATATATGTCAGACAGGAGATCAGTACCTGGATACATAACGTCACGCCGTCAATCCATTCTCAGCAATGCATATACAATGTTTATCAAACATTGTCTCACGGACATCTACAAGAGCTAGGTCTGTTGACACGTTCATCTACGATTATTCACCACTCTGCGATGATAAAAACTCTGCCTCCATTGGTCTGTATGGCTTTCTTTGTTACCACTGATCAGTTATTGTGTCACAGAAAGTATCACGCATATTATTTTGATTGGCTGTCCCTTTTCGTGCTTTTCGATTCAGGGGCCTCGGAATCGGCTACAAAACGAAGTAATGGTGGGGGGTGTTCATCAAATGAGAATGAAGACACTATACATTGGATTGACAGGAGTACGGGACAAGGCTATTTTCATACCTTTTCAAATTAAAGATTTAACGCAAAAGGATTTTGAAAAAGAAAAGAAAAAGGTTCGAAATATTTCGAATCGTGAAAAATTATTTCCTAACTGCCTTAGCGCATCGTGACTGCACATATTCTGCTCACGATGACACAAGTGCAATCTGTGTTCTATTACGTTGCAGGGCATTCCGCTCATATTGCACTCCGTGTGACGTGCAGGTGTATGGAGCTCTGCTAACAGCTGCCACTGGGCATATGAGTACTCCCAACACCGCACCTGTTCTGCACAGGGCGAGGCCTACCATGTGTGGCCTAGAGAAAATAAAACTATGTAATATCTGAAATAATCAGGTTTGCTGATTTTCAACAAATGTTGTGTGGTCAACCATCTGCAGAACTGCCAGTGTGGTGATTATTGTAGGATTGCATTTATCAAATAGCAAACTGTTGCTCGCTAATGTTCTCTGTTGAGGTATAGGGTGCACGCTCTGCCGGGGAAAAACGCCGGCGTTTATACAACGGAAAATAGTTAGCGTTATAACGAGAGTGCAAAAATGTTTTTCGTTGAGATATGTCGTTTCGGCCATGCAGGACTCTGAGATGGGGATGATTATACCTACACGAATATACATAAACTGTCTTACCGAAATGCCGGCATGTTTCAGTGGTGTAAATACAAGTACTGAATAAGTTCAGAATTTTCAGTTACACAACTGGTTCTGAGCGTTAAACCAAACTGTGACACATCGGATTTTTGTTCTGTAAGTTCAATTATCAAAACCAGCAAGACCAAAGATATATACTGATGTCTTCAAAACAAAAAGAACTTAAGAATGAATGCTACACAATTTCGATGGGACAGGATGTGGGAGAGAAATATATGAAACCACCTACATTTTAACATCCATATAAACTCAAAACCTTACGGACATAGATCCATCGAACCATTCTCTCCCTTAAGACCTTAAATCTGCTCCAACTCAAGTTTTAAATCTCACCTGAAGACACCCCGTTTTCTTTGCTACTGACTGTCTTGCGTCTAAAAGAATGGCCAGGTGTTATGGGGTCAACCGCGTGACAAATGACCTAGAATATTATTGTCATCATCTCCCCTCTAAATAATAATTATTATTTGGATATTGTAAAAAATATTTATTGATGTGAACACCTGACTTCTCTTGGTGTCACAGCGATCTTTATTTCAAATAGAGATGTGTGAGGAAGGAATACGTTTTAGTTTAATTCACACAGGTTAGGCAGTGACACTTGTTCACCTTTGCCGGTTAAAATTAAGACCGGTGGTACTGAAAATTAAATGATATTCTTACGATTGTCTGACTGCGGTTACCGTACAAAATCATAAGCTATATGAAAAGAGGCGGTAACTATTGTATTCATGGTAATGTTGTTAATGATATGATCTGAGTGATTTAATTCATGTTATATAGTGTGGTAACGTATATCATCGCTGAAACATACATAACGATGTCGTAACTTCAGTATGACTGTCAATGAATGTGTCTGTCCCTTCTTAGAAGTATTGTTTATGGTTTATTTTATGCTTTTACTGTATATTGCTTCTGCGTCTATTGTCCAAGCAGCAGTTGGTTCCTTCGGGTACAGGGGCCCGTTTCACAAAACTCTCGGAAGCCTAAGATCTCGTAACTTTTCTCGTAGCTCTTGTACCTGACATACTGTAACATAGGAGCTGCAAATGCTACGAGAAAAGTTACGAGATCTTAGGCTTACGAGAGTTTTGTGAAACGGGGCCCAGGTCTCTTCTAACAATAGAGAAAAACTGGTGAGTCCCTGGCTGAATCGTCGCTGTGACTGTCGGTCATTGTGCTAAGACGGCATTGGGGGTATTCATGCTTTCAAACACTTGTTGAACTGACCCATTAGAGTTGACTTGAGTTTTACGTCTCATCGGCGTTATTCAGCCATATAGCGAAAAGACTAAGTCTGCATACATAGATATGAGCCATTATTCCGTCGTCTTGTATTGTATATATTATATAAACATTACATTTAGTTAAAGATAGTTTGCTGAAGTAAGATAAACAAATAATGAGAAGGAATAGTGCAGTTTTAAACAGCATTGATATTTTAAACTTGTTAATTCTTTTCACACTCATTTTAACGCACATATACACGTACCACATGCTATCAGTAGAACTTGAACTTGAATATAAACTACCACGTTTGTTCAAAGGTATGTGTATAAAGAGGTTACTTAAAATTTCAATTCTGTTGTCACACAGTGCTGTGTCGATTTAATTCATCATTTCATGAAGGTTTCGTATTAATTAGAATTCGATTTCTTTAAAGCACAAACTGAAATTATTAACTGGTAGTACAAAAAACTGAAATACTACATTTCTTCAAACAATAGACTTTATCGATTGTGGACAAGACAATGAAAGCAACTTTCATACTTTACCGCGTGATGAAATAATGAAAAGTAAGTCACACACTTTGTGTACACAGTGTTTGGTGGTGAGTATGTAACATTACCGATATTGCTGGTGTAGTATTATCAAAATTGATATCGGTTTCGATTCCGTACAAGAAGAAATTTGTATTCCCATTTCGAATTCTCTCGGTGTCATTTCGCTGATGTGATGTTTAAAATATACTCACGTTCACTCATTAAGTAATTCTCTCCGACCGTGTGAGCAACATTCGTGCCCATTCAGCAACACTAACACAGTATAAAGACACCCCACAATGCCACTTTAGGTTTATTCTCAGTTTACACAAGTTTGACAGCTAGGTTTACATAAAAGCATCGGAAACTAAACTCTCACATTAATAATTGCTCCGTGTGTTCTGAGAAGTGTGTTTTTCCAAGAGAGCGGTGCTAAATCACCCATGCTTTCTGTAGTCACATCGCAGTTAATCTCTGAGCAGTTTGATTTATCACAGCCTGAACCCAGTCGTGTCATCCCGAGTAATTATATATTACAGTAGCAGTAATTACAAGGTGGGATCTGATGGCCGGTTTAACAAGGTCTTTGACCAACCGACCTGCATTCACATGTAAACAATACTAATGTGTGAGTATTGCATAGAAAGATGTACCTAGCCCATTGTCCTCAATGTCGTCCTTAAGGTTTTAATGGGTTTATTGAGTGATGTTGATTTTAGACTTTTCTCTAATTTGAATGTTTGGCTAATATTCTGATTATATTTTCATAACACAGATTAGATGTATTGTGTTGTAAGTATACATGGACATTTTTTGTGGTATAATTTTGGTTGATAATAAGTTGTACATTAAACAAATGGATTAGATGCATCGTGTATATCACGTTTAAAGTTCATAAAAAATACAAAAGCACATCAAAGAGAATTAACTGATTCATGCAAATTATTTCAGTCACCTGTGAAACATATTTATGGGCCGGGCAACAGTATGTTGATTTTAACAGCAAAGACGGGTAATTTAAAATATTTGGAACTTTGAAATTAATTACACTTGTACTCATAAATCGTAGAAAAGTTGGATTTTGTTTAAAAGATAAAATCCAATTGGTAATTACGCATACCAAGAGGGCGTGATAGCGAAATATTTTAAACTGAACTTATTTTATCGCTGTAAATAAAACATTAATAGTCACGTTGCTTTATAACACGATGCATTTGCTTCCTTCATTCTGTATTTTTACAGAACATATCACACTGCAGTTTTGATCACAGAGGAATAAGGTAGTTCTGTGCCAGTATCTAGTGCACAGTGAAGGTTATTGAGAGGATATGTGGACAAAGGCTTCACAGAGAACATTAAATCCATACGTGCAGCAGGTTAACTCCTTGCCTTGCTGCAGACATGGTAAATGATTTAAAAAATAACTGGTCCAAATTTATCGTTTAAAGTAATTATTACAATTCATAGTCCAGGGTACCATCTACATATACATGTACCTGACTTTGAACATCGACTTATTTGATATTATTTAAAATGAGTTTAAAATTATACCTCCGGTGCCAGCTATAACTTTCGCATGTGTTATGATGGAAATTGTTCAACCCCAATGAGGAAATTGTATTGATACCGTCATACTTGGGGTTAAATTTAATTCTGAATTTCGGGAGGAGGTGTCTAACATTTGAGGAAGTATCCTGATTGTGCATTTTCTGGAAAAGTGACACGTGTCTTTTTCAAATAGCCACTGTCAGTGCCTTGTTGTAACTTCTTTCTTCTTTTATTGGAAATACCTTAGTTTTCCTCGCTACCTTTGTTGCTATTAATGATGATACAAAAAATACGATATGTACGTTCTTTCAAGCACCAGTAGGTGTGATCTGATTTCCATGTTTGCGAAGACTTTGTTATCACTGATTTCGGTTTCATTGCAATTTTGCTGTGTTTTGTTAGATAAACGAGATTGATTGATTACCTGTTGACAACTGTTGTTGTTCAACTGTTGACGTGCTATATGTTACAATGTATTAAACAATACTTGTAACAACAAGAACGCACTGTTCAGTATTCTTACCAGTATTGGTAGCGAAGAATTTATGAGGTTTAGGATCGTATTACAACTTTTATTGTATTTACAGTGACATTAAAACATTCTGCAATAGCTCTACAGGACAGTATATTCTATCACATGCCTGTAATCTTGACAATTATATTGTTTGTAACACATTTCCTGCATAATCCGGCGGGTTTGTTTGTTTTTGTTTTAAAAAAAACATATTTTTTTTTATATGAACGGGCGCTAAAACCAATGCGGTTACTTAGTACTGGTGCCAATTCCCCACTGAGGAGTTTCCACTCTTCCAACTCTGTTTCTAGTCTTGACACTTACGTTTCGCAAACCTAATTTCTG
Organism: Haliotis asinina; assembly: GCF_037392515.1. Lineage (NCBI taxonomy): Eukaryota > Metazoa > Mollusca > Gastropoda > Lepetellida > Haliotidae > Haliotis > Haliotis asinina. Next base: position 53,508,613 of record NC_090291.1, on the reverse strand, counting down.
TAAATAGTTATGAATCAGGGGAACCTATGAATATTTCAACTTCTAAAGATAGACTAACTTTAGTGTTTTACCCCCTCCCTCGTGTATCGTCCTGTACTCCACTTAGCGGCAACTCCAGATTTTGGGTTTAAACCCATCTCCGCGAAGTCTCTCTCCCATATAATTCTCTGACACCCCATCCTCCCCCACCCCCGGTGTTTTTATCGTTACGATGACAAATGTATTTCGGGAGTTTTCTAGTGACAACCTGCCTCTCGTCCCCCTTCGGTGTGGGAGTTCCACGTGTTCTTGGTATCAGCTCAGGGGACGGATTGTAACCAGATGTTGGGGGACACTTGTAGATGGAGGGAAGCACCCCCAGCTGTCTACTCGTATATACAAACATTATCAAATTTGTTATCGTATCGAAAATACAAGCGCCAAACATCGCGTGACATGAATAGCAGCCACAACACACTTGTCGGGAATATACGGAAATGTTAGAAATCTCGATCGTTTAATAAATTTATTTTAGTGTAATATCAGTGGAATACCAAGCACGAAAGAAAGGTGTATATGCACTTTCACCAACTCGAAACTCTTAATCTTTTCACAAGAAACTTACAGAATATCGAATGCGCTTTTAATAGCAATTTCAAATTAATTGTTTTGATAATTACAGCTTATTTTCTCTTTCGAAACATTCATAAGCCCAAGTTATTTTGAATAAAATATTCTACGAGTTCTTTTTGGTGAAAACTGAAAATATTTCATATTTTATATCTGTACAAAGGTGTGAAAAACGAGATAATGTTTCCGATACAGTGTATTTAATTTGGTTCAAAAGCGTCCTTAAACCAGGGATAATCTGCAACAACCTGTTAGAGTCTTCCTGCTTCAACGACTTCGTTTAAATATAAATCCATATTTTGAGGTAAGTAAATGTGTATATATGTCATCGCGCAATGATAAGATAGGTATGTTATTGTTTCCAAAATATTGCATTCTGATTCATGTGTTTTTCAGTATCTTATCAAGGAACATGTCGCTATTAACTAGTCACATTATGTTTACTTCTTGGTGGAAACTCCCAGATGTACGCGTTTGGTTGTGTTTACCTGACAATATCTTACACTTATCTGTATCTGGTTCAATGGTTTGACTTAATACCCGTGTCGTACTATTTCGATTGATACTATTACAGCTTATACTCGCTTTTGATCTAGAGAAACAGTCGAAAAACTAATTTATTAGATATATCTTATTTAGAAAATGTTGTTGGGTCATTTTGCCTATATTACATTTCGGAGTGGTGAAGGGATTTCAAATTACAAATTTAATATAATGATATTTACGGGTTATTTTTAAGTGTTTGCTTATCAGTAATGAAAACTGTTAAATGACATCGCAACATGATGTTTGCACAACACTTTTAAAGAAATTAGCAATACATTGTATTTGAGCGATTAAAGGATTCTGTTTAACAACACCACAGACAGTGGGGTTCAGTCTTGCAGAGCAGGCTTAGCACTGATGTTCATCTGTTTTATAACTACACTTAGTTTGTTCTTCAATTTAATTCTTCGCCGACAGAAGGTGTTTTATCAGGCAATGATAGTGTGAATCCAATTAAACTCCAGATTGTTTGCGAGACTCCGTGTCTAGGGATGCAGTTGGGAGTTCGTGAGACACACGCAGCTGAAGAGTTCAACCTCACGGGCACACTTCTGTTATAAATCGAGTAAAAACTACGTGTTTGCACTCACAAATATTAAAGAGACATTTATAACTAAATGAATGCCAGTAACTGTTCCGAAACAAAACGACCACGTTAAAAACAGCAAAAACACATTTACTGTTAATGTATGTGTATTTTATACAAATATATTTGTTAAATCAACTTTCGAAAAGTGTGATTTCCCACAAGAAAATATAATACCATTTCGATGATACAGGTAACAATTAACGGTCACTCGATTCACAAAAGCGTACGTGTGCTTTGAAGTCTCAGTATTAATATTAAGTTATTCACCAAACTGATCGAATAAATACAAAAGTTAATTTTGTTTTCAACTATTTTTAATATGCCATATGTAAGGAATGAACATTATTAACCAATATACATCAAGTAGACAACCATCTGGTGGTCCCTACATCTAAGTGTCCTAAACCATGTCCATAACAAGATACATAAACAATTAAATATAGAGAATAGATACCTTCTCCAGAACTGAAACCTGGCCTCTAGACGGTGGAAATCGTGGACATTTATAACAGATATGGTTCTTGCGGCGTCCAACGAAAAGTCACAAAGTTTATGTCTTTTGGAAATAAGCTTCCAGGAAGGTCGTTCATAAAACAGTTTCATTGTCATCACAAAACAACATTTATCGGTGAATTTTCCTCGTCATGTTGAGGGTTAAGGCACAAAATACAGTCTAGCCGTAACACAAGACACGGTAGCGTCCATCACTGTAGCACTGATGATTGGAGGGAGGAGGGCGTGGCACTCCAGGACATAGGGGTTGTTGTGTACGGGAAAGAAATGTTCACCGGACTGTGCCGTGTTTGACCCAGGGCTGACAAACCTGTCACCCCTAGAGGAAGAGGGAACGACCCCAAGGACCCTCGCCCGTGGGTGGGGATGTGTGTTAGGGCCGAGGCACTTGGAAAACTGTTAAAAAACGACCTTGATAGTCCGTAGGTGTTGTCGTAAAGTTGCGGAAACAGAGACATCGGCAGAGACGACGTCGTGTTGGCTTTTAGATCAATTATTTTCGGCGGTGGGCTTGGAATCTTGTCAAATACATCGGGTTTTTTGGCATCCTTTTCAAAACTATTGTCACAGTGCTCTGTCTTTTTACATACAGAGTTTAAGTCTTTGGGGTGACACTGGGGAGGACTGTCATTACCCATGATACTGTCTATTGTAAAACTAGCACGTTTTCTGTTAGCTGTTGGCTGAGGGGTGGACGCGAGGGGTGGAGAGTTGAGAAGCTGGTTATCCCGGGGGGTGGGGGGAGAGTGAAACGCGTCTCTGGAGAAATCCCCACTGGAGTCGGGATGAAGCCGGGATGGTATCTTAGCAGGATCAGAAGCCATATCTCCGGAGAGATTGTTGGAATCGTCCATATTGTCACTATCTTGCACGTCACTCTCGTCAAATGACAGCGGTTCTATTGATTGACAGTGGTCAATTTCACTTGAATTTCCAGAATCAATACTTTCTGATTTCTCACTTGAACAATCTTCGACTTTGTTGGGCGCCTTTACCCTCCTCTTTCTCCGACGATAGTTTCCGTTTTCAAACATCTCCTCACAGTTTGGATCCAGGCTCCAGTAATTTCCTTTCCCTGGTTTCCCCTTTTCCCTCGGAACCTTCACGAAGCAGTCGTTGAGGCTGAGGTTGTGCCGGATGGAGTTCTGCCAACCTTGTTTATTGTCGTGGTAATAAGGAAAGCGTTCCATGATGAATTGATAGATTCCATTCAGTGTGATTTTCCTGTCTGGTGCACTCTTGATGGCCATGGCGATCAGGGCGATGTAGGAGTACGGGGGTTTCTGAGGCTGTTCACGACGTTGAAGATCTTCAATCATGCGAAGAGCGTATGCACGGTTGATATCCAGGGTGGGGTTGTAATACAAACTGTACGGGTAGGGAGTTGATGTGTACGGATTATAAAATCCAGGCATCGGACCTCCACCCCCAATGGGCACCAAACTGTCTCTAGAACCCATCTTCAAAATTAATAGATTGAAAAAACTTCACAAATTGAACTTTAGGTTTCAAAAGTTAAAGTCCAAGAACACAATCACGTATAACATCCAGACTCTGGTCTTGCCAGGTGATGATAAGCTCTCATCCAAGTGATCAGCCGGAGATGTGATGAAGATTGAGCAATGTTACAGTTACGAAACGCTCAGTATGAGACCTGGGTGAGCAATGATCCGTCTCTCTACCTTCCCCCTTCTTAAAGCACAGAGCCCGCCCCTGTCCGTCCGGCCGGCAATTGTTGTATGTTATTGTTTTTGTATAGGCATTTGACTTGCTGATAGCCAAATAAATGGAACAGCGAGCAAGCGGTGTTAAAGTTTCTTTTGTCCCGCGGTGCGGCAAATGCCAGTTACACTTACGTTTCCAAGCACTTAACATCCCTCGGCCAATCAGAGAGCGCCATTCCCAGTGAAATGTTTATAAAACATTACTAACAATTATTTTGCCCACCCAAGATGCGGGGCTCGTGTTTATTTGGAAATTTCCAAACGAGAAATTGACCACCCATAACACAAACAGCGATTAGATGAGCTTTTTATAACCTGTTTCGCGTGGTTCTCCGTTTAATTAACCATCCGGTGATCATATCGAAAACTATCATACAAGTATTTAGGGAGTATTTTGACAGCGCCGGTGGGATGAATGGTGTGGGTAGTCGACTAGGGTTGTGTATACTCTAGATAAAGCTGGCCGACCCACAGTCAGGCTTCCCGTACCCTCGCGTCTGTAGTCTCTGTCTCTGAATGTCAGCTCGCTAGGGAGGGGAGCCGGGAGGGTGAAACACGCAACAAGAAGCCATTCCGACTTTTACTGGGAATTGTTCTTCTTACTCATCGCGTGATGTTGAGCAGAATCTTGATCAGAATCTGGAGAAAGACACTGGTTTCTTTATTTTCAGCAAATGTCACTTTTTACACTATCTTACACCGTTTACATGTTCACATGTAGCCTAGCAATGCGGTGTTTGTGTGTTGGATAACGCCATGGTCGATGTTTAAAATCAATGTCATTTGTTCAATAATAAATGTCCGTACAACTTGGCATTGACCATACGCCTGAGTCATATGTTCATGGTTTGACTAGTCCGAGTTAATGGGAAGAAATTGTAATGCAATGTACAGCCCTCCTTTTCCCCACTTGAGGGTAAAGTGGCGAGCGCTGTCTCACACTTGAAGAGGGCGTGCAAAGCTCTGTATTACAAAACATAGCAGTGGGCAATTTCCTTCTTTCTCCCATTCATAGAGCGGACTGTGTGGGATGACAATCGCCTTCCGCTGTACTCCCTGTTCCCATCTCTCTGTGTCTGCACACACACACACACACACACGCAAACAGAGAGAGACACATATATCAAGTACAACGTACATATGATTTGCATTACGACTACACACATTTTATAACGAACTCATAAGTACATTAATTGTAGCAATGATTAACTATAGCAAAGAACACGTTTGTGATCGCATATGGCTGATGTTTTGATGTTTAAACGATATGAGCATTGCAGAATGACTTTTCGTTAAGAGTATGACTACATATATCTCTTGTTTTACATTATTTTACATTACTCATTTAAACTATATAACTCAATAGAATGAAATTCGAGTGTAAGCGTAACTTTGGTTATTTTGAAACTGATTCTCCGTTTCACTGCTGAAATCATACCATCAAAATGTATATTTCTTGTGGGCTTTAAAATTATATCTTTGGCAATTTGATTAATCAATAGACCATTATTTGAGTTTGGAACTCCTTGCTCGTCACGGCATTGAGTAATTTAACTTTACTCCGGGAGCAAGTACAGGCGACAGAGTATTGGGGTCTCAGCTGTGTCAACACTCGGAGTATTGCTTCAAGGAAATCAGTTTCATCAGCACTGTCAAACTTATCATTGATGCTATAACAACACCGTATCAACGGGGCTTTCAGTCTAAACCCATAATTATGAAAGTTTAAGGGAAGTACAGAAAATGATTGGATAAGTAAACAGGACAACATCATATGCTGTCTCGTGAAGGGTGACATGAGAAAATGAACAACATTTAATGAAAATAGCTGGAAGTTGAAAACGCCTATATTTTGTTGTACCCCCTAAGTTTGAGGCCCTCCACCCCCGCAGGTTCCCGTCGTGGGAGACATGAGGAAGAGAGGAGTGATCTGTTGGGAGAGGAGGTTATGTTTGTTGTTGTATCTGTGTGGGGTGGGCGATGTGTACCGGAACATTATCACAACATACGACTACCTCACCCTACATTGTAGATACATATAACAGATCGTTTGAGGTGTCGTTCATTCATTCATTCATTCATTCATTCATTCATTCATTCATTCATTCATTCATTCATTCATTCATTCATTCATTCATTCATTCATTCATTCAACGAGGTCATGCACATATCATGGGATCAGTCGGTGCCACATATCATGGGATCAGTCAGTGCCACATGTCATGGGATCAGTCAGTGCCACATGTCATGGGATCAGTCAGTGCCACATGTCATGGGATCCTACAGTCGTGATATCAAGGGACCCAAAAGTGTATTGCGTGAATCCTACAGTTGTGTATGTCGTACAATCCTACACACGTGCACGTCATGGAATCCTACAGTCGTGCATGTCGCGGGATCCTACAGTAGTGCATGTCGTGAGACGATACAGCCGGGCATGTGGTGGATGCTACAGTCGTGCATGTCTTGGGATCCTACAACCGTGCATGCAATGGTATGGTTCAGTGCCGGATTCCTAGAAGAGCCTCACTTGGAGTGGTGTCGGACGGGCGAAATGTCATAGGTGAACGTGATATGCAAACGGCGTTTTGTTTATTTGTTATATTGTGGTAGAAGTACAAATGTTTATGTTATTGGGGGTCTGATGACGAAATGAAGGCGATGTTGCGATAACCATAGCCGACTACACATATCGCGGAGACACCAGGCCGGTGGGTGGTATAAAAAATGAGGAATGGAAAAACCTGGGAGGTCACACGGAGTGTTTGGAATATTATATTTAGAAAAAATAAATTTTTGCCAAATGCGAATGTGATTTGGATGGACTGGATCACCGCCCTGTACTCCAGAGTTGGGTCAGTCTGGCGGACGACAGTTGAACGTGGCAAGGTCAGTCTACCTTCTACACAACCAATATCAGACGTTTTACAAGATCGAGATAAAATTTGAAAAAAAAACCAGAAAGTGAACCGTGAGGGTAGCTTGTACTAGAAAATTGTGCTGGAGAGTTCATAAACATGTTCTCTTGATATTAAACAAACAGACAAGGTAATTTGTGTCAACAGCAAACTGTTTGCGGACAAGGTAATAGAATCCTGACCCGAAACATAGTTTATTTATGAAATATAGCTTTTATTGGATTTGAAATACGTCCACGTGTGGAGTCTTAATCTCGAGAAAACGAGGGTTGTGAAAAAGTAAACTTGTTATTTTAAAGAAATGGAATAGTTCAGTAGGCATTTGAAATAAAAACAAGATTCTAGGATTTGTCCACACGTAGAAGCCAACTGAGCTAGATGCTTTACGTGTTAAAAATAGTGAATCAAATTCTTTATCTTCCACAACATGAAGGAGTAGAAGTGATGTGATAAGGGGCGTGTCTGTTATTTTTTTAATAAATGTTTTCGAACGATTAAACTGTTTTAGTTTGTTTATAAACAAATTTCAGTATCATAAACACATATTTCAGCATGTGCATTGAGACAATTTGTGTATCTACTCTCAATAGGAATGTCTACATTTGTAGACATAATGTTTATTTAATATGAAGATATTCAAAAAGTCCTTTATTAATGCAAGACAGGGGAAAAATATTGAAAGATGAAAATCTAACACTGGTGGAAAAACAAGCGGCTTCTTTGATTTTTTTGGAGTGTGATGGTAAGCAAACAACTTATTTCACACTGATGACGTTTGAAGAGAAATAAGTGATACTTGAGAAACGATGACAATTATAGGCTCAACTGGTCAAACTTTCTCAAGCTGACCGCGAATGTTTGGCCGTCTATGTCGACACTCGACAACAATGGACCGGCATCCGATAAACGTTTCCCGACATCGTGAGAGAATCAAACAACGATGCAGGTACGCCATGCGCCTGTAGTTGATACGACCATATAATGATACCGTCACGGATTAACCCAATAATCGTTAAGGAAAACCCACAAAGTAATTAGAAGACAAGAGGATAAGCAAGAAACAATTTTATGTTCATTTCGCATCACACCTACAACAATGACCAAGGGTCAACGATTGAAGACCTCAGCTCTGACCACAGCTCTGAAGACGCCCTTTCTCTGGTTCCCAAGGCGCGACAACGGGACTGTTTGCCAATTTGTCCCCAGGTAAACATCAAACGCACCGCCGCTTTTTCAGGTGTGAAATTCAGCGTTCAAAAGGTTAACGAGATAAATTTTGTGCAAATGCTGTTAACTTCGTTGTGTTTTCACGGCATTTAACCACATTTTACTTGTATACATTTGAATTCAATGTAGAGTCGTCCCGCCCAGTCAATCAGGTCTATGTTAGACCAACAACTCACTCAGCGTTCATACCAATGACCTTTGTCTCTAAATATGACCGATATGAAGGTTTATTTTTGTAATCAATTAATATTTAATTCAGATAACAAAATCGGAAAATGTTTAATATATTATTAATCCTAAATTATGCTTAAATGCTTTGTGCAAAGGCTGCAAAAATACCCTTCAGAAACCTACAATACGGCCATTTCAATGAGAAGTATGGCAGGTTTTGAAGATATGCTAATTACCATTGTAGAAACAGCTTCTGTATTAAACGACTCCTATAATGAGCCCTTTGCGGGGGGTGGGGGTGGGGGCGGAGGTTTGGGAATAATTTTAAAAAGTGCCATAAAAAGCATAATTAATGGATTCAACCACATTTGTATTGTCATAAATCATACAAAATGATATAGAGAACGTACATACAATTTGATAAATACAATGTGCCTTATATGCATGTGAATATAATGTAGATCTGTAACTAAAACAGGGATAATGCAGTTTTCTTTAAACAAGGGGGATGCATTTACAAATATGGGGATTGTTGCAAAAATTACTAAGGAGAATACCTTTTCTTACATCATCTGCAGGTATGCGTGATAAGATAATATGAAATTCGTCACACATAGCATGGTTGTTACAAATCGCACATGGTCTATTTTCTGTAATTATATTACACCATCTGCCGGTTTCAGTCTGTAATCTGTGATTGCATGTTGGCAGTTTTGTTAACCAAGCGCGTTGTTTCAATGGAAGACTGATGACTAAATACATGTATAAGTTGGGAGTATTCTTACATAAGGAGTAATATTTACCTTTTGATGGATTTTGAAGGTCAGCATTCCATGATTGCTTAAACTGATCTATTAGTGTGTATTTAACAGAGTTTTTCAGTCAGGGTGCGGAGGGAAAACTTTGGGACTGGCATATATATATATATATATATATATATATATATATATATATATATATATATATATATATATATATATATATATATATATATATATATATATATATATAAGATAACCCAACATGTTGAGGTGTACTGTTCACTACACGGCACTGGCTGTTTAACACATCTACACAATCTATCACCTTCATGATGGCACGCACCATCATACAGTAATAATTATAACTGACATCACATTGATAGGTGAACTTATGTGTCATTTATAACAGGAGTATTTGGATCATTATCAGTTATTGGTATTGTATGAGAATCCAGATAGGAAAGGTCAAACAACCAAAATGTTTGGTTTCTCATCCATTGAGTTTGTCCTCATTAGACTTTTCAATTTAAAACAGGTCACTCAGAGAACTTAACCAGAATGTTGAGCATAAAGTGGTCTCCATATATTTAGTGTGATTGTATTATCTTATTTCCATATACCTTATGGAGCATATATAATATACATATAATTTGTGATGCTATGACATAAGTCAATTGCATAGTTTACAAGACGTGGCACAACAAACAATAAGGTGTGTGTGAATAGGAAACTATGTGAATGAAATAAAAGAACTCGAGAAAACTGTAAGAAATATTTTGCATCAATCTACTTATTCCTCAAAGAAGTAACTTAGCTTTGATAGTGTTATATCCGACCCTATTTTCTCAACGCTGAGGAAAATTCATTTTTCGGTAGGTCATCCTGGTATGTCGTATTCCTGTTTTTGCGTGGGCATGTGTTTATGTCTTTAAAATATATGGCGAGCCATGTCTTCCTGTACATGCCTTCAATTAATTTGAAAAGACTTCACGACAATACGTGTCATTCATGTGAAATAAATACAGGCATTATATAGCGTTACTCGTGGTTCTAGAGACTCTGACATATTCACGTACATACCAAGGACGTGGCCAGAACACGCGATCTCAAATGTAAAACCCTGTCTCATTGAAGTGAATTTCATGTTATCTCTGCTTTGCCATGTATAAAATAAGAGAAAGAATGATTTAAAATTTCGTCTTGCGTTGGTTTCCGGCCATTCTGTAAATGTTCCATGCACCTATTCGTTTGGCAAATTTGGATGTCATTGATGTAAACTAATATCTATATTAGCTATATCTAATCATTATATCCAATCATAGCTCTGGATGAAGTTTTTTTAAAGAAAAAGAATATTGGTGAGTATAAAACGGGATGGGAAAGACACGCCGCCTGAGAGCAAACTTTCACAAGCTCTCCTAGTAAAGTGAATTTGAAATTGTGCTGAACATAGGAACGGACACAAATTATGTTTTTGAGTTGTCAGGTTAAAAAAATTCACATAAAGATGCGAGGGATTCAACGTGCATTTTATTGTCATAGACGAAAAATATCAAATTACAAGTTCGTGAAATATGACACAAATTATTGCTACATATGTTTTTGAAAAAAATTGAAGGTGCCTCTGATGTGTTGACAGGTAATCATACAATGCCAATAAAATCGGTAGTCATTTCCACGTCATGGGTGAATTTAATTCCAAGAATAATTCTATGACTTATTAATTAATAAGACTGGGCATTGTCGAAAATTCAGCATATAATATTAATGAATGTATCACTTATTTAAAAAAAACCTTCGGAAATATTTCCGCATTATCAACAGGGTTCTAAGCTATAGATTAAGGCTGTTATTTTCAGCAATAACCGGATGCAACGAAGTCAAACGTTTATTCCAAAACACCTCTTTGAGACCAACAAACACCTTTGTCTGTATTATTTTAGAAATTTTCTTCCCTAAACGATATGGCGACAGAGCATTAATCGTTGTCTGCGAACTAATTGCCAGTGGTACGTTCTTGCAATCAGATAGGCTTTACAATAGATTAACAAGCGGTTAAAACACAGCATACTTAAATTACTTATCACACTATTTAATCCCTTGAACGCCGAGATTGTCACTCGAGGTGAAGATGGAATTCCTTTAAAGCTGATCCGGTTATGAATATAGCGCATCGTACATGTGAAAACAACATATAGTAAAATAAACAAAACTGCCATATGTTTTGGCTGTTCACTGTCCATAGACTGTCTGTGTATGTATCAAGACCTACATGTTTACCTATGTCTGAATACCAGCCCTCCTTCAGCCGTTTCCAACACTATCCACTTTGTTGCCAAAACTAACAGTACACAGATCAAATGTATATTTATTGATGCGGTTTATATGATATATGTTTTTTTCATAACAAGATAATTTATGAAAGGAAAAGCGAACAGATACTATTAACATACATTCGTGACTTTGATGCTTATGCAAACAGGCTATATCTTAACATCAATGTTTACTAAATGCATTTCAGCTCGTAAAAATTACTATATGTGTGTAATCATGTAGATGTTTGCAGACAGTGTTCTTGTTCATGAGAACACTTCAGCTCGATCATGGTTGCTATAATTCCACTAGATCCCAAATCTACCAAACACTCTCGCAACGAATCTCAATCTTTTATTTCCAAATATTTAGCGACTAAAACAAAAATGTTTAACCTCTGTTGTCCCACAAAGACCAGGAGACAGAATGCTGATAGTTCCTCTGTGAACTAATTGACAATGGTATGTAAGCAGTGAATGTAATCAAGCAGGCGAAGTAAATAGGTTGCCAAGTCGTGAAAACACACAATAATTATCACACCTATTAACCCTTGATCGTTGCGAGTGAAGTGATGGTGAAGGAGGTGTCTTTCCTTGGCAATGGATCACTTCTTTAGATTCAGATTCTTTTTCCTACATTAATTGTGACACAGCTATTGAAAATAATAATGTATTTCTACACTGGTTTGGAACGAGCACTAGCTTTGCATGTTATTTAGGGTGTAGCAAAAATAAATCAAAGAAGTGAAACAAAAAAACGATTCTTCTTGACATGTAAACATGAAAATGCTAATTCAATGTGTATGGAATGATTCTGTGAGCGATTGATGTAGGTGATATCAAATTCATGGACATATATCACTGAAACAATAACTACGAGGAAAGATAACATATGGATGAATAACCTGTTTATTACAATGAAAGCGACATTTCGGTGTATGTTCATCCATAATCATTATCCTTCATTACGGCCCAAATTCTAAATACCTCTGAAAGAAAGTAATTAAGATCTTTGTGTCACAAGAGACCTCGTCCAACATCAATCTTGAATATCGAGCGCTTAAATGTGTAAGACACCTTCTTGCACTTTCTGAAAAAGTGTTGCAATTTTCGCATAATTCAAGTTAAGCTTTATCCCGCCAGGTCTATCTCAGTAGTACATCAGTCGGTCATCACCCAAACAGACCTAAACATTTTCTTCCAAATTTTCAACAAACAAATCAAGTTGGCGACCAATTACCACAACATTTTTTAAATCAGTACACCCATATTCTTCTCACAACAAGCTGGAGACAGAACACTGATAGTTCCTGTGTGAACCAATTACCTCTGTAAGTAGTAGATGTAATCAGATAGACTGAGTTGAAAGGTCAACAAGCCGTGAAAACACAGACTAATTATCACACCTATTAACTCTTTGATCTTTGATAATATCACCTGAAGTGATCATGAAGTTTGTTTTCCATAGGCAGATTAACGGATTTCATTGGTGTGGGAATATTTATTTGCATCCTGTTTGTTACGGTTTCACACAACTATTGAAAACTATTATTTATCAGTGTAAATGAACCGAATCGGGTTGTAAGAATCTTTTCAAGAAACGGTTATAGCCTCGGCTGATGTAGAACTGAATCAACGGTCAAATTTAGATAGTACTCTTGAGATACGTCATGATGAAAATTCAAATTTAATGGTTATTGCATTGTTCCATAAATTATTGGTCACATCAACTCTCACGGACATAAAGGCTTTGCAACAGTTCTGAGGCTTGTGGAGCAAGAGACCTCGTCCAACAATCAGATATCAATTTCTCGTACTTCGTCCATTTGGTGCTAGTGAGTCTCTTGCACTCTGTAAAATGTTGCAATTTTCGTGTAAGGAATTTTCTTCAAGATAAGCTTTGTCTCGCCAGTTCTATCTCAGTACTAGATTAGTCTGCCTAACATTCCTAAACATTTTCTTCCAAAGTTTCAACAAACAAATCAAGTTGGCGACCAACTACCAAAACATTTTAAATCAGTTCACCCATATTCTTCTCACTACAATCTGGAGACAGGACACTGATAGTTCCTGTGTGAACTAATTACCTCTGTAAGTAAGTAGTACATGCGATCAGATGGGCGGAGTTCCTGGTCAACAAGCCGTCTAAACAGCTTAAGAGACACTATTTATCACACCTATTAACTCTTTGATCTTTGCGAATATAACCTAAAGTGATGGTGGGCCGTTTGTTATATTAAGGAAGACTCGCTGTAATATATTTCGCTTGTAATAATACTGTAATATGAATTTTGAAATTTATGCTATTGTTTTGAAAAAACAAAACAAAACAAAAAATGCTGTGACACTGGCTCTGAAAATGACAAGTATCATAGTCGGACCGCCATATACCGTTGTATATTGCTGTTATTGTTTTCATTTTTATCGAGATTCGTTTTCGCCCAAAAGAATGTGTTCATGCGCATCATCGAGACTGGTTGTTCCCTTGATTTTACGTTTTATGTGGACTTCACCAGTTTCACTGACCATATATAGGAACAATATACAGGATGAAACCACGATATGATTACCATTTTATGTGTAATTGTCCCAGTAGATGAGATATCACCATTCAGAGCAATGCAGGAGCACCATTTGTTCAATATAAAGAGGACATTTCTACCTTTCACTGAATTTTAACAAATATTTACAGTAGGTTTCTTCTTTTGTACTCTCTATGCCATGGTTTTGTGTAAATATGACTTTTCAACATAAAGCTACATCTCGCCAATATGTTTTACAACAGTCGCCAGCACTTTGTACCAAGAATGCAAAGATCGTTCTTTCAAAGTATCTTCTACATCATTCTTCCTTCATGCAAATAAACAAATCAAAACATTCTCTTCCTAAATTTCAACAAACAAATCAACTTGGCGACCACATACCAAAAGGTTTTTTTTAAATCAGTTAACCCATATTCTTTTCACAACAAGCTGGAGACAGACCACTGACAGTTCCTGTGTGAACTAATTACCTCTGTAAGTAAGGCTGAGTTGAAAGGTCAACAAGTCCTGAAAACATACCCCGACTATCACACCTAACAAATCTTTGATCTTTCGAAAGTGAGTTGCTATGTAAAAATATAGATATTTAAATATGCTTTGTTGGGTGTTGTATTTGAATGATACTTTGATATTGTATTTCCGATATTTGCCAACCTTGTATTTTCTTTATGGTATTTCTTGTGATTATGACCCATGAAGATCCTGGTTAAAACTGATCTTCAGTAACCCATGTTTATTCAAAGAAGCTACTAAAGGGACCTGGTGACTCGTTGACTAGACTGACACATGTCATCGTATGCCGCAGATCATGATGTAGATCACTAGATTGTCTGGCCCAGCCTCGATTATTTACAGACTGTCGCCAAATAGCTGGTATATTGCTGTATGCGGCGCAAAGCGAAAGTCACCCACACACTCTTATGATTAAGATTGTGGTTTTATTGTCTTAATTTACATAACTCCGAACATATCATCAGCATGTGTTTATGAACTAATATCAATTACTGATGTTCACATGTGATGACAAATCGGAATCACATACACAAGCAAGTCAAAATCACAGTATTATGTCCAATGCTGAATTACACAGGACATCATTTTATCCACTGATGACGAACTCAAAGCCATTGTCATTGTTCGTTTTGAACTGTCTTGGGGATTGTGTCCCAACAGTTGTCAAAAACAACTAAACAAAATCTTAATTTGAATTTTCATTGTTTCAACAAACACATCTAGAGACAAAGTACCAAACGTTTTTCAAATACAGTTAACCTATTTTACAACAAGGTGGAGACGGGGCCCTGGTATGGTACCATATGTAATCAGATAGGCGGTGCAATAGGTCAACAAGCCGTAAAAAACACTACATAGATTGCCTGATTATCACACTGTGTGAAGCTTTGAATGTTGGGATTGTCACTTGAAGTGACAACGAAATTACTTTGAATTTATTACCAACTATTGAGCGAGTCTGCAAACCCCTTTCCATTCATACGGAAAATACAATACATTGCGTTCGATTTGTGTTTTTGTATTCAGAATTGTGAGCATGTAAATGGGCTATACACTCACCATGATAATGGGGACATAGCTGAACCACTGGAAAGGTCTTAGCAAGCTAAGTGTATCATACGCATTAATCAAAAGCAACTGACACCCGGTTTTAATCGTCTTCATCTACGTTATTTATCAGCATTAACAAAAAAAACCCCGTAAGATATCGGTTGAAATAGGGAATTGTATCAGACAATATTTTTGTCAATGATAGTCAACATTGGGTGATCGTTCGTAGTGGACGAACTGCACGTGGTAAGCAGGGAGCATATATTATCGGGAAGAGTGTACTGGGTAAACTGTAATTATCACCATGTGTTTGATCACGGCAATGCAGAAGTCGCTTCCTTTCCTATTTTTAGAGGTAAAAATGTAAAGTATGCGTTTATTTTCAATAGAACGCACTCCCTGAAAACGTGTTATACTTGAATTTTGCTAGTTTCCAGGTCGTCGGCCAAAATTAATTCAAACAAATCTTGACGTATTTCTTTCAAAGTTTCTTCAAACAATTCAAGTCGGCTTCTAATTGCCAAACATTTTATTATAAGTTAACTTCTTTTCATCCAACTACGGCTAGTCGACTGAGCAATGATAGTTCCTATGTGAAGTAATTGCCAGTATTAAGCAAGCAGTAGCACAAGTAATCAGATAGGCG
Source organism: Haliotis asinina (assembly GCF_037392515.1). Lineage (NCBI taxonomy): Eukaryota > Metazoa > Mollusca > Gastropoda > Lepetellida > Haliotidae > Haliotis > Haliotis asinina. The sequence continues at coordinate 53,492,491 of NC_090291.1, read as the reverse complement.
GTGCAGTAGGTCAACAAGCCGTGAAAACACAGAAGAGATAAACTGATTATCACACTATGTGACTCTTTGAACACTTGGATTGTCACTTGAAGTGAAAACGACATTCTTTGAAGTCTATCAGGTTATGCAAACAGATAAACTTATCGAACACGTAAACAAGGAAAAAGAAACATATTGTAAAATAAACAAAGGTTTGTCGTGTGTGACTGTCTGGAGGGTACCTGTGTCTGGATGAGCTTTTGAGTTGCACTTTTTGTGGAACCTTATCTGATGTTCCCACGTTTCAAACCTATTTCAACTCCTGTGAAATGTGACCCTTCGAAACTAAGAATAGAAACGGACGGATAGTGAAATGGCCTGTTCCACTAAAATGAAAGGAAATCCAAATATTTGTCTAAAACGCATCGAAGATGAAAATCATTTTCTTTTAATCTGTCATTTTTAAGCTGAAATTTCCGAACTATTTTTAATAAACCAGCATTTTCAGCCACACCCAAGATGCTTAATGAAACATTTACTTAAAAAATAATGTTATTTATGAAAACGTGAGTGGATGTCTAGACGTTATGTGACTCTTTACGTGTCTTTACAGTAAGATATAAAGATATAAATATCTATGCATTTTTATATCATATGAATAATTTATTTGAATGCACATGCTTGTACGTGTGACATAAAATATCTACAAAATATACTTTCTTATATACCTGTACATCATACTAAATCAACAATTTGTTTAGTTAGTCTCCAGAAACCTTGACACAGGTTCAAAGTACGTGTGAACTAGGTCTCAACATTGATGGATCAGTAACTCTTCACAGACACAAATATTAGTTTTCTCTACTGTCAACAAACAAATGAGGGACAGCTAATCTTATTCCGTCTCATCAGGACTTGGAGTCAGATGATCCCCTGTTTAAGATCCTCTGTTATTTAATTACCAGTTGTAGGTAAGCAGGACTTACTATCAGACAGTCGGTATAGGGATGAACAGGGAACTGTTGATTATGAAATCTTCGGCCATATGTATTGACATATTGTAGGTGTAAGATAAATCACATTCACATAGCACGTGAAGATGCAGGCATTGTATCAGAATTGGGTAGATCAATGCTCATGGTGTTGATCACTGAATTTTCGGGTCCAGACTCGATTATTTACAAACCGCCGCTGTATGGTTCGCAACATACACGCAAAACCAAATCATTCATGCACTCTGACGGGCAAAAGGAAGTTCGCAATAGTTAGAGAGTGACAGGTGTGGCGCCACTTTGATCAGAATCTGAGAATAGTCATATCACAAGTTTTCTGGTAAGCAAGCAGAGATCACACATCTGAGGCATCAGTGACGACAATGCTATCTGACGCAATTCCTGTATTTTCCGGTGTGTTGTTAAGCGAACAATTGACTTGTCATTGCATGGTTTTGTGAGGGATGCAACTGGTAGGACGTTGTATGCTCACCTTTTCGCGAACACCATCATAGTTTCCAAAAATGTTTTGTCAATCTACATGCGAATGTGGAGATTCAGTGATATGCAATGACTCAGTGTATCAATCTACCAGTGATATTTATTGCCTGGACGAATTATTTGATGCGATAAGCAGTTATTACGTTAAAACCAGAGGTAATCTGGTGGAACGGTAGATCGGTACAAAAAGTGAAAACACATCACAGATAAACTGATTACTATACCGAAGAACTCTTCAGTATTACTTAAAATGGACATACCAGTTTCTAAAATGTTTAGCTTGAAATGTTATATGCACTCAAGTTCTGAAAGTTGAAAGGTTTGAAAACCGAAAACAACACAAAGTCATCAGAGGTTGTCGAGTGGAAGATATGGTAGACATGACTCCCTTGAGTAGATTAAAGAAATGTTTGATAAAGTATCAATTTTCACGAAATCGCGTCATCCAGACTGTCTAAACGGTAACAACGTGCAATCCGTGAACTAATCAGTTACATTCCAGATAATGTTTCTAACATCAAACATCATTTATAAACATTTTGGACAATATTAGACCTTGGGGATATTTATTGTACACGTTGATGGGTATCCAAGCGTTTTGAAATGATTCTGGCTCTTTACCAGTTTGTTAAAAATAGATAATTCAGCATTGTGGAAGGCACATTATGGTGAAGCGTCCATTTGTGCAGTCACTGCTTTTCTCTTCCTGGAGACAGAGCGCTGGTTGTTTCTGTGTGAACTAATAATCAGTGGTACGCTAGTAGTATCTGTTATAAGATAGTTGGTGCAACAGCAGGTCAACAAGCTGTGAAAACAGAGAGCAGATAAACTGATTATCTCTCCATGGATGCTTTGAGATTTGGATTGTCACTTGAAGCGAAGACGGAATTCTTGTGAAGATGTTCTAAATGTGAAAGGAGATCAGTTATCGCACATATAGGCACGAAATTGTTGAATAAAACAGGTTTGATTTTCCTATTTGAGACTGCCAGCCTGTCTCCATTTAGACGAACATGTCTGGAAATTCCTCTGAAAAACATGTAAATGGATTTGACATACAGAGATAACATGAATAATGAAGTGTGAAAACGTAACTACTTGACAATGTCAAACGTAAGACCATGGTTGATAGTTTATCAAGCTTCAACTCTCACAGTGAATAAAAGGAGAATATGCTTCAACAATAAAACAACAGCAAAAGCTTTACCGACGCCCCCAACTATTACTACTAGTACTGCTGCTACTGCTGCTGCTTCTACTACTACTGCTACTACTGCTGCTGTTGCTACTACTACTACTACTACTACTGCTATTCCTTTAACGTGTATCATAATAATATTAATCATCTGATATATAACCTCTGTAGAGAGTCGGCTTAGAATCGATCTTCAACAATCCTTAATTGTCGTTGGAGGTGACTGCGGGAGTCAGTATCACGGCTGATGCATGTCACCTTATCCCAATTCGTAGATCAATGCTCATGATATCTATCACCGGTTTGTCGGATCATTGCTTGATTATTCACAAACCATCGTCTTATGACTTGGAAATTACGGTGTAAAAAGCAAGCAAACAAACAATTTACATCACCAAACTTTATGAAATATTTCAAAACCTTCCAAAAGTACTAGTAATGGAAGTGTTTGGTGGCTCTCACCCCCAGTCGTGGAAGCAGTAGGGTCTATTTCCGTGTCAAAAGCCCAGTTATCGTGTACATCTAGGGTGGAGGCTGAAACAGCCATGTTGTTATAATAACACTTCATCCTATTGTAATATGATTACAACACTACTTTCACTCAATTAGTTGGAGCAAGATTGTATCGTACATGACATTGGCGGTATGCCCATTGTTAGGAAGCCCGGTGTGCTCTCAACAGGAATACTAAGATATAAAGATATACACCATGGCGGGAATTAATCGTTGTTTTTATGTTCAGTAACTGTATGACATCCTGCCAAATTTCTCTGCAAATGTCAACAGTTTAAAATGTCTGTTTTCATAAACAATCGAAAAAAACAGCTATCGTTGTAAAGTAAACTACTTGGGTGTATTTTTAGCATTTATAACGTCTATGCATTTAGAGAATAATTAACTTTATACACGTTTACACTGGAGAAATATACAGCAAACATATCACGTTTTGTGATTCTATCAAATTTGAATAAAAACACTGAGAGGTGATTTATGTTAAGAAAATAACAAAATCATAGACGTAAACTGCTACCACTGTTGTATTCAATATGGTAAAATACGTAGTGTACGTTCTATACCACATGATACACGATGCCTACTCGTTGTATTCCGTGAGGTGCAATGTGCAATCTGTGTTGTATTCAGTATATAACCATGATTTGAAATGCACAGTGCAACCTATGTAGTTATGGGCCGATAGTCTACACTTCTGTTGTATTTAGTATGGAACTATTCGCAGTACGTTCTGTATTCAGTATAATCCAATGTGCAATATCTGTTGTATGGTACAATGTCTGCTGTATTAAGTATGGCGCAATATACAATATTTGTTGTATTCAGTGTGATACAGTGTACATCAGTTTTATTCAGTATGGTGCAATATGCAATATATGTTGTATTCTGTATGGCTCAATTGCAATATCTGTTGCGTTCAGTATCGTGCAACATGCAAAAATGTTGTATTCAGTATGGTGCAATATACAATATCTCTTGTGTTCTTTATGGTACAATGTGCAGATTTGTTTGTATTTAGTTTGGCACAACTGATATTGACATACAAGTTCTATCACTGCTGCAGACGATGATTGCACAACGTGAAACCGCTCCATGTACTGCATCTCGCTATGCTCAGCAACAGATTTGTGACGTCATTGCAGAGACCGGATGCTCTTTTTAGTATGTTCGACCCTACATCAGAGGAAAATCGGGGGCTTATCACCGATCAAACGCACGTCGGATATGGCTTATCTGCGCAACGAGTGTGACAGGAACATACCTCAACATAACTCCCCACCAAGCGGTATCCAAAGCGTTGGGTGGTGTTTACGTTAGAAGGTCCAACATGGTGGACGGTGTTCACTGAGACTGACATCCATCACGGTGGTACTGACAGAGCAGCAGAAGCTGAAGAAGCACCATTTTTAAGTCACTAGACAGGATGATTTTACAACTAACGGATGGTGACCAGTCAAGTGGATGGTGCTATATTTCAGTGATTGCGTATATTAGTTGGACTGTGGTCCATATTGTGTTTAAAGCGCCATAAAATTCGTACCCGCAGCGCAATATTACTTGTTTATCAGATATACCAAGAAGTCCCACTCACCACTATTAATATCAGTCAAGGAAGAATTTTCTTCATATACACTGAAAGTATTTGAAACGTTTTTGAAATAATACATACGGAGTGACAAAAACTCATAGGAACTGCTTCAATATTTGGAAAGCCAGAAAGAAAAGCAGGTCATTTAAATATGCCAACATATTGGATTTTACAAGACCTTTGAGGCCGCTATATTCTCAAACGTCAAATTTATTAATATTTTATTCTTTGGGACTGCAAGGCAGTTGTAACTATACAAAATATGTCAGTCGTATTGAATAATACAAGTATAACCTTGACAGATTAGGACAAATTTGTAAATCACGAAGGCAAATGTGATCCGAAGTTTACTGCCAGAACAAAATGTAAAGTTCTGGACTTAATAATTGATAACACCTGTTTGCATAAGTCAGACTTTCAAAGAAGAACTCACTTAAATGAACTGGAAATTCTGCTCTGGCAAAATAAGTGGGCCTTGAGCAAGACGTATAACTATAGTTTCAGGTTCCACGGTTAACTGTGATACTGTAAAATTCACACACGATTACAAATGCAGATCCTTTATTATCCGATCCATCTCTAATATATGACAATGCTATATTAACTCAAGGGGAATTAGGACAACCCCCGTGGTGTAAAAATGGGACCAAGAGCCAACGTGTCAAAAGAATATAACCACCGTACTCGATATTGCTGTGTCTATGATTGCTATATTATCTTGCACTTTCACTTTGTCGTTTATGTCCGAGAGAAATAATTTCTTTTGCTTGACTGATGAACTTAATGTAAATTGCTTATGCTTGAGAACGATGGTGTCCTGTCGGCGCAGATGTGCATGACTTTACTGAAACAACTGACAATGATACGTGGGAATACATAATACCATTTTGTTGCTTCGTATGGAATCTTAAGAAACATCGGATGTACATCTACCAAACACAATCTTTCTGTACACTGTAACTTATCTATTAATGAGCCTTGCAACACACGCTTCCATTTCACTTCCAAAGCTATTTCATTTAATTAATGCAAGTAATGCATTGTACAAAATGTTTGCCTTTGTATGATTTCCGGATTCAACTCTGGAGGAAATAAAGACATTACTTCATTCAGCGTCTGACACAGCTACATGGTGTCCTAGTAAGTGATTGTGTTCACTAAAGTGGATGCTGCTTGAAGCTATGTTCATGTAGCACACTCATGTGCATTGATAGTGATGTCCCGTGGTGTGTTCAGATGTATATTTTTGACAAAAGCTCTTCATGTTGATATGGGTACTCTCACGAAATTCTGCTCTTCACAAGACTACAACATGCACGCGCTTGGACAATTCTTCGCCCTTCACGGTATCTTGGTGTAGTGGTCAGCACTGGACAGTGGTTTGTAAACGTTCAGACAATGACAGTAAGATCCTTGACGGGATAGGTCCAGCACCAAAGATGACACTTCGACCCAATCCAATTTAAAGGTTGACGTCTTCTTAGATTGATACACACCCTGTTATGAAAGGCCAAGTCTGGAGCTCATCTATATGCTAGCACGTGCAGCAGTGTCATACACGTGCAGTAACCTTGTCATAACCACGTGCTCGGCGAACCTGTACTTCATCCCCGAGACTGGGAGAATCCTGGGTTGCAATACTATATACAATATGATGTAGCTTCACGTTCTTCAAGTTCTTCACCTGAAAAACACTTCAGTTTTAACTAGTCAAAAACCCACACAAATTAATTCTTAATTATTACAGGAATTTAATATAATCGAAACTGACAAACATAAAAGAGTATTTATTCTTGATTCAAAGTAAACCTTAAGATCTATCTTGAAAGATAAAAACACCCTGATGTTTATTCAAATTCAGCTCAGTCCAAGCACTTGTTTAAAAGCAAAAAACCCACATAGAACAATCGAGTAATATCTTCATGGAAGCAATACCCGTTTTCCGTCCGAAGACGTGTGTTAATTCTACACAGTGGTGTGTGCCTGATACATATACAAATGGATTCATGAATGTGTATCCCAGACGAAGTCACACGCGTTACATCTTCCTTAAAAATTTCAACCGTTCAGACATTGTGTATACAACGGTGCCTAATCGCCGAGATCCAATACAGAAAATTCCATTCATACAGAAAATATAAGTAGGGTCGGCTTGAGGATCCTGAAGGTCATCTTCAGCCATTAATCACTAGGAGGACGTGATTCACGACCGACTTTAGGGCCAGTTTACAATCATACAGACATGCTCTTATACCAGATATTAATGTCAGTATTCACCTAAATGTATGAAATCATTCGTGTCTATATTTTTAAAATTGGTTTGCCAAAACGGTTTGCATGACACATCGACAGAAAACCATCTTACGTATTGTGAGTTATCTGCCCTTGTCAACGTCACTCGTCACGTCACGGTGTTGCTTAGTAAAGCAGACACTGGTGGTGTATTGGCAGATTGTGTCTACGAATTTCACATGCGTCGATAAATAAGGGTGGAGGCTGCGTTATTTGATGAAACGAGCGCAGTGTTTATGTCTAGAAATGTTCGTATCACTTTGTTAGACAGCGACTAGACGTCAGCCGCTGTTTAGGAGGGGGATCACTCGTGATTGTGCGATAAGCCTCGATATGAATCTTTATATTGCCAGATAAAAACTTAAGGAATTTCTTCCATATGTTATAGTTTCTATGTACCTTCACACAGAAAAAACATATATGTTGTTATAAGATGGGGTTTTTGTCCATGGTTGAAGTACGCGCTTATGACACGTATGTGTTGAACAGGTACAATACATGCATCTGTTATAAATACAATGTGGTCGGTAGTACATTTAGTTCACGAAAGCAATTATTTGCTGATGTGAAAGCGTTTTACTGCACCGACAGTTTCCCCAGGTATTTCACTGATGTAAACCGTTTACTCTGTGACATAGCCTCTCTGACATGTCTAACATGCATACGGGATTCAAACTGTGTTCAGACTGTGTTCAAATCTGGACATACCAGATAGACTGGTCTTGGTTCTTCGAGGTCATAAACAGATAGTTGCTACCTTGTTTCTGCTGCAGTGACACACGAAACCATCTACCATCATCACCGTGGTCACCTCCACTGTCAACTACTGCTCCCTCCTCTCCCTCTTCCTCTTTTGCTACTATCACCACAACCACTACTACTCTTAACAACTATCATCACTATTACTACTCTACATCATTGTGTGGCAAACGCTGTAAACAGTCGCCTGACTATGTCATTGCTTTATTCTTTTGTGAACAGTCTCCTTCATGTAACATTGTCTGGACAGCTTTGTGAACAGTCTTCTCTATATAACATTGTTTATCCTGCTTTGTGAACAGTCTCCTCCACATAACATTGTCTGGACAGCTTTTGCGAACAGGCTTCTCTATATAACATCGTCTGGCCTGCTTTGTGAATAGTCTTCTCCATATAGCATTGTCTGGACAGCTTTTGCGAACAGTCTTCACTATATGACATCGTCTGGTCTGCTGTATTAACAATATCTTGCATACAGAATACCATTGTCTGACCAGCTTTATGAACAATCTCTTGTACAGAGAATACCATTGTCTGATCAGCTTTGTGAACAATCACTTGCTTACAGAAAACCATTATCTGACCAGCTTTGTGAACAATCTCTTGTGTGAACAATACAGGTATTTCCTACGAGACATTCAACTCTGTCGTATTGATGTAAGGCAGTCAGTCCTCCGGGGTCTCAAGTCTACGTGAAGCACCACTGATCATATCAACTTTCTCGGTGGCATGTGACTGATTCATCCGCTTCCACCTTGTAGGCAATATAATCTCAACAGCTTGCAATCCGAAATAGAATTTCTTCATGTTGTTGAAATAGATAAGTTCCAATATTTACTAACAATTATCACATGCCCACCATCTTAGTGCTGGAAGTATTACTGCCAGACAGGCAGCGAATCCCCAGTACAAAAAGATTCACGCACAGGCTTCGTAATTGAAAATCGTCCATGCAATTCCATTATATGGGGGTTTTCTAGTGTGAATTTATACGCCTGGTTCCGTTCCATGGAAACTTTCTATCAAAGTTTGAAATTTCCCCTGAAGAAGTCTCATCTGTCATCACCCGTGTGTAGTGTTTTATCGCAGACTCCGAACACGGGATTAATCATTGGAGAGTGACAGCGGGTTAATTTCTCCAAAACATTTTTTTATGAATTTGAAATATCATTTTGGGAGGGAGATGCAAGTACGTGTAGAACTTGGGCGTCAAAACATTTTCGAAATAACTCACGTTTAATCTCACACTTGAATGTTGATGGAAAGTTTGCATTTTTTCTTGACTGATATTTGCAGTAAAAGCAAATCTTTACATTATGTTTCATAGTCCTTCACGGGATCCATATTTCACACACTGAAATTTTGCAAAACATATGTATTATGCAGTCAAAAGAAGATTATGTAGAAAATGTATTTTTCGTAAATTTTGAACATCATAAAAAGAAATGTGTGAATGTACGAGTGAAATAAACTAATTTTGTTTGAACAGAATAGGTCAAACAAGTGTCAAAAACATTCTTGTCTTACTGTGTGCTTCAACACAGTGTGTTCCACAACACGCTGGACTCAAATCAGCTAAAACTGGCTGAACTAAAATAGCCTGTGTCGTGAACACGTTCACGTGCCTCTCTCACAGGACGTCAACGCAATAACCAGGTTCGAATACCTGTCGAAACAGATCCGTCAGGTGTAACGGCAAAATAGAGGAGACAGTGGTATGTCTGGATCATTTGAAATCAGTGAAAATCGGTAATGGTGCCAGGTGTTCGCGAAATCAGTGGAGAGGTATGTTCTGCTGAACTGTTAGGGACGCCATCCCCATCTCTCTCTCTCTCTCTCTCTCTCTCTCACTCTCTCTCTCTCACACACACACACTAACGCGCGCTACAGTACCACCTATGTGTAATCATACGCTTCTTTTGTCTCTTTTCATCCAGCCTCTGGTGGATACCCGGTAGCCATAAATAGAAAGGTTATTTCACAACAAAGAAGCAAGCATACGTTTTGAAAACACTGATCTTCTGCCCAGTGTTATAAACTACCTGCCAAACATTCACTCACACGCCCATTCATACCGCGTCTGAGTCTCAGGATGGCGAGTCTCTTCCACTCCTCCTGCAGTGCTTCACCGTGTTCAGCCAATGGAGTGGGCGCGGCCTATGATGTTGATGCTAATAAATTCATTACATGTCTGAGGGGTGTTCAGTGGACGTCGTGAGCTGTATGTTTTGTAGATGTTGTGCTGCAGTAGGTGAGTATTTACGGTTAGTGCTCGCTTACTTCCATTGTCACCCTGATTCCATTCCACGCCATGACGCACCCATCGCCAACTGTACCACGAAGTTTTCACTTGACATTACCTTGACGTTCGTTTCGACCACATCTATAAAGGTGGTGCAAAGCGAAATTGTTACACATGACCATAGACAATTCCCCGTGGACCTTGCATACACGTTAACGTCAGATTTGGTGTGCAACATGGCGATTTGAAAAGCGAGGCACAGCACGTAGTCGTCGTGGGCTACGTGGTACTTCAGTAGATTCATTCGGATTCGTTGAATCTATTTCTGACCCATTTTACCATGTATTTTATATCTTTGTTTCCTGGGATGTCCTGAAAGGGTCTTTCGACAACATTTTTGAGTTATTGGTACCTGTTTCCTTTTCGACTAACCACAGACTGCGAAATATTCAATTCATTGGTCGCTGCCCATCGCCTTCTACCGGATTCCAGAATGCCATTAGTTCGTAATGTTCTACACAAAGGAGACGCCACATTGCGAGTTTATATACAAACCATGAACGAAATCAAGTAAATCACAATTAAATGATAAGCAGAATTCATAAATTTGACTGAAAAAGATGGTCAAGACTCAAGATGAGTTTTTTCGGCCTTTGTGATTGATGGTGTCAAAATCACGCCTCACAACCTAAACATGTGTGTGGGTGTGCATGTGTGTGGGTGTGCATATGTTTGCGTTTACACGTGTGTGGCGATACTGCATGCGGCACGTACAGATATGTTGTTGTTACGTTTACAGACATAATCGTTCTTACTTGGGATGTTTGTCATCAACACTTATCGTTGTTCTAATACTCAGTATTAACATTTATATGTCATGTTCCCCTACTTTTTTCCAAGAGTATATATTTCATACGCATGTGAGGTCGATTGAGTTTGGTCTGGCGTCACTTCGAACAGCCTGCATGTTTTATCACAGCATGTCAACTTGAAGTGTAAACCCCGAAATTATTAAAAATAATCGCTTTTGCGAAACACTGGAGCCAGTCCATACTGCATACATCACTGAATCCCCACCCGATATGACAGGCGGGCTGACTCCTGACAAGACTTGTGTCGCTTGAGCAGACTAACCATAATTGTGTACAGAACATCGACATGACAAGAGCGTAATGCATGCTTTTGAAGCCAACTCATTCAGCTGCATGCAAATATAGATATTAATCAGTATTAGTTGATACGTCTGATATTGCAGCATTACGATCCTTCTGTAAAGTAGGTCATGGTCTGAATCGGGTAATGGGGCTCATGCTTCGGTATGTGATGTTAAGAGAATATTCCGATACAACCATGACCTGAAAAATATGCAAATGAAATCTTTTAGCAGTACTGGCTTTCAGTGTGCATATGTCGTTTTGATGTATTTGGTCAGTAATGACAAGCGTTCCAAGGATACTACATTGAGGGGTTTGGTCGTATCGACAACCATGGTTGCAAGTCACTGAGAACAATATGATACAGCGGGCGTTTCACTCAAAACTATGTTTGTATGTGGATTGAAAAGCTACTTCTTCGAATAAAAGTACTTTTGCACTGTTGTACACAAGGCATTTCATGACAAAGAGGTCATTACCGTCGCATGATACATTCCAATTTACCGAATCGGTCCCTGCTTGTAGAACGTATGGAAAAACAAACCTTTCGATAATTCAGTCTGCGCTGCATAGAAGTACAGTTTACGAATATACTCATGTTAACGGTTTTGTCAGTATTATCTTTTCATATAACTAAATCACAAGTCTTAGATCCCAAAAATGTCCTTGAATGGACATATATACTGAAGGTCATTAAAAACGCAATTTCATATTCATACTTTCTTTACTCACACAAATGTCAGCATATATAGATGTTACTGGCAGACATGTTTTGAGTAAACATCTGTGGATAACTTAATCGGAAAATGTCCTATCAACAACAGTGTCCATCGTGTACTGCAAGACACTTGAAGCATTGGAAGACACAGAAACAGCTGTGGGAAGGTCTGCCAGTGATGTTGAAGTGTCGATGTCAATTCAGCACTTGTCCTTGGTCCTGGCAGCACCCCTTCCAAAACGACCATGTCCAAAACACAGTTTTTCTCGACGTCCATCTGCAAAGGGTATTTTAAACCTGAGGCATCTTCGCACCGTTTTGCCTTGTCCCAGTTGCCCTCTTTGCAGTATCAGCAGCTGTTTTGAACCGATTTCAGAAGTGTAAGACTCGGATATTGCGGTCCTGTCGAACTGTCGTCAAAGGTGCTGCGTCAGGTTGCGGACAAATGCATCACTTCAGGTAGCCCGAAAACGTTGTCTGCGTTGACCAACGGTGTATGGATGCACATTACAGTGCCTGACAATCATCACATCTGAAGAAACGCCGCTAACCATAGCGAGAACATGATTTTTGTCTTGTGTCAAGCGTGACATTTTCTCAACGTGATTCGGTTTCACAATTCCTTGTGCTTTTACAGAGCTTGGGTGCAGGTAATGCGCGTGCACAATGTTTTTCATGAATGTGATTGTGTTTACGAGAGGTGTCAAAGGTTCAGTTCTAAGCATCGAAGTTCATGAAAGAGGAAGTCTCTGGGACTCATACTCGAAATGGGCAAGAATATCAGCCTTTTATCCATACATCCTATGTATCTTTAGTAGAAGTGTTGTAAGTCTCAGGACAACAAATACAAACTGGGTATTAATGGCTGCTATCTATAGTATATTTCTGTTACTGGGCGCGGACTCTAGCTGGTGCATTCACCGTTTACAGTTTACAGAAGGGGTAGTTTCAAATGATAACAAAACTTATTTATTCTTTATTTCATGGTAACGCAATTTGATAAAGATTTCTGATTTCCCATTTTGTTGTAAAAGTTTTGTTATTGTGAAACTAAACAACAAGCAAGTACATTTGATCGACTACAGTTCCATACACCACATAATGAAACGGTTTCAGGATCGAGGGATATATGTCTCAAGACGTATATTATATAAAAATGTTTTGGTTGTTTCAGAACGCACCCATCGTGGTGATGATGATGATGATGATGATGATGATGATGATGATGATGATGATGATGACGATGATGATGACAAAATACATCTAATCCAGTGATAGGTGTAGTAAGTGTCATTCCTCCCGGACAGATTTCGATGACACGAGGCAGTCGGGTAGCCTTGTGGTTAATGCTTTTGTGGGTCACGTCGACGACCGGGGTTCAACTCTCCACGTGGCTACAGTGAGTGAAGCCCACTCCTGGTGTCCCCGCATGGGATTGCTGGGATATTGCTAAAGCGGCGCCAAACCTAACTCACTCACTCGATGACACACTATCCAGCCAATCACCAAGGCTGACCACCAACTGGGCAACACACCGGGGGTCCATTGTAACCCTAACTCCTCACTCGATTAATCTTGATAAACATCAAAAACTGATACATCAGATAGATGAAACAGTTAAACGTAAGGCAACTAGTGTACCGGCTGTTTCCCTGTCTATATGTGGAGATCCGGTCTCGTAACTCACGATACAAGGAGAGCCATTACACGTATCACGCCAAAGAATTAGTTTAATTTTTCCTTCTTGCTTTTGTTTAGTTGAGTGACAATGTCCAGATTTTAAACAAAATCCTCTCAAAATTACTTCAACTAGAGTCGTGGATACACGAGGGGCGCGGACTTCCGTCTCCCATGCCTGTGGTTTAGGTACAGCCCGTATCACTTGTGTGTTTGTATCGGACAGTGTTTGGCTGTTCGCGTCCACATTTCGTTCCCTGAACTGTAGAGGTAACGACCGTGACATGCGCTGCATGCAAGTTTTGTTTGATATGGTCAGTGGGGAAATAACTCTGCTCAAAAGTGCACGTCTAGATGACCGCAGAATATTTTATTGTATATAGTAAATATTAATATAATCCAGTCTCATGTTTGTAGAAAGCCTTCGTCGTATCAGCGTACATTGACATGAAAGGCCACGTTGATATATTTTACACAAGGTAAATCAGCATTGTCCTTTTGGACAAAAACAAAATTTATTTATACCTAAACAAGATCGCTGTTTCTTTGGAACAGTAATATATTTAATTGAATCAATGTGTCGCTACATCGGACTGGCTCATGTCTACTGTAAGAACGCAGTTTTGTAAGCCAATACAAGCATTTATTGAGGCGGTGCCTTTGATCGTTATCTTGTTTGTTGTTTAACATAATTCTGGGCAGCATTCTAGAATTACGACGGCAACTGATAAATAATCGAATCTTGACCAGAGAGACTACTGACAATGACATGCAACACCAACCCTGACCACCCAATCCATCACATCGTGTGTGCAGCTGTGGGCGAAACTTCCCGCCAGGAATGTCTACTGGGGTGTAGAAGTGGGTCATGTGGGAGGTAGCTGTATCAGACTATATGAGCAGAGTGAGTCTTGGCAGAAGTAGCCATGACAATGTCAACCGTGTCAGAACGGACGTTTGAAATACATTCAAACACATGTGTGTCGAAGTAGAGGGTGCTGAATACCCATACCCGTTTGTCAGCACCATATATCCGTTATATTATGCTTATCAATAACATTTATTGTGATGAATAGCGTTCGAAACGATGTAACACAATACTAACTCCTTTGGGTTACCATTATAACACTTCACTACTATTTTCTTAAGACAATAAGAATAGGTTTGTGAATATTTGACAAAGTGTTGGATTCCAACTTATTTCAGAATTATCACTCTGACACTTGCCACAATCTACGGATTACTGGAATTGGATTTTAATTAGTACTTATTTTTTGTAACCTGCAAATCACCTGAATCAATCGCGAGAATAGCTTCTAGTGACGACACTTGGGATCGAACCACCTGCATTCCGCTGTCCGAGTGGGTACTCTGTATACTCTCACGGCGGAGGCGGCGACAAAGGCGTCCTAAAAATATTTGAACTTGTACTATACTTAGACAGAAAGGCCACAAAAAGATGACCCAGTATCATCAGTCTTAGCAAGTATTGCAGAATTTTCTTGGGTTTCTTTGGAGGGGAGTTAACTCTTGCCTCGCACATTACATGTCAAGCATACACCCATCCCTCCGGGTTGGGATACTGTTGTTTTAGATGTTATCATCATTGCCTTGATTGTAATAATCACTGCTGGCGTGTTGGAATGCCTTTGAATTGTCATACCTTAGTCAATTTTATTGTTGGTTTCTCAATAATTATTATTTCTTCTAAGAGCTGATTCACGGTTAACTATTTATTCTTGAGAATCACCATTTCCGATATTTGAGTGAATAGTGACATGTTTAGAATGTCACTTTCATATTGTCGACAAGTTTCATGTTTACACTTTCATGTGACGTGTAAATATACCAGCATTTGACTGGCCACAGAATACATGTACAGCCAAACCTCGTTAGTACAGACCAAATTTAACACTTTCACAGGACTCCTAGTTTTGGAAATAGTTTCATCAGGATTCGAACCCACTGCCAAGCCGCGAACTGATGCGAATATTTGCAGAGCGAATTAAATCGCCGTAATACTAAACAATCCTTAACATGGCGCCTTTTGAAAATGCATGAATATGCAAAAGCAAATGCTGGAATGTTACAAGAAGAGTACCATTGCATATGCTGACATTAGTCTTTTTAGCCCTAGCTGTAAGTGGAACTCCAACACAGTCCCAAGCCTAGAAAGCCGCCGTTTCAGGAAATTGATGAAATTTTCTGATGTTTATTTCATTGAATAAATTTTAACATTTGATAAAGATAATTGTTTTTTTTATAGAAAATATGTTCATTACAGAGACAACATGTTAGTCAACAGAGTACACTTGGGATCTGTTTCACAATGCTGTTTCACAAGGCTTCACTGAGATGATTAGGCCTTTGTTAAAGAAAGTTACTGACGATCAACTTTGCGCTAAGATCGTTCATGGAATGGGTACCTGGACCACGTCTACAGCGGAGGACACTACTTCAATAAGTAAACAAAAGACATGTAACAGTCATGAACTGAACACAAAAATACATTGCCATGATAACATCGGTATCTCCATCGATCAGAAGAAACGGGCAGCAAGTCTTCGCCGACCTAGTGCTTTGGTTGAACTTCCAACTCAATTCTTGTATTAACAAGTCCCCTTGCTGCATGTTTACTTGTTAACAGGAGTTGGAATTAGATTGGAAATAAACGAAGGATAACTTCCTATCTCTCCGAGTCCGGTGAGCCTGGCTGTCGCGCAGATGCCGCGGTTTTGAGTTCAAATCGATCCAAATGGATAACAATTGTTAAATACGGGAAAGTGAAAAGTGGCGAAATATACAGAAAGGATGGGAATTCAATTTATATCTGTAAATATTGAAAGTTAATTATAGCTTTTCTTTTTAACTTTCTATTCTCCACGAGGTGTGCGGGTGGAGTAGGGAAATCCTCTCCACTCGACAACAGATGATATGTCGCGCACTTTGTTATTTATTTCGTTCAACGTTGTAATTGTATTCATTTCAGCTAAAATGTATTCATTTCAGTATTGAAACTTTCGTACAACATTTAATGGCTGTGGGTTGGGTTATTGTGACAAATCATTGCTTACAACTGAATATTTGCTCTCATTTGAAAATAGTAACAGTGAGGAAGACTTTAATATTAAGACTTGAATAATATAATCCCAAAATAATTATATATTTATGAAATTGAAGATTTAAAGGAAAACTATTATACTACTATATGTTTTACATGTAACGTAACATTACTGAAAATATTTAGTGAAGATTATCTAATTTAACTGTTACGTTCATGCAGGCAGACATGCAATGTGAGGAAGTGGTTTGAGAGTAAAATTTAATGAAAGGCGTTTTATATATTACATGATGCAAAACAGCAAAACAAAGCTGAAAACAATGGCGATTTTCTTTATGATCTAAACACGAGATCCTTGAAAAACTGAAACTATTACAGGACAACTTCCTCAGTCGTCGGGACGCAGGGGGCAAGGAAGCGCCACCTAGCGAGTCAAAGGCAAGGCCGGGACCCGTCATACTCGGAAAGGTGTTGTCTGTTGTGGCGCTCATTATGTAAAGGAAATCTGCCCAAATTTCTGCTAAATCATGCAAATTATCACGGCTGCATGTCTCCCCGGGCCAGGCTGCACGTGTGAATGTGTCGTAGGATGTGGGTATTAATAAAACTCCTTCCGATCTCCAGTCTCCACTGATGAAGGAGTCTGTATCCATCCAGTATTACTACTTCACGGTAAATTCAGCTGGATGGTAATTAAAAGAATAAATATGTAATAAATCAATAAAATAACAAATGAAACCTTTCTACAATTTGCAATAAAAGCGTTTTGATCCAAAAATAATTTTGTCTTAAAAGGCGTTTCAGTAGGTTTGTTCAGTGTGTGCTTTCAACGGCTTTGAGTACATGGAGTGGTAAGATGGATTTACACAAGTTTATCAAGTAAAACATTTTTGAAAATTATTGCAGCATATTACTACAAGTAACGATCTTTTCAAAATCTCTCTAAATAATATATCGTTTGTAGAAAGGTAGGCGGGAACCGACATTCTGATAAAGCGTATTATATACATTGTATTTATTTAATTGATCAATTATTGTTGATCACTATTTATAGGATAATTGTTTGGTCGTCAATCTAATTGGTGTGGCAATGACGAAGGACACAAGTTTATGGATAACAACTTCGTGTTTACTGCACGGAGCGAGGCTTCGGTATAGAGTCGTACACCGTTTTCAAGCTAAATGTCGCTCTGTTCAATAACAAGACGTTGCCGTCCTTAAACTTTTATGTGTTGCAATATATAGCATATTGTATTGAAGGTTGTTCAGTTGAGCACTGTTATGCTGCAAGGAATTTTGTCCAACGTTAAACTTTTTCAGTCCTGTTGTAAATTATATTTTTATATTTTCCTCATTCCGTTGAAATTTCTGATACAGCTAAGGTCAGGTAAATATAGCGCTTGTGTTTCTTTTAAACACAATTATAGACTAATAGAGAAGTAATTTGAAATTTCAGGCAACGAGCGACCCACGTTAAAGACTTTTGATGTAACACCTGTTTATGAACATGTTTTTACTGTTGGCTTGTTTATCAGTCGTGCAGACATACATTATACCAGTATGTTGTATTGAGTTCTATGTCATTACAAGAGGTTAAGTCGGTGTTAATGAAATGTGTAAAAGTTTTTTTCTTCACTAGGTGCAATAATCTAAATATTTTACAAGTGTAATTAATAGTAAATATCAATTGGACATGATTTATTAAATATTCAGTAATATATTTGGCATCGTTTCTAAGATTTAAAATTGAATTTGTGAAAGAGTATCAAACATTTTCATTCAAATTAAATATCACACGGGAAACATTAAATGTTAATTTAGCAACCATTTTTCAACCAAATGACATAATTCAGGAAGTATTGGCTGGGAAGTTAAGTCTTCTCAAATGGACCACAAAAAGTAATAATTACAAATGTGTTTTTCTGGCTCCTATTTTCCAAGTGATCCATGCTGCTAAACTATGAATGTTCCTATTGAAGCATACACCAGGAGACCGACAGGTGACGGGTCGTGCACACATCGTCGCAGCAGGCGCTGTGATGGGAGGCAACTGACGCAATTGCTGGTGTTCCACTGGAGCTAACCTTAATTGATGCTGACAGTTCGATGACTTAAAAACCCTTCTGCCAACATTCGCGATGGCTAGTTTGTTTATTCTGGGAAGAAACGCAAAACAGTATGCTTTATGCAGACACACTCTAGCAACAATGCAATGCCATCGATCGACTCTTCATGTAAAATTGTCAATTTGATGTTAATTGGTCGGTGAATAAAATGTGGTTATATCTCCAAATATATTTTATTGTCTGATGGTGTTTCTGTTTTAAAAGAAAGAAAGATTGAACCTGTAAATCACCCTTTGCTGTCAGGTAAACCCAGGGAATCTAGGAAACAGCTGGTTTGGAGAGAACAAAATGAAACAGTGGTAAAAGGCAGAATTGCAATTCAATTTGAGGTATTTTTTCCCAAATTCATATGCTATATCGCCTCCTGGTAGCATTAACAGAATACATGTGTTGGGCCAATATAGTGTGTGTTTTAACCTATGACACTGCAGCTGTTTGTGCGGTGTTTAAATCCAGACTTAAAAGTATACAAACTTTTTAACAACGGACCGTACATAATCGGGGCTGGACCAGATAATCAAGTGATTCACGTCTTAAAAGTTTTTATACAACGATATGCATCAACCATGCAAGTGAATGTCACCACTCGAGTAAGATAACCGCCTTGACGCCATGCATATGCAAACGAGCCAGTAACGGTCCACACTTGTACATAATGAAACCCTGCCTATCTGGATCCCGTTAATCCGAAACATCTCTTAGATATGGTTCCAGGGGAAAATACATATATTAAACGTGCAGTGCGGAAAATTTTCTGTTGATCTGATTTAGTAATATTTAGTTCAATAATTTTGTTTCCAGAATTACCGGAATGCTGTATTGATATTATACCCATCTTTAGAATTGTGTCTTTCATAATCAACATGTTTATAAAACTATGGTAAATGGAACATATGTGTTATACAAGAGACAAAACCTTTCGCAGAGCGATGATCCCCAGTCGCCTGAGCTTTTTCAAGCAATCTTAATTGTGTGGGACCCAAATGCTTAGCATCAAATTATAGCCTGACTTGCAAGATGGGGTGAAGAGAGAACACACAGTGCGACCAATGGAGAGACGGAGCTAGTCTTGGCGTTACTTGAGTCACTGTTTATAGAGCGCTGATACTGGGCCTTACAGAGGCACTGCGCTCATTGGAACATAACCGTTTAACAAACGATTTACAAATCCGGAAACTCGCGTTCGAATCCGTTTACTGAAAGTACCGAAATAACATGTATGTGGCATTCGTCTTTAGTTTTCTGTTATAAACGACATTTGACAGTCTGTGTGATGATTTTGAAGTCGGACGTGGTTATTATTTAGAAAAATGTTCTTTTGGTGAATCGCATTTAAAAAATAAATTATTGTAATCATTATCCAATAAAACACGTATATATGATGTATATATTCATAGTGTGCATGAGACGACCTTGTAGTACCCCTATTCTCCAAATCAGAACACTGTTTGTCGTTACATTATATATTACTGATAGACAGATATAGGGACAATGTTCACATACTGATTTTAATTTACCCTCTTGAATCTTGGAAAGCTGTAATACACGGTATGGTGTCAAAAACACAACATGCGAACTGATGATGACAGCTTCATCTTTATTGCCTAGAACGACGTTTCCATGGAGATGTTCTATTTTGTTGTCAAGCTAAAGGTGACATGTTTCATTTCTGACACACTAATTTCTACAATGGCGATCAAACAATTACCGTACACGGTTCTAGAAATCAACTCTTCAAATCATTTCCAGATTATAAACGAGTAACATATATTTTTTTGCTTCTGTAATTATTCCCATGTTTATAATGAATTTTGAGGACAGCCTGCACATTGGGAAACGCATTGATCAATCAAAAAAAAAATCTTCTCGTGCGAAATCCAAATATAAAGCATACGATCTCCTTAAACCATCAATACTCTTCACATCATTATATTTCATTGTACTAACAAAGATAAGCCTTATCGACAGAATTAACACTGTAATTAAATATTTAATTCTTAAAATACTTAAGTGGGTGAAAAGTAGTCAAATGTGTGTAAGACTCACTTGCTAATTTCGTATTCATAAAAACTCATATAAATTATAATGATACAAAGTTAAATGATACCAATAGGTGACGAGAGACCAACAAGAGTTATTCCCCTTAGATCACACTGGCAGGATTTTCGCTCGTACTACACAGCTCGTCACCTGAGCGGCGGAGAAGAGCGGGTTTGGCCGACTTGTTTCAAGTATTGCTCTTGAGAACCCTTAGACATGATGGCTTTTCGAGAGGTGGAGCGTTCGTTCGTAACCCCTCAACTTGATCTACTTGCCCCCTTGTCTGGACAAATTGTGAGCTTGAGGGTGAGAATGTTGTCAGAATGTAACGATGGCGGGATGAAACGCTGACACAGTTAGAGAGTTTGGTAACGCGCTGATTGCATAATGGCAAATGATCAAACGCCGCTGATTCAGTTTCAGACACAAACGTGCTTCTAGCTCGGAGTAAAATTTTAAAAGCAAGATATCACGAGTAGAAGATTCAACTGAAATGTACCTTTCTTTGACGCTGGACATGGTGTTTTTTGTATTTAATGTAATTTTGCTAGGAGAGTTATATTGTGCCGTTTTAGCCACTGTACGTTGTGGTAAGCTGTATTGTAATGTCGTAAAACACTGCAGTGCATATTGAAGTATTTGAAAGGCTTTTAGAAGCTGAACGAACATGAATGCATGACGCGGTCAGTATGGTTAACGACTTATTTTCATTCTTTAGACGATAATCCAAGGTGTATAAAGAACAAAAAGAAGTTGTTGTCCATAAAAGCGTGCCATGTTTTCATGTAATGCATAATGTTTTATTGGAATTGGTATTTTAATGTGAATAATGGTACAATGTGTTCAACATCATACTGTACATTGTGATTGATGCGCTATACTGTGTTTGACATCATACTGCAATTTGTGCTTGTATCATACTGTACATTGTGATTGATGCGCTATACTGTGTTTGACATCATACTGCAATTTGTGTTTGTATCATACTGTACATTGTGATTGATGCGTTATACTGTGTTTGACATCATACTGCAATTTGTGCTTGTATCATACTGTACATTGTGATTGATGCGCTATACTGTGTTTGACATCATACTGCAATTTGTGTTTGTATCATACTGTACATTGTGATTGATGCGTTATACTGTGTTTGACATCATACTGCAATTTGTGTTTGTATCATACTGTACATTGTGATTGATGCGCTTTATTGTGTTTGACATTGACATCATGCTGCATAGTGTGTGTAATGTCATACTGCACTTTGTGTTGTTGTGTTTTGTGGCAATGCGTGCTATATTACAATGGGTCTAAACATAACATAACATACCATAGAGTATGATTTTGATCAATGAGCTGGCAAAATCAAGTCAGTTGTGGTGTCGCCGAACTATGAACTATAACTGATTTCCTTTTTTTTTCTATTTTTTTTTTGATTTGTCAAAGATTTGTTCGGCATTTAATCTCACTCACTCACTCACTCACACACGGACCAGCACCCTCTTATTCTTTCTTGTGGTTGCTACTGGACGTCAGTCCATCTTCGATCATCCAGGCTCAAATATTACCCTGGACACACGCCTCCATTGTGAGTCCGATTCCAATAACTTTGAAAAGGCGTCCAATCAACGCAGGAGCGAAAGCAAATCTGTGTAAAGTTTGGTTGTGACATCACTGTTGAAATGGAGTTTTAACGTCGAATTGGCTAACAGTCTTACCGGAATATTTTGAAAATAAAATTCCCCTGATAGTCGAAGATGTATACACTTATAGATGATCAAACGTATCTATTTGTATTAACGTGAAGCTCAGTATACAATTAGCTCCACCCCCATCAGTTACAGGATGTGATTGTCAACGTCTGGACCTCCTCAGGTTGAAAGGGTTAATTAATTACCGCGATCATTTGTACGAATAAACACATACCAATAAACCCTTTATCACAAACACTTGTGCAAGGTGATCACACGTCAAAATATTGTTGGTTCATGCTAATTTAAAGATCCTGAATGGAGATTGCACTGTTTGTGCGTCAATATTGGTCCATCATATGATTTGTATTTGTAAGGCAGTGTGATGTTGTTCCAAAATAAATATATGGTGCTTGAAGCCGGCAATTCATGACAAGCATAGTGGTATATTGGTGTGATATGCCTTAGTGAAGCTGTCTCTCACTGCTGACGACTTCATTCGCTTGATAATTTAGCAAACTGCGTTGATAGTATTCCGTTAATCGCCAGATAAACAGTTTAAGAAAATTGAAAAATATTATTCTGCCTCTCGGCGTGTTAGGAAGTTTGTGTGTTTACTAAGCAGGGACAGTGGTGGTTTTCTCTCGCATCTTTTGTGCATGTTTCTGCTAAAGTTGCTGCAAATTCGATTCGGGTCTGATGTTCTACTTACTATTAAACACCGTGATGTTTTCATAGACAATCAACTGAAACTACCGCTTATTCTGCAAACAAATTTCTTTGTGTTAACATGATATGGGGGCATGTTGTAGAAATGTGGCAGTCGTTTTCTCCTTCGCTTCGCCCCGACTGCGGAGTGATTTATGGGCCGATGCACCACGTCCGAGTTGTGAACTCGTCCGCGAGAAATAATCTAGATCCCGCTCTACTGTTCCTCGTCCTAATCGATAGGCCAACCGGCAGGGCGCTCCGTGTCGGGGGGAATAATTAATGGGGAAGGGGAGAAATTCTGGAACGCTAGTCGACAGGTTTTATACTCCGATGATAGATGTTCTTGTGAGTATCTTCTCAAGTACTGCTACTTTTGTGCGCACATCTAGTCTAACATACCACCCGGGTTGCGCGGTATCCTCTAAAGCCGCCTTTAAGAACACAACTCGATACACGAATGTTGCCTTTTACAAGCTTTGTATGGGCTCTTAGCCGTTTAGTCGAAAACCGAGAAATGATGGAGTATCGGTTTGGTGAGGATATTTCACAGCATCGTGTTCCCAATTCCTCATATTCATTAGAAAGGCGGAAACACAATAAGGGCCATGCGGTCACTTTCCAATAGAAACATGACGTGGGAAAAATCACTTGTGAAAATTGATGGATGAAGGCTTTATAATTCCAGATAAGTGAAACACTCACCTGACAAAGATATTTCAATAATACTTGTGAAAGAAGAGTTTTGATAATGAATCTTCTCTCGGAACTCTGGGATGACGACCATACATTCAGTCGCTGAATCTTCGTTAATAAACAACATCTGAAACTGATGCCTGTTTCTCACAGAACGGAAACAAGGTTACAGGCTACTTTTAAAAGTTTAAATTTATGAATTTAAGTAGGAATTAAGTTCGCCTCATCACTTTCGTAATCATACTGATCAATGCCATTGGCGTTTGATAGCTGCCATGTAATGTGATTTGTGTTGCATAAACCCAAACTACATTTGAATAGAAATCAGGTTTTACTTTTATTAAGAATGTGATCAAAACATGTCTCATGGCATAAAGTTCAAATATTCACATTGTAGGACGGTCATGCACAACGCATTGTAGAATGATCAAACATCACACATTGTAATGATCAAATATCAGTCTTTACATTACCTCACATAGTACAACAAAGTTGGTTATCACACTGTAGAATGATTAAACACGACACATTGTAACGACTCACGACAACACATTGTCGAATTATTATTATTATTATTACTCTTACGACATATTGTAGTGTGATCAAATGGATTTGTTGTTCAACAAACAAGCTCATACACTGATTTTCAAACAAGCACAGATGCATCGAAGAATTATAGAACAGAACACGTCGTACAATGATTAAGAGCAACACATTGCATTCAACTGGTATGAAAAAATACTTTAAAAAGAATTCACGACAACCCCGAGTCACTGAACGCACTTTCACATCTACGTTTACGGCATGTCGTATTCTCGCGGTTTCTCGCAAACAGATAACATCTGTGCTCGTTTGAAATTACGCTTGTATACAAAGGATGGTGTGGGGAAAGTGTTGTCCAAATATACGATATACCACCGGAGTTGCTGTGTTTACTTGTATGATGAGCGTTTGAGCCATCTTATTGTGTTGTGTCCATGCAGAGAGAGGCGTCCAGGACAGGAATTGTACGCAACTGTTACAAGTTTGCTCAATGTGTTTGCAGAGAGAGTCGTAGGGAGGGGCAATGCCAAAGTCGAGTCTTTATCGTCAGTCATTACTTCTAATTTTCTGTATCAAATTAGGCTTTGGGCACGCTTTTTTGAAATTGACTGTGAGGGTTTTGTTGACGAGGAGAATCCTTGCCGTGAAAGGGGGTGATCGTGTTTAGGCAGAACGTGCTTATTTCTTGATTAAGGAACTTAGACTGGCGCGAAATGTCCACGTCTTTTCAATACAGCCCCACCAGCGATCCCTCTTGTTGACAAATACAGGGACACGCGGGATATGGAGCTGTTTTAATCAGACTGACAAACCAAAGTAGCTTTATTTCTTTCACGCCAAAACGGGTAGTTATTGTGTGTTGGGGGTGTTGACCTTTAACCTAATAAGAGGGGTTTCGCGATCGTTTTACGCACACATTTCAACATGTAAATCTGTCGGACGCTAAATCGGCTTTCCGCCTCGTCCACACCCCTATTTCATCCTCTGTCATACTCCCGTCGTGTCGCTCGTGCAGAGCACCGCCCACTTCCAATTGGAGACGTATCTACAGCAGTTACCTCCCCTTGCACAAGGTGTACGCGATAGTGATTTTATATATAGTTCAGATTATAGACTGCAAATTCATTTGTGTTGTCTGTATACTCAAGTAAAACATTCATTATATGAATATTATCAGTTATGAAGAGATGGTGTGATCAATGACCTACAAAGATCATACTATGCAATAAATTGAGGTATCCGTGTAAACGCATGTGTTACATAGGTTGATACGAAGTCAGTCCACCGTCAGGAGGGGGCAGTTCTAAGTTAATTCCTTTGAATCGCTTGCGAATCATGTTTTTAACAATGCCACATTTTGAGATTTGCCCAATACACGACATATACAAATGTGATTCAAACAGATTCTGGGGATCTCTAGTGATCTCTTGGGATCTCTGGAGCTTAGGATGGGTTTGTGGGTTTATGGAATGGGTTTAGGTAGGTTACGGGTGGGTTAAGAGGGGCAGAACTTGCAGTAAAAGGATGTGGGTTGCGATCATCAGAAGTTCTAGGTGAGGATCAATGGATATGTAGTGATATATGTTTTGTAGTCACATAAATGTTACCTGAAGCATAATGTGTCATAGGCTGTATATTAACATTTTTCTCAAATATGTGATGTTTGAAATACATATATGATGATATCTTATTGTACTTAGTATCTCTTAATGCACTTCCGGGTGTTTTTCTTTTGTCAAACGCCAAACACAGCAATGTGCCTGGGGCTCTAAATTATCTTGACCAGAACATACGGCGACTGACATGAGAACTGACCCATTCGGGTACGTGGCATGTAGCAGACCATTCGCCGAACCAGACCACCAGATCACTTAGTCGCTTATCCGTGAAACATGGGTGGCATCATACGCAA
Source organism: Haliotis asinina (assembly GCF_037392515.1). Lineage (NCBI taxonomy): Eukaryota > Metazoa > Mollusca > Gastropoda > Lepetellida > Haliotidae > Haliotis > Haliotis asinina. Next base: position 53,466,104 of record NC_090291.1, on the reverse strand, counting down.
TTACTTTGTTAAACCAACTCACTCTGACGGGTATCTCGTTTGTGAGCGTGGGTATTCATTGGAGTTCGTCGCTCATAGGGGAGGTGGGGTAGCCCAGTGGTTAATGCGTTCGCTCGTCATGTCGAAGATCCAGGTTCTATTCCCTATATGAATACAACGTGTGAAGCCCGGTTCTGGTGTCCTCTCTGTGACATTGCTGGAATATTACTAAAAGAGACGTAAACCGAAACTCGCTCATTCACTCATTCTCTCATAGCTTATGTTACAATCATGGTTTGTTTGAGTCAGACAACTCAGTTTAAAGGTAACCTGATGTAGATGAATGTTACAGCTGGTATCCAACATTTACACATTCATTTAACAGTGAATGTGTACAGATCAGTGGGATTTAGAATCTGCACATATTCTTTGAGATGTCCATGATCTACAGGCACTAAAGGAATGCATCTGCCTTACTATGACTGAAATGAAACATTGTCCCAAGCGACAATGAACCAAACCCACGTATTGAAACGGTCCCTAATGTGAGTAGCGATCTCTTATGACAAGTCAGTGCGGCTGTGGAAAACCATCTGGCAAGGATGTCGTGTTTTCTATTGCCTGACTCTAGGCTCTAGGTTCGAACCTTAAATACGCAACTGATCATTTCGCGTCTGCTCAACATCCTCACTTGTGCGCTCCACTGTAGTCACTCTGCACCTTCTACTCGCATAATCCTAATGTCCGGTACAGCTTTGTATCTAGTGACCTGGGCCCACGTGTAGTCTGTCGTACAGACCCTGAAGTATATATATCCAAGAAAGCCCACGCAAGTCTAGAAAATGTGGCAAGTCTAGATTTCCTTAGCTTCAGCTTCTGAAAATGAAAAAAAGTCTCAGGGCTCCATTTCATTATATTATTATTTTTTTCACTATGAACGTTTTTCAGTAAAATATGTTCATTTCAGAGACTAGCTGTTAGTCTAGCCCACGTGCACAAAGCGATCTTAACGCTACGTCTATCTTAAGTCTATATTGGAGAATGGGTTATAATCATGACAGCGCTAAGATCGCTTTGTGCAAGTGAGCCCAGGTCAAACTCAAAGACAGAATTGCAAACCATATGACCTGAAAAAACGCAAACCTAAACATGACATAAACACAAAGAAAACAATACCAATAAAACCACACGGTACTTCAGCTACCCCCTACCAGATACATTTCCACAGTTTTAAATTCACAATTACACATTTTATCTTCCAACCATAACGCCTTATTCATGTTGTCATATCGTTCGTTCAAATCAACCCTTTTCCCACCAAACACTGAATGACCTGCAGGTCCGTGTGCGACAGACGCTTTTGGGTCGTTTGTTTGTTGTTTAATGTCACACTCAGCAACATTCCAGGTATATGGTGGCGGTCTGTAAATATTCGTGCCTGGACCGGACAATCCAGTGATCAACAGCAGGATTGTGCATTGTGTCAGAAAGCGCACGTGAATTAACCAAACCAATTTAATCATCATCATCATCATCATCATCATCATCATGAGACATAACACTTGTGAATAAGGACCATTTTATTGTTATGCATAACAAACTGTGAGGTACAAGGAAATGTTGTGTCACACTGGGACCGTAATTGCTAACTGCTTGTGAGTTACCATAAACCTCCGGTTTCCGCCAACTATCAGGAACACCGGCTCCAGTAAGTGTAACATTTCAAAGCCGGTGAATAACCAGTCTCATTGTCAGTAGAACAGACTCATGCTGGCATGAAATAAAAAAGATGTTCCTTTGTTTAAGAAACGATTATTCGTATGTCCTTAAAACCGTATGTTATCGCTATTCGTTCCAACAGAAACGTTTATTCGTATGTCCTTAAAACCATGTGTTATCGCTATTCGTTCCAACAGAAACGTTTTCTGTGGTAAGTGGCGATAGTAAACACGTTGTGCTTCTGCCAGACGCGATGAATGTTACACTGTACCCCTCGTCTACTGGATCTCCGTCTACTGGAGCTATGTCTACCTGAACCTGGTGGCTGCACGGCCATAAACCACGGTAATAGGTGCCCACTCTTTTGATGATAAACACCAAGCTCCCTCGCTGAAGATAAATCACTCGGAAAGAAACAATTTTGCGGGGTTTATGTGCAGCATCGTCCCTGCATTTGCATGGCTGGAACTAACTTGCAACAGTTTCCATGTGTTGGAATGACAATGATGGTGATGGTAATGGTGATAACACGGTGACGACACCCTCCTCCTCCTCCTCCACCACCTCCTCCTCATCATCATCTACAATAATAATGTGGATCGTATGGACAATAGAAACGACGGTAACACCACTTATGTTTGTTTGTTGTTTAACGCCACACTCAGCAATAGTCCAGCTATGTGGCGACGATCTGTAAATACTCGAGTCTGGACCAGACAATCTAGTGATCAACAGCATGGGTGTCGATCTACTCAATTGGGATATGATGGCATGTGTCAACCAAGTCAGCGAGCCTGACCACCCGATCCCGTTAGTCGCTTCTTATGACAAGCAAAGGTTTCCGACGACCATTCCCGACTCCACTGCCATCAAGGATAACGACGACGACGAAGGCGATGATGATGATGACGGCTTTGGTGGTGGTGGGTAAATAGAGAATCTCACCCAAGTGTCTACTGATATCAAATATATCAACGTGTGTTGATATAACTGATATCAGTAGACATGAGGGTGAGATTCTATTTATCATCCTAAATCATTCTTCATTAGTTTTAAATGAAAAATGTATATCTGGCATTAGATTTTCCGTTCATTGTGACATCATCAAGTTCATGATGTCATAGCATTGTCAGGGCATTGTGCAAAATCTGCTGTCAAAGTGATATCGTTTGATCTCAAGCAAGTGATATCTCCTGTGGAATACAGTTTTGGATGATAAACGCACTTAGTCCAGTAGTCTGAGAACGATCTAAGGGAGGGGTTGTTTATGTCAGGAGACTGGGGTCGCCATTAGCAGTGACTTATAGTCTCCTTACTGCATACATCAGGGGTGCCACCAAGCGGAAACCCCCGTTCCCGTTGTGCTGTATCCGGGAGCTCATGCGTCACACATCAGTGTACACGATGGACACTGATGCTACCGACCGCACCACACAACACAGTGTTATTGAACACAATAACTTCAATAACTAACACAATATAAACACATCTAAACGATTTCATTCGTGACTATAGGCTGAATGAGTGAGTGAATGTCTGCAAGTATGAGGCACCTTGGGTGTGGAACACTTCCTGTCTCCGGCCTAATGCTCTGTCCACTCAGGTGATAGTGACATGGTGTTCCCATGTTCTGGTGTTCCTTTGTTCCATGCAATGGTGTTCCCAAACCAGTTTGTGCGTGCAAGTGCCCCACATGAACTGTCTCCTTATGATCCCTGCAACTGTGTTCATCTGTAGACTGAACTCAGTCATCTCCTGTTCTAGAATTCACGTGTACAGTTTATTCCATTTTTCGGTGTCATTGTTTCAGTGTTTCCATTTCGGATGTCTGTTTGTGAAATTCGGAGTCGAGGTACCTGGTATTCCGTATCCCTTTCTTAATCCAGTACTACATCAGTCGAATATCTGCATTCAATCAAATATGTAACCAGGTGAAAAAGCACGTATAGTTGACAACATTAGGCAATAATCTGCTGACCTAAAACACTCAAAAGTCAATATCTGAAACCCATGATTCCTTAAATCCGGAGTGTGCGTTAATCTGTACAGTTTCAGGAGGATTTACGGTGTTTCCTAAAATCACTCAATGCCACAAAAACAAGTTTATCATTTCTTAAACTGGCCTTTCAGAGGCTAAAGCAGTGGTCTCTGACCGTCTACCTTCATAGTCTTCAATTACTCAAACTGTTCGTGACATGTTTTGACCTGCAGAAAATCCCGTAAAAGCAACAAGTGTCAAATACGTTAAGTACATGCGGAGCATCGATGGTTTACGACTAGTAAGTAAGCTGTCATCACCAGGGGGCGTGCTACCTGCTGTTTCCGCTGACCTTCCACGCATGAGCAAAAGTCATCACCGCTTAACATAAATCTCGTGGTGTTCCTCGTGATCTCGCGTGACTTCTCCCACAGTTGGTTCTCCAATCTGTTGATAGTGTTTACACGTGTATGTAAGTAAGTATACCTCTAAAATGGTGCCGCTTATGAGTCTGGCTGCCATGAAACAGCACCAGAATATGAAAGATGTCTGTGATCTGACATAAACACAGAATAATGAAACCTCACAGGGGATGTTCAGTACACATTTGTGTTACTGTATGAATAACGACAAGGTCTCTTTAGGAAGCCAAATCGTGCCTAAACTCATCTCCACACGTCATGTCTCGGGAACGTGTCCTGTGTAGCTCATATCGCCCCATAGTGTTAACGTACGTTTTTTAGAAATAATTGACATAACTTCATCTTCAAAAATAGCCTAGCCGAGCCATTACCTCGTATGAGTTTCACTCTCAGATTCTTCCCTCGAACAATGTACAGTGCTTCTTCCCAAGATTGCAAAACCGTAACTTCCGTAACTGTAACACTCCTGTGACACAAGAACGTAACATGCATGTGTGATAAAACGTTGATAACCCTTAGCCGTCTTTTTTATTTAACAAACTTTTACAAGCGGTTTTTGACAAAAGGGTTCCTTTCCTTGGATTGGCGTTGCATTAAATGCATCTAAGTGCAGTTAGGTTTTTGCTTCAACACGTGCACGTTGATCGCTGAGAAATAGAAGAAATGACTTTATCCTTACCGTTTGTGTTCGGTTGCAGCTTAACTCGACGGGGGAGGACCGAAGGGGGCTTAGTCTCAGATCCTAAAAGGCTTACTCACATCCATTCCGGGGTGGTCCGAAACCCGGCGGGAAAACACGAATATTAGCCGACTTCTCCCAACTGATCTTGTGTAGCATGGAGAGGAGGTATGGAGTTTCAGCACAGCCTGTTGGGGAGAGGGAGGGGCCGGGCCCACACAGGAATCATGGCTAAATTACGTGATTCCAGAAACTCTACAATCCTTGTTGAGTTTCGAGGAAAATATCAGGGGATTTGTACATTTAACATAAGCATGATCTTAACAGAATAGGGAAGTAGTATGTATTACCATGACATGCGTGTCAGAGGTCACGTGTCATGCGCCGACCGCACCATGGAGTATGTGGTGTTATGCAATGGCTGCATGTTTGTGTGTCTAGTAATCAACGCTGTGGATCGGATGACCACATGCTTCCCGATTGTGTGTTAAATATGTAGGGATTCAGCTTTGCTAGCCTGCATTACAGACGTAATAACCTTCCAAAGCGCAACACTGAAAACCTAGGAGATACAAATATCCGCAATTAAATATTCACCGCGAAATACCATTAACAGGAATTGAAATAATTTTATAAGTGTCTAGCGACGCATCAGGAAATAAATTAAGAGATGTGGAACGGTTTCACTGGCTTAACTACTAATGCGATCAATCACCATGGCAACAGCTGCCACCGAAATGAAGAATGTGGCGGTCATTTTTACAGCAGTGAGTTGAAAAAGATTAAAACTCTTTATGCATAATGGCTTTTCCACACATCCAGAGAAATACAGGTTTGCACTTAGAAGTGGGTTGCACTTATAATAAGGAACAATATTCACATAAACCTCTTTGAAGGAAGACATGTCCAAACGTAACCTTCAATGAAACTTGTCAGTTTTGAGAGAGAGAGAGAGAGAGAGAGAGAGAGAGAGAGAGAGAGAGAGAGAGAGAGAGAGAGAGTTTTCGTGTAAAGTTTTGATAAGAACTTACCAAATGAAGAGAGACTCTTCTGCCTGAAATATATTCCAATTTAAGTCATCCACATGAGTCATATGAAATATTGTAGAGATTGACTATACTTTGTCTAATATCTTGTTATGTTTAATATTAACGTATTTAATATGGATATATGCTCATGCAAAATTAAATATAATAAAGCAAATATTGAATCAAAAATACAGTAAAGACGGTAACATTATGGATAAGACAGTCTCTCTTGTAATGAATCTACACACCGTTTAGTGCTTTCTCTTTAACTCTTCATCGGGTCAGCAATATTGATGGGTATCAAAAGTGAAAAAAATGCCTTCTTATCAACAAAAGGTATGTATGACCCAAATACGTTCACAAGATACTCTTGTTAAATCGCAACGTGGTCAGTGCCTCTCTCCTGTACTTCTGACATCAAACAGGTTATTTTGATTGAACGCGCAGCTTCATCAGCTCAGTGAGATACCAGTAGACCGCACCAAGTTTATAAAGTCGTTATCTTCGTGTTGATTGTTTGTTCAGAGTACCGGCAGATCGGCCAGTATAGGTAGGGGGAAAGTAGATACTATATTTGCAAAGTGGCGAGATGAAGTCGATAACTCTCGGAACACTTTCTCGAAGTTAATTACGTGATTTTAGTCACGTGATACACGAGATAACACGAGGTTTGTTTGTCTGCTAAGGGAGGTAATAACGTGATAACGTTCGTGGTTGTGAGAATAAACATTCACATAGGTTTGTATTCGTTTACAGAGTGACGTACAATGAACACACATTTCTCGGGACAGTTAGTGATCGCTTCCAAATGTTCTCTTTGGGGAATATTTAAAATCGTAGTGAAAAGAACAAGAATTGAAACCGTGGATGTCAGGCATGGCTGATAATAAGTCGCCGTCAACACGGCACAGACTGTAAGAGTTACAACACAAAGTAAGGCCATCTGTAGCAAGAACGGGAGGACATTGCTGAAATATACCAGTAGCTGTTGCATTTGCCACATTAGCAAGAGACTGAGGAAGTGTTCGGGGTTGAGGGGCATGCTGTCGCGATAGACACTGCTGTAGAGCAGGTAGACAGGTTTTAATGTGGCATTTGTCAGACTTACATATTAACTTTTCCTTGTATTCTGTCAGACCATTGGTGTATATCCCTTAGATCATTCTTGCTTCTTGCAGTCTGACTGCAGATTCACCCGTTCTTCTACTCTTTCCCAGTTCCTTTAAACAACTGTTTACTGCATACCTTCATACGTCTTGTGTAACCTGAGATGATTCCTTCCTGCACTATCATCCATTCATCATTCCATTACTTCATCTATTCTCCTAACAATGATTCTTTTAATTTGTCACACAATTGTTTCTTGTTTTAACTCTGACCATTTTTTTTCTGGTTTCTCTCATACTGTTGTTTTTTGTTTCGCTCAAACCATTGTTTCTTATTTCCCTCAGACCATTGCTGCTCGTTTGCCCTCAGACCATCACTTAACGTTTTCCCTCAGAGCATCACTTCATGTTTTCCCTCAGACCATCATTTCATGTTTTCCCTCAGACCATCACTTCATGTTTTCCCACAGACCATCACTTCATGTTTTCACTCCATTGCTTTTAACTCAACACAATGAATTTGCAATAAATAGGGTGCTAGGACTTTCTTCGAATAAATCCAGTTTCGTATGCCATGGCTGGGCGATGTATGCTACGCTTCATACACAGATAAGAACCTGTAGGGTGGGCTAGGGGGATGAGCAAGCCACCCTCCTTGCTGCCCAGAGCCTGCAGGTCTAGCTGGTAAGTGATAGTACAACTGCGCCTAGCTAATCACGCACAATGCAGCCACTGTGTACAGATGAGAACCGAAATGCAAGGCCTCTGTTTGCTCTTTTGGGGGTCCATTTTGGTGGTGGGGCGCTGTTCACAACATATCCATCGGATCGTTTTTCTAAATGTCAGCTCAGGACAATGCTTGTATAATTCCCCATCGTTTCACGAAATAATATGAGTCAATATATATCTATGCGAAATCTCTTTATGGGAGAACGCGTGTTCAGGTTAAACGCAAAGTGTATGCATGGTAAGTAAAAATCTACAGTTTTAACAGGACATATTTGTGTGGTATGATGGAGCTCCCCCTCGTACAGCTGAGATACTATCAAACTGGTGCCAATGCCTTCTCGTGGTAACCAGAACGAACTGAAAATTCAACAAACATTTCACTTATGTATATACGACGCAGACAAACACCCAAATCGTTTCTGTTACTCTGTACAACAGAATTTACTAATATAACAGAATCGTGTGTCCTTTTCTTCATTTGGGTAGTATATGTAAGAGTAAATGTGCAAATGAACAATAGAACTTTAAAGGTTGCCTGGGTCTAAGACTAAGGTGATTCATTTCAATTGGTTTATTCAGTAATAAGGCCCTTGGCCCACGTGCAGATTACACAAAATGATGCTTAGAGTTGCATGCTTGCAATTATGTCACAAATCTATTTCGAATGTTTAAGGCTTCTTTCACAAAATCTGAAATTGACTGATTTTACTTTGGAGATTATAGATCATGATGTCTTCAGTTATGTAAAAATAAGGATATTATCAAAGTGTTTAACTCTTATATCATTATACAATGGACATTTATAAAGAAAGTGAAATTCATCTTCTATATAATCTGAATGACATTCAGGACAAAAGCGAAATTGACGAGGAATACCATCATATCAACCAATATTCTTATAGATAGGTAATTCACCTAGTCTAAGCAACGTGATCCTACGCATTGCTTCTTTTGACTTTATGTTTACAAGGTAACTTTCTAAGCAGAAAACAGTTTTAAGTTTAGCGTATAAATGTAATGTTGAATATACATGTATATCAGCCATAATTGAGTGAGCATGAGTTTCTTATCCTTTCCTTAAAATTGTATAAAAACACATCTTTAAATACAACTCCTTGATTCTCCCCCATAAAACCGAATCCACAAGAAAACAAAATATTCCTAACATGATAAACCAAGGTTTTACGACCAACTTTATCTAAATTATACATCATGAGATAGCACTGCTTAGGATATCTGTCCACTGGCATTTCAAGCAATCTTATCCAATATTTAATAACATTAAACAAAGAATCAACATATATATAATTCCTACCACATTCTGCTAAAACAGCAACATTAGTACCTCTATGACCCAGGCCCATGTACTTCAACAACACGTGTGAATTAAATTATATACTAGCCATCAACCTTTTATACTCACTAGTATAAATGTAGTCACTTACTTCAGTCAACTGTTCTGAACTAGATTTCGCAAAATATTTCATACTGTTTGAAGATACTGTTTACATGAACTAATGCATTGTAAAACAAAATCGTATTTTTGAAAAGATTAGTGTCATGTGCTCTCTCTCTCTCTCTCTCTCTCTCTCTCTGTATATATATATATATATATATATATGTGTGTGTGTGTGTGTGTGTGTGTGTGTGTGTGTGTGTGTGTGTGTGTGTATAACACATCGTGAATGTTTACTGTCAATCGAAACTTTTGATGTTTTGATGGGTAGTATATTTGTGGCAATTATAGAATATCTGTATAAAGCACATGCTCACCTAACTATCCAAGATAGCGCTAGTAAATAAATTTTATTGTTTCTTCACTTAGCAGCTGGTTATTTCGCGAAGGCTTTGTGATGTCTTTTACACGTGTTAAAATACTTCATAGAGTTTTTTATGAACATTTTAAGCGTTCTTCCGCTTAAACATAGCTTCATTGGAGATTTTGTCACTTTGGCTTTTAAACTCGACAGGTAATTGGCCCATTTGAATATTTAACCCCGATGAATCCTGATTCACAATCATCGTCAGTGTGACAAATTGTGCCTGTTGTGCTCTCCGGGGCATGATTTTGCTTTTAAAGAGCATTTTAATTAAGTGCTTAGTTGTTATTTTCACAGTTTTTCTGCCAATTATTTGTAATGGATCCGACATGCGCATCGTGGTGCGCGCGTCTCCGGGACACAGGTAGGCCATGGGACAGTTAATCTTATTCTGCATTTCACGCGTGTTTCATTAATGATGCGTTGGTTATTGAAAACTGTCGACCCAGGTGAGGTAATCTGCTTGGGGATTTATCATCCAAGTGACTTCAATACATCAACTGCTAGCGCTTCCGGTGTCACTTTATGGCCAGGGATGTGAACAACACTAGCCTAACCGGATCATTACCTATTCGATCAGGAGCGTTAGTAGGAGTTTAATGTCCATGCATTTTGAATCGGTTGACCGAATCAAGATAATAATTTACTCAAGTCTATTGAGCTTAGTCTTCTTGTAAGCCGCACGTGTGGGTAACGCCTATCGTAATTCGTCGAATTTGATACTAACATCTTCCATTCGGTGTCTAATGGCCGTGCGATTTCACACACAGAAACACTCGACGGAAATGAGTTGCACGTGCAGCATAAGCTCTACGCAGACTCCAAGTGCCGTAAGCTGGTCGCGGGTCACGCTTGTTACGACATCACAGCTGTTGGGGCCCAGCGGGTCGACTTGATCCTACTCGGGCACACAAACCAAATACGTTCCAGGTGATGCAAACCTAATGATTCTAAGCCCGACTAGCAAGTTAGCAAGGCCCAGTGATTAAAGCTGACTGATAACCTTCACTGTTTCCATACAGAAGCAGAGCCGAGAAGCACATCTCTTTGAGGGAGTAATTGAATTGTCAGTGATGATTACCCAAGTTCAAGGGTCAGTGAGCAGATTTGTCTGCTGAAGATTAAACACTGAGTAACTCAGGATTAGATCTACATCATGTCCGTCGTACGGTCCCAATTGTGTCTGCGTAATCTGTCCAATCTATAGTTCAGTGGGGTGTAGAGGCGCTCTCGTTCATCTAATCTGCAACGGACAACAGATTGTTGGAGTTCATATTGGCGGAACACGGCAATGAGATAAAGACATATCATGCTTGATGTTGTCGTTATTTCAAATTAATGTGTAATCAAGCAGAAAGGCACACGTGATACCGGCTTTGTAGGCCACGCGTGTAGCGGCCGTGAGGTACGTATTATGCGTATTGTACGGTCAGGTGGAACAGAGAGGGATGTCCGTCACCACAGATACGGTACCTTGATGGAGAGACAGTAAACCAGTCAAATTAGGAGTAAAATGCTCCGTGCATATTTGTTTGCTCCGTTGCCCACGTATGTTGTGCATTGTTTGAGGTACGTATTGTGTGTAGTACACATTCAGTGTACGACCTGGAGGACAAAGGGAAACTAGACTATGGAAGCTGCAGTGATGTTGGGAACATCTGTACATGTACAAAGCACAATACTCCTAATGCATGGTTTACCTCGAAATCTGTTACTGTAGACGAGGACAACAGCACCGTTCTTGCACCGCACCGGGTAACGACAACAACGAACAATGGTCACAAGATGCCAATAACAACCAATTTTAAAACAAATATGTACTTTTTATACTTATCTAAGTTTTTTAAGTTAAACGTTCAGCTCACACTATTGCACGTGTTGTTGAGGCTAGTAAGTCTAGCGCTAAACACAAAGTAATCATATTTTAACCGAGTTTTGTTATATTTGGCTCAAACTAAAACAATTACTCTATATGCACTACGTAAACGCTGGTTTTCCTCAACTGTACGGCGGTTGATAACAGATACTAGTTGCTGGAACGACGAATTGTTCACAGTCTGCCACCCCTCTTATTCCCATATACATGCTGGTATGGAGGCAGGACGTAGGAACAAATCTCGCAAACAGACGTTAAAACAAAATACACGTACCGTAAATATGTCTATAAACATGTACATTGCCAAGCCTTTACTACAGAAAATGAGGGGATGTTTTCCTGAACATATTACTGACAGTTTAACCAAACCCAAATCTTCACTTCTTTGGCATTTTCATTTCAGATACTAAGTTTATCCCATTGGAATTGGTAGAATTACCAACAAATTGTATCAGACTAATAATTGCATGGTTCTAAAAGTGATAAAAAAATTCCAAACCTTCTGGTATTAGAGTCGCGCACGATGGAGTGTTTAACAGTTATACAACAGGATATATAGGGAGGCTATATAACATTTAGAGGGTATATAACATTTACAGGGTATATAAGTTTTACAAGGTATATAATATATTTACAGGGTATAAAACATTTACAGGATATTTAGCGTTTACAGAGTAAGTGGCATTTACAGGGTGCATGTGTGGTATTTACAGGGTGTATAACATTTACAGGGTATATAACATTTACCTGGTGTATAACATTTACGGGGAAGATAACATTTACAGGGTGTATAACATTTACAGGGTATATAACATTTACAGGGTGTATAACATTTACAGGGTATATAAACATTTACCTGGTGTATAACATTTACGGGGAAGAAAACATTTACAGCATGTATGACATTTACAGGGTATATAACATTTACAGGGTGTATAACATTTACAGGGTGTATAACATTTACAGGGTATATAAACATTTACAGGGTGTATAACAGTTACGGTGTGCATACCATTTACAGGGTATATAACTTTTACAGGGTGTATAACATTTACAGGGTATAAAACATTTACAGGCTACATAACATTTACAGGGTATATAACATTTACAGGGTATATAACATTTACAGGGTATACAACATTTACAGGGTGTATAACATTTACAGGGTATACAACATTTACAGAGTGTATAACATTTACGGGGAAGATAACATTTACAGGATGTATGGCATTTACAGGGTGTATAACAGTTACGGTGTACATAACATTTACAGGGTATATAACATTTACAGGGTGTATAACAGTTACGGTGTATATAACATTTACAGGGTGTATAACAGTTACGGTGTACATACCATTTACAGGGTATATAACATTTAGAGGGTGTATAACAGTTACGGTGTACATAACATTTACAGGGTGTATAACAGTTACGGTGTACATAATATTTACAGGGTATATAACATTTACAGGGTGTATAACAGTTACGGTGTATATAACATTTACAGGGTGTATAACAGTTACGGTGTATATAACATTTACAGGGTGTATAACATTTACAGGGTGTATAACAGTTACGGTGCACATACCATTTACAGGGTATATAACATTTACAGGGTGTATAACAGTTACGGTGTACATAACATTTACAGGGTATATAACATTTACAGGGTCTATAACAGTTACGGTGTACATAACATTTACAGGGTGTATAACATTTACAGGGTGTATAACAGTTACGGTGTACATAACATTTACAGGGTGTATAACATTTACAGGGTGTATAACTGTTACGGTGTACATACCATTTACAGGGTATATAACATTTACAGGGTGTATAACAGTTACGGTGTACATACCATTTACAGGGTATATAACTTTTACAGGGTGTATAACATTTACAGGGTATAAAACATTTACAGGCTACATAACATTTACAGGGTATATAACATTTACAGGGTATATAACATTTACAGGGTATATAACACCAACTCCACCAACTTTGACCGAGTAAATGCTGACCGTCGTGTACAGGGTAACAATGGTGACAAATATGCTTGGAGTTCTGTTAGCCTTTAACACGGAGGTGATTAATGGAGAACGTTTCATTTCTCGCTACAGTTTTTCACCACCAAGTCACAGAAAGTATGAATACTCCCAAGTTTCTTTTTCACAGCTCCTGATGAAGAATCACACATTCAGCTGCCCTCTCTATCAACGTGACAACACCCACAAGATTAATTGCTTTACAACAGGGGGATAACTCTAATTTCTTGCCTCGACCTTACAAATTTTCTCTCAACATTATTAAACTTTTGGCTTCAGTTAAAGCGGCAAATTATTTTTTGGATATAAACAGGTTAACCTCTCGTAAATCTTATCTCGGTGTATTTGCACGTTAAAAAGCAAATGTCTTAACTTGGTTCGAGCATCTCGACTTTGAGAACTTCGGTCTGTAAATAGCTACTTCAAAGAGAAAGGTAATTTGCAGAATCGACGGTAGGTGATATTCAAATAGTCCACGCCTATTAACAATGGACCATTTAAATGCATTTTGGTCTCTGTACTCAGTTGCAATCAGCTCAGTGTCAGGTTACTCATACACATAGCATTACGCACTGTTTGTACATACGTATCAAAATATCAAAAGTTATTTATCTTATTCTTGGGGACAATTCGCGTTATCGACATGATAAAATATATGTTATTCGTGGGCTATCTATATCGATCTTACTAAGGTTAACAAGTTTAAATAGATTGATTGTGCCAGTAATGGTAAGCGTGTCCGTGTAAAACAATATACATCAGCGTCTTGTATTGACTCTTGTCTACTAGTACACGACGATGAGGGAATTGAAATGGGTGATTCGTTGGCATTGTCACGTATGTCAAACATTGAGGCTGACAGGTAAATGTAATTAGCTCGCTTGATAACATACAGTGTGTGGCTTTTGTAAAATCAATATTTGATTTTTGCAGCAAGAATATATTCGATCAATGTTAGAATAAGTGTTTCACTCGCAAAAGGAAGGTTTTAAACTGAAACTTGTTTTGAAAACCTTTCTCTTTCGAAGATTAAGAATTTTTGACATTTTTCTTTAGAGTTTACAAAGAATGTAATAAGTCGTGTTTAAGTACGACCCTGTCTCTATAATGGCATATGTTTCGTACTTACTTCTTTCTAAATCGATTTGAAAAAATTGGATTTGAAAAAAAATGAAAAAAGACATTTTAAACAATTTGCTAGAATATTCAACACTGTGAAAAGTTTATGACCAATGTATGGGAATTATTATCAAGTATGAAACACAACCAGCTTAATTAAGGTATGGTCAAAGTGTGGTCTAACTACAATCAAGATAGTCAGGTAAAAGTGTGGAATGCAGGTGCGGTTTGATTGGGGGATCAAAGTGAATCAGTTAGCCACCCACAGTGCCTGGACTGTACCTTGGCTACAAGTAGTATGTCAACGATAACTTCTCCTGGAGGGGTTGGTGATACATGCCGCCGGGAGGAACATCCTGCACCGGTATACTTTGCTACGACAACGTCTGTGGGGCAGACAGGGAGGGAGGTTATGGAGGGGGAGGGGGGGGGGGGGGGGGGGGGGGTAAATTGGGAGGGGGAGGGGTTGGGGGAATGACAGTCGTAACTATCTTGTCAGAAAATCCAACATTTGGAATGTAATCTCCACAGTTGGAAAGTGCGATGCCTATCGGAACATCGAGTTTTTGTGTCAGATACGCCAAGATAAGCTGAAT
Organism: Haliotis asinina; assembly: GCF_037392515.1. Classification (NCBI taxonomy): domain Eukaryota; kingdom Metazoa; phylum Mollusca; class Gastropoda; order Lepetellida; family Haliotidae; genus Haliotis; species Haliotis asinina. The sequence goes on along the minus strand of NC_090291.1, from coordinate 53,451,008 downwards.
CAAGTGACGGGCCACCTTTCACGGTGTTAAAAACACAACTGGGGATATTATTGGGTAATAAGCGTATTGCGTGCTAGTCGAGAATACAGTCCGGTTTAAGGTGTGATGAATTAAGATATCACAGATGGATAGATCACCATCGACAGGCGTCAACGGTAGCTATTGTTGGTTGAATCCGATAATCTCAGCTACAAAGGAGAAATTGGACGATCATCAAAAGATTGTCGATTTCCCGAAAAAGTTGTCATCTATTTCTGTGTCGAAAACGAAACCAGGAGGAAGTAATTATTTGCAGATATTCGCTTCTAATGACAATAACGACTTGAGAACTAGCTTGGAGAAACGGAAGGGCCCGGGGTTAGTAGCGCGCATGTGTGATAGTAGACGCGAGCAGCTGTTGAAGCGCGTTATCGCCATACCCAGCTGGGGTCTATACTATCCCGTCAAAGAGAGAAACGTTGGCCGGGAGTGTAATCCGAACTTGCTCAGAGTTGGATTCCATTTAAATTCCCCAAATGTCCGGGAAGACGAACAAATTCCACGCCCATAATTATGATGTTTTGATCACTGAGCTTCCAGTTCTCGCGATAAATGGTGAGAATTTGCGAGACATTTTTTCAAGATGACGTCGAATAAACGCAAAGACAATCATCTCATCTCTCGCAACAGGTGTCCCCGCGCCCTTCTAAATTTCATTTCTACAATTACATTTTCGCTTTCATTTTTTCCTGATTGTGGACCGAGATTTTTGACACTAGCAGGTGACATGAAAACCTCGATAGTTTCACTGACCGTTTGAACGATACATGAGCCCTAATCAAACATATGTTACATTCATATATCACTGTATGCTCTTCACGCCTTGCAATACACCGCCAATCTTCACTACAATCTCCTCTCGCCGTATATTTTATGTTTCCGTAAAGTTGGATGTAATTAGATAAAAACACTTCGCTGACTTGAACTTTGACGAGAGGTCGTGACATATATTCTATTATGAAAGCTCTGGCACCATCGTCCTTTCCCAAACTCGTTGACCGCTTCGTTCCATCGAAGGTCCCACTATTTAAGGAATACACCTGTGCAGCCGATCACGTATGCAGTAAATAGGGTTATAATTAAAATAGTCTTTTAATTTTAGTCTTAAAGTCACAACTTGGCCATTGTAATCACATATAGTAATGTGGGTATTTAGGTCTCTCTAATTCCTGAATGAGAAATAATTCAATCCATTTTAATGTTTCCCCGTTGCATGTTGACCGTTTTCGCATGATGATATCAGCCGTTTCCAGAGTTTGATAATTCATACCTATTAAATGACAGCTGTATTTTAATTTCCATTTTATATCATAAGGTTTGTATATATAAGCTTTGATCAACTTTTTTAAACAGGCGACATTAACTGAAATAGACCAGTGAACGTGATCATTTGGTTTAAACCACACTCATATCAAAGTTTACGTACGGCGTATTCTTTTCCTTTGTAAGGGAGAGTGTTGGGCTTCAACAATTTTATGTACATGTAACCTGTATCACCTTAAATTGAGCGCCATGATCTTGCTCAAAATTCCAGCCACAGACTAGACTATTGTTGCATCTAAAAACAAGACGTCGTTCTTGTGTATTTCAGACAAAATCATTCATTCAAAGAGGAGACTGCGTGTCAACGAACTGAAAGAACTGAGGCTGCCCCATTTCCGTATGCCCTTTCTCCTTTAATGGTGGAGAAGTGGCGTTCGCCGCTTTACGTGAGTGAGTGAGTTTGGTGTTCCGCCGTTTTAAGCAATATCTTAGAAATATCAAGGCCCGGGACTCCAGAAGTGGTCTTTACACATAGCAACCATGTGGACAATAAAACCCGGATCTTCAGCGTAGCGAGTGAACGCGTTAACCACTAGGCTACCCGTTACCCTTTACCAGTTTATAAACTAGGGACAAGGGTTATGGTGTTTACACATCAAGAATTTTATAGATGTTTATCCACAAAGCAGCCATACATCACATTGCAAATGATAATCATTAACCGATTGTTTAAAATAATCAGGATACGATATACGTACATCAGTTTATTAAGAATTAAAGGTTATGACACTTAGAATAAAGGTTTTGTAAAATAACATCATGATAGTGTGGTCGATTTTAAAATGTTTCTACTTCCACAAAAAATGGATTACTTGACTTCGAATTCCACAAGCGTTGTTGTCCCTTTTGTTTGTTTGTACGACGCTTTTAGCAATATTCCAGCAATATCACGACGGGGGACACCAGAAATGTGTTTCACACATCTACCCATGCGGGGAATCAAACTCATGTCTCCGGTGTGACGAGCGAACTCTTCAGCCTCGCGTCCTTAACGACATCTTGCGATTCAGGAAGTTTCAGGAACTTGACCCAAATAGTTAACTGCATATCAAGCCTGATTCCTTGCGGTGCCATTTTTCTTCTACATCAGTAAATGCTGAGTCAGCTAATGCGTTCGAGTGAGTGAGTGAATACGTTTTTACGCCGTGTTAGAAACCGAACAGCCGCTGGTGAAGACGGAAGACAGGAGGTCTGCATCCGCGGAGATGTGGCACCAACTGTTCGCTCCACCACGTCGGCGTGTGAAAATATCTCCAAGTTGAACCCTACTCCCCCTCATGTTGTTTGCTGTAAGTGTTTTTTTCCTTTACGACAGAGTACCGTTCCGTCCAAATCCGTATGTCGAAATCACAAATGAATAATACTCATTTTAGTTCCACGTTGTTTACATGTAACTCTTAGCGCGAGTTTAAACAAGAAAAACAGTATAAACAGATCTTTGCAAAATGAAAACTGTTTGCATGTTTTGAAACATTGTGGTTCGCCGTCCATTGCTTGGTGAACCTTCAGCCTGTGATAACACATCACCACGGGATCCCAGGACCACGTGGGTGCAGAACCAATCGTGTTTACGCGGCCGAGTGAAACATTCACAGGAGTTGAGGAATACACGACCCCCCAGACCTGAGCCCACACGGAAGGAGCACCTGTCTCTTGGGGTGATAAGGCGGCCTCGATCTGGGAATGTCAGTAGAAGGTAGAGCAACTCCCCAGGGGGCGCTCTGCCCAATTAGGGGCGGCTACTCTTGGTTTGACAGCTCCAAGAGGGTGATTTCAACCTGTATAATATTTCTGTCAACAAGCCTGTTTCCTTTAAAGAATGATTATCACGCTTTTTATCTACAATCCTAAATGTTCACACCCTTCCCGGTTAGCGAATAGCTGCCATAAAGTGGCCATTGCTGAATTCCGCAATGGTTGATTGATGTATGAAAACGGACGTGCCACTCAAAACGTGCTTTACATGGAGTGGGAGGGTAGGTGAGTGAGTGAGTGAGGGAGAGTTAAGTTCTTCATGTATTGTTGTAATGTAACTGACACTGATTGTACTCTCTTCCGTTGTTATCACTAGTCAGCGATCCATATATATCCAACTTGGACTCATTTTTCGAAACACGAATTATGATCCATCTCTTGGAGTTAGCGTGTTTAATTTTGTTTCTTGTCTAACGCCACACTCAGCAATAGTCCAGCTATATGACAGCGTTCTGTAAATAGTCGAATCTGAACCAGCCAATCCACTGATCAACAACATGAGCATCGATAGCAAGAGCATCAATCTATGCAACTGGGATCCGATGACATGCGAGCCTGACCGCCCGATCCCGTTAGTCGTCTTTTATGTCAAGGTTTGAGATACTGAAGATCAATCATAACCCGGATCTTCACGGGTTGTGGAGGTAACGTTGGAGAGAGTCAGGTCACACATTGCTACATCCAGTCAGCATTATTATATTACAGGTAAACAAGGAGGATAAATAAGGCTAATTGTAAATCATGGAATTACAGGTAAGTAACAGAAGGTTATCAAATCATAAACACACGTGTATTTACAGGTAAGTAAACAAAGGTAGAATCATATATGTAGTAAATGTAAATCAAAATAAAATATATTTCACTTCCGTATCAACTTATCATCGTAATTACATCTTACCACCCATGAGAACGTTTAATCTCATATTTCGATCCTTAAGTGTATTTTCTAGACACCGGGATGTTGCAATTTAACGTCTTGCATGCGATCAAAGGAACAATGATTTGAGAGGCACCGCATATATCACCGCTTCATGCCTGGATCGATACTGATATCGGCTTCTGTATGTGTAATTCAGTTAACATAGATTCCACATTCTCTGTGTGGGTCATAAATCAGACGTATTGGCAATTAGGGTCACATGTACAAATTGATAGTTGAGTTATGGACGAACACGAGTGTTGTTTCATGCGAGAGATCGCCATCTGATCCCCATCACGGGAAGAGAGATTACTGACAAGGGGACCACTTTTTCAGAATCGCCAAAAACAATCTCAGGGACCAATTTACGACCGCTGACACCGAAAATACGAAGGTCTTGAAATAATTTTATTTCCGTGCTGGTCAGTTAATGGGTAAGCACAAGGAAATCAACATCATCAGTAATGATGTGTCGCTGGTGATAAATATTTTGAACAGGTGCCCCACTTCCTGACTTGTGATGAAGACAGCGTGGATGGGATAAAAAGCGCAGCTATAGATGAAAAAAAACGACTTCTAATTATTTTATGTACGTGACGGGAAAATACCCAAAGCTTTGACAGGCATTCTGGTAATAATATATTCGAAAATATGAACACATAAAACGTGTACACACAAATCCGGACACCTGTTTGGTTTGGACTGAGTGGGAAAAGACGATTTACATTCTCGCGAATGAAAAATAGCACTTATAAAAATGCGAATGTGACGCCTTCTAAACACAGCTTAATGAACGTACTGACATGGGTAAGATCATAGTGTTGGAAACGAAACTTGGAACATTATTTATTCGGATAATATTCTTACGCTTATTTCAGTGATACAACTAAAATATTGTTTATGTTGCAATGTTGTTGTTTTCTTATTGCACTGTTTGTGAACCAATCTTATAGACAATGTGATGCATCGTAGCACAATATAATCTTCTAAACAGCACTGAAGTGGGAAAGCATGTATTTTTTCTTTTTCAGTTTTCTTTCACTCTTGTATTTATTAAAGAAAATGCAACCACCAACATTGAACGTCATGCATATAATCACAACATAGCCACATGCATCTGATGATGGGGCCAGAACAAGCCCTGAAACTTTGTACTCAAGACATAAAATAATGCCAAATCCTCTATGATCACTTGCAACATGTAATAGTAAATACATTGTATTCAATTAATTTGTTTCGTATGATGAAATGTCATACATTTGATTCTATATAATAGACCTCTCTCAAGATGGTTTAAATCAGTGAGATATCAATCGAAATTTGAACATATATTAGCCACCCTATGTTTCGAAAAACAGTTCGTTCTTGTCATTCACACTGACATGCATATTACTATAACTGGATATCTCTTGGAACCGGGCAGATTGTAATCATCTGTATTTACAACTTCCGGATTAACTAAACACGTGTATGGAGTAATTCCCATACTTTATTACACAATACATTTCTCTGCTCCGCACTGGAGTACTGGTCATCCAGAATACCTGTTTATCGGGGTTCTGCAGTAAATACATTGTCGTATACTCGATATCCAAACAAATAAGTAGTGTGCAGTACAGCAGAGGGACGCATGACTCCAGACTGTTTGGATTACATCAACATTTTGTAGATATTCAGTTTTGCTATCTGACAAAGATGTCTGCAGTGCACAAATACTTCCTAGACAAATCGCTAATAAATTTTCTTTTAGACTTTTGTTGATATTTTCAATCTTTAAACATACTTCTTATCATTGTTCATGGTGTGCGGCGTTCTCTCGTATTTCCTCTGTTCACTGTACCGGCGATCTGTTAAACGTTCTTTCAATAAAAAAAGTAAAATTTCATTGAAACCGCCTGCTCTTGATAACTCTCAAGATTTAGGAGGTATCAAATTAACAAGACTATTTACAGCCACGTGGTCTTGTATTTAGACCATAAAATACTGATATATAATAATCTGTCTGTATACGGGGGTCTTATCGCGTTATAACGTGTCCTCAACATGTGGTCACGACAAATCATTGCGCCCGTCTCTTTTATGTAACGGGCGTTGATAAGTGAGGATAAACTCAACTCAGCAAAGGGCCTTAATTTGTTTATCTCTTATCTGTTTGTTTATGATTACTGTATGTATGATGGCAGAGCGAGCCCTAGGCGGCTTACGGGAGAAATCCCTCCGCGGGGTGGCCTTATCACCGACAAACACGCGTAGACTTCGCTGGACAGGGTGTGCTACAGGAGGCGGTTATGATCAAAGCCACATTCCGAAAGGACAAATTGTTCTGATTATGTTCAACGGTATATATTTTATCAGGAATAAATATGTTGATTTAGAAGAGATATACAATCACACGTGTTAATAGGTCTCATTTAACTAGACCTATGTCCGCCCAAAATCTGATAGAGGAGTCATCTTTCTGTCAGTTATATACGTACACGTTTCTCTAAGATACGGTGGTTAGAGTAATCAGATTACTCGGTAAGATATTTTGGTTCGAACTCAATTTTATAGTTGAGTGTAACCATTTTATGATTAACTGCTGGAGAAGAATATTTGATTTTATTACCGAAACAAATGAAGACACGGGAATCTTAATATGAGCAGAAAGCACACGCCATTAACCAGCATGTTTAATTAATATTTCTATTGTTGGTTTTAGGCGTGTTAGAATTGATGGAAAAGTGACAAAAGCCAAGATACACGTTGACCTAATAAGGATTTGACCCATGACATATCATTTGGGGAATTACTTCGATTCAATCAAGCAACAGTACATCACATTTATAGCTATGCCTGTTTTTCGCGGAGATACCTCACCCATTAAAAACCAAACAAACCCATCTGATCCAAGTCACAATGAAGGAGGTGCTGTTAATATTAGAATTAACTAAGACATTATGAGTGATGAAAGAAAAATACGGCACGTCCCATGTCACGTGCTGGTACCCGGATGTGCTTCGTCTCTGACAGAGCTGCTTTCCTTAGAGGAACTCTTCTCCTTTGAAAAACACAAAACATCCGTTCCTACTAGTTTTTCAGCCAATCCGGTGGCGTCTTAAAATTTCAGCCGAGAGCTATACGTGGCGAAACGTCTGGTACCATTAACAGCATTGGTGAGTGGTCGTTGTTAGGGGAAGGAACCTGTGTAAATTATGACCGATATCTACAAGGAGGCGTTTCTTCATGTCGTCGTTCAACTGATAACGTTTAATTACGCACAGTTTAATTTTTGAACACGTGTTATCAAAATAAATACATTCTTTTTCAGAAATCTGAGTGATGATTTGAGAGATGCCTTATGGCGCGTGACTGAATTGCTAATAGAATCGATGTCACAATAACATAGAATGTTTTTGGGCTCGTTAAATTTCCATTTTTTTCACATTTTTTTCACATTTACTCAAGTTCAACATTTGAGAGTATTTCAGTTATATCACTGTGTGTCAGCTTGATGTGTGAGTATTTCAGTTATATCACTGTGTGTCAGCTTGATGTGGGAGTATTTCAGTTATATCACTGTATGTTAGATTGGTGTGGAAGTATTTCAGTTATATCGCTGTATGTCAGATTGGTGTTGAAGTATTTCAGTTATATCACTGTATCTCAGATTGGTGTGGAAGTATTTCAGTTATATCGCTGTATGTCAGATTGGTGTGGAAGTATTTCAGTTATATCACTGTGTGTCAGATTGGTGTGGAAGTATTTCAGTTATATCGCTGTGTGTCAGATTGGTGTGGAAGTATTTCAGTTATATCACTGTATGTCAGATTGGTGTGGAAGTATTTCAGTTATATCACTGTGTGTCAGCTTGATGTGTATGTATTTCAGTTGTATCACTGTGTGTCAGATTGATGTGGGAGTATTTCAGTTATATCACCTTGTGTCAGCTTGATGTGGGAGGATTTCAGTTATATCACTGTATGTCAGATTGGTGTGGAAGTATTTCAGTTATATCACTGTGTGTCAGCTTGATGTGTATGTATTTCCGTTATATCACTGTGTGTCAACTTGATGTAGGAGTATTTCAGTTGTATCACCTTGTGTCAGATTGATGTGTATGTATTTCAGCTATATCGCATGTGGAAGGTTGGTGTGTGCATATTTTAGTTGTATCACTGACTCTGAGATTGGTGTGGGAGTATTTCAGTTATATCACCGTGTGTCAGCTTGACGTGTGTGTATTTCAGTTATATCATTGTGTGTCAGACTGGAGTGAGAGTCTTTCAGTTATATCACTAGTGCCAGATTGATGTAGGAATATTTCAGTTATATCACTAGTGCCAGATTGCTCTATGCATATTTCAGTTACATCACTGACTCTCAGATTTGTGTGGGAGTATTTCAGCTATATAACTGTGTATCAGCTTGACGTGAGTGTATTTCAGTTATATCACTGTGTGTCAGACTGGAGTGGGAGTATTTCAGCTATATCACTTTGTGTCAGACTGGAGTGGGAATATTTCAGTTACATCACTGTGTGTCAGATTGATGTAGGAATATTTCAGTTATATCACTAGTGCCAGATTGGTGTGTGCATATTTCAGTTATATCACTGACTCTCAGATTGGTGTGGGAGTATTTCAGCTATATCAATGTGTGTCAGCTTGATGTGGGAGCATTTCAGTTATATCACTGTGTGTCAGATTGATGTAGGAATATTTCAGTTATATCACTAGTGCCAGATTGGTGTGTACATATTTGAGTTATATCACTGACTCTCAGATTTGTGTGTGTATATTTCAGTTATATCACTGTGTGTCAGCTTGATGTGGGAGCATTTTAGCTATAATACTGTGTGTCAGACTGGAGTGGAAGTATTTCAGTTACATCACTGTGCGTCAGACAGGAGTGCAAATATTTCAGTAATATCACCGTTTGTCAGTTTGATGTGGGAGTATTTCAGTTACATCTGAATGATATGGCAAGTAAACCCAATGCAACGTTTTGAAACTCACGGGCAGGGATGAAAAGCCAGAGATCACCTCGGTCAGTCTGGGATTCAAACCTAAGAGCAACTGATGCTGACACGGATAAGAGACAAATTAAATAATTTGTAAACTGATAGGACACTAACTGAAAAGTGACTGGAAACTTTGAACATTTATAACTGAATTGTACTCAGGCTTTCAACAGCCATGATGGGATCGTGTTTAGACAGGGTTAGGTGGAGGCTCTCGGTGACCAGGAGGGTTATTGTGTGTCCATCACGTGTCTATTGTGACCACTGATAATCATGGTCAAATCCCCCTCTAATTTCTACCCATCTAACGATCGAGTTTCATTGTCAGTGTCACTCGCCAGATTGGGAGGGTCATCGGATTCGACCCCCAGATTGACACGACTCCTGTCGACAGCCTTACGGAACGGGGACAGTAACAGCCATATCATCGTTGTCGTCGGGACTACTCCGGTGTTGGAAACGCGTTATTAGGGGATTTAGAGACAAAGAAGACCCTTGGGCGAGGTGCCAGAAAGGGGTTGACCAACAAAGTGAGACTTTGCCGGACGACCAAGAGTCAGATGAGGTTTCTACATCAACAAGTCAGGTGATAGGAAGAACAGATCGAATTTGGTCTCGCTTCCACTGTCTCCTATTAGCTGAGTTTTGGCCTTTATCAACAAAGAACGACTGGCTAGTTGAATACGGCCACACTATTGTCAGATTTTGGAGTACCGAAACTGTAATTTCAGTCAATTGAATGATGTTTTTGGTTAATTATGTCAAAACGCGCATGCGCAATCAGGCTTTGATGTCGTCATAGTTGTAAGCTAAGAAACAAAGAGAGCACCAGAACGCTGTGCAACCATCAGCCGCAGCACCACGACTTGACCTGTGGAGGCTTCCTAAAGCTAAATATTGACAATGACACTAATGTAACGACTATCGACAGCATCACGTGACCTGTATCGTTACCTGTCAATTTAAGACAATCTACGGCCTTTACTGTGATAGTTGGCTTTGACAAGGGTCGATAGACATGAGAGCTAAAGCTGTGTAGAACATGGAGGATTGACAGGCTTGACCAAGATGGCACGGTGTCCCTGGTTGAACCCAGGTGGGGTGGTCAGCGTTCTGTCCATCATCGGAGATTACAATCAAGATGCTCAGGTGTGCCTGGTGGTCAACTGGTTGTCAATCAGGCCACATCTCCGACACCCAATCAGGCGTCCCCGGTCAGAAGTGGCTACCAGTCAGTCCCCTGTCCATCAAGCCAGCACGGAACATGTGTGTTGACATGCGTCTGTTTACATTAAATTAGTCGACTGACCTGCGATCTGATTGCCTCTCCCGTACGTGTCGTAATTGTGATGAAGTAAAGAAGGGGTCAATGGCCTGCGCTGTGTCCTGCTACACTTAGTCGTTAAGTCGGCTATCACGCAAATTACATATTGGCAACAGAGTGAGGTTTATAACGAACTGGAGAGATATCGGCTCCGTAATGAAGATTTATGTGCTATAACGGGGTAGCTACATATCAGTCATATAAAATACATTCTTTTTTGGTTCAGTAACGACGACAACGACCACCAACGAAACAACATCCACTACTACTACTACTACTGCTGCTGCTGCTGCTGCTGCTACTACTACTACTACTGCTGCTGCTGCTGCTGCTACCACTACTACTACTACCACTACCACCACCACCACCACCACCACCACCACTACTACTGCTGCTGCTGCTGCTGCTCCTGCTGCTACTACTACTACTACTGCTACTACTACTACTACCGCCGCCACCACCACCACCACCGCCACTACTACTACTACTACCACTACTACTACTACCGCTACTACTACTACCGCTACTACTACTACTACTACTACTACTACTACTACTACTACTACTACTACTACTACTACTACTACTACTGCTGCTGCTGCTGCTGCTGCTGCTGCTGCAGCTGCTGCTACTACTACTACTGCTGCTACTACTACTGCTACTACTACTACTACCGCCGCCGCCACCACCACCACCGCCACTACTACTACTACTACTACTGCTGCTGCTGCTACTACTACTACCACTACTACTACTACTGCTACTACTACTACCGCCGCCGCCACCACCACCACCGCCACTACTACTACTACTACTACTACCACTACTACTACTACCACTACCACCACCACCACCACCACTACTACTGCTGCTGCTGCTGCTGCTACTACTACTACTACTACTACTACTGCTACTACTACTACTACCGCCGCCGCCACCACCACCACCGCCACTACTACTACTACCACTACTACTACTACCGCTACTACTACTACTACTACTACTACCACCACTACTACTACTGCTGCTGCTGCTGCTGCTGCTGCTACTACTACTACTACTACTACTACTACTACTGCTGCTGCTGCTGCTACTACTACTACTGCTGCTACTACTACCATCACTACTACTACTACTACTACTGCTACTGCTACTACTACTGCTACTGCTGCTGCTGCTACTACTACTACTACTGCTGCTGCTGCTACTACTACTACCACCATCACTACTACTACTACTACTACTACTACTACTACCACCATCACTACTACTACTACTACTACTGCTACTGCTGTTGCTGCTGCTACTACTACCATCACTACTACTACTACTACTACTACTACTACTGCTACTACTACTACTACTGCTACTGCTGCTGCTGCTACTACCACCATCACTACTACTACTATTACTACTACTACTACTACTACTGCTACTGCTGCTGCTGCTACTACCACCATCACTACTACTACTACTACTACTACTACTACTACTACTACTACTACTGCTACTGCTGCTGCTGCTACTACCACCATCACTACTACTACTACTACTACTACTACTACTACTACTGCTACTACTACATCATCATGGTCTAGTAAGTCCCACCTCCACCTGCTGTACCCGCCCACCGTGACAGTCCCAGTCTCTGAGCACACCAGCCCAAATTACCTTTCTACTTTTTGAAGTGTCCGAACTAATCCAGGTATTATCGCCGATATAGATATCTGCGATACGCCTGAAGGCGGTATGTAAGGGGAGATAATTATATCCTGTCTACTTGGAGCTGCGAATCCTATGGAAAGGTTAGAAGGTGAAGCTGTAGCCCATTGATTTGTCAATCTCAGGCTTCCAAGTATTATGAGACGAAAGATGAAACCGTTTTGCCGCGGAGGTAGCCATTATCAACCGCTCGGTAGTTTCCGTCACGCCTCGGCGACTCATCAAAAGTGCCCGGATCTCCCACGTTGCGGTAACTCGTCAATGACAGGATGAAAGATGGATGTCATGTGTTTCCCGCCTTCTAATTTCTTATTTTCCGGCCGTTCAAGATCTGTCAGTGTCTGTCATATTCGCGTGGCACGTGTTGTGACGTAGTTTCATGACGTATGCACGGTACCCGGATATTCGCCGTTTCCACGCAATGCATTGCTGACTGCGACCCCGAGACCACCAGAGTAGAGGGGCTGTAGTCACGCAACAAGCAATTCCAGCCGCGCTGACATCTACTTTGATTCTGGTAATCATGTCATTACAGCGCAGATTAAAACTCAATTCCATTAATTTTTCTTTCTTCACGGCCGCGGAGATGTGATGAATGCCTCGACTAATTACTGGCATAAACATGCAAAAATGATAATTATTTTACAATTTCGTTTGCAAAATGCCCCAAATCGGTGTTTTTAATATCAGCGTTTTATCGGAACTACGATGCATTAACACACCAATTGTTTTTGATAACAGCTAACTAAACTATAGAGATGACAACTAGTCCTTGCCTCAGCGTTAACTCAACAAATATCATTGTATCTTTGCATTTAGATGTACTCCTAAGTTTCGTATTACCTCAACAAAGCAGAATAAGATTAGAAATATGTTTAATGTTGTTTTTGTACATGATCGACAAATTTATGCATAAATGTGTCACAGTGTCACATATGTTTTTGAATGAACTGTTTCCAAGCACCTTATTCGGTTGTTTTCCACATGAATTATGAGTGAGTGAGTGTGGTTTGGCACCGTATTCATACTGCAGTAATATCACAGCGAGGACTGCCAAAATCCCCTTTCCATATTGTTAGGATCGAACACGGACCACCCCAGGAAACACACAAACTGACACAGACAAACTAGAATATACCGTTTCTAGTGATTACCATTCTTAAACAACTTCCATAGCTCGTTTTTCACCTGCACACAGAAGCCATGCCTCGATTTAAAGGTGGTGTGTGGATAAAACGTGGAACGTCACAGCGAAAATCAGAGTTCTGTTCCCCTAATGGTTAAAATGAGAGATCCCTTCCTAGTCTTAATCCCCAATTCCCGTTGTGATATAATATCATATCAGTAAATGTCTGTTGCAGATTTTTAAATATCACTTCCCCACTGACAGTCGACACCTTAATGTAGATCATGTTCGCTCGTTCACGAGCCTAAACTTTCCAGTTCACACCTAGTTTCCGAAACATTCACTTTCGATTATAGAAGTAGCCTGGGATAATATATTCGTGACATCACATTAGAATGTATGGCCACTAAACACTCTAATACCCGCCCACTCGTTTATCCGCTCAAACTGACAAATTCAGATGCGACTCCGTCAGGTGCATCTATTCCGAGTGTAAACCACCACACAAATAAAGCAATGCTATTCCAGTCTTGGCCTTTGATTCGCAATATGAGATCAATTTTCTCTATAAATATCTCTCATTTCTCACACCGTTCCCTTCAATCGACCAAACAAGTCCTCCCTCAACCCATGAAACAGCTGACTTTTTCCTCAAGTGGAGCATGGATCTCCCACTATGTAATAAAGACTTGACTTCAGCAGCTGCAGCCGACGTATGATGGAGCTAGATGTTTAGTACGCCATTGTTGTCCTTTGTCTATGTTTTATTGACATTGCTGGCGAGATTTGTCCACGTGCTTCAACTTCTTGCTACGTCTTAATATGAAATCACGCAGACACCTCGGCAAACATTTATTAGTGTTTATGTATTTTGTTGAACGATGGAGCAACAACGCAACGACGATTTTCTTATATTGTCGTGTTTTCTGGAAGTTGTGCCACTGACTTGCATAAAACCGTCCCATGTCGACCCCCCTCACTGCTAAGAGTTTAATGCCACTTCCGACGATAGTTCCTTCTGTGTTTTGTAATTTATTACCAGCTGTAGGGAAAATCACTTTTCTACTTTTTAGAAATTGTTTAAAGTGTTACCCAACACAGGCACTGTAATCCTGTAGGCTGTATGTATGGAAGAGTCATAGTCATTTATCAACAGTTGTAGCGCATGGCTAGAATACACTGAGACTCGTTTGAACGTATCTCAGCACGCATTGTTGAACGAGACACGGATAAAATACTTTTCCCCAAAAAACTAAATGTGTTGCACAATTTATCCAGAAAATAGACTGAGCATTTTAAAGTAACGTTTCGCATTTTGCTGTAGGTAATTACATTGTTCAGTGAGACTTTTTAGGAGATAGTTGATGGACATTTGAAATGATACATAACGGATTGGCTTCGTATATATTCTGCGCATACTGAGCAGACCGTGTAGAGGTAGGTCTGAAACTGGCGCTTGATCTTCCCTGCAAGGAAAGCGTTTGTCACGTTGATGAAGGAACGGGGACATTTAGCACCAATATTGCGAGAGGGAATGTCTGCCACATCAACTGTAGGTTGTTCTAAAACGCTAAGGATGTTATTCAGTTTCATGAACGTGAACGCAAATATATTCAAATGTTCTTTCTTTTAGCAGGTAGTTATTTCATTTTCCACACCATCACTGTGTTTAGAATAGTTAGTTATTCAATGTTACGAATTTAAGATTCCATATCAGCAACAGAGATGTGACCTTCTTGATTGGTTATAAAGACCTTTCTGACTGATTGCGTTTAGAAATTAATTATTCGGTGTTCCGAGAGTGCAAATTGGTCAGCAAAGACGTGTATGGTAAATACTGAATATTAGTGAGCGACTGATTGAATAAGTGATTGACTGAGTGAGTGAGTGAGTCACAATAATGTGATTGTGACGTGCCCAAGTCAGGCAAGAAACAAAACGAAACCTTTGAAAAAATACACTCAGAAGAAAACAAAAACAAAATGATTACACGAATCAAAAATGACTGATTATTTCGTATTTTGTATTTATCACATGACTTTGGTGCGAAGTAGCTTAACAGAGACTACCATTCGTTGTAAGAGTTTAGAAAACCTGTCTTAGCGACCAAATAACATTGGTTTAACAATAGCATGTGTTGGCGCTCTCCATTACACGCGTGTTGTAATCATGGCTGCAACTCCACGCTTTGATATGCGATAGTTTCTGAGATTCTGGTGGAAGCAGTCTGAGTAAAT
This sequence comes from Haliotis asinina, assembly GCF_037392515.1. Lineage (NCBI taxonomy): Eukaryota > Metazoa > Mollusca > Gastropoda > Lepetellida > Haliotidae > Haliotis > Haliotis asinina. Next base: position 53,435,561 of record NC_090291.1, on the reverse strand, counting down.
ATCTGCCAGCTAGTCCCAGCACTTCACACAGATTCCAGGCCATTTTCTGTCCTAGTCCATCCTCCGCCTCTAGACATACCAACCACGCAACCTTTATTGTCATGTAACTCAAACACAACCACGATCGGGGCCAGGAACCCTCCCCCAACCATTCCCAGGGTCGGGCTTCAGTATCTTGACGAACACTACCTCCGGGAATTAAAATACAGTGGGTGCCCTCTCATCATTGTGCCGCAACAATGGACGATATTAGTTCTGGTACTGTATATGTGTCAATGAAGAAGACGTGTCCATCTCGTTTGGTAATGACGATGTGCCATTCATTATTGGTTAAAAAGAACTGCCCTTAATTAAGTGGCTGGTAATAAAGATGTGCCCTTTCTGGCTGAATGCAAAGATGTGCCCTTCCTGATTGGTTAGAAGATGTGCCCTTCCTGACTGGTTAGAATATGTGCCCTTCCTACTTGGTACAAAGATGCGCCTTTCCTGATTGGTTACAAATAAGTGCCCTTGTGGTTGGTAATAAAGATGTGCCCTTTCTGACAAGTAATACAGATATCACCTTCCTGACTGGTTACGAAGATGTGCCCTTCCTGATTAAGATGTGATTTCTGGCTGGTAGTAAAAATGTGCCCTTCGTGGATCGTTATGAAGGTGTTCCTCCCTAACTTGCAATACAGACGTGCCCTCCCTGACTGGTAATGAAGATAAATCACCTCTGTATTTTTTAATTACATTTTCTGAAAAAAAAACCAGTCATATTTCCTTGTTTTTAATGTCAAACTTCATTGTGTTTAGGAAGAAATAGGAGATAGAGATAGACACAATGCCCTTATTGACACACTTGACCATGATCGATACAACCTATGCGACAAGAACCAAACTTATGGTGGTAACTTCATGAATCGATGTGTGTTAGATTGATCGTTTCAAACCCAAGATAATTATCTAATGCGATGTCTTAAAATGATTAGAGTTTAATTCCGCAAGCGTGGAGTCTCAGGCTCGCAGAAAGGGAGCTGAAAATGTTTTTCGTGACAAACCAAATAGTTGGATGGCATTTTAACTGGAACCCTTTGCACATGTGAGAGCTATGTTTACACTGTTATCAGAGTCAGTGCAGTCGCAATTAGTGCTGTACGATACTATTGGAATAATTTGAGTAACAATGAAAGACAATTTTTTAAAGATGGAAAACAACATTAAACGCTTTAAAACTCTTATTACGTAACTGTCCACAAATCCCAACTTCATTGTTACTGATTTGTCGTGTTCTTTGTCGTGGTATCAATGTCGCTAATATGAATGCATTATAGAAACCTTTTCAAAATATTTTTGTTTCTGATAATAAATATGATGAAATATTTTCTCAGCCCATCTGAAAGGCAAAACGGATATTGTACGAAAAATAGCCAATAAATTTGTCAACTAGTTGGAAATGTTAAGTCTCTTTGCGTCTTCCTTCGTGGACAATTAAAGTTCGACCCATGTTCTTAAAATCATTTGAAAGCAGTTTCAACTTTGTCGAGTGCTGTGACGTGCAATGCTCTTAAGATGTTCCACGATCTTGCCTCTGGGCACGACTGCAATAAACTCCATGGGTGTTGGCTACTGACTGCAATAACTGGGGAAAAAGGAGGCATTCTTGGACAGAAGGCACTAACTGCAATGAACTATCTTCAAAGAGGGACAGTACCAGTCAACACCGAGGAAAATGGGTGACGCTTTGACTAACATCTAGTCACTGAAATGAACATATTTCGCAGAAAACAACGCTGAAATATGAAATATTTAAATGAAATATGAAAAGGACTACAGAGACTTTCTTCATGGTCAGAAACGGTAGTAATCCAGACATGCCACACATTCTAGACCGGCATGGGCTGTATTGGATATATTAGTTTCGGGGTTTGATTTACCTGTATTGGATATATTAGTTTCGGGGTTTGATTTACCTGTATTGGATATATTAGTTCCGGGCTTGGATTTACCTGTATTGGATATATTAGTTCCGGGGTTGGATTTACCTGTATTGGTACAACACTCTACCAGACAGGTAATGTGGAACATTTCATAGTTCATAAAACTGTTCCTTCAATTACGTTTCACAGAATTGATTTTTGTTTCGGAGAATTTCTAACGGGACACGAACCGAATGTATTAGTGCAAAAAGTGATCTTAGAAACAAAATATTCACAGTCATGTTAAGACAATCAATTACAGCAGGATGGGCAGACTGACAGACATGTGACGCTATTGCGTTAGCATATGGACATAGAGATATGATCAATTATACAGATCAATAGATATGGCAAGTTTTTCAGATCAGTTCGCTATCAGTTTCAAGTCGGCATGCCCAACAACGCATTGTCTCCCGCCAAGACAATAGATACATTCGCACCACTACACAATAGTTAAAGCCATTTCCAAAGAATCGTCCCAGAGACTGTTCAAACCGGAACAAATCTTCAGCTTCTTTGATGTCCCACTCTGACAAAGTCATTACAGGGAGAAGTAAATTTGCTTTTTGTGGGACCAAGCGTCAAAAGGGTTGTTGAAACATTATGGGGTGTGTCGTGGAACTGTTTGGCGATGCTTATATTCCATTTATAATTCATGAGTTGTAGTGAGGCAAGCTCATCCGTCGAAGTTATCACTCACGGAGTGCAAACCCTTCTGACCACGCGCATCGAGGCTACAACGCGAGCACATGGCGAGGGCCACTTCACACCCTTGTATTGAGTGGCTTGTATTACTCCGCGAACAAACATAGACCGGAGTTAGAAGGCTATCTGGTGCACACCAAGCTAATGAAACGGTTTGAAAATGGCGTTTTTTGTCCTTCACAATGTCTCGTTTGCACTCTCCAGTTTTGTGTTATAATTATTAGAAGATTCCATCAAATATTCAAATAGGAGACGGGTTGGGACAAAAGAAGAGTGCTCCTGTTCATATTTAATGTTGAATAGCAGGCAGTAGTTAAAAATAATGCAAATATACAATTTAGCGCCAGTCGACAATTGTGCTTCAAATATTTACATGTGCAATGTTTTAATCAATGGAAATTGTAACTAATGAATGCGTGTGCTGTAGAATGCCCAGATCTGATGACAGCATATGATATTTCACAGTCATTCAATCAAACAATGCTACAGTGCCGATTAATTTTTGTCCGGAGGCGGTTACTTCTGTATTCTTCCCTGACGCCCTTTCTTCATCTCTGTGTCTATGGGATGACACAGCGGCTATCTCTCACAGGGATCTTCTATCTCTCACTCACTCTCTATGTCTCTCTCTCTATCACTGTCTCTGTTTCTGTCAGTCTGTGTCTCTCCCTCACTCTCTCCCTATCACCCTCTCTCTGTCTATCTCTCTCCCCATCACACTCTCTGTGTCTGCCTCTCTCTTTATCACTCTCTCTCTCTCTGTCTCCCAAACAGATAGTTTCTGTTTGTGGGTGGTTCCCATAAATGAGACTCTCTGTAGAGAGGATCCTCATATATACTTTTAATTTAGAGGGGTCAGATAGCGGTTATGTCTCACGTAAACACTTCTATGTGTGTTAAAGGAGATTACCTAGATACTCGCACGCGTGTATCACTCGGGAGGTCACTTAGACAATCCTGCCTGTGTGGAGGGAGGTCACTTAGACAATCCTGCCTGTGTGGAGGAAGGTCACTTAGACAATCCTGGCTGTGTGGAGGGAGGTCACTTAGACAATCCTGCCTGTGTGGAGGGAGGTCACTTAGTCAATCTTGCCTGTGTGGAGGGAGGTCACTTAGACAATCCTGCCTGTATGAACATCATTTAGATATGCCTGCTTGTGTGAAGGGAGATCTCTTAGATACTCCTGTCTGTGTGGAGATCACTTACATACCCCTCTCTGTGTGGAGGAGATGACGTAGATATGCATGCCTGTGTGAAGGGAGATCACTTAGATACTCCTGTCTGTCAAAGGGAGATCACTTAGACAATTCTGCCTGTATGGAAGAGATGACTCAGATACTCCTGTCTGTGTGAAGGAGATGACCTAGACGCCCGTGTCTATGTGGAGGAGATGACGTAGGTACTCCTGTCTGTGTGGAGGAGATGACTCAGATACTCCTGTCTGAGTGGAGGAGATGACGTAGGTACTCCTGTTTGTGTGGTGGAGATGACGTAGACACTCCTGTCTGTGTGGAGGAGATGACGTAGGTACTCCTGTTTGTGTGGTGGAGATGACGTAGACACTCCTGTCTGTGTGGAGGAGATGGCGTAGAGACTCCTGTTTGTGTGGAGGAGATGACGTAGGTACTCCTGTCTGAGTGAAGGAGATGACGTAGACACTCCTGTCTGAGTGGAGGAGATGACGTAGACACTCCTGTCTGTGTGGAGGAGATGACGTATGTACTCCTGTTTGTGTGGAGGAGATGACGTAGACACTCCTGTCTGTGTGGAGGAGATGACGTAGGTACTCCTGTTTGTGTGGAGGAGATGACGTAGGTACTCCTGTTTGTGTGGAGGAGATGACGTAGATATGCATACCTGTGTGAAGGGAGATCACTTAGATACTCCTGTCTGTCTAAGGGAGATCACTTAGACAATCCTGCCTGTATGGAAGAGATGACTCAGATACTCCTGTCTGTGTGAAGGAGATGACGTAGACACTCTTGTCTGTGTGGAGGAGACGACGTAGACTCTCCTGTCTGTGTGGAGGAGATGACGTAGAGACTCCTGTCTGTGTGGAGGAGATGACGTAGAGACTCCTGTCTGTGTGGAGGAGATGACGTAGGCACTCCTGTCTGTGTAGAGGAGATGATGTAGGTACTCCTGTTTGTGTGGAGGAGATGACTCAGATACCGTCGTCTCTGCGGATGCAGATGACTTGGATACCGCTGTCTGTATGGATGGAGATGACTTGGATACCGCTGTCTTACTGTCTTACTGTCTTGACTTACTTACTCCTCCATATGTGGAAAGGGACACACACTGCCACGTCTGTACTGGTCATGCAGTGGCTATCTGTCAGATCTCGAAGCTACGAAAGGTACATGTGCAAACCATTACACGCTTTCGGTTTCGTGAACACATGATGTTGACGCTGAGTTCTACAACTATTATCCTACTACGAGAAATGCAATATAACTGTGCATAGTGGCACATGGCCTCCGACAACAACGTAGTGATGCTTGGTTGAAAGCTACTTGATATACGATGAAAAAGTATGGGATAATGAATTCACAAGATTAAACAAAAAGGAAATGATGAAGCCAGGGAGGAAACAGATGATGAAGGAATCTCTGACAATTTATTCCATTCCTTTCGAAATGTATTACTTACATGGATATTTTACACTGGCTAGTTGTATGCTCGAAAACTGGAATATGCCCTACTTCGTGTTGTATTGACATTTGGTAAGTGACTACAACAGCACGTGGTTAATGCTGGGCTGGCAGACACGTGCTTCGCACCATGTGACTAAGTCGGGATTCAGACTCAGGTCTTCGCTGAGAGGACCAACCTGGTCAATACGAACACCCAAATCGTTTGTTATAACCGTCTTTGACAAAATATCGTTTTCCTAATGGACAAATGTTTTATCATTTATAAACATTTAACTCAGGGATCTGTCAGCGCCAGATGTTAATGAACAACTAATCACGTATTCGTAAGTGAATGAATGTTATTTTACGGAGAAGTATACAAGCAGTGCCGTGATCCTGTAAATTGTCATCACAGAAACCCATCTGTAGTGAAGAGAGCCAATGCCACGAGGATACAATGACACGAGTTTGTTCATCCAATCTCCATTCAGTCGCTTCATACGAGGACAAACCTGCTCACTACCGGCGATCAGTCTGCTAAAGACAGATGGTGTTGATCTTGTGGTGTTATTTAAACTTTCACCCACTACCTTCTTGGTGTACACCCACCACCTTCTTGGTGTTTGCATTGAGTTTGGAAAGTGGCGCTAAGAATGACGTTAAAATGAGCTTAAAATGACGTTAAAGGGTGCTACTTAGTGTTACCCCGCCTGGTATCGTCATTAAGGAGACGCTCGGCTCGGAATAAGTACAAATGCATTATGATTTAGGTCAGTATACATTCAGGATATCCATGTTTACATGTAAAAATATGACGTGATATCTAAGTGAACATGAGCAGCAAAACCATTTTTATCGCAGGACTAGTGCAAGCAGTCTAACTTTCTGTCCATTTCTCTCTCTCACTTTCTCTCTCTCTCTCACACACACACATACACACGCACATACGCACGTGCATGCAAATCGTTTGGTGATCTTGTACGCTAGGTTGATCTCAATTAATCCCGCTTGTAATTTCTTATGATTTACAAATACAGAACAGGGACAAGACATTGATTTTCTGAGAAGTGTCTATATGGACACACTAGTGCAAAGTACGAGGACTACTGTCAACGGACTATGAATATTAATGTATATACATATGGATGGGGAGGTTTAAAGAATACTCTTCTTTATATTCTGTAAATCGTTACTTCTGACAACAGTTAAGTTTTTTGTTTGAATGTAAAGAAATCAGCGTTATGGTCAATATGTGTCTTTCTCACTCGTTCGGGTACATGACAAAACACAAGTATGTCAAGTATGAATGATCTGGCGAGACACGTGCGATGGTGTGACCAGACATTGTCTCGACAATTGGCCCACAGAGATCAAAGCCGCTTTGCTACGTATGTCAAATACTACTGAAAGCCACTGACTGGATCATATTTCCAGTCAATAGATCGATGTCAAGTAGGTGTACATGGACATATGTCACTGGATGCACAGTCATTGATCTGTACCTTGAACATCGCCAACCATCGGGATCCTGCGCAGAGGTAGTCACGTGCCTCTCCCGCGCAGCCAATCAGAGACCCAGCCCGACTCTTTAAAGAACATCAGTATTGAGTATCCCCATGAGAACAACCAATCCACGCTCTTGGAACACGTAGTTAAACCTTGAACACATAGAACAAACTGTAAACTGTAATAGCGCTTACGTCAACCATTAAGCTTTTGTTCCCTCAGAGGTTAGTCAGTGCAATGGGCGTTATTCCTCGCCATCAGCAAATAATGGCACATATATAGTTAATAGACGTAAATAATATGATTGAGTGCAGTGGAATCGACAGGGAGAATTGGTACACGCCTTGTGTCTATGTCAGTCGTGAACAAATAACCACAATGATAGACGACAAATTCAAGGTCAACTTACATCAAACTTTCTGTAATTATAACACTTTTAACAGCATCGGTTCAAGTAAACCACCAAGAACATGCTTTGTGATTTCCAACAGTTAAATGTATTAACAAGTAAGAAATTTAGTCATGTTGCAAAAAAAATATCCCCCCAACAAAAAAACCAAAACAAAACAGAAAAAACAACAAACAAAACAAAAAACAAAAACAAAACAACAAAACAAAAAACAAAACAAACCCAAAACAAACAAAAAAAACAAACACAAAAAAACCCCCCAAAAACCCCAAACAAACCAAAAAACAAAACAAAACCATAAAAAAACGCTTGTCAATATGGATGCTACCTTTCGTCCAATCTATCCGAGTATAATGCGGGCGACAGACAAACGCGCTTAGTTTCACACAATGTATACTTGTCATGCACTCAGAGAAGTTGAAAAGTAGCCCAAGTGAGGAGATCAGTTAACCACCTGACAAAAATCAAGACTTGTGTCATTTAGGACTTTGCTTGACAGGAATAGCTGCTGGAATGGAACATAATCTGATTCATGATATCATCCCAGGGTCCGTAGGTCCTTAGGTACCCATGAAGCCAGTCACCAGCTGGGATATAGCAGGGCATGGTTGCTGTTTATTCATTTAAGCCGTTCCCAGTACTTAGTACCAAGTACTAGTACTAGGGGAGGCTGTGGCACAATGTAGCTGTCACGTAAATCTAGTATTATATGATAGACATGTAGAGATATACTGAGTGTTGAGGGCGTTTGTGTGCACATGGTATTGGCTTAACGACTGTAGTACGGGATATACCTGCAGTGTTGCTAAAGGGTGTAGATATTAGGTATTGAGTCCCACGGTTCTGATATTGTGCGTTGTGTGATACTGAGATATGTGATGTACAACATGAGCGTGTGGATATTGTTTTACGCCATTTTAGAAACTTTCCAGCAATCTGACAGCGGGAGACACCACAAATGGGCTTCACACATTGTACCCACGTGGGAAATCGAACCTACTATACTACTCCACCACCCATATGTAACATGATATCAATGTATGTATTTATATTTGCATGGCATTTATTTTTGTCTTGTGTTTAATGACTGTGATACAGATGTTGTGTTAAATGATATTTATTTTAGTTTAGTAGTGTGATATAATAGTGATATAATTGCTGTTACAAGATGTACCTGACGGTATGTTGCTAAACTAGAACTTCGACACAATGATGTTCAGTAGAGAATAAACGTACTTTGCTTTCAAGATCATAGCATTTACATTACTATGCGTGTGTATGTGCGTGATTGCGTGTGTTTGCTTGTGCGAGCCAAGGTATGAGGCGGCAGTGTAAAATGAGTAGCTCTTCAGACAGTATACTGATAAATTGGTGATTGCTTCACCATTGACGCACAAGCAGGCAGGGCTACAACAATTACCACGTTTTAACGTCTTTCAGTATGGGTTTGACACCGACGCTCAATCGACTAGATCTCATATACATATTTTTTACAATTATGCATATTTCGCTTGCGCAAATTAATTAAAATAGTTTAATTTGAAGGATTTAATTTTGGTTTAATAATGATCCAAAGATAAGGTATAAAATGTATACAATCAGAGGCGTCTGTTTACTGCCATCGATAAACTCTTATTCATAAACCTGCTGTGTCCTGGTCGGCAGGTTAACTGTATACAAATGTTCCTAACAGTAAATTCAATTAATCCAACCACCGTAAGTTTATGGAGAATCTGGCTTAAGCCTGGAAAACAAAACATCAAAGAAACCTAGTTTATGACTTGGGATCATCTTCATTGTTCTTCGTCAATCCTACACAACGTACTCTGTATTCAGAGTCAACCGCTAGCAGTTAATGGGCAAACCGAAAATAATAACTGTCGGAAATGGCTGACCCGTTAAACCACCCGTTGCGCATGTGTGGTTATGCTTTAAGTCAGCGCCACCTGTCGACCGGAGTCAGAAGCAACAGCAGGGCAATTACCACTGCGATTTTGAATTTCTTAACAACCGCTGAAATGGTTTTGGAAAAAAAAGGTTTTCAGAGAAATTACCAACAGTTCTATAATGTTTGCCATCGGCAACAGTTGTGGGCCAAGGTTTTTGTTTACCAACGCTTTGTGAACAGATGCAAATTCTCATTTGTTTTCAGTTTTGTACACGGGATACGAACAGCAATGCGCGGCAGTAGTCGCAATCGTGGTGTATGCGTCAGTTAAACACTCGCTCTGATGCACATCCAAGTGAATCACAGTAAACAACACAACAACTGGCCACTCCATGAACATGTCCTGCAAACGGAAACAAATCTATCTGTCCGTAATTTTTTTAATAACGATTACTGTTCGGTTATTACCAAACATGTTCACATGTGATTTGTGTGGCATAGACGTTTTCGTTGACGAGAACCTGCCAATAGCACTAAACGATAGTAACATGCATTTAGAAACGTTCAACAAAACATCTTTGTCGTCATCTCTGTCGTGACGAAACGATAAATTGTATGAATTGTCCCCAGTTATGCCAATCACTCAAAATACAAAACAAACAAAACAACAACAACCCCCCATCCCACCCACCCCCGTCTTAAAAACCAATCCCCACAAAAACCAAACCAAACCAAAATAAAACAAAAGAACACAAATAAATTAATTAATAAAATAAACCCCAAAAAACCAAATGCAAATATGTTGCACGAGGGTTGGTCGAAAGGTTCTAAGCCTACATACATACCCCAAATAATACGTATACTCCAGTATACTTCGAGGACCTGTTGCCTAACCAGTATACTTCGAGGACCTGTTGCCTAACCAGTATACTTCGAGGACCTGTTGCCTAACCAGTATACTTCGAGGACCTGTTGGTTAAGAAAACTTCAAGCGTCGTTGGTTAAATACAGTTTAGAAATGGCATGTCAAAACCTCGGATTCGAATGTTCGGGGTCCTGCAGTTAAGATCACGTCCATTGTCCATGGTGCAACATTGTATATTAAAGGAAGCTAACTATCAAACACATGTTTCACTTCCGTTTTTATCAAATTTCCAACAAATTATGAAAAAATATTCATGCAAAAACTAAACCACCAAATAATACGAAACCCAACCATGAAAGGCCTTCCACCTTCCAGTAAATTGGCAACATAAAGGTGACTTATGATATTTCAACGCCAGAGGCTACAGTGTTGATCAAACCGGATGTCCCATGATAATAGGAGGTTAGGCTATTGGAAACAACTAAAATGTAATGAAACATGACAAACCTTGTTTTCCGGTGTATTGAAAATGTTAGACATCAAAGGCCAGGTAGAGTCAGGAAATCGGCAACAGTTGTATCGTGACGTCGTGCTTTGTGGAGCGCTGCAGATGTTGTACGACTGAACAATCAGGCAACCATAGAACAACTACAAAACCTATCGTTACACCCAAGAAAGCACAGCTACATACAGATTTAATTCTACTATTCTGACTAAATCGTGGGCAGGCGTTTAGGAATCATTGTCACAGAGTGGTGGCACTACGTTTTTATTTACGATGAACGTATCCTGCTCTGTTGGTAAAAATGCCACGGCAAGTCAGTTGTTAGCCTGATAAAACACGGGCAATAAATGATTACACGATGCCATTTAGAAAGTGGTCAAATGCAACATATGTCATATTTGGGATTTCACTTTCTTTCTTAGGTGCCTGACTCTGAGGGTGCGGGTTCGAATCCCGGATGGGACTCAACCGAAAAAAGTACTAGAATTTGTACTTTACTAAGAAAGTGAAATCCCAAATATGACATATGTTGCATTTGACCACTTTCTAAATGGCATCGTGTAATCATAGCTTTCGGCCGTGGGAGCCGTGCCAATTTACACTCATCAGAGGGGTACACAAAGTACGCAGTCTAGACTACCAGTTGTCCGACTTTCATTTTTGTGGAAGTCGCGGTGGCTGAGCGGGCTAGGCGGCTGACTTTGTGTGCTGGCGATTAGGTGCCTGACTCTGAGGGTGCGGGTTCGAATCCCGGATGGGACTCAACCGAAAAAAGTACTAGAATTTGTACTTTACTAAGAAAGTGAAATCCCAAATATGACATATGTTGCACGGGCAATAAAGACTATTCATTCATTCATTCATTGATTCAATCCTTCATACTACTAAAAGTAGAAAAGAGAACAGCACTGCACATTACAATTCGATGCGATTCGTTTAAACTGGAGATGTCCTCGACATATATCATTTTTGAAGAAACTTGAATGAGTCCCAAGACCAAAAGTGACACGAGTCTTGTTAGAAAGACAATAATTCAGTTTTGAATGTTTCAAGTAATTTATAGACCAAAACCAAAAGTTGAGCAATACTGTTCGAAATGGACTGAGAGTTTACTGTTGGAAAGTTAAAACCTTTCCTCAAGCCGTGCTGGTTTTCTGCTGTTGCTAGATCTGCTAATGGGCAATTCCTTGCAACCCACCGTATGTATTCTGTAACATCATGTAGCACTGGCCAGGAGTTTATTTGGTGTTTAAAATAATTGTGTCCATTATCAGTATTGCGAATGTGAATTTCCACAGTCACCGGTATGTCATTCCCAAACAATTAAGATAACAAAAATGTCCGATATCTATATAACGATCGACAATTTATAGGTTCATTCATTGTCATAAAACATATTGGAACACCAACATAGGCACTTTTGCATAGAGAGATTTGAAGGTAGAAGTTTAAAAGTCGTATTTGGTGTCCTAGTCTTGATAGTGCTGGATTATTGCTGTAAGTGTTAATGTATTTATCGTACTCAAATAATTGTACTGTTTACAGCGATTGTCATGTGACTTAGATCAAAAGGCTTGATCATGAAGCATCAACATATCGGTTTGACAGTTTCTTTAGAAGTAAAAACTAACACAAACCAAACTTCCCATTTGGAGAATAACGTGTTGTTTTATGATAAATACAATCGCATTACCAGTACACACGTAAAGGAAAAGTAGCTGGCAAGTGTGAGTTATCCTGATTTATTACACCTATAACCAGCAAAAATATATTTTCAGCACCCAACAGAGAAACACGAAAGGTCACTCATTCATACTGAGATACGGGAAGCGAGGGGTAGGAAAGTAAACGAATCATCATAAAATTAGCAACTGCTCTTTACGAGAAGGCTTCGGCAAATGTTCACTATATAGAATCTCTTTAAGTAGGAATAAACATTAGTACGAAACCATTGTACATTGTAGTTTCCTTTGTGTCAGCCGAATATCAACAAGGTCTGACATATGATGGAGCGATAGTCGATTGAACCGGTAATCAATCTCAAGTAGCAAAGGTAATAAAACGTGCGCCCTTTATCCATCACGCTTCAGGCCAAACAGTAGAAATTTCTACTCCATAAATTTCACGTCGGTTCCGTGTTGAAAGCAATTGAAATGAAGTGAGATATTATGAGCATCGGCAACATTACCTTCCCTACAATAACGCCACATGAGTCGCCACATTTTAATTACCACGCTGTCATTAGCAAATGTCACCGCCGATAAGGTGTGATCAACGTCAGACGTACAGGAAACCTGAACTCGATACACCGTCACTTCAGAGCCCATTCTCCATACTCCCCTTCTAAAGACCAGGGTCCCCATCTCGTAAAATGAAATAGGAGACCACCTTGGCCACTGTGAGGGTCTTCAAAATACGCCATCAGTTATACATGGAAATCCTTTTGCACATCCATTCATCCTTAATCTCTAAAATCTAAATCTAATCTTTTGCTACGACCCGTCCTGTGTGGTGTTTTAGTCAAATCAGCCGTGCACGTGCTCCGTCACGCTTCGATTGCTGAAAAGCCTCGCTTCTGATCCGTCCAACACAGCGCCACCTGTGGAATTTTATTTGTAACTATCCATGCGTTGCTGCCATTTATGAAATGATTATGAAACGCTGCTTGATTCAGTTTCAAGGAGCGAATTGATGGACTTTATTGTGGCATCGACTCCTTGTCTGGGGCAGTATTTCACGTGTGTATGCCCCCAGAAGGCACCGGGCTGGATAATGACTCAACGACTAAATGAAAGTGTCTGACGCTGCTGAAACAATATGGCGTCGTCTTTTGGTGCGAAGAGATTGGTGATTGCGGAGCTCAACTTGACAAATTGCAGATTTCGCTGCGGTTATCACACTCCGTCGCAACGTCAAATTGTAGGGGGCAGGGAACAGAGATGGGTAGCGATGGGATCAGGATCTGTAGCCAGGAACGTATGACGTCTTATTTACGACTACGACGGCGCCTAATTGAACTTCTACGAACATTTTATGCTGTTTTACGCATTCATAAAGTGCATACACAATGGTTTACTGAGTTATTCTCTCGATTATGAATATTGAAGTATTTCAGATACCTCAAAATGGATGTTAATCGTTTTCGGTTCGATGATTTATCGTAGTCATGGAACACCCTCTCCATCAGTACATAATGTATACTATCACTGGACCTGGCGCTTTATCATGTATTCCAAAGTTTCTCTTGTAATTGAACATGAAAAGTTCGAAAGTCAACTTTGTTGTCGTTATTTCGCTCTCACCGATTGCAGCTATGTTGGACCGTAGAACTTTCTTGCAACGGGTTACTTAAACGGGGAGTTTGGGGCGGTTTTCAAGCACAAGGACCAACAATGAGATGGAGATCAGGTCACTTCGCACTGACGTTGAATTAATACCAAGTCTGTTAGTTTGGTGAAAGGTAGATCAGAAGAACCGCGTTTTGTTCATTGTGGTATGACGGATCAATGGCGGATCGATGAAAGGAGTGTGGGTGTGTGGGAGTTGGGGTTTGAGGCCGGGGCCGGGACTGGTGCTGGTGCTGGTGCTGGTGCTGGTGCTGGTGCTGGTGCTGGTGCTGGTGCTGGTGCTGGTGCTGGTGCTGGTGCTGGGGCTGGGGCTGGGCCTGGGCCTGGGGCTGGGCCTGGGCCTGGGGCTGGGGCTGGGACTGGGGCTGGGGCTGGGGCTGGGGCTGGGGCTGGGGCTGGGGCTGGGGCTGGGGTTAATGGTTGGATGTTTCTGGTCATACCGTTGTTTAGATATGTCAATATGCAAATGCAAAATATTGCTTCTGTTCTCAATTAAATTTCAAAACGGTTACTTATTGTGTTCTTGAGTAGATTTTACGATACAAATATGCCAAGCTGATCTAAACTACATTTTTCCTTTCCTTTTTCTGGAAAAAAGATTCCTGGGCTGGATGTAACAATCGCAAAACCTAAACTAGTCTTTTATTAGATATGGTGGGAATTCTCCTCCCTCGATGCTGGGGGATCCTCTCCATTAACCCCTCGTCTAATGAATTCATTTGAAACCATGACCACGACCTCCCTAAATGTCTTACCGACAAATTCCATTCTAATAGTTCCTTAATTCACCTAATTATCTCACCTTTCCTATCCGCTAATAAACAAACAGATAAATAGGCGAGCAAATAAATACATCACTTCAGTCATTATCAGACCATCAGCGTTGTCGATCTTATCGCGTGTGTTAGCACTGATTGGTACAGATAGGTAAACGTGAAGTCCACAGGTGCTACGGCGTTTTTCCCGGAACGTCATCCATGTTTTTGACAGCTTCACAGCTGCTCATAACAAGAGCTATTTCATGGCAATTTTTTTGCCGGCGAGTTGCCTTCATCTGTTGGGAGCCTTCTCTCAGATGCAAGCAAACTGCAGGGGTATTTATCCCTGTCGTTCACTTTGGGACGGGAATAGAAACAAATCTGCAGCACATTTCTGGCAGTTTCTTCCAGACTGACAGGCTGACGGCTATAGTAACATCACCAGTGCAGGTGTTACCTACAGGGGTGCGTTCACTTGGTATCTACAGGATCTCAAAGTGCTCGCAACGTAAGGTTGAACGTGGGGGTTCAGATAAATCGCCAGTGAGTGTGTAAAACGCCGCTTCGGGGAAGGCTTCAGTTAAATCACAGTGCTGGAATTGATACTGTACACACAGTTTCAGACGTTATCTGAAACCAATGACGAACCAAGGATCGTAACCATGGCAAATATGGGATTCGAACACTCCACATAGTATCCTGGTCCTTCAAGGGGAAGTGACTCTTGTGTATTAAATAGGACATTGGCTTCCTAAGAAACTCAAAGTAGCGAACAGCCCTTCATGCTGTTTAATCTGTGTCCGCTTTTGCAGTTCTCAGGGTTGAACATGAAAAAGGTGTTTACATCTCAGTATTGACAAACTTAAAGGATAAAAACTTTTTTTATTTCTTGAGTCCATAAGGTTTGTCATTAGTGTACTTCCCAACTTCTAAAATGCCACTCAAAGAAATCTCGCAGCTATTAGAGAAAGAAAGTGGCGTTACGATTTGCTTAGACTGTCTGGCTGGGTCTGAGTCCTTTAAGAACTAGACAGCATTATAGAAGAAACGGGAGCCGTGTACCTTTTGATGTTTTGCATGCTCCACATAGATATTGCTTAGAAAGAATTAAGTGTGATACTGTGAAGAAATACAAAGCCTCTGTCTGTTTACGCAGTATGTGCAGTATCACGTTGAAAGACAAGAGAAAAGACAGTGATATTTCTTACTTCCTCCTAGTCTCGAAGCAAATCACGGAAACTGTGTTCTTGAAATCAAAGACTCCTTCTCCAGCACACACATTCGGGTGGAAATATACGTTGACAGCGGTATTAGTTGATATATCTACATGTAGATAGATATATCAATATATCTAATGATGTCAAACGCCGTCTTGGTTGTGATTTCAAATTCAAGTTTGATTCCGTTTGTAAGTTCACCTCTTAATGGTTAACTGGGTGTGGGTGAGAACAAACACACCTCTGTGTTAGGCAGTAGGGAGGGTCGAGCGGCACACATGACGTCATACACAACATCACTACAGAAATGCATATTTTGAGAAAAAAAGCCACTTCCAGTTGTTCGAGCTTTCATGTTTTTGAGTGTTCGAAGAACGACAGGCAAAGAAGAGGAAAGGGCTAAAAAGCAGGTGTGCAATGTGTGGTACGTCGACCGTATATTCATTCCTCTTTCTTCCTCTTGGGTCATTTGTCTTCTTCGCTTTTAACTCATTGATTTCGTATTTGTTATTTGCTGAAAGGCTGTCCTCAAAGTAGAAGAGCCCTGTCCTTGTTCCGAAGAAGGATTAGTTTAGAAGTAATCGTCAGTTTATAACATTTCCTTCACAAAATTCCTTATCATCTCTATTTTCATTATTGGGTTAATGTTAGGGTAGACCCTGGTCTACCTAGAGTACTGGTTTTCCACCGTTATTTCACGCACAAGTCCGTGTAACGTCATGTTTGTTTATATCAACAACCTCATGAATGACATGGACAAAACGATCACAATATTCCCGACACAACCAACAACTCTCATGTCAGTGTGCTAGATAACTAGTGTTATCGGTGATATCTACATATGCTCATAGTAGGTCACGTGATAGGTCTCGTGACTTGGGGTTTGGAGCAATAACCAGTGGTCATCATCATCATAATTACATAATGAATATGGTTATAGTCAATAATTATATATTCCGTCTTTTCGGGGCACCAATATTACGTGCCTGATGTTCCTGTTCACAAACACGGTTGTATAATTCGCCCCATATTATATTGACGAAACATTCGTTTGAACACACAATGCCACGCTTTCATAAATAATATCAAATCAATTTTACAACAGTTTACTTCGTAAGCAGACTTCATTGTCATTATGTTGAAATACTATTGTTTGTGTTTCTGGTACGTATATAGGTCAAATCATTGTCCAGGTGCTGACAACCACAAATCACATGATAGGAGAAGCTTGCCCAGTATAGTAAGAGCACAACAGGTAGTGTGTAAACAGGAAGTGTGTGTAAACAGTGTTCTGTGGGGCAAGTGGGAGTGTGTCTAAATAGATATTGTACGTAAAAAAAGTTGTGTATGTACACGCGTACTGCATGTAAAGAGACTGTGTGTAAACGGGTAGTGTATGTAAACAGAGCAGTGTGTGTGTAAACAGGTAGTATATGTAAACAGGCATGTGAATGTAAACAGGTAGTGTGTGTGTAAACAGAACGTGACGGTTGCGTTTGTAAACAGGTAGTGTATGAGACAGGTAGTGTATGTTTAAACAGGCAGTGTATGTGAAGGGGTGGTGTATGTCAACGCAGCTGAGTGTAAACAAGCAGTGTGTGTAAACTGGTAGTGAGTGTAAACGGAGTAGAGTGTAAACAATAAGTGTGTGTATACTGAGTTGTGTGTAAACAAGCATTATGTGCAATGATGTTTGTGCATAAACAGGCAGTGCGTGTAAACAGGTAGAGTTTATGGTGAGGCTGTTTTGGTGAATATTTACATATGCTACATATTGGCCACTTCCGTTCCCGTTAACTGCTCTTGAATTTCCACGTGGCGGAGATACACCAACGGAAATACACAATGCCGTAATGTATAAATAATTTGGTGTAATGTGGTTAAATCTGTGCACTTCCTTTCAAACAAGTACTGATCGACGATGGGCTTACTAATGATCTCTGTACAGATCTGTTTAGTGATTGATAGACACCTTTAACCAGAAGTATACCTATCTCTGAGTCATATCTCCAGTACTGATGGGCACAATATGGACAACATGGCGTGGTATAGATCGAACAGTTCGGGTGGTCCTATAGTTACTGGTCTAGAGATGCATGGAGATGATAGTACGTCGAGGGGCAGTGAAGTAGTGCTGGGAGAAGGGGGAGATAAAGACGAGGGGCGAAGGGAAATGTGGGTGGAGAAATATAGACGTATATATCGGATATTAAATATATTTCATCTTGATTAATTTATTGCTGAATGTAGATTAGACCCCTTTTTGAGATGTTGTAGCGGTGATACACGTCTAACGCAGGTCTTACCGGGTGTGGTGTATCGGTCTAGATTGCGTGTTTTATCAATTATTATGAATTAAAGGATTAGGAGAAGACAGAGTGGGATTAGTGACGACAGGACAGGCGGATATTACTTGTTTGTTTTCTAAACGACACAAGAATCACTCAATTTGATGTCGTTCTGTTAATTACCGAGTATGGACCTGACAAATCAAAGACCAGTATTATGATTGACATGGTTGAGTGTGGTATCGCAACGGCAGGTTAACGCAAATCGTAATAGCTTTATTTCTGTATGTATTCCCTGACCAACAGTTTCACCTCCCTCTCACTGCATCTGAACCGTCGATATACACCTGTATATCTGTCTTGGCCGCTTGGAATGGCACTTTTAGTGGCCTGCAGACCATGCACATTCCGTTATTGTAAACTGGTCGCGGTATGCTGTATGACAGCACGGCTATCTGTTTTACACCTACCTAAAGAGTATATACTTCATAAATGAATAGTTGCCGTCAATACATCATGGTGGTCACTTAACAGATAGCCCGTGATATATTTCACGCTGCACTCTGCGAGTCTACCAGGAACGAGCGCAGAGGTCCCATCCTTGACCATACTTTGCTTATTGCTGCAGATCACTGACAGAGTGGGTTATATGAGCGGTACTCTGAATTCTCCACAAGTTTGACCATTATGGTACATTTTTCACACGTTGTAGTGATGACGGGATGATGTATGCGTTAAGGGATGCGTGTAAATCAGTTATCCCACATGTTAAGATCCGCGAAGCTGAGCCACAGGAATTCGGACGTGGAGGTCGATCTGTCAAAGAAATAGAGCATCAGTAATAAAGGCGAGCGTGGGGTGTAGTAGACGTAGACGTTGACGTAGACGTAGACGTAGACGTAGACGTAGGTGTAGATGTAGATGTAGTCTTTCTATACAGGTGGAAGCACCTACCTGCCCATTGCCTTTCACCCCATTGTTTAGAGTCGTGGCCCTTAAAGATGACAGGATCATCTGAGCATGTGTCTGAATCCCCATCGCACACCCCATATTTTGATCAGAGTGTTAAATGACTCCTAATGCACATATAATATTTCAGATGTATACTCTCAGAATATTGTAGAAATCCACCAACTCTACTTTTTGTTGTAAGATTTGGGAATCTGTAACCGCCATGTAACAGGACACATCACAATCTTTCATCTCTGGAAACGCAAGAAATATACGGAACATGAGGATGAGCTGACTCGCCGGATCGGATAAATTTCATTTGATGGTGACTTACTTGGACCATCGTCCATGAGATGAAGAAATAATCTCAAACCAAGGAATGCCTGATCAGACATGTCACGGGATATCTTTGATAAAACTGTACATGGAATGACCTCATGTAAAGGATAAAATGATTTACACATGCTTATTATAATTATTATTTTTGGACAGATATGAGTAAAATAATGACTGCACTGCCAATATCAGCTCATGATAACAAATGAAAAAATTCTCTCCTTTGTCGCTATGTTAAGAAGCATGCTATACATTTCAAGTATTGTATCAAATAATTCCTCCTCTCTATAGTTGTGGTGTAATGGTTAACAAAATTCTAAACATTGAGTGAAAGTGCAAGATATTGGTTCACAAGCAGTACGACAATCACAATGCCCCTTGTGTTCTTTAGAATCTGTCTCGAGAACTCTGACAAGCACCCCGAGCAAACGCAGGTCTAATGAGGAAGTGACGTCACACCGCCAGTGACAGAGGCAGGTGGAGTCGAATCCCACGAGGCAGCGCCATGTTTGTTTTAGCCCCCGTCACACTTGATCTCGTTTTCTCTCGCGTGACCTCGTGTCATTTACTTCCAGAAGAGACATTAAGAAATTCAATCATAAAGCCAGGACGAGCCCGGGAGAGAGAGGTCCCCACTTGGTCTGATCAACTGAGCTGCCCTCTTGAAAACAATGTCGACCGGAGTAGTCTTGATTGGTAACCAAGTCAATGACGGAGACATGGAGTTTAAATTAGTGTAACATCGTGGCGGAGACTTCATTTGCTAACGTTCTAGAGTTACAGTATAAATAATTCACCATTCATTTCATTTTAAAGGCAAACTAAATTCTACTTCTTTTGCAGGTTGGGCCACTGGCAGATCAGCGTTACGACCCTGAGGATTAACGTTTGAAAGTGGGCGTGACAATTTTACCAAATGGCATACACATGGATACATATCATCAACAACAACAATATTGCTTTAATAATGATATGACGACGCATGCATATCAGAATAATATAAGCCGAAACTATACCGGAAACAGAATAAACGAAAGAAAATGATGACAAGAACAATCAAGTTTTCTTACGATAACGCGCGTAACAGCGAAAACTAAAACCACAAAAATGTTATTTATGATGTATAATGAACGAAAATTTATGAAAAATGCCCATGTTTCCGATAACCAAGTCGACACATGTATTGCTGTCCTTGATTTGTTTTTACACATTGCTTGTGGTAAAAATGTCACCTAAATTCATTGTTGTAATGGCTCGGCCTTTATATGGATCCACATATATCGATTACATGTCCCCAGAAAAACAAACATTTTCTGCAGTACCCTGTTTGGTATTCCAGGGCATAGCAGCGTTTAGTCTTTTCTAACAACCAAATTAAGTTAGCTCGAAAGATTGTTTGAAATTCGATCATTTTACAAATATTTATTTTCAGGAATATATTCTGTAACAGTACATTGTACCGATCTAATTCATTGCCGTCCACACGTTCAACTGAATCAAACTCACCACATGCCTGTCCCAGACCGTGGCATGGAGGCACCCCTCCCCCTCCCAATCTTTATTGCTCCCATGCTTGCCAACAGCTCCACCCAAGCATATGATACTGTACATTTGTTAGAGTGTATCTGGGCTGTGTATCTGTTGTGAAGAAAGGGGGAGTCAGTCCTGTAACAAATGTTCCTGATACAAGTGTTGTAGGGTCCAAGACAGCCCTGAGGGCAGCGATGTCTTGACAGGGTTGGCTGTGTGCTGAGCTCAGTCGCGCACCTTGTTTTCTTATGAAATCTAGAAGTCCTTTGTCTCTTGTTAAAGGAATTCGCCGGTGAAACGAAATCTCCCTTACCAGAACATTTCTCTCAGTGAGTCTGTGTTCCCCCACCTTCAATTGTCGCACGGTGTTGTTCGTATCTGCGACAAATTATTTTAAAATTTTCCTAACATGTTTCACCATCCGCTTGGTTTGGAGTTTTTCACGCACCGAGTAATTGGAAGCAACACACTAAGGTCGCACACTCTTCTCTTTAGTTTGTTTAGTTTGGGTGAAAAATCATATTTCTGTCAATTTCGCGGGTTTGGATGTTTTCAATAATTTCTTTTCTTTCAAACTTGTAACTCCCGGTGTTTTTCATTGAATCGTTTGTCGACTCATCGTTAATGATAGAGCATGACAGAAAAGTGTTTATACAAAATATGCTAAACGTAGTTTCAGCGAATGAACGGGTGTAGCGCCATGCTATCGTTATGTTGTCTTTGAAAATATCGACATAGCGTTGAATGATCGCTGCCGCATCATGTAGAAAATCCTCATGTAATGATATCCTGCTAAGCGGTTTATGCGTTCATATAGTCTTACCAAGCTGCTCATCTGAAATACATTAGTCATGTTGAATAAATCTGTACCCTGTAGTCTTGTAATTGATACACGGAAATAGTCAGTTTTTTTGCTTTATACTTGAAACTTAAGTTTTGGTGATATTGATATGGTTATACTGAACTATATTTATACACAGTTCTTCATTAATACATTTCTCTTATGGGAGTGATAAAGTTTCAGATGTTAAGATAATATAGACATATTTCCGTAATATTTAGTTGATTTAATAACTTCTAACAAACTCATCGGCACAAGGACCAAGGGGACAATGATGTCAAACGCTTAAAATAATTTCACGTATAGGAAACTCAATATTTCGTAATTTAACTATTTTAACCATTCTTTGATAATACGTTTAATTGGACGCAATAATACCGTTCAACGAGACAGCAGCAGCCGCTTTAACCTAGTGCCATCAGGCAGAACCTTATGCGTCAAGTCAATAATGTTAAAAGGATTTCGGCATACAATTGTTCCTAGTCTATAGTAAATACATGCAATTCATGTCATTGTCTAAATTTTGTGATATTTAAGAAAGTACACCGATTATGTTTTCATAATCACCTTAAACGAGATTAGTGGGTTGTGTGTTAAAAAAGTTTTAAATAAATGAATTTACGTGTGGAGTTCGGGTGAATCTCGGGGCTAGCCGACTCCGTCTATTGAGTAGCCATGAAGAGACGTCAGTTGGGCGGGGACTTTGTCAAAACAGCCAGAGGGGAAAATCCATATGAATATTTGTTATAAGAGTCGATTCATAATTCAATAAGACAATTTCCGGAATCAGATCTAGTTTTATCATAGGCGCTATGCATCGTCGCCCGGGTACAATGAAAGCTAGATTAGATGCCGTGCCCAATGCGACAGCTAATATATAGACAATTCTCTCTTTTCACGACGTTACAACAGTATACTTTCTGGTTTATAAATCATGAAAAATTCACACAGCTGATTCTTATAATGGGGATATATGTATACCATAACATCGATGCATTATTTGTCCTCGGACATTCAATTGTCACCCCACCGGGGGCTGTTTAGATAAACGAGAGGGGGATGTATATATTCTTGTTACAGAATCGTCACTTTCCATACATGTGAGATCGGGCGTTAACATATTGTTGCGGGTTTCAAAGAAACGTGTATCTTATCCAAATGTTCAGTACCTTTTCTAAAATGGAATAAATAAAATATTAATATCATATCACATATTAATATGGTAATTGTGATGTTTATTTTCACAGGCGGCTACTTCCCGTCGTACTATAAAGAATTTAGGTTCAGAAAATCATAAAAATATTAAATTTTTAGTTCAGTTAAAAATATTTGAAGATGTTAAATACCCTCCGTTTTCATTGAATTCGTATCGCACACAAATTTATTTTCGATACGCATTCTTCTTAAGTTGTGAATAATTTTCTTTTATCTCATTAAACTTACTTTGGATTCAGTCCGTTGATCTGTGATTTCCAAAGGCTTCTCATTTGGAGATCTCTGTATATTTTTACCCGATGAAACAAGTTGAGGAAATAACCGCAATGGGTATTTACTGAACGTATCAAATATCAAATTTCCGTTTACGTGTAGCTTTTACGCGTTGCGTGTAAACACGGGTCGGTTTCCAGTCATGTTGTGTAGCTACTCTCGATTATGTGTGAATTTCTAGCCAATTTCCATCAAATGTTGTGAAGTGTATTGCAGTAAAATGATTCAAATTCATGAATAACAGGTTTGTGGAATTGTTTTTTTAAAATGTAGTTGCTAGGAGACGGGCGTTATGTTTACATTCACATGACACGGGCTGTGAACTCATATTGGGTTTGAGATTTCCTTGAATACTTTCCATTATTCTTAATTAATAAGGATGAAAAAGGTGCAAGATTTGGGTGCGGGCGTTCCATTTCCTGGTTTTTAATTATTTCCGTTGCTATGGAAATGTCAGTTTCTTTCAGTATTTAATTTCAGCATGTTTATTGGATCTTTTGTGTCAAATAATTCTTACGAATGTCATATTTGCAGTTTTAATATTAACCCTACCAAAATATACAATGCTCCCTTCTCTGAAACGTGTTCCTTAATATTTACCTGTTCAATAAAATACACCTCAAATACGATCTGAAGATAATCCCCAACCATTTTCCGTTGCAATTAACCAAACTCAAATATGATGCCATCTGAAATTACCATGCATATGTACACCCCTGCATGTCAAATACATTCATTGAACGCTTGTTCCGGTGTATTAATGGAATGTAACTTTCAATGAATCTTCTCGGCGCTAGGGGTTTCTATTTCAACGTCTTGTCAAAAGACTGTTTTGAAAATTTGTGTAACACAAAGTTGTCTAATTGCCTTAGGAAAAGCATCCAACGAAACACAATACCTCTTGCAGACCTGCTCATTAACTGAAAAACCTCCACACTAACAATTAGCTTAAATCGTTGATGGAACAGCCATAATGAAATGATTATAATATCAAAGTTTTCTCGAAACAAAGGTGGAGTTTGAGACGTCACGCACGCCGGTGTTGTAACTTAAAAAGTAACTACAATTCCTTTCACTGCTGCTGAATCAAGTCACCATCCTTCTTCCCTACAGCTCCATAATTTCATTTTGGCACGCACTTCATGAAAGAAACCCGCCTTGCGTTCTGTGCTGGTTCCAAAACACCCCACACTTTCTCCGCCAAGAAAGACATAATTTTCGTTCTCCACGTCCTGATGACTGGGATCTGATGGCAGTTGTACTCCGCAAATCGTTAGGAGCATTTATCTCGATAAATTAAGCTGCAATACGGCCGAGCAATTTCGACATCAACAGCCGAATAGGCGGGACGATCGATGGAGCTTTGTCCAATTAAATGCTATCATATCGGGATCAGGTCGGTCGATCGGCTGATGCACTGCTAGTAAGACTGATCAATCTGGACGGTTTGCAGGAAAGCAGTATCGCACTGAATAACGTTATGCTAGTAATTGCATTACAACTGATTTGAAGAGATAAAGGGAAAGCCGTGTGAGCGATATGCGCCCCCGGTCTTATTGGAAGTTGGAGATTTGCTAGAAATACGACTCGAGATCAAGGGAAGAGGGAGCCCTCTGTTGACAGGGCCTGGAGATGGTTTAGGGATTCATTTTTTGTTAGAAATAGTGTTACTTCAACCATGTGTTCGGAAACCAATTCTTTATCCTTTCTATATCCTAAATTGCCTCAAAGCGGTAAATATGTTCCATCTATATAGAAAGTGCCCACTGAAAGCCCTCCTCTGAAGGGGAATACACTTCATCTGGTGTATCGATTCCAGCACGTGCAGCCAGACGTGGAACGCACCCTCCCCGCTCCCCTCCACCCCTTGTACTATGTCACAACAGTAACATTTCCCTATGAAACAACCTCGTTCCGTCGCGCAAATATACATGTTTACGGTAAACATACGCCATAAACATGAATGCAACAAATCACGGTGCTGGTGGAGGTTATGTTTGATTTTTTTCGCAAAATGATAAAACATTGTTAACATCGCAATTTCAATAAACCCTGAAAGTTGCGATGAAATTTGCAAACAAACATTGTGACGTATGATATCAACATCACGTTCAGGCGCATGGCAAATACGTATCGTGTTTCACGTTCCGATCTGTTTCAACAAGAAACCGGATTTGATTTCTTGAATTTATCTTGTACGACAAAAACATGCTCTGGTATGGCTGCACGTCACGTAATGGCTTAATTTCCCGTACCCACTAAATATCTGGTCGTTTTGTGAAAACATAAAAAGTGAAATCAAACTGTCTTGACCTGACCAGTCGTGTAGATAAGGTAGGTAAGCTCGTGTTCCTTGCAGGCCAATGCTGACATAAGTAAACCCTTTCTTAGAAGTTATTGAGAATACGTTGCTGACGGTGGATGTGCCGTCGCTGTACGTCTCATTGAATATGCCGCTAAACCACCATAATCCGTGGGTCCGCCACCGCAAGAACTACGTACATCCTTAGAAAAATCCGAAACTATTAAACGTTGTTTGATCAGGGTCAAATCAGTCTCAGTTTTGTTAAAGCTTTCAAACCGATATATTTTAGAAATGTTAATCTACTAATCTAATCTGTTCTCCAGTGAAGACATGACGTGACTGTGCATGTGTTTGCTACGGTGTCATCGTGGGGCAGGACACACTTATCTTTTCGTGAACACATGGTATCATCACTACTTCACAGAGATTCATTAATGCATGCTCTTCAAATAATCAAACAAGCAATGAGTAGAAACTGGACTCAGCTTTGGGTAGAGATTCCTCGAGGTTATTACAATGTCTGGTTCCTTATATTTACTGACACAATGGCCTCTGGATTTCCAGAATATCAGTGACGTCATTGACTTGCCATACGTCAAACAAAAGCTGTCCTCCATAAACAAGGTGTCGGAATAGCGGGGTTTGGTTAAAGTCCATATTTCCAATCCCAATACAAGTGCAGGCGGGGTTCCGTACAAAGATGGTTTCATTGTCCTGCACAATTGTACTGAACATGGTCTTAAAGAGATATGAGTTTCCGGAACACAAGTTGTAGCTACTGTCCAGATGACTTCGGAGATTATGTGGGCATTACTGGACATTATTTGCCTGCGTTGATCAATTGTCTGAGTCAATATTTGCACTAACCCCCTAGTTGTCTGCAGTGTGCTTGTCTGTTCACCCACATAGATGCTCTTAGTGTTTGACAAGTAAATGCTTGTATTTAGGTGTGGCAACGTTCGTTGATCAATCATTAAATAATCTGAAAAAATCAAGGTCAGTCACCATGGAATTGGTTAAAAAATAGTATTCAACGGCAGAAAGATTACGTCAAAATGACAGCGTTCCTGCTGGATTCCATTGCAAAGCCGCTCAAGTTACTTCATCTAAGCCGAATTATCGAGAAAAAGGAGAATAGAACACCTAGATTTCAATATAGTTTAAGTTCTAAAACGCTTTATTGAGAAAAAGGAGAATGGATAGGTAGATTTTAATACACATATATTAGAAAAGCCATTAAGGCGACACATCAGTATACATAACAGTCCATAAATCCGTCTTCATAGAATGTGGTAGATGAATTACTGTCCTTTTATCTATAACTTGTATGTTTTTCACGTGTTGTTATTTTGAATATTACACTCAAAGAAATAGCTCTGTGATCCGGAGACGTCTCTCATATATATCATCATAGTAAAATATTTTACATAGTGAACTAAAAAACAGCTATTTGACTAATTTCGACTCCTGGCACTGCATGCGTCATATTATGATCATACGATTGTTAGCGATACACTTTCTCGGCGGAGGGTTTGGCGGTTACCATGGCAGTGGGAAATATTTATTCAGTTGTCAAATTCCTGGGAGGGATAATAGTCTATATCTTCACCCGTCATGATCCAGGTTAGAACTGGTCTTCAGTCGAAAGAGGCGTCCGGCGTTCGGTGTTCGCGTCCCAGTTGAGCGTCCCTTAGATTGATGCTCATGCTGTTGATCACTGTATCGTCTGAGCTGGACTCGACTATTTATAGACATATAGCGGTGAGTGCGGTGTTAAACAGCAAACATATTATTATCTTCATTGTTATCGGTATTTGACCGATTTTAAACAAAGCCCCGTCGCGTTATGATAGGTACTTGTCACTTGACGTCACAGAAGCTTCGCAGACAAAATAGTTGAACAGGTTGATGTTGGCAACTCAGACTTATTTTAGAACGCTATGGAACTTCATCTTCTGGAAGAACCGTAAAGAGGCCTCAGGCAACCTATATAGAACCACCATTTGGAAGAACATAGTTTAGCATATGTGTCTCAACTTTCACTGCCAATAATGTGCCCGATGGTATTTACAAGTAATAACGCCCCATACCTTACACTGTTCCACGTGTTAAACTGTCCTGCCAGAGTATATGAAAGATTCGACCCTACTTGTGACCGTTGAAATCGTCAGTATTAATTTAAGCGACATGACTTGTTTTCTCAAACATTCACACTGGAAAACCTTGTAAAATTGTTGAATATTAGGTACATTGTAAGACGTACTCTTTATGTATAGTTGTTTGGATATTTGGACTCAGTTATGTCACTCATTGTCCATCCCTATCAACAACACGCAAAATGTGTTTCATGAATATGCAGTCTGATCGGTTAAAGCCCACCCGTAATGATTCCTCTGGTACAGCTTTAACTTCTTTATGGATGATAATGGCCAAGAGAGAGTTGTCAATGATGTGGTTTAGCTTAGATCAACATCTAGTTTAGATCAACATCTAGTTTAGATCAACATCTAGTTTAGATCAACATCGCACATAAAGACTGGCCTGCAAGATCACCTAATCTTAATCCCACTGAACATGCTTGGGACATTATTGAGAGTCGTGCTTACGGTCACCATGTTCACCCTCTGACCCTAGATGACCTCGAGCAGACGTTAGAGAGAGAATGGAAGAACTTTCCACAACAGCAACTTTAAAGACTCGTTAGGTCAGTGCAAAGACGAGTAGAAGCTTGCATTCATGCCCATGATGGCATCGCGTTACTGAACCCTGCTTCACTGTGCACATTTGACGTGAATATTAATGTTAACATTTAGCACAGCCAAATGCAGCTCAATTTGCACGACTCTTTCACGGGTACATGCTTTTGATGATTTGTAAGTCTTCTTATTGCTCAGTTCCATTTCATTTCATTTTGTCATTCGTGTTCACATTGACCTATTTGCGTCATTCCATGATTTGAAAATTTCAATAAATGAAAATGTAGTGAGACTAAAAAATTGTGGTGCTAAGCCGTTTCGTGAGGAGTATTTTATGATATTATATTTCTACTCTAAGTAATCATAAAACCCCGACCGGGAGCTTATGAAATTACTAGAAATACAAGGTTGAGTCGATGACACAAGACACAAACACGTTTAGCCAAGTGATTTCCTAACGAAATCAGTCAATAAAATAGTACTGGTCGAGAAAGGGGAACTGCAACAGACGTCTCTTTTGTTACTGATGCAGCAAACTTGGAAATATCCACAACGTGTTTTTAGGCTTTACTCATGATCAGGTCTTGAATGTAGTGACGTCATTCACTAACACAGACCGGAAATATTCCCTCGCTATACAAATCTACAAGAGGTCAGTCACTTTCTCCCGACCTTGTCTCTTAGTAGATGCTACGGTCAGCCTGCTTGTAGATTCCCATCCTTTTGCAGCATGTTTTGTCAACCAGTCTCCGCACAGATCTCACATGGTCCTCATTCTGTGTTTTGTCCCAGAGTTCGGCCTCTGACTTCCAGCCTCGTGACTGAGTTAGGCAAATACTCCACAACCCACCGTCACTGAATGTAGCTCCACCCCCAAGTGTCCACTTGTAATAAGACCAATGGTTATTGATATTCGCTGACCAATAGAGCCCAGGCGGTGATAACACCACAGATCTGTTTACCAATCGATAACGCCAGTCAACAGATCGGAATTAGTACCCTGATCATTCACTCGTTCTGCAAGACGGCTTAAAACCACGAGAAGTCTTAGATTTATGAGCAACATAAGTCGTCGGGTAAACAGTATCAGTTAGTTTAGTCTAGCCCGACACAAGTCACACTATGTATGTCAGTATGGCCGATATTACGTACACACAGGTATATACAGCAAGCGTCAGTAAAATCCTATTGAACAGCGCCCGTGTTAATATTATGTAACACCGGCTCTTCCACGCGAGACATTAACACTATCGCAGCACTGAGAACAAACAGAACCGTCCCAAACATTGTGAAAAGTAATTTTACTATCAACACCTGAATGAGAAAGTCCTAAAGCACATGATATGATTAGGTTTACACAGATATAGGTGATGTCCATTGTACTACAGTGCGCTATCTATGCCGAGGAAACCTGATCCAGAGATGTTCTATTCATATGGACACGAGTGTCGACGTTTGACACCTGGAACACAGGAACAGCGTTCCAGCGGCCGATGCAATTTTTGTTTCTGTGTATAAGTGTGGGTGTTGCATGTTTAAGTTTTTTAGCGCATCGACATCGAGAGCTTAGTCCGCTGGTTTGGTAAATAGAAATATTTGATAAATACATAATTGAGGTGTTGATGTGGGATATACGATACCTTTGTGGCGCGGCAGGAGTTGACGGTGTACCAGGCGTGTTCATGCAGCATCAGTCGGTCTTCTTCGCGTACGATCGTCCGCTTTTCGTCCAGACTGGTATTGCAGGGTTTCAAATAGCGCTTTTCGGAGCCATGTCGCAGTACAGTTTAATACACGCCTACCCTATTTATAGCATTTGTAATGTCATACAGTTCCATGCTGTATGCCCAACTACTTTAATGTCATACAGTTCCACGCTGTTTTCACAACTACTTTAATGTCATACAGGTCCACGATGTTTGCCAATCTATTTTAATATCATACAATTCCATGATGTTTTCCCCTTTACTTTAATGTCACACATTTCCACGCTGTTTTCCTGTCTACTTTAACGTCATACAGTTCCAAGATGTTTGTCCATTCTTTATTGTTGTACAGTTCCAAGATGTTTGCCCATCTTCTTTACTGTCGTACAGTTTCACGATGTTTTCCCATCTATTCTAATGTCATACTGTTTCACGCTGTCTGGCAATCTTATTTACTGCCTTGCAGCTCTTATATATTTAAGCCGTTTCGCTGTGTTTTTTTTCTGAATGTCATTCCGTCTACTTTTGTCATTGAAACTATTCTAAATCCATCAGTTTCCTCTGACATTAATCCGTCTATATTAATTGTTTCATTTACTATGGTACCAGAGATAGTGTAATAAAAGTATATGTCATTATGGATCTACGTCCACTGTAGTGTATGCAATGCTTTAATAGGGTGATATTCTCAAGGTGCAGACACATGGTGTCATCCATGATTTTCTGTGATTCATTCATATATTTCCAAACAAAATCTTCACTGAATCCTCGACAATACTCAAGACGTTATACTTCTCTAGACGTTTCCGGATGTGACGTCATCAGATACGGTTTCATTACACGGATTGGAATCATTCCGTTCTCTGGTTTCTCATTCAAAGTCTGAGATACGACAACAGAGAATCTTCGAACGTTCATGAGACAGGAGCAACATTACGTGACAAAAAAGTGTGTCTTGAATAATAATATAAAGAACTACTTCGAATTTCGAAAATCTTCAAAACTCTCTTCATAAAAAAGATGTTTCAGAAACATATTCAAGTGATCTTCAGTGGTTAGGAATCTGCAAGATTGAACAACGGTACAAATTAGTCTCAGATTTGTTTATAGCTAAATAAAAAAATACTTCTTTTGAAAAACATAACCAGAGCCAATGCAAACGTGATAAATGGTAATGAATCAGTTTCTTTCAAAACTGGCACAGAGAGCTGAAGATTGATGATTGGGGTAAGCCAAAATATGACTGGGATTTGTTTTTCATATGTATTTCTGTTACTGTCTTCAGCCGGAGTTTGAACGGTGGGGTTGGGATGAGAGTGTTCTGAAGATGTAGCATCAAACCAGAACGAAAAGGGTAGGAGTTAACTTTTTTCCAAAATCGTAGAATGTAAGTGACAATTTGCAAAAAGAAAAGAACGGCTCGCGGTTCGCTCTGTGGTGTTCCGACATTTTCTTCTTCAAGACATGTCTGTACAACTGATCCATATACGAATCTGTGTTCCTGGTCTTTTGCCACACCTCTAACCTATGCCAGGGTTTGTACTAATATAATGATACTTTCTGTTCATATTTTGAGTATCATCCCTTTTGTCAGCACCATACCGGGGTTTACTGATTCCCAAAAGTGGTCAACGTCTAAGACTTGCATCACTTCCGGTTTCTCTGGAACTTCACGCCTTGATATGGCAGAAATACTGGCAAACGGCTTTAAACCCGTTTACTCACTAGGGTGGCGGGTTTGTGGTTACGTCACGTCGAAGACCAGGGTTACAACATATGTCATATTTGGGATTTCACTTTCTTAGTAAAGTACAAATTCTAGTACTTTTTTCGGTTGAGTCCCATCCGGGATTCGAACCCGCACCCTCAGAGTTCGAATCCCGGATGGGACTCAACCGAAAAAAGTACTAGAATTTGTACTTTACCAAGAAAGTGAAATCCCAAATATGACATATGTTGCATTTGACCACTTTCTAACTGGCATCGTGTAATCAAGACCAGGGTTAGTTGTCCCACATGGGTACAATAGGTGAAGACCATTTATGGCTTCTCCCGCCGTGACATTGCAGGAATATTGGTAAAATCGGTTTGAAATTAGACACACTCACCGTTCACTAGATGTGAGGTCATGAGGTTTGTTCTGGAACCACAGAGTTATCCGTACGACTACCGGATGACGACTCGGACGAAGACCGGATGACGACTCGGACGGAGACCGGATGACGACTCGTACGAAGACCGGATGACGACTCGGATAAAGTCGGACATCAGGATCAAAGTCGCCCATGTGAAACAACTGAATGGAACAGCTAACACATTTCATCTAGCAAACGGCGGTTTACCTTAGCTACTCTCCAGGCCTTACTGAACATTGAAAAATATAAAAGTCAACTTGTGTACATTCAAAGATTTATTTTTGACTTACTAACTCACATATGGTATATACAAACAAATCACGAAACACTAATCAACATACTACATAGCAACAGAACCATGGCTCTCATGAACATCTGAACGTATGCGACCTATAATTTCTACAGCATTCTAATGACTCTTTAAAAGACTATACATCCGTTAACATAGCACAATTATGGCTAATCTTCTTTGAATGGGACAGCTTCGCAATTGTAGCGCTTCTCACCAAGGTGAAAGACCAGCTTCCCACGTTTAAAAAGTTCGAAGTCCATTTTAGTGTCCACAGTCATGATATAGCGAGATCAAATATAGATGCGGCGTAAAACTATATTCACTACTCTAGGGACAGATGATGCATGGCGACCATCAGCATCCGACATTAACACCATTCAACTCCTTTTACGTTTAAAGCATGTCATGACAAGAATATTGTGCTGGGGCTTCCTCCTCCGCTTTGTTCCCTCATCCGTACACGCAAAAATATATTTAAAATAAATATTTACATGTAACTAGTAGTATATGTTTATATATGTGTATCTTTGTCCCTGTTAACACTGAACAAAATATATATCTCTGAGGGTTTGCCTGACAGCCTCAATCACATAAAGACTAGCGTCAAGAAGCCTACTGCCTCACTCCAGAGATAATTTCTTATAGTGTTTTTAGTTCAAACTCAAATATGATTTATGTCGCACCCTTGACATTAATGCGTTAATGCACTCATATTAACTCATAGGCTCCATATACAAGAAGTCTTTAATATTTTCACGGCTTGAACTAACGAAAAAAACAGGGAGATTTGCCATTGAATGTGTCTCTCATCTGCTCATCATTAAGAGGTGATAGTTGAGCTCTTATCATTTCCCGTATCGCACTGCAGATAAACCTACGCGTGTTCAGAGTGGTATAAGACAGGGTGCAGTGCCGGCACCACATCTGTCAGCATCCCACATGCAGCAATGACGCCGTGCATCACTTTGCATTAACCCTACGACGTGCCCGTATTATCCAAGAAAGCGGGCATTATAGTGTCATCAAATGAATCTTACTGCAGAATCGTGATTAAGTTCACAATTTGTCATCGATGTCTCATTAAGTATTTAATTTCTTGCTTCATTAAATAAAATTGTAAAGTGTACCGCTTGAAAGATATAAGTGAAGCTGTCATATTCATATTCTATATTCATTTCTTCAGTGACTTAACCGCACTAGAAGTATTAAAGTAACCTGGTATATTGAATATATCTTTTTTGCAGGTTATGACACACTTACTGTTATATACATCTCCTTGTGCACTGCTGTTCATATAATCATGTGTGTTATGACTAACCGGCAACACATAACAGCAACCGACCCTGCTTACTGCTTTTCACTTGAACTGACTCTCATTCACAATGCATGCTAAAATTCCATTCATTTTCATTAAACTGCTACGAGTTCGTTTTTCCTTTTGGGTGGACAATACAGTCGGCGAACGACAATTATGTATTTAGTTGTTCTATATTCTGTAGGCTTGGCATTCCAGTGCATTATATAAACAAACAATAGGCAAGATATGTAGAATACAGCTTACATCATCAAGGTCACAATGACAATACGCATGATGTCCTACAACAAACACTCATGCATAGTACCAATGAGTTGCTAAAACGGGATGCGCGATGTCCCCTAAATTACGTCCACAAACTCGATAGCTATATATACTTCTTGTTCTCTCCTGGGATGAGGAGGAACTCGGCAGGATGACCTGAAACGCCACAGGAAGTCAGGATATAGAACCATGGCGTTAAAGTTCTCTAGTGACAGCTATGCACGAGATGAAGGTTACGAAACGAATGTACTCAGATGACCAATGATAGAACAGCTAACGAACGTGGAACATGATGTCCTCTGATGAATATTGATACATCGGATAAAGATCATTAAACGTGATGTCCTCTGATGAATATTGATGCATTAGGTGAAAAACTAAGCATGATGTCCTCTGATGAATAATGATGCAATAGATGGAGAATTAAACGTGATGTCCTTTGGTGAATAATGATGCAATGGACATTGATGCTTTAGATGAAGATCAAGAAGGGTGATGCCCTCCGATTAATATTGAAACACTAGATAACGACAATTAAACGTGATGTCCTCTGATGCATTAAATGTAGACCACTAAGCTTGCACGTCTACGATGAACAATGGCACATGTGAAGACCAAAAGAAGTGATGTCATCAGATGTAAGGCATGGCTGTAAAGGTTACTATGTTTGTGGTTCACTCTCCTGCACACAACTACGTAAGCTGGACGACAGTTGAGAGACATCATCACTATGTAGTTCCTGGAACCTCCGGAATAGTGTTGTGGGTCGACCTGGACATCTAGCCAACAGCCCTGAAAGCAAATTAATGAACAAAAATATACCACTCATTGCTACGACTCGCCACATTAAACATTAGGAAGAAAGAATGTCAACGTTCACTCCCAAAACCCAAAACAAATTTTCCATCGGAGTAAAAATGATAATTGTATATTTATGTTGCGGTTATACAATGCAAAACGTCAAATCATAGACTCTTAATAGAAAAAACAAACAAAGGCGTGCGGGATGGCCACGTCTCCTGAATAAATACCACTTGTATAGCAATCTCCGAGTTTATCCATTGTCTCCGTATCACGATTCCAAATAGCTGACAAAATAAATACACAGTTCCCTATATACTCGAAGAGTGTCTGTATCTATCAACGCTCAGCCACAGGTACTTGGGGTGACATTTGGGGAGGGATTTGAGATACTAGTTACAGCATAGCAACGTAAATAGAACGCTCCATATCCGGATAGCCTGACACGTGATGATAAAACAATCCTACTAGATTGTTTACCAATAGACCATGCTGAATTTATATAAGCTTGATACATTCTGAAATGTGGATGTTCTGTGATATTGCGGGGCATGGTGCTGGAGTATGCTATTTCACTAAAATAGATCTTCTTCAGTGTTTTGCGATAACACATTCTGGTTGAATGTGAGATGGTTTAACTTTCATATATGCGATATATAGAAGAATATTTCCCCTAGGCGTATATCTGGATGCCACATCATAGTGTATCACTATCATCAAACAAGCTAGAGGTCAGTATAGCGTATGAAGGAAAGCAGGCTAAATCAATGGGCGATTTCACGTTGGAACCACAACACAGAAACCTAGACGTTCGTAAATAACAGCGACAAATATTCAATAACCATGACGAATCTCTGCTAAAATATTTATTGTGCGGATCCAACAATATCATAAGCAAGTAACTTTGAGCAATTATGAAATAGATCTGATACCACGTGACCGCTAAAGGGTGACCCTGTTTAAACAGCAATATTTGTCACAAGTACATGCAAAGCCAAGTCAACTGTGTAGATAAACAAACATTTGAAAATGTATGGTGAAAGGAAAAAGTAGATAATTGCATCTGACATTTTTGTGACTATCTAGTTGGTAAATCATTGTAAACCAGTGCCGTTTCGTAAAGGGTGGAATCCAGTCACCCACACCTATTGAACCCATTATAGTCTCAGCAGCCCCAGCCTTTGTGTCATCTTCATTACATGGATGGCGTATGTGTTTGCTTCAAAAACAGTTTTAGTCAGTAAGAATGTAACAGTCAAGTCGGCCATGCAAACAGTCAGCGAGCATTTCGAGAATTTAAACATCCTTGAAAAAGTAGAAAGACAGAACGTTCGTAATGAAAATAAAAGGGCCATGAATGCATCGTTTTCAAGACATGTTATTAAACTTATTCTTCACTTCAACTTTTAGTTTTATATTAATTAAAAAAACTGATTATGTTACGTTTCTGCCTTTCTACATTTTCTACAAACGTCCCACTCCTAAGCAGCACACATCCTTGGACAGGGCTGTTTTCAAGTATAACTGTTCTGTCTCCAGTATTCATCATTGCTTACGCCGTACGTCTTACAGCGAGGGGATATCCACTTGTTAACGATTGGAGTTTATTTCAAACTTCCCTACATAAACATAATATTGAACTGCCACGGGGGATAAAGAAAGAAATCATGTGGTCCTGCTAGACATAAGGGGTTTGGTATTTTTCTAGTGATAACTTCATAAGTTATATGGGGAAATATGTCGCTTACGACACCAAGACGCTCTGTGAATACGGTCAGCTTGGGCTGCATTCTTTTGCTGAAGAAGATGGATCTTTATAAGGGTTGTAATGCACAAATATCGATCTTTAAACTTTACATCTACTATCAAACTTATCTTTGTCAGACAAGTAAATTATCTTTATTTTAGAGAAACGAATACACATATCCATACCATATTCTTCGTCATGAGCAGCACCACGCCACCAACATGAACGTTACGATAACTACTATCACCATGATGTTGATTGTACATTAACATGACAGTAACATATTTCAAATGAAATAAATCAAAATGTAAAATGAATAAAGACATGTATCTGGAATCATTTAAATAAAATAGACTAGAGTTAAATATACCGGGCAGTGGCTTCGGACACAATGCTTGTCACTTACATGGAACTGTACATAACTGAAGATATGGGCATATTGTAAAAAGAAAAAAATAGAGTTTAATGAAAAAAAAATAACTCCACATGGTAGAACCAGCACGTCAACAGTAACGGCCCATGTGTTCACAACGCAACAATACCCTCTCCAGGACTTCCCTGTTGAAGGAAAACGGGAAAAGGTGTCTCCACCTTCGGCTTGAAACAATGAGATTGTGTAAATAGTCCAAGAAGACATTTTTGACATTCCTCTTTATGAATTTGTACATTAAAACCTACTCATAGTTCCAGTCCACAACACGATCCTGTGGGAAGCTTTATGCTACAGATAGATCCTATCCCCTCCCTAGATAAGTATCTGTAAGTTCGTAGGCAGTGATGGACATTAATATGTTATGCTAGAGACATTCTATGAGAAAGAACAATAGTGTGTGTTCACCAAGCAATACTCTTCTAACCCATGTGCGGCGGCTGCACTTTCTTGCTCATTTCTATAAAAACTTCTATAAATAACCTAAGTAAATAAACGCTGTTGTTATCAGAGTGTGAGGATTAGGCTCCGTGAAGGCAGTATGCAGGAGACTGTAGGCAAACCACGGGCAATGGCTCTGTCCAGACTAACAATTCCGGCCTAATAATTTGTTGATTTAACACGATAAATTTCTATTTTATTTTCAGGTTAAATTAAGATAGGAAACGATAAATTTGGAAAACGGTTTTCCCCGCCTTACTTTCCCAACAACATATCGTTTTACGAATCGCTTTGGAAAATAGTCATATTTCGACTAATCTCAAATGGAAACAATAGTTGTTTGATAATGACAAATGTAATGCTTTGTTGAAAACCGACTTCTTACCATTTTTTGTGATACTGCAATTTTTTTAAAGCGACACCGATTTGAATGATAACATGTTTTAGGTATGGAGGTGTTCCATTTTGCGCTTGAGACTTTCATTTAACCTTATATACCTGTATGATAACTGAAGTATTGTTTTTCATAACAACATGTTTAAGGCTACACTTCCGTCAAACTCGAATGACGATGCTCATAAAATAGGGAACAAAATACACATTACGAAGGACAAAGTCTCTAGACAGCAATGACTCCTATTTAGGTTCAAAGTACGCTTTAAATTAATTTCATTAAGGTGGAATTCCTTTAAATATTAATTCAAATCATGGTTGCAATGTATACAAGCTTTGATGTTGTTTCGTGCAAATTTATATTTATTACTTCCAGCATTTATTTTGTACAGATTATTTTACAAACGTTTTGACATCGTAATTTATTGCTTGATACAACGTTGACTTTACCAAGTTAATATGTTGTGTTAGTCATAGACCGTTACTCAATAGTTGGCACCGTTGGCGATAACGATTTCGTCAAATACAGTGATTACGTCACGAGGCGATGATTTGAACGGGCGAAATCGATATAAAACCGCATTAGTGTGAATTTGAAAGATAACACATTTGATTTAAAATAATAGATCTTTTATTAGGTTTATTTTCTGTCTTCATCAAAATCGATATCCTACATTCTTATAAATATGGAAAATGGCCTAAAGGCAATCGGTATCACATTAACATAAAATGAAACAAGATATCTTTTTAATAAAAATAACTACCGTGAGAGGTATTACTACATTAGAACAAAGATGATTTTGTGTCCTGCAAACACAGATATCAGCTGGGAAATGACCAACAACTAATGACTTCAACAAGGCTTGACAGTTCCGTCCAATCAAATCATCTCAAGACATTTGATGCCACGGAGAAGTCACATACGGGCGATCAGGTACTTGATACTGTTTTCCAATCAACTAACAGCATCCTTAATACATCCTACTGTCTACGTGAGACAGTGGTTAGTGTAACAAGTCTTGTGTGTTTCTTCTCTATGCTCGTATTAAGGACTTACCTCTATACAAAGAGGCTTACTGAGGTGTGGGGGTCATATTAGGGACACGTTCAAGAGGTTTACCTAAACAAAAGGCCACCAGACACGACGTGTTTTCATGGAAAACAGTTTGAGAGAAAATATCATATTATAGAAGAAAGATTGACTCCACTCCATTAAATGTTGCGTCTCGTTTGGATTGCTAAGGATTTTGCTTTCCTACATAGGCTCACATGTCTTGTCGACGGCGCAATTTGGTTTATGAGGTTCTCACTATTGAAACCACACAAACGAAAAGTGGGGTTAAAATGTTAAACCTTATTGGCATATTTTTGCGATATGGCTGCTTTTGAGGTATTATTATTCGCTCAACATGCCGTAACGAGGAGCTGATGTGGAGAAGGGTCTATAGGGGATCTACTTTAATAACTTGCCATATACACTCTTCAGAAAATTGCGCCATATTCAAACGTAATCACGGGTAACAACGGGACGTAGTCTTTGTACAGGAACCTCGTATAAAGGGTCTTTAGTCCTGAGCGCATTTGCTATATTTGGAGCTCGTGTTTCTGTAAATGCGAGAAGTCATGCGAAAGGTGTAAGCTAACATGTTAAGTGCTTTGTGCAGCGCTGACTTTGAAACGTTTTTGCATCAAATTTATGGAAATTCCTTTCAGTGTTATTCAGTGCATATTATTGTAATTTTAAACGTGGGCTTTTTCGCTTGATATTTAGCTAATCGTCCCCCTTATGACACGAGGGGCGTCAGTGTTTGAGCTCATCAGTGCAATTTTAGGCTCGCTTAACTAATACATTATCAAAAGAGTTTTTTGATAACAATGAAATGGAGGAATGTACACGTTCAAAGTGGGCGAGAATTATCAGACCAAGCACTATCAATAGCTGCATATTTGAGCATGAAATTACCTAGAAAAAAAAAGTTTCATTGGGTATATTTAAACCTGGAGTCATTGTGTGATTATCGTTTATGTTTAACCAGTGAAATGTTAATCCACATTTTGGGATATGTCAATCCATATCATTGTTCACTTTTTCAATTACTATCAGATTAGCAGCTTTAATAGCCATGTGGCATTTCTATCTGTGTCACAATGAGACTTGTTTGAGAAGAAGTACAACTGTCAACAAAAGCCATGACAGCACAATTACCTTCTTCATCTACACAGTCAGTGTCACCCATCCCTGGCTGAGAACACCCCAAGGCATTGAGTCAACAGCACATGATCACTCCAGTGATTATTTGTCTCAAATCACTTGTTTACGCCTCGTGGACCAATAATGCTTTCATTACAGCTAATAATCACCGTCTTTCTTTATGACCATAGGTGGTGGCATAACCTTTCATTACAAGAAAACCTACCCCGCCCTCATTCACAAATACAAATGAATTACCGCGTAAAGTTAAATGGACAATGATCAGCCAAGGGGGGTAATCAAGGTTACATAACATGAATGTACACCGCTAGTGAGGATTACGGTTAATACAAAACTGGACAGGTACTGCCGTAGGGCTCGAGTTATTGGTATAGAAGTCACAAGTCAATCTGACCGCCCAAGATAAAGTAATTGCAAGAGATAAAATCGAGGCAATGTTTACAGTACTTCGCTGTGGGAGGAGGGGGATGACTTAATTCAGTATTATTGAATAATTGAGTCCTCAGATTGGATGATAAAAGCCTCGACTCCTTGCTGATACAAAACACACAATACACACAGCACTTTCAGGGATTATCGAGCCACAAAGTACGAAAGTTCCTCAATTGCTATATTTGATTTAAAACTCCAAATGAAATAATAAATTACTTAAGAACTTTCAGTTCAACAAAACCGAGATCATATTGCTTAATGATAGCTACACCGTGTTTACCTAGGTCCAAATACTAATGTAAACAGATCGATTGTTTTATTGGATTTTAAGAATATCATATCCACAGAACAAACACAAATTGAATTGGTCGTCATCGAGTCCATATCATATCTTGATATCAACATATGCATTTGATAATAACGCAGAAAATATTCACATTCTGCAGTTTGTTACAAACAGTTTTTAAGGTTTCTAATACGTGTTTGCTTTACCAAACACGTCGTGGTTCAAAGAACGATATACATAATAACTGGCGACATAGTAAGCATTTGTTTCAGTGTGATCTCCACACTGCAGTGCACTTGAGATGTTCCTTGAGATTTTCCCTTGAAATTGAGTATCCGACACTGAACGGGTTCATAACTGATTTCATCAAATTCATCTAAACAAATTAAATGCATAAACACGTTAGAAATATAATTCAGTTTCACATCATTGGTTGTTTAGTTACTATGAAAGTTGAATATTTACCTATCGACCCATGTGTATGATGGCAGCGTTCGAAATTAACATCAGTCCGTATTCTGTATACCTTCTACTGTCTTTAATCTTTTATCTCTGTATTTTATCTATTTTAGTTTTTCCTATTTGTATTATTTGTCAATTAAATTTGTACCTTTTCAATGTTTCGTCTCTCATAACGCCATATGGAGTGGCTCATTGTAATAACTGAACGTACTTGTATGCATCCTTGAAGTTAGACTATAAGAAACCATCTGTCTGTCTGTCTGTCTGTCTGTCCAAAGACCTGAAGCCGACTGAAAACCACTCGGACCCACAGCTTTTGTTTTCTGCAGGTCCTTATAGCCAACAGCCATTTCCCCCCAATAAATATGAGTATTATTTTTTAGAAAATATCATTCTGTAATTTCTAGTTTAAATTTCTAAATTTTACTGTTCAACACAGTTTTCTATTTTTCTTTATTTTTGGGAGGCCCTTATATTGCAGCAAAAACATAGGGCCTACACATTCTGAATAGGACCTACAAACTTTTATAGTTTTGGGTCCTTAGTGCCTGCGGATATTCGGGGTGACGGGCAAACACTGTTCAGTGAAAATTCAGTCAGAGTGCTTTGGGGTAAGAGACAAAATATTGTTTGAAAACCACATAATTAAATCAAAGAAGGCCGGGGATGGCACCAGGTGTTCTCGAAAAGTTTCCACTTGCCCAACACTCACGGAATCACCCGCTACTCGTAATCATAATAAATAAAACTATCGGATAGCATGAACTTTGAGCATGCATACTGTTATTTTGGCAACCTAAATTTTTCTTCTTTTAAATTTCTGATAAAGATTTAATACAGCCTATCATAATGTATCGCAGCCTCATTTTGACACCGCGCGTTAACGTTACCGTTACCGTTATGAAATATTTAATCAGAAACCACACACTACTGGGAAGACATCAACAATCACTATATCGACCTGATCACAAACCCTGTAATTTCCAGATTGGAAGAGAGGAAGGAAATATTGCGATGACGTCATCGCATCACACATTGCACCCAGTACATCTATATAATTGATCCCTCCATGTAGCGCGCTGTATATAATATCAGGGTGTGAAAAAATAAAGGGTCGAGGAGGGGGTGGCGGGGAGGGCACGTGACATTTGAAAGGTCAAGGGTCAAGCAAGACACTTGACATGGTGAAGAAGATGACTGGCACATTTCAGTCAGTATTAACGGCCTGAAATAGGCACCATGTGCGGAGAAGAGCGGGCACCTGATATCCATTATGTAATATTTTATCCATTCCAACTTCAAGAAAATAACTTGCATGTGTGATGCTGCACTTTACCAATATTTGCCGCGAAGAGACACCGTTTCAGAGTCGACGGTCTGTTTTCTGTGAAAACGGTTTTCTTTCTTCCGCTTTGTCGGTTTTGCGATGATCCAGTTGTCCTTTGTTTTACTCGCAATAACTCATGCGTGTTTGTGTTTGAAACAGAAAAATAACAATTTCTATGCCCCCCGAAAAGAGCGTGGGTTATAGTGTTGCTAACAGCTAATAAATGCGAAGCACATATTTAATCCCTCATAAGTCTAAAGACAAAGCACATATTTAATCCCTCATAAGTCTAAAGACAAAGCACATATTTAATCCCTCATAAGTCTAAAGATCACAACGTTAACAACGTCAGACATGTATTTCATTATTTCATTTGACCCGATCGTTTTTTTACTTTTGAATCGGAATCAGAAATACATGAGCTGTACATACCGTTTTAAAATAAATATAACAAAGTAATAAATTTCAGTGATAGAACTGTTAGAACAACATTATATATTACGGTACCAGAAGTAAGTCGTTACAAAAAATAATATGTTACACACATACATTTCTGGGTTATTTAATGTGTATGTCTTCAGAAAGAATTCTCATTTCGTATAAAAGACAAATACACCAGCAATCACAGACTTTCTCATGCTTTGCACTGATTTCGGAGTATTCATTCTTGGATCATCATCATCATCATCATCATCATCATTATTATCATCATCATTTAAAGAAGCAATTCATGGAATTCCACAGTGAGCAGAGTTCGTAAAGGATCTTAAACAGATATACAAATGTTCTATGTTTTCAAGTTTGAAATCATTTTATGAACCGCAGGCTGTGCAGTTTAGAATGAACCATGTTGAATCGTTATATCACGTACAAGAAACATCAACTTGTGCACCAGCGTCAAACTGGAGCATTAACCATCACCGGAGACTTTATTTTCTTAGTTTGAAAGAATTTTTCCTAGCAGGTGCCGGCCAGCTGGTATTGAAATTAACACCCCGACGCTGATGTCGATATCAGCAGCATTAGATTGACAGTTTGCATCCAACAATCTTTTGTATCTTCACCAAAATTCGCAACCGCATCGAATTAAAATTATATCGCAATTAGATTACACTCCATAAAACATTCATTACTTCATACCGCACACAATTCTCCGCCCAGTACTGTTTTATCCTTAACAAAAAGAAAAAATATAATCTAGGAAAAAGAAAACACGTTTGAAAACTCTTGCACGCGCAGTTGGTCATTTTTCTTATTAATGTTTACGCGTGTGACATGGAGCGAACGCCCGAACGAATTAGCCAACTTGACACACAGGCCAGACTACCTGTTAGAAGCCAAAATACGATATTAAAAACGATGTCCCACTCCGAAATTCTCCATAGGCTAGAAAAAACAAAATAACAATACACGTGACTTTAATTGGTATGAATTTCATTATGAATATTTCCTAATTGTAATGCGATATCTTTTTCAAGAAGTGGTTGGCAAACGATCATTTGGAACTATTTAGCGAAAAAATTGTCTTTGTGTTTAAAGCGATAATAAATTCATTGCGTGACCTATTGGAACCCTCTGAGGTAATAAAAATTAAAATCCGTTTTAATATCAAACTTTAATCCCCTTCAGAATAACTTTGTTTTATTAAACATGTCTTTTCCCCTTTACAAATAGTTCAACTCAGTGGTAGCCAGTAGCCAGTTTGGGGACCAGCGTCGATAGGAATAAATACACAACTTTACTGATAGCGGTTTTTCAAATTTCACACCATTTTTGCATATTCTTCTCATTTTTTTCCAAAATTGAAATAAAACCCCGCCCATGTAATAACAATCATTCATTCTTACTCAGTTCATAAACACTCATTATCTTCATATTTTCCAGTCTTAATTAACGCGTATTCGTGAATAAATTTTCACAGAAATTGGAAATTTTAAATTTGGCACTGATATTTCAAAACAATTCGATGACTATTTCCCATTGCCTTTAGTCCAATAATTACGTGAACGGAGCTCTTCACTCTTTGAAGTGCTGAAAAGAGGAGCACACGACCTTATGTTGTTTTCAAACTGAAGAGTTATGTATGGGCCTTAACCGAGGGAAGAGT
Source organism: Haliotis asinina (assembly GCF_037392515.1). Lineage (NCBI taxonomy): Eukaryota > Metazoa > Mollusca > Gastropoda > Lepetellida > Haliotidae > Haliotis > Haliotis asinina. The sequence goes on along the minus strand of NC_090291.1, from coordinate 53,390,978 downwards.
ACTTGAAGCACCATTCCGCGCATGCTGTAAGGGTGAAACGACTGGGGTGGTAGATTTCGTGCTGAGCTACCCTAACCCTTTATTCAGTCCTGAAAAGTACGGGTCAGACTTGACACTCTCCCTCCCAGTCACTACAGTAGTATGGGAGTTACTGTATTCATGATGTGATTAAATTGACCCCGGCCCAGATGTGTTTATCCGTAGCGTGTAGGACTTGGATTCTGTGCCCACCCTCCTTCGGCATTATACACCCCAGTGCTACCCCAGCCCAGGACTAAATAGATGCGATAGTTCAAAATGAGTTTTTAATTCACTTAACAAATCCTATTGAGAAACACTGAAAAGCAACTGTCCGCTTGAATGACTGGATGGGCAAAGTGTCGTCTTGATAGGCCTGGTCCTCGGTATCTGTTTAATATACCCGCTTGCAAAGCTCGTGTGTGGTTTCGGACTCAATAGCCCCCACCCCCTACATACAGAGGAACGAGACCCTCTGGGACCCCCCCCCCCTCCCTTTCGGCAGGCTCTTGTTACGGTGGTATCCATCTCACGCTGATGTAAGACGAGGTATAACCTCATCATGTCGAACCTGGCATGCCGCTGTTGTTGGCATATACACTTATAGTCCCGTCAGATAATGTTAACAGTACATGTCATATGCGTCACGTATAACGACCGCCATATACATACCGTACACCTGATAATAAATGTTACCCTTAAAAATAACCTGCATTTTCATGAACGCAGACATGGATTATTGGTCACCGGCGCGTCTTACATTGTAACCAGCCATTCTGTTTATATTGTAACCTATACCATAGCTTGGGGGATTGTCTAGAGATGACATAAGAGCCCCGTAATTCAAACCCATCCCCTTACAACGCGGCTCCAAAATGTTTCCAACACCTTTAACTCCGACTGATTCAATCCTCCGCTTTGCTTAACCATCCGTCCATCGACTGATGCAGACGTTGTACTGCTGTAACGTCACAGACCTTGGTCGCGTCAAATTTGTCCGCCGGCACACGCTTGTTCCTTCCAATCCAATGAGTAGGAATTGCTTGCATCAGGACCAGTGAATAGGAGAGCCCAACCAGTTATTTTACTGTCACCCCAAATACTATCAACCTCTAAATCGCCCCTGGTGAAATTCATATAGAGATAAAGGCCTTTCTCCTGCGTTCTAGTCCCTGCTTCCTCTGAGGGAGTGTAAGGTTTCGGCCAAGGAGTACCGCGCGATTGCACTTCGTCAAGCAAAAAAGAAAAGAAAGGAAAAATCTCGTTTGGCGTTAAAAGAGCAGAACACTGAAACACCAAGGTGTTCGTCCCACTCCCAGTTGGGACAGGATTTAAAAAGCTGGGATTCTGTTAAAGCGCTAAATTGCTTTCTTAGTGTTTATCAAAAGAAAGGCTTTTGGGCGCTTGAAAGACTATCCTATGGGGAATAGGGTCGGGTTTCAGGTGTGTAGAACCAGCCCCACCATAGGCTGCCCCGACTCACTGAGAGAACGTGAAGGGTAGTAATGTATACAGTAAATTATCCTCACGCTCGTCAAGCAGACCATACAGAGTCTCTTGACCCTACTCAAAGACACTCAGCATCGCGTAGAACCCGCTTCTGGCGATAGACAACGCCATAATTCATCCTTTGTCAGACACTGCTAACTGCCATAGGCACTTGCTCATGTTAAAATGAAACAAATTGGCAATCGAAGAAGAGATGAGTAATTTTCGACTTTTCCTGGTACTGGCAGTCAAATGATCCGAGCCGGGAGATCTCGACGTCGAGCACAGTTGTGGCGGTATCACCCCTCTCCCGGCCGCACCGTCGGCCTTTGCTTGCCACGATAGCCCCATTCTCAGCATTCCCGGTCGTGATCCAATCTGACTCTGACAATCACATCTTGGATCTGGGATCAAACCTTCTACATATGTTCATCAAATGCTGCTCAGATGTAGATGCCGCGGCACGAAGGGTCCAGGGCTGACGCGAAATTCAGAAAATGGCATGATCAGTTCATACCGTCTTATTTCCTCTGGAAGAATCCCCCAGCGCCACACCTGGCCTACAAAAAACTCCTCTCTTCCGCCTAGATCTCACATGTCGTCGGTTTCAGCGAATATAAACCCACAATAGCAGTTCAAAGATGTTGGCCAGCTTGGCCAGAATAGACGTCTGAGTCTGACACGCTCTGCAGTCTCCACCAAGACATAGAATGAAGTCCGCCAACGTCTTCTCAGTCCCTCCCTCAACTGTCACTTGTAGATATGGTCTAGATTTATCATGGGAATAAATCCCTCCCCTTTCTCTGGCTTCTATCATACATTTCCGTTGTAAAACAGTAGAGCAAGTAACAACATGCCCTGTGATGTCCGCAGGCCGGTCGAGTCTCCCTTCCAGCCCTGTTTGTTTGTCTGTTTGTTGCTCCAGATATTATTGTGATGTACAAATGCCACTATACAGAATAACTTTCCCTCAATATCATCCGTGGCGTATTTTTTGAACAAATACATTTGTTGTTGTCCGACCACGCTCGGGTGATTAGAAAATAAAGACGGGCTTTGAAGTGGCAAAGGCTGGTGTTGAGATGCCGCCTTGTGGAGAATGTCTGAGACGCAGAGCTCGGCTTATACCTAATCCATATTTTGTTATATTTGAAAAAAAACGACATTAATAATGTGTTTACAATCAAAACTTTCACGCTCCATTGAATGCTGTTTTGTCGATTTGCACATTTTATGTATAGTTAGGTGAGTGTGGAGCATTTTCAGTGCCTGCGTGTGGCGCATTACACCGTGTATTTACATGGTAGAATTTCACTGGCAGGATAGGAAGATCCACATAGCAGTGTTCTTGTCGTCTAGGAGTTTAACACATGCGAATTTGTTTTGAGTGTGTATACAAGGGGATCTAGTGCTTCTCGAATTTCCATCTTGAAAATGCATTTATTTAGCTTCAAAATACCACCCTCTCTCCCCCCACCCCTCCTCTCATCATCTTCACTCTGCAGATGGTGTGACACAGAATTATCGTTCATCTGGGCTATGTATTTTGAACATCATCTTTTAAAATTTTCACAATATATTTTTTGTTTGCAATAAATTTGTCCATATGTAACCTTTATTTATTAAAAGTATGTTTTATCGTTTCTCGATCTTTTTGGCAATTGGAAATAATACTAACTTAACTAACAAATGAAGCAGTTTTAGATGTTAGTTTTCATGGAATCGTTTTAGAAACACTTTTTTGACACACCATGAAATTCGGAAAAATATGAAAAAAATTACAAGCAAATTATATTTTTTTAAATGTGTGACTTTTGAAGTTACGGCTAAATAGGGTGTGTGTGAAACCAGCAAGATAAAAGATCATGACTTCACATGAAATGTTTAAGTATATCTCCAACCAACATTGCCCATATTTCCCACTTAAGTTAACTTCGTTTAAAATGTGTTTAGTAGGAGTAACACGCGTTCCACAAAACATTGCACACAGGCCTGTCTTGGACACATTCGAGTCCAACTCATGGACCTTACTTCCACAATAATTCGTGAGTAAAATAAAGCAAATGTGACTTGTGTGTAATATAAATAGATATCTGTCATGCGAAATTAGTCAAAATATAATTAATCATTTCCCCAAGAATTTATTACCCTGCAAACACATTAATGTTTCTGAATACCATTGTTTTACTTTGTTATTCCTGTTCCGCATTTCCCAGCTGAATGGCAGAAATTTCAAATTAAAGTTCAAATTGCCGATTAAATCTCTCAGTATTTTTAACACGACCTACTGGCCACGAATACTCAGTTTGGATAGGCATGTGGGAATCTGCATGGGTGTCCTTATGATCAGCACGCTGTGTAGGATACGCCGAACAAAATATCCCCAAAACATTATCGTTAATGTATTTACATAAAGTTAATAATTTATCCAATTGAATAAACTTTAATTTAAATGGGCCCTTCAGTTCGCGCGTTGTAACACAACTTTGTTGGTATCAACAAAAGATTACAGTATTACAGTGTGTTTTTCAAACATTTTTAAATGTTGCTTTTAAGTTGTTTCTAAATACATAACAAAGACTAGTATGACTGGATATTAAAATCAAAAAGGTAAATTTTCTGAATTATTGACTTAAAATTCTTTGAATTATTGACAGTGTTAATTTATCTATTCTGAAGACATCTATTGAGCGCTGGGTGTCTTTAATATGGCCCTAGGGTACTTATAAGCTGCGATCAATCCACAGTTTGCTTTCAGTTATCATTTGCTTCAACTTTTGACCTAAGAAAATATCTTACCGAAAGATAAATATTTTCCAGAAAATCACTTCCAAAACCTCTTTTATACAGTTGTAATGCCACGGTTTAGGGTACGCCCTAAATTGCCTGAGGGGTTTAAGGGTCTGGGTTTGAATGAAATTTCACCAGATGGAATACTGTGGCAAACTTATGTTTTTATTAAATTATTAATTCTTTGGAAAGATCTATGAAAAGGACGAGTCGTATGTGAAAGACTGTGGCTTCGTCTTGCGGGGAACGAAAGGTCACACCCAAAGGTCCGAATATTCTAAAGAGTATTTGTGGCTGGAATCTGCTTGATATTTCATCTGAGGTGGGTCTCATTTCATTATATTAGGTGGATCATATATCACCACCCATGAAGACAACGTGTCTACATTCATTTAACCATGACGACATCCTTTTGATAAAAAATAATACAATTAATGTAATATGATAAAATTATTGTAATGGAAATCTGACTAAAGTACGATCAATGAAACCGCTTACGACAATTACTTCGCAGCAGAAATTATGAATTTCTAAATTTTCTCCTGTATGATTTTGTTTCTTTCTTTAATACAATCTACTGCGGATGAATGCCATTTCCACATAAAACGCTTTAATTGTTAACTATAAACTCCACCGCTTTTCCTTTAAATGTCTAAACAAATGTAACATTCATATTTTCTATTACGCTTTCGTTATGAAAATGATCTATTTAACAGACAAAATTTCACATTATGTTCGGAATATAATTGTTTTTATCGTTATGTCTATAAAAGACTTCGATTTCGATATTTCAAACTTGTGAATTATATTTATTGCTAACATATCACGTTGGACATCGTCTGATTTACCCCTAAAGACACTTAGTGCAGCTGTAAATGTTACAGCTGACAGGCTCACCATTTGGAGAAATCAAAAGTTCCAACTGGGATTAAGACGGACAAAACAAACAAGGCACTTGCACCATTTAATCATCTGTTCAATTACAACCAATCAAACCGCTAGCTTGCATTCCATCCTGAATGCGTAATATTCTACCTTTATTATTGAGAACGACTAGCTAAATTAAAGTGTTGGATTTAATTCGGTAATAATTTCATCAAAATTGCTGAAATAACAAATTGCTATTATTCGCACTCAAGTCGTCCACAAGATTTCTTTAATATCATTTTCTGAAATGAAAATGGGCGCTTATTGTCATTTAGATATTAAAAAATTCCATTTCTTCATTTCTTTCACTCATACTATGTGATGGAATATAATGTGACAGTTGTCAAAAGTAAATATTATGTGTTATTTTGTTTATCACTTAAATGCGATAATATGAATGTTAACTGGCATGAAAATAATGCGCTCTGACAGCAATAATGATCGAAATAAATGTTTCGCTTCTTAATGGGAAATATTAAATATTCGATACACACTGGCTGAAAGTAACGAATATATGTATAATATGTAAGACTGTCAAGGGTTTTCCCCAGCTAACGATTGGTTTTCAAAGACGGTTTATATACGGGGAAGTAGATTTGTGACTGTTTTGACTTGAGTCAATAACATGAACCGTTATTACACATTAAATAACATCATGTAAACAAAACAAGATCCTGAAAAGTACATCCCATTCCACCAATAAACATGTGTAAACAAAATACAGAAAGTGTTTAGAACGCGGGGTTTTGAAATCCACGAACATGCTCGTGTGTCTGCAAACTGCATACTGATTTCATCTGATTCTGATATCTAAGATAATGGCCTCAAAGCCAGGGAATAATCAGTCTCGATTGTCGGCTGAAGTAAATCGGCCTCCATAATCTCGGTTTCGAAACAGATATTAGGCATGAAAAGGCAAACTATTGGTGAACGCCACATGGATCGCTGAAATGAGATATGACACCGGGTGTTTGCCAAAAGGTAAATGTCTTACAGTATGTAAGACACAACAAGTACCACCTTCGACACCCAAAGCCTACAGTCATAAGTTTGACCCCATGGCAAATATAGAGCGTCAACGTCAGAAATTAACCAGTCTCGATTGGTTCCCAAAATGACCATTGGCTGGTGAATATTTTGTTAATGAACTGAGAATCTGTGATGACACCAGGTGCTCGCAATAGTGGACCATGGGCCTACTTCATGTCTATGCATCTGGGCATACCATCCACTATATGCATTCTGTATGTGCATCCAGATCAACTCTTGGGTGATGAGGTGGTCCCCCTGCTGCTGAGGACGAGGTGAAGGACGAGGTGAAGGACGAGGACAGTTTGGCCGGCAGGTGTTCAGGATGGGAGTAAGCATACGCTCCAATAAATTAACAAGATCGTCTACTGCTTTTCGCTAACCCTTCCTGTAACAATTTGGTGGAGAGTAACTTCCAACAGGCTTTCAAAAGACCAAAACATCTTCCACACAAAGGCGCAGAGCATATTGCCTCTCAAACTGTGCCAAAACCACTTTCTGTAAATCAATTAAGCCTTTTACGTGGACAAGTGGAGAAATCGTGGCAAGCGTGCCTTACATAAGCCATGCCAGGGTAGAGGAAGAAGGGGAAGCGAGTCCGTGTCAATATTAGAGTTACAGATGCAGCCACGGGCCAAATCGCTCTGTGTAATTGAATTTCTATTTGTTGTCAATTTGTCCAACTCAGGGTATGATGGATCCTGTAGATTCAAACAAAAAGTTGGGAGGATTAAAAAGTTGTTGAATTATAATGTCAGGGATGAAGCATTTTGTCAGAGATTCAAAGATCGCTGCTTTTAAGCCGTGGACCGTATGAAGAGAAAGCCCAGCATACGTGAATAGCTCTTGTGTGAATGAGTTGAGAATCTGATTAACTTCCGCGACCGTGTGTGCTCAAGGATAAGAGCGTCTTAGTACCGCAATTATATGCAATTTTTACTAAAAATCGAAATAATTGTATCGTGTTTCACCAAATGTAACCTCTCCTTGTAATATAAAAGCTCGTTGAGATATTACATTTCTTCGTGTAACAAATCTGAGGAATGTAAACCGACATCTGACAAAGCTCACGTGATTCTTTTTCAAATCTTGCACAACAATTGCATTGTGATGATCTTTAATAATTAACAGTGCCCATTAGTATATCAACTGGGGGATAATATATTGAGTGCACAGGCATTGTTGAAAGGATAGTTAAGTGCCGTCATAGAAGTATACGTTCAGCTGATAATGTGGGCAATTAAACATAATGCTCTCGTGTTTGCCAAACATGACCATAGGAAGGGGTGGACAGGACTGGGTGTGTCTATTGTGTTACATGTTGCAATTGTGTAGGAGCTTGTGGAAATGTTGTGTTCATCTTTAATAAGCTTGAAGTGATTTGATAAAGGAGAGAGAGAGAGAAAAAGAGAGAGAGAGAGGGGGAGAGAGAGAGAGAAGCGCTAGCAGGGGTTTCGATTATCTACCATTTCGATGCATCCTCGTGACCTTCGCGGATTTATCAAGTAACATTGATCTTTGAAAACTGTTATAATCTAGCGTATGTATTATGGTGGGCAGGTTTATATATGATATACATGTATTAAGTAATAACATTTATATATAAATCTTTTCTTTCTAAATTCCTTTAACTGATGTTTTCTTCAGCGTTAATGATGTAGTCGGACTGATTGAACTTGAAATGTTGATAAGAAATATATCATGGAATTGCAATGACATGTTGCTAGAGAAAAGCATCAGCGCCTAAGGGTTTGTGTCTGTTCCAAGATCAAATCAGTCTACACTCAACAGGATACCCACACAGGAAATTTCTCACAGCGGCATCACAGAAATCCTTCTTGCAGGTTATATCAAAAACATGAAACATTTTCATCGTAGTTGGATATGATGCTGATTCGTTCAAATCCCTGATGTTTAAAAAAAACATCAATACTATGAGAGCGTACTTAATGTCAACCTTTCACACACAAGGTAGATGCGAATCAGGAACATGTGTTACGCTCAAATGTCGGCTTGTTGTGATAATGATGAAATTCGTTGAAACAATCCAACAGTTTTAATCTTAGGTTGTAATTGACAGTTTGAATGGCGGTCACATAAAAATCTAAATACTTCCTTCAAAGTTGAGTTTCATAATCGCATCGATAGTATCGACAGTATAATGAAACGTTGAAATTCCATTACAATTATGAATTTAGTTGGAATAATCCATCTTTTGAACTCTCGGTTGAATTAAAAAGCGAATCAGAAGGAAACGGACTCGTACTTCAGCGCATGTTGGTAATAACCGGATATCACGGTCTTTGTTTATATAAAGGTGTATTTGATGTCGACGAAGAGATATGTTTATCGAGAGAAATTGAACTAATTTGCTTTTTTCTACCCACCTCTTACTAAAACCATATGCTATTGGTGTTGAATGCCGTCTAGTTGTACCCCCCTCAATTCACCAAATGAAGAGGTTTCAGCATCAAAGACGAAGATGTAAACACAACTACACAATTAGTGCATTGCGGTGCTAGAGTCCACAGAGATGTGTCGATTGTATATAAACTAAGGAAGTGTATATGCATACCGATGAAAGTCTCCCTCGCCCTCTGACTAACACGGGCCCCCTCCCTAAGCGCACTGTGAGAGATGTTGAAACCATTTTGTTCATGAAGGGACTCTTTGTTCAAAGACTTCATTAAGCCTCTTTGGTGTCGGGATGGGAAACACGGGATGAACAGTGAACATACTATTCACACTGTATAAATTGTATTTGGACTGTGAACATATTGTTCACTGATATATTGTCCTGTGGCTGTTGCATCACGCATTATACTGAAGACTTTACTAAGTCTTAGGTAGATGGTGTTATCAGAGGTGACTGAGTGTGATAAGTATTCAAGTTCATGTATAATTTGAAAACATGTAAATCAATCTATTTGTTCTACAGGAATTTATTTAAAATAATATTGTTCTTATGATTATGTTTGGCATATTTTAATGTATGTGGATTTTAAGATTTATAATCCTATGTATTCTTCTATTGAAAAACTTTCAATAGTTTCACTTACAATGTGACTGTTTGTATCACAAATATTTGCACAACGACAATACTGATCAGTAAAATACACATAAACAAGCATTTAGATTTCTTACCTATATCTAAAGCACGGACATCAAAGCAAATTTACGAAGTGTTGACAAAAACAACTTGAAGTAGCTTTAGGTCAGTAATGAACCTATGCCCTGTTAGTACTCAGTGCCTGTTACAATGTTTTGAATGAAAGAGATGACACACAACATATGTCACTTTGTTATTTTCTAAGGGGGTTGGGGGTGAGATGGACTTGCAAAAATTCATTAAATCGACTCCACCTGCAGGCTATTCCATTAAACCATACCTTATGGATGTAGATACACGAAATTGTCATATGTTCTTGTAAGTATTTTTCATATGCTGTTGTAACAATGAAATAAGTTAAGGACTGATCTGAAATCGGGTAACTATTCCTTAATTATCAAAATAAAAAGTCACATTTAATCCGTTTTAAATAATCAAAACAAACACATCTCACAAACATACTAAAAATATACCAAAACAAAACAGTATTGTTAAGATGCAGATGTTACTGTGTTAATGCTCACAATAATGCGTTGAAAATGACATGGAACGACTTTAAATTAAATATTTAAGAATGACCCAATTATGACATATCCCATATATATTTTACACTATATTTAGACTTACATATAATAAACATCCTTTAAGAGTACATCTTGACATTTTACTTGATAAAAAAATACAATTCTGTTCGTCAGCAAACTGATCACGACTCTGCCGAACTGCATGTAAACGCCTTAGGCAACTATTTAATATCTAATAACCATTACTTTAATTAGTGTGTTAATTTGCAGTGACTATTTGAATGTAATCTGGTTGTGGATCGCGATTACGAGTTACCCATGGGACAGCCAGAGGCGAGGTGTAGCGTGCGATCCGCTGAGAACATATCTTCAATCTTGAAAAACCACTCTCTACTCTGATTCAATTGCAATATTAAAAATTTAAGACTGAATTTCCTGTAAATGACAATACAGTGATACTGAAGCAATGAAATATGAATGGGTCTTGAAACAATCCTCTCTGTTTGGAGGGCATAGTTTTGTACATAGCCAATATTCACTTTCGCAATGTACTATTTTACGCATTGAAGTTAAAAGGAATATTAAATCTTTTCAGTGTGAGGGGAGACATATGTTTTATAAACTACTTTTTGTCAGGGCTTCCTTCATTTGGTATACATAAGATGGTCCCTCCCAGAAGATTTGAAACAATTTCACCGGGTTATTGGGCCAAAGACAAACAGAACGTAACGCGTTTGCAGCAAGATTTCTCTTAAATATTTACGGTATGAAAATAAATTTCGATTAATGTGTATAATGCCTTGTTTTATATGACAGAATTAGACAAATCCGCCATATAAATGAACTGCAGGGGGACGACATCACGTGACTCGAAAATACCATTAAATAGATTCAATTAAATCTTTCACTCAGGTTGAAATATCTAAAGTATTAAAATGATATTAGACATAAACCAGTTCATACTGGACAACAAAACAGATATAATATTCCCGTGGGTGCCTTTTTCAGTATTCATTTGTGTCACCAAATAGGAAGAGCTTGTCAGAAGGACATGTGTGAAGATCACAGCTGATACAATAGAGCTATGTTGTTATTGAAATAATGCCCGTATGCATTAATGCATAATGTGAAATCCAAGTTCATTTCTATTTCTATATATCGGTATCATCAGTTGTTACCAAACATTAAGTCAAACGAGTACTTTCGAAATACAGATGTATATATATTTCAGAAGTGGATGCATCTATCTGCATGTCAATCGGTGTATGATCTAACTCGCATTGTTATTTCACCCAAACACTTCATATCATGTAAATTTATGTAAAGCATCAAAGCGTTGCGACAGGTTTTCTGTCGAGTGAAAAGCGAAACTTAACGCTCCGTTCAACATGACGCATTAGCTTACTCTCAAACTGAAATATGGAAATTGTAATCACTTGAAATGTTGCTGATTATCATCGTGAAAGCGGTGGATTAAATTACAGTCATACATCATTTGTAGCCTATTTCAAATTCAGTCAACAATGGTTGTAGTCTAAATGAACTAAAGTTAGAATAACATCAAAAATTACCCACGTATGTAGCATTCAATGCTTTATAATAGTCTCTTTTCAAAACAAAACTGTATGTTACACAGTCCGTAGACATCGTACAATGAAATCAAGCGTCACCCGTAAAGTCTAATCAAATAAGTAATTAAGCAGAACTGTTCCGCTTGTCCTGCACAATTAGCCTGTAGTACCAGATGCTGATGTACTGTGAGTTGCGCGCTCTTTCAATCATCGGAGACAATGGTTAGAAGAGCAACTGTATAATTGTACAACTGAAAAACTGTCCACCATATCTGATAAAAACAGAGATTAACTTCTAAATGTTTTCAGATTCCATAATAACTCGAGGAGTTCTATTTCGTTCATTAAGTGCGTGCTGAAACTAAGTTCGGTTCGTGGTCTCTAAAAATTAAACGAGCCAAACGAGGGAACCTTATATTGACTCCTGTAAGTCAAGGCGTGATCCCAGCGGAGCTGAGTATGCAGTAATCATATTGATTCATTGACAGGTAGTGATAGGGTGTACTCTTAGCGTAGCCCTGTGTCGTGTTTGCGTTTATCATCATCATCAGCAGCAGCAGCAGCAGCAGCATCAGCATTCATCATCAGCAGCAGCATCGTCGTCGTCATCATTATCATTATCATTGTTATCACCACCGTCATCAATATCTTCGTCGTCATCGTCATCATTATCATTGTTATCACCACCGTCATCAATATCTTCGTCGTCATCGTCATCGTCATCGTCATCATCATCATTGTTATCACCACCGTCATCAATATCTTCGTCGTCATCGTCATCATTATCATTGTTATCACCACCGTCATCAATATCTTCGTCGTCATCGTCATCATTGTTATCACCACCGTCATCAACATCTTCGTCGTCATCGTCATCATTATCATTGTTATCACCACCGTCATCAACATCTTCGTCGTCATCGTCATCATTATCATTGTTATCACCACCGTCATCAACATCTTCGTCGTCATCGTCATCATTATCATTGTTATCACCACCGTCATCAACATCTTCGTCGTCATCGTCATCATTATCATTGTTATCACCACCGTCATCAATATCTTCGTCGTCATCGTCATCATCATCATTGTTATCACCACCGTCATCAACATCTTCGTCGTCATCGTCATCATTATCATTGTTATCACCACCGTCATCAACATCTTCGTCGTCATCGTCATCATTATCATTGTTATCACCACCGTCATCAATATCTTCGTCGTCATCGTCATCATTATCATTGTTATCACCACCGTCATCAACATCTTCGTCGTCATCGTCATCATTATCATTGTTATCACCACCGTCATCAATATCGTCGTCGTCATCGTCATCATTATCATTGTTATCACCACCGTCATCAATATCGTCGTCGTCATCATTATCATCATCATTGTTATCACCACCGTCATCAATATCTTCGTCGTCATCGTCATCATTATCATTGTTATCACCACCGTCATCAATATCTTCGTCGTCATCGTCATCGTCATCATTGTTATCACCACCGTCATCAACATCTTCGTCGTCATCGTCATCATTATCATTGTTATCACCACCGTCATCAACATCTTCGTCGTCATCGTCATCATTATCATTGTTATCACCACCGTCATCAACATCTTCGTCGTCATCGTCATCATTATCATTGTTATCACCACCGTCATCAACATCTTCGTCGTCATCGTCATCATTATCATTGTTATCACCACCGTCATCAATATCTTCGTCGTCATCGTCATCATTATCATTGTTATCACCACCGTCATCAATATCGTCGTCGTCATCATTATCATTATCATTGTTATCACCACCGTCATCAATATCTTCGTCGTCATCGTCATCATCATTATTATCACTGTAGAACACTACGTACGACCTGGCATGCAGAACCCCCTCGTCCTCTGGGATTTCTGTGTCTTCAGTTTATGTGTGCATCTATACATAAATATCTTCTGAAAACTTATGGCAGTCATGTACCTCGTATACTGCTAAAAAAGACACAAAAATCCAAATTCTGTACCACATGTAAACAATCTTACGCATGCGTGATCATACGCACTAGCACTGACGGACGCTCACGCACACTAACTGGATACACATGAAAGACAAACTCAGTGTGACATACAGGGCCACCAAATGTCAAACGTTTTAACAGTTAATATCAGAGTATCAGTACATTGTCATGTGTTATTGTCTACATACCTGTCATTTGTCCATTAGTAAAGTCGACACCCGACGCTGACCATACACTACTGCTGTCACACTTCAATGAATAAGCTACATTTGTACATTTTGGACCCCATTAGTACGGCCAGTACATTTCGGTGATTTCAATCTAAAAACGTATTGTTATACGTTTCCCCAATTTCCATATGAATAGACACAAGAGTAAAAGGTATAAATACGGACAATGCGAAAAAAGAAACAGTGCGAGTTAATATACACTTTTAATAACGGGGACAATCATCTGTTTAATACTCCAGGTGGGACCAAACACCATATCATTGAAAGTCGAGAAGGACAGTGAAAGTAACAGACACAAATCGAAACTGTTTTATACATCATACGAATCTGGAGAATAGAACAATCTAACTTAATTTTGGACGAGTTGTGACGATGACAATCACCCTGCAACAGGCTGTAATGGACGGGAATACTATGAGTCGTTTTAAGGAATGTCACAGCTGAAGCCCAAAATCCAGAATAATAATACGAATGGAAACAGATGATCAGACAATGTCTGTAGTTAAGAATTGGACTGTATTATATGTGACCCAGCTATGTTATTGATCCAGATGTACTCTTGTTTTGGTAAATATTTCTTTGTCACATACACCTATAAACGTTACTTACAATTACTTGTTTGAAGTTGTTACACGTCATCTCCTTGCTTATTGTGTTGCAGGTTATTGTACAATAACACTGCAGCGTTAGAGGCTAATGCTGTCGTTCCTGTTGCTGAGTTGCATACCTGTCATCAGTCTCAGGCACGATGTCATGTAAACACATCTCAATGATGTGGAACTAAATTAGTGGATCAAACGTTACTGAATGCAAATCCCACATCATGTAAACCAACACATGTTGTTTCTAAATAAAATATGCACTCACTGAAAAAACGCTTGTTATATATACCGGATTTAACATGAAAAAACTATCAACTGCAAATACCAATGCTTTTCCCATCCTGTCAAACAGTGTGTATTAGTTTTATAAAGTACGTTCCTTTGTCCACAAACATACTTTGCAGTGGGGCTCTAAATTAGAAAAAATGACTTGTTTCACTAAGTGATAGTATGATTGAAACTCGCAATTCTATGAAAAGGAAAAAGATTGCATGGATGGTGTTGGCGGGGAGTGCCGTGACGAACTTTCCATTACAGGCTCCCAGGAGAGGTTTGCATACTCCATTTTCTCACACGATCTCCCTGTTGGGAGCCGGCCACAATGAGATTAATTCATATCATGTTCGACTTGCAACACAGGCTGAAGGATCAAACCATTTAAGAATGAAACCGGTGAAAGAATGCTGTGACTCCATACCGTGCCCGACTTAGGGGATCACAAACGTGACTTCCTCGTGCCACCGTCGTAATTTGAATTATATACTGGTAAACTGTATCGATTAGACAGCAGACAACGTTCCGTAATAGTCACGCATGTCCATCTGTAGAAAGACTCTCGTGTCCCGAGTTACAGTCAAATCTATAGATAGAATACATCGGCATGGGTAATAATTCTATTTGGGGATGGGATTTTAACTCTTGGTAGGATGGTGTATGTCTGTGGTAGGATTGTAACTCAATGCATGATGGTGTCTGTCTGTGGATAGGACTGAAAATCAAATCAGGATGGTATCTGTCTGTGGGAAGGAATGTAACTCTTGGCAAGATGGTGTCTGCCTGTGGGAAGGATTGTAACTCTTGGCAAGATGGTGTCTGTCTGTGGGAAGGATTGTAACTCTTTGCAAGATGGTGTCTGTCTGTGGGAGGATTGTAACTCTTGGCAAGATGGTGTCTGTCTGTGGGAAGGAATGTAACTCTTGGCAAGATGGTGTCTGTCTGAGGGTAGGACTGTAACTCAATGCAAGACAGTGTCTGTCTGTGGATAGGGTTGACGCAATCCTCAGGACACTCAAATGAAAATCAGACCTCAGTTCCCCTAATGCCAGACACCCATCTGAGGTCATGACATTACGAGTTGAGTCAGAAGGAACCGTAGCCAACCTGATCACAGTCGAAATGTTTTCTAACCATTCAAACTTGGAAGGTTTAAAAGGACAATTCTCACTGAGCTGTATAACTTCCGAAGTTGAATTTCTCACTTAGTGAGGCAGACACATGTAAACACACGGACGTTCCAAAGCCCCATACGAGTTCTACAATACATTCTATATTTTCCTTTGCCCCGTTTTTGTTCAATCGAGAACTTTGCCAAGATACTTTTCAAAGTTTAATCTGGAATAAAAGTGGTGAGATTGACACCAATTTCGTGAACCTAAAGAAAGCTGCTCTCTGATTAGTTAATGTCAATTTCTTGTTTGTCATTTTACTGGACGGTCAAAGTTTGCATGAGGTCATTACGACGAGATCTGTTATTTAATGGATTGTCCACCGAACTACGTGCAGGGCTAACGAGAATCATATCGAACTTTAAATGATATTACTTATGACACAAAGGTTTCTATACTGACAGGGTTGTAACTCAGATCATCCAGGTACATCTGGATATCAGCATGTAACTCAAAGAACTCAGGTACAGCTGACGGACAAGATTGTGGAGACGTATAGATAGAACTTAGAAGTGTTGTTATATTCTGAAAAGCACTGAAAATTGTCGACACAGACAATCCAGACAGCCCAGATACCTGTAGTATCGTCGTATCACGTCTGATAACATGCACAGGACACCCAAACAGAACACAGGACACATACATTCATCGTTAAACAGAACAGAAACGACATTAGTATCACAAGAAGTTGTTTCCCATATCCCAATCGAACGACATGTTCCATCATAAAATTGTTCCAGAGTACCAGAGAGTGATTCTAAAGCTGGTATTAGAGAGTGATGAAAAGTTGGTATCAGATATTGATTCTAAAGTTGGTATCAGAGAGTCACTCTAACGCTGCAATGGAGTTAAATCAACCGTCCCCCCATAGAGAGCCCCATTAGTGCACTAAGGACGGGGTTTGCGGGTAGAGTGTAAATAATGACAGAATTGTTTGCGGAAGCGTATTCAGCTGCAGGTGCCTACACTCGCCAGTTCCCCTTTATGACTACATTTCCAAGCGACTGACTCATGTCTCTCAGAATCAAACGATGATGTAGCCCGTCCCCCCTGACCCTTGAACCAAGCTTCCCTTACCCCCGTTCTTCAAGATCATTGTAGCCTTGTCTCCCTTGTGCTTCGTCAACATGGACACAAAGCTGTATGAAATCTTTCTTGTACACACGAAACCTCCACACACAGGCACCTGGTCGAGAAGGGCCTTAGTTACAACGATGTTCGTTACATACATCACTTTGCAAATACAGCCCGCGCGTAGGATGTACAATACATAGGCCACCATGGTGTTGTACGGAATGTCGAGGTTCTTTAGCATCCTGCTTTCATTTTTCACAATTATTTGTGTGGCTAGGGCTGCTAGCTTGGGTTAGGATGTTTAACTGCGGTCTTGAAAGCGTCTCAAGTGTGCGACTAAACTGTACATATACCGATACCCACACTCAACGGCCTACAGAGGAGATACACTTGCTGTCACAGGCAGTTAACGCCTTCAAGTAGTTAGGTATTAGCTTACTTAAATGTATTTAAATGTAGATGTGGATACATTTCAAGGCTGGTATGAGCTGAGAAGA
Organism: Haliotis asinina; assembly: GCF_037392515.1. Classification (NCBI taxonomy): domain Eukaryota; kingdom Metazoa; phylum Mollusca; class Gastropoda; order Lepetellida; family Haliotidae; genus Haliotis; species Haliotis asinina. Next base: position 53,373,656 of record NC_090291.1, on the reverse strand, counting down.
ATTCAAGTATATTTGCCACTTAACTCGCGTAATAAAAAATAATGGTTGAAATGTTTTAGCAGATGAAACGAGCCAAAATGCGATCAGTTTGTTTCAGAGAAATGCAACATGATAGTGATGCGGCTGCAAAAACAAAACAGCTTCGGGTTCACTGGCGTTATCGAGCCATTTTATGTAAAATGGATTTGAAATTATTTCACGGATATGTACATAATCGTCTTAAAAGATTGAACAGGAGTTAAAAATGCATTCTGCATGACCAAAACTACAATAAAGGACATCTGCATGTCTGTAAACCCTCAGAAGAGAGGTACCAGAGAAAGGCGACACCAGGTGTCAACAGTTTGGGTCGTCGTGTCCTGACGTCCAATACATGAGTAAAGTCAAATCTACCCTGTTTAATATTTCAAGGCTAGTTCTAAACGGTTCGGTTCTGATTAACTGGAGTCAACAATTAGCATGCATGCAGTCAGGAACCATGAAGGATCGCCTGATACCTTTGAAGCCATGGCGTAAGGGCAAGCTCGTTCGTTCGATATTGAGTCTTCATGGTATTTACTACATACTTAGCTTTAATTCTCCTAAAATAGACATCGTCTAAACAAGGCATGCCATGGACCATGGGTCCATGCAAATAAGAAGTTTATCTGGGCTATGACATCGCGCGAAGCAGGAGTCACCGTATGGCCTAAAGGAGTTCCCCTTGGTCATGGTATTGTGTGAAGTAGGAGTTCCCACAGTCAACTATGTGATGTAAATTAAGAATGTGCTCCCTTAGCCCAGGGTGAAGAAGGAGCCCCTGTAGCCTGCTGTGTAGTGTAAAGAAGGAGATCCCATAGGCCATGACGTCGTGTGAACTAGGCGCCCCTAAAGCCTACCACGAGGTGAAAAAACAGCTCTCCTAGGCCTCTCCTGATGCCGTGTGAAGTAGAAGCTCCTATAGCCCACTATGGTTTGTAAAGAAGGAGCTCTCCTAGGCCGTGATGTCGTGTGAAATAGGAGTTCGTTCGTTTAGCCGACTATGTGGTGTAAAGAAGGAATGCCCCAGGCATTGGTAACGTATGACGCAAGAGCTCTTATATCAACTATTTAACGTAAAACTAAACTAAGCACAACTATTTAGTGTAAAGATGGAACATCCTAAGCCATGATATCGTATGAGCTCCAAAGACGACATTGATCTACAGACAATGCAACTAGACAGCATCGTAGTGTAAGGGTCTCCACGTAGAACTACGTAGTGTAAAGCATTGACAAAATCATCAACTGCTGAGGCACGCCATCGACAACTAAAAGGAACTCACTGAAAATTTCTCCAGTACAAAAGAAGGAGGTATGTGAACAAGAGAGGTCACAGTGTTGAACAATGGATTGGAGTAAGTGTAGTGTCATCACTATACAATCGCGGTCATAACACACAAGGGCATAGACATCTGTGTGTATCGATGAAGGATCTCTCTTGAAGTAGGGTAATAGCTTATACATACCCAGTGTTAGTCTGCCTCCTAGTCTGTGGGGCTTGGTGGGTGGGCATGTCACCAGCTGTGCTATCGATATCTCTTAAAATACAAAATTAGATTAATCAATTTAAAACCCTAAATATCTATAAAATAAACGTTAACCACAGAGGACAACCAGTCTCATATGTACATTGAAACACATCTCATCGGGACTGAAAGGTAGAACAGCAGTTAAAACTGTATGAACTGATCACTGAAATTCTTTAATCACGTAAAAGTATTGCCGGACATCGAATCTGGTATGACATTGAATTGGTGCGAACCAAAACAAGAAGCATGTCATCGTAATGCAACGTTTGCGGTTACGTGATGAATGTTCGATGTCGATTCGATACGCTTTCAAATCCCTGTGCATGGAGTGTCTGCACTCAGCTAAAAAGAACTATTGAACTAGTTTACATATTTAAACAGGAAGGTTTACCCCTTCGTAACCCCTTCTCAATTCTCACGCCGTTCAACCCCTAGCATCTGTGGGAGGAAGGGGGGTGATTTTACATCGTCAGGCAGCCCGACAGGTTGACACTTTCTTGACTCTATTAGCCGACCTGAGGGGAGGGTGTTCTCAACCTGTTAGCAGCAGTGTGGGGACGGGCTGTCCCGGACCGCCGAAACAAAGGCCCTCTTCTATCATGTCTACTGGCTATCCAAATTAATAATTGTTGGGGCCTGAATGCTTTCTGTTGTTCCCAGCACAGGGATATAGGAAAGAGCAAGAGTCATGGCTCTAGCCGCCATAACAGCGAGGCTCCAGCAGTTGGGGAGCAGTCATTATTCTTTCAAGATGGTGCCGGTGGCGGGCGAGGAGGGCTCGCTTTAGGTGGAGGTCAAAAGTTTTGGATCAATGTTAATCTATAAAGTCTTGATGAGCCTTGTGGTAATGGAGCCCAGACGCCCGAAACATATCTGACTCATTTTCAACCACTCTCACACGACAAATGCAAACAGTTCCCAACTGCCAAGAGCTTGCAGAGAGCCAACACGAAAGCGAGACCAAAGTTTCTGATTAATCACCGGTCTTTTTGTTGTTTTATGCCGCAGTAGTCATATTCCGCTTTCATGTCATTTTTGAGAGGAAGTAGATCGCATTCTGGCCATTTTTGACGTCGCTACCGCACTGGTCCAATATTTGTAGAACACTTGTCCAGCCTCACTAAAGTCACGTAGGTTAAGATCCTGGCTAGGATGATACGATTTTTACAATAATCATACTTCCATTGAGCTGCAACTTCAAACTGTGCAATAACATTCATAATATTCTTCATAACTTTGTAATTTCCTCTGCCTCTACTCGCATTCGGCGTCGTCACACAACCCGCCGCGCTAAATAGAAGGGACAATATTTGACCAGCAGCCTAAAGAAGCATCTATAATTATGGCGGAATAGAAAAATATTTTCCCTTGTAACAGGAGTAATAAAATAGAGACGATAACTTTCTAGAGTATGGCCTCTTTGCAGGGATTGGTTAATACAGATGTTGACACATCAAACAAACCCAGTGTCTGTTGACTCGAACTGTAGAGTTATCCTGATCTATTGCAAATTACACAGAAATTAACGCCAAACAATCAAATAAGACATATAGTATGACGCGTTGCTGTTTACATACGGGCACTTGACCGCTGCATCCTGGAACATCTACAGGAAAAACACATCAATGTGTCATATGTCACGTAATGACTGAGACACAGGATGAATTATGCCAGTATTGTTTAAAAATATAAAACACATGTGACGTGTGATTGCATTATAGAATACGGAATAGGATTTTCTTCGAGATATCGGTGACAGATAATTATTTAGGCTCTTAATTCGTTTGAATATATCTGTCCAGGTTTAGTGAAAGGTGCAGAATATCATGCAAAACAGAAGTAATCGAAATGGAATCGCAAGTATAGCTTCTGATTGTGAATCTATTCAATGACGTATTAATTGAAAAAAATAACTTGAGCGAATATATCTAGACACTATAAATGTATATGTGTGTGCTTGTGTGAGTGTGCGCGCACGCGTGTGTTACACTTGCAGACTCGAACAATCTTAAAGTGTTTAATGGGTTTTACAGTGCATGTCTACTGAATGAATGAATATCAAATCCGAAAGGAAAGATTTCTAGTGGTAAATATGCAACGTCAAAGACGTACTGCTTATACAACGTCGTATTTAAAGTTACTTACCGAGGTATTAATTAACAAATGGTTATTCAGATAATATGTGAGCCATTCTTGATAACCATTTCGTGAACTCTTTTCACCACTCTTCCTAATTTAGTCAGAATCGTAAAATGTACTCAGTTTTCAGTAGAAATGTTTATGAACATGTTTTATATCTTCTACAATTTATAAAGATACAATGGCGTTAATTCATGTGTACAATGTTCTGGTAATCGTATACAGCAACACCTCCTTTCTGAGGGTTTAAGTAATAGTACACTTGCGGCAACTGAATTGAAACGTTTGTCAAGTTTGGAATTTGGACTACATTGTCGCTATTCCTCTTTTGGAGGCAGCTTAATACACATTTCTGGACATATGGAAATACAAGCAAAGATCCGTACAGTTCCACAGAGTCTCGTATACATTAAGGCATCATATCTGTTAAATTACACGGAAAATGTTGCTGATAACATCGAGAAGGGAGATAAAACTTGTTATCTGTAAGAGCAGACTGATGGAACATAAAAGTGGGGTTTGTATCTAAGAGGCGGGGTTTGCAGGGAGTATGATGTTACTAGCCTGAGAGGTAGAGACAAGAAGAGAAGTTGAAAAACTGCCACAGCTACTCAGGCGTTTAATTGAAGGAGAAATGTATAGGGGTACTAGGAAAGATACGTAACTTTCAATGTGCCGGCGAGCAAAAACTGGATCTGATGACTTGGCGGCAAATAGATATACTCATTTCAGAATCAACCAGGTTTCTTATCGTCATAAAACATTTGACATTTCGGTTTTATGACGAAATTTGTTTATGCCTAGAAAAGATCCTGCGTTAGATTATTTTTATTAAAACGCTCTAGTTTTATTAGTTTATTGTTACTGGGGTATTGCGAATTGGTTCCAATTGATGTTCCAATGATTTCGTTGAAAGGCTAGGATAATGTTAGCTTAAGTTCAGGTTTGGCGCATTGTGTTAACTGTACACAGAGCCAAGAAAACAATTTGTGAAGTTTGTGTTATTGCTTATTGTATTGCTGACGTGTCTGGTGTATTGTAAAGGTATCTGCATATGTTGGATCAGCAGAACGTATGTGTCTTGGTAATGTTGCATTACAATCATACAACACATGACTACAAAAATACTGTTTGATATTTGTGATAATATGTAATGAAGTTACTATCGGATAGTACTGACTCCAAGCTGTCAACACAGGCCCATATTAACACTGTATTTGATATCCATTGTCATCTGTTTGCTTACAGAAAGAATGATATCTTCTGTTCAGTACATGCTTGCTTGGTAAAGTCTGATTAGATTCGGTGAGAGTCTTTCTCGGTGATTTGAATCAAGTTCAATTCAATAATACCTGTAATTACACACCTGCGGGGCAGTGCAAGATGGGCCATATCAAGACCACCCACAGGGTACAAGCTGTTCACTGGAATTCCCACCATACCACGAACACCAGGTGTCAGATCAGAAATAATATTTCAGGAGCATTGTTTACACACAAATCCGTTATATATCATGTATTAGTGTAACTTGCCACCCATCACATATTGACCAGCATAATATGGAAGACGGAAATATGACCCTTGCTATCGTTGAGTAGTATAGGGCATTGCATGCTTATCATACAATGGGAATTGTGTGTAGGAGTAAGACAGTAGTGAACACCAGTATAGACTAAATCACACCTTTATCCACACTTTGCACAATCACTGTCACCAAATGGCTCTACATACTTAGTCAAACCACGAACACCGGCTGACACATAGGGTACATATAAATACAAACACCGGGTAATAGAATAAACATACCGTGAACAGGGTGATTGGGTAGGACATATTCAACCTGTTTAACACCGACCCTCTATTGTAATTTCAATGATTACGGTGCAGTGTATACCTACGTCTTTCACTTGTTTAACCTCCGATATAGAATATTTCCCAAACCACGACATCTACGCATTATGAGATCATCCAGAAGGGATTCATGTTCAGGGCTTTATTGTGCTGTGAAATAAACAAGGAAACGTTTAGTAAATGCAGTGGCGGGGGTTTACAATTGTGTGCTTTGTGCTTTGATCAGTGGGAGGAGAGCTGGGCGCTTTTTCCGTGCCTCTCTCTTATTCCCACATGCAATATATACTCTTTAATACAGGCTGACTTGAATTAAAATAATACGGGGAATATTTTCATGATGTGCTGCTCTGACACTTCCGAGGTGTTGACGCGTTTGCACCGTTCACACTCAAAAACGGTTCCAATTATTTACACAGTTTGGTTCTTAATCCCAGAACTTTATGAAGAGGAATATATATATAAAAACAGACCTTGATACAGTGGTTTTATAATCACATTTCCGAGCCTGAAAGGAATACTTACAACTTTGAAATGTGATTAAAAATACTCAAAATGCAATGGGAAAGAGCAAATGAAAAAAAATGAAATGGACTGTCGTTGAACATACATATGGTTTGAATTATGTTTGCTCAATTTATCTCTCAGACTCCAGGGCACAAAAAAGGTTCAAATTTTATAATGTCTAACATAATATAGGAATTCTACATAGGTCCAGAGAGTTATAATATATTGTCCATTATTTCTGCTATTAAGTGCTGTGCGTAGATATGTTTTAAAAAAACACATATAGTTTTATATATTTTAGAAACAGCAACAAAAAGCAACAACAAAAACTAAAAAACAAGCAAACAAAAAAATATAAAAAACCAAAAAAACCAAACCACTTACTATATTCCTAAACATTTGAACATATTTTAATCCGTGACAAACGTATCAATCTATCTGAAATGACATACAATAATTCATATTTCTGTCTTCTCTATTTCTGTATTATTATTCATACATGTATACGTAAGGTCAGAGACATGTAAGTCAGACACGCCCATGTGTCCTAACGTCATGATTAGTGTCTTATGTACCCTTCCTCTACATGTACCCGGTCATTCACATCTACCCGGGGTGGGGCGCCGCGACTGTACATGCCATCAAATTGTTCCCCCGTCCTGACAGAAAACCTACTACATGACAATTATAACAGAACCCAGAGCTGCAACTAATTCCGTGTTTTCAAACATTGCTGGACTATTGTTATCATGAGCAGGGGGGTGGGGGTGGGGGGGGGGGGGGGGGGGGGGGGAGAGGAGGGGTGTGTGTGTGTTGTCGCTCCCCTCCCCTGAAGGTCGTTTATGGAATGTCATTCTATTACATAGCGACCACTCTCAGCTATTGTTTGTGCTAATGCTGGCTCCCAATACAGCAAGGGGCGGGTAACCCAATTTACTAATGTATAAGACCGAGGGTGTTGACATTTGGACGAGTGAGAAGTATTTTGGTCACAAGTTGTGTGATATTGATGAACTATCTGAAGCTGATTTAAGAGATTGGGGGCATACAGATTGAACACGTCCTCACACAGCTGAAATACAGAGCAAATAATCAAATGACAGACAGTACACTTCCATGGATACACCGAAAACTGCAGTCGATGGTTCTATCAGCCGGCAGCTGCTGCCATTATGGAGTAATTCATTACGATTTTCTACTCATGATTATTTAAGTAATTTTTAGAGTGAGTTATATTGTACGAAGAAATAAAATATAAATCATGTTTGCAATGTGATTTAAGTGACAATAATATGATGGTTTTAATAATTTAGTAATCCCAACTCGAAAGAAATATGTAAAAAGCAGATTTGGCCAAACAAATACCATGTTTGTTTCAAAATATGGTACATAAATCATGCCTGTTTGCGCATAGAATATAAAAATGAAACCAACGAAACGAAACACATGTCGACATGTATATTTCAACGTCAGAATTGTTAGTGCACTGAGCGGTACATATATTTAAACTATCGCGAATTAAAATGACGGGACTGTACAAAGATTTCGTTCTGTATTCTTATTCTTAACAATCATACATCATTAACGAAATTTCCCATTTGCATAATAATATGAAAAATGGGATCGGAAATTACTTTCGAAATTTGGGTTTTGAAATATTTTGAAAGTCACAACTGATTGCTTGCCGATGACAAAACTCTTCAAAACCGAAGCTGTGATTAAAGTCAATATTTACTTCAAGATACTTAAAGAAAATTTTCACTCCAAGGAGTCTTTAATTTCAAGCAAACAAACAATATGTTTATAACAAACAATATCCATGCTCACACCTGAAACAATTTCACTTATTTCAACCCAAGAAGGTACGCGCTGTTTTGTTTCAGTGCCTGTGAAGTGTAGATTTATAACGAAATATTACCAGTAATTTATAAACTTGTTAATATTACTCATGCTGATAAATATTTTCTGCGAATTTTAATTTCAAACAAATTTCAATATCGTTATCGTTCAAAACGTCAGTGATAAACACGGTATACACACGTTGAAAAAAAAGAAATATTTAAAATTCTTGATTTTCTTGTACCCAATATAGATCTTTTGTATTGTTAACCGACTAATCATAATTGCCTGATATAGCAAATGTTGACCATGTCAAATGTGGAACAGCAGAGATTCCCCATGAAGCCACACGGAATAAACGAATGGTTGTAAGACAGCAGGATATATTAGTAAACGATACTAATTACCATCGCAATATTAGATATGATTGCATTGTGAAGACATGCACCAGCATGGTGTGGCGCAGATCAAACGAAGATTAACCCCCTATGGTGTATGTGTGTATATCACACACAGAGCCTGGAAGCACACTTGGGGGGTTAATTGAGAGTGATAATCAAGAGTCACGAGCCGATATATCTCAAAGAAACGTGTTAATGATTTACAGGCTAGAATAAACATGGGATTTCGTAATGAGAATTTGAACGAATTTTCAGCACGGGTTCTTGAATCATCGTGCAGGAAGTTGTCCCTGATACATAGGGTTACTTGTCAATATATTAAAATGTTAAAACAAATGTTTTAGATTTAGATTTTATGGTGAATTCGGGAAAGGACCTGCATGAACAATACATATAGCTCTGGCTCTGTGAGATGTGAGACAAATATATGTTTCACGTTATATTGAAAATAAGTAATGATATTTATCACTATTGCTGTGCTTTTTTTCATTTAAAAAAAATCAACTTCAAGGAAAAAGGAAATATTTTCCATTTTTAAACCGAAATGTCCGACACACTGTGATCAATTCTACAGTCCTGGTTTTGTCTCATTCAGTATCGTTTTCGGATCTTATTTCCTAGTACAGTTTTCATATTATTCGCTTGTCTGTCTACTTCATTATAGGGATAGGCTGTGCATTGTTAATCTATTCTCTTTGATGCTGTTATTTGCAATCGATTTTCAATTGCTTTTAAGGCGAAAATCAATCACTTCCTTGATTCTTCATTAAGGCGCTACATGAAAACGCCGGACCAAATAACATTTTCCAGATTTTCAATATTTCCAAATATTATACAATATTTACAGATCCACGACAATGAAACACCGTAATAATCAGAAATCTGTGTATTATCAAGTTTCCCTAATTAAGAAGACACCGATTTTAATGTTAATCACAGAAAATTCGTAATTCGACAATACGCTGAAAACAGTAGTTCCTGTATCTGAAAAACTATAGATATGAACGTGGTTGTGTATAATTCACTGTCGGGACAAGCTATGCAAGATATAAAGCTTTTTACATTAAATGGTAGATGCGCGTTGTAATTGCCTTTCAGTTGAATGTGTAAATTATTCAGTATAAGTTATTATTAACACAGCAAAGAAACCAGAGTGTTTAAATGTGTGACACAAATATTTTACATTATTTAGTAGTAGGGACACTTCCTTTGGTGTGTGCACTCGAACCTACAGATGTGTTATAAATATTTTTTGATAATCCATTCTAACTTCACACGATAATAGATATGTCTGAATTTGTTTGAAAAGGACACTGACGATCTAAGCGCATTTGAATTCAATCGGTTCACCATTCAGGTATTCCCTTTTAAGCCTTACGCACAATCAAGCCTAACTCCAATAGAAAACTACATACAACCGAATAAAAATACATTTTATGAATTAATGATTAGCCGTAATGTTACAAAGCTTATACGAAAGAAAATATGACTTTGAACTTTTGGTCGAAAGTGTTTACAAGTTTATTTAAGCGACTTCTTTCAAAACACTACTCAATAATGCATACCGTTATGATAGAACGGATACACATTTGGCGTCAGTGACAATCGTCTCTACACCATGATTTCATAAACCGAGAGTAACTGCAGAACAAAGTAAAATATTTTTTTGCATTTTCTACAAGCATTCGTGTAATAATTACCTGAACGTGTTCACGTGAATGGCGTAATGTTTATATAAATATTTCCTTGCAGTTTGTAAACATACACCTGTAGATGGTGGAAATGTGTTAGGTTGTATTGTGTCCGTATGGAAAGGCAATAGCATCTCGAGCATGTGACATAAGTGTTCAATACAGATGTATAACCGCAGTGAGGAGGTAGGGTCGACCATGAAAAAATACAAATTCGGAAACTAATAGAATTTTATTTTAAATGCCTTGTTCCGGTGAAGGAAATGAAAATCCGTATTTTGAACTAGACTGTGAATTTGAAACTTTTCCAGACCGAAAGGTAACCCCTGCATTTCCCTGTGGATTTCTTAGTCGTGCTGGGGAAATGAATTTACGAAATAAAATTCCAGGTGGATACGCCTAAGTTAAACAATAACCTTTAAAATACATTAAACAGAGTGCATTTGTGTTATTAATGATATTTCTCCTCGATCACCTTAACATATGTAGTGCTACAAATATTAATAGTAAAAAACACACAAAATAACATTGACATTTTTGTGATATTAACAGTTTTTGAACATTTTGCAATATACAGCCATTATAAATATACGGTCTTAATATCTGTAATAATGTATCAATTATATATTTTGGTTGCTGATTACCGCTCTGTATGGAAAATAATTCCATCAGTGTTATTTCTGAACCATGTATTTGAACCGTTTTGTGAGGATTCCAAATGAAATAGGAAATGAAACTGACTCCTGCGTTCGAATTTCGTTGCAGTTTGTCCCGTGAGCCCTACAGCTTCCTTAATTCATTAAATACATGTTTACAAGCGGCACAAAGCGGGCAATATTTTCAAGCTAATTACATCACATGTGAGCCAAGCTTTAAACGTGTGCGTCATGTCGCTGTGCAGTGTACGTGCTCCCCGCGAACCAAGACGGAAACCTCCAGTATGGCACATGTTTTGACAATATGAACATACACTCACAACTTACGCGCAGAGTGGGAGCTTTTTAGGACATTATCATCTCGATCGATTCAGAATGTATAAAACTGGGCCTGTCGCCTCTGATATGCAGCTTAGGAAGCCATGTTTCTGGCAATATAGACTCAGAATAAATCACCCTTATCGTCCCTGGGCCGTTGTTGAATTATCAGTCGAATTGCACGCGCAAGATGACAGACAGCCTAAACCGGCCCATAAGAAATTAAGATGGAGAGGATAGCTCCGATTTCAAGCTGCGACATTCCTACCCAAGGACCTAGGATCATGCGCGGGCTCCTAAAAACGAGAAATTTGTAGTTTACAAATTGCATAAAAATAAACAAAAATTTTGATGAGAAGCCAGAATTGTGAACACGTACTTTACAAGATGGTAATATATTTAGTGTTTTGGCCGAATTCCGTTAAAATGTCTTCCTTTGGTGCATATTTTCGACAACACCGACAAGACTGAGTTATCTACAAGTGCGGCGAAGAGTTCTTTGAAATTCATCGCTTTTGACAGGGCTGAAATACGACCTATTATTCAGATGGGGGAATGATAAGAACGCTCCCCGTCTGTAGTAACCACTCTGTTCACGATAAAATGCTGGGAAAAGTTTTAAGGAAAAAAACTATTCTCTTTATGCTGTAGAACGACACAGTTTGATAAAGCACAACTTGATTTGTGTATCTCTCTCAACAGTCAATCACAGCGATAATCTACACAGGTTTTTCGCCCCTATTGATACGCATATTAGTGTTTAATTTCGGTGAAATGCATTACACATGGAGGATGCTGATGAACTACAACAAACCCGGTTTTGTTCTGGTTCAGCTTTTTGTTGAAACCCGCAGCGTAGCTTGCCGATCACCTGCAAGACGCTTACTTGAGGCATTAACGACTTTACCAGCCTCAAAATATAAGTTAGAACTGAGGCCGGTCGTAGGAATTCAGATTGAGGGCCGAGAAAGAAGAGATCTTTCAACAACCCCCCTAAACTGACGCAGTGAAAGCGCCCCAGGTGGCCGGGGACGGTTGGGGGAAAGGGGGGACAAAACGGAGAAAAAACATTCAAACACATATTTCCCCCTTGCATCCCTCGCTCGCTTTCTCGTCGTTTTAAATCAACACAATTTTGCATCTGAAACCCAAGAAATTGGCTTTTATTTTATCTGCACCAATTCATCCAAGTCTTCGTATTTACGGCCCAGGAGAAATTAGTTGAATAAGACTGTCGATTGGAAAAATATCCGGTCTCCACTGGCGCATTGTCACTGGAAATACTTCCTGAATCGATCAAGACAGAAAATCGCTGGAAAATTTACTTCTTCCCTTATCGGTGGACTTATAATGTAATTATTTGCATATGACACACTTAATTTTAGAACCAAGTAATTTAATCTTCGATTTTTGTTTCAATATGCAAATGCGTCGCGTGAGTATTTGCACAATCTCTGTACAAATGTTAAAAGAGATTATGTACACAAATATGCCGAACACACGTTTGTTCTAATTTCTCCATACCCGTTTTTTGTCACTAATATTTGATAATTTCAATTCATATTTCCATCGCAAAAAATCTTACTTTCGATTCATATGTCATATTTTGAGAAAATAGTTTTTTTTATGACGCACATGCAATTAGAAGATTGTGGATATTGAAAAGGGTAGATAGTTTCAATCATTCACTCTATTAACTAGCCAATATCCACAGATTTGAATGACATTCACTCATTGTTTTGAAATTAACAAAATGAATTTGTTTTATAATCACGTGGAGAAGACGTGCAGAATAATTAGCATTTGTATGAAGCTAATGACATCCCTCTGTGACAATAATGAAACAAGCTAAGGCTTCAGTTTCTGTCATTTCATCCAAATGATTAACGCCGACAAATGAGAAGAGAAAGATCCCCCCTGCGAGACTAGCATTGGGGGAGAGAGGGGAGGAAATCAAAAGTGTCTCTACGAACATGCCCCGTTCACGAGCCATGTCGCAATTCCACGGTAATTAAGTTATCTGCACTGTCGAATGTGCCGACATTTATAATCAGTAGTCCCGTATAACAGAAGTTGGTCTAAACAACTCAGCCCGCGAATTACAGGAAGGTTTCGGATCGTTCTGTGTCGTTGTTAATTTCAAAGGTGCTTTATTTTATCTGACGAATATTGGCGTAGAACTGCAAGTTGTATTCGCTATGCTTGGCCTTCCTTCAAATAATATTGTAATTGGTTTGGAGGTGCTCATTCATGATTTGTTATTTATGCAGGTTTTGACTTAAATTTTGAGAGTAAAACAGAAAAGCAATGTGTTAATGAAAACACAATATCGAATCCACACCCTCCTGTCTTAATCTGGTGCTATGTTTTGTGTCTGGAAAAATACAAAAGGATTTGAATGCTTACACAATGTTATCCGGACCTCTATCTCCTGTCTGCCTGTCTGTGGTGTGTGTGTGTGTGTGTGTGTGTGTGTGTGTGTTTGTAAGTGTGAGTGCGTGATCAAGTGAAGATATCACGTCGTTTGAATACCTCTGTTGCACACCCATGCACATCCCTTTCAAAAATGCAAACATGTCTTGTAAATAATATTTTTCAAAATCTGTGATACCACACAGGGGAGGAATTAGTTTTAAAGCTAGATAAATCAAAATAACATTTGTAAAATATTTTTATGCCAGGAATTGATAGCTCTAAACAATAAAAATATTCATAATTCTAAAACTTGAATTGTTAATTAACATAACCGCAAATTTATTGCAATGTTTTGTAAATATAATCGTGTAATGAAATTACTTAATACATCTTTTGATCCAAGGACAAATGAAGGAGCTAAAGAAAGAGAATCCCCAACGCCCCAAGACAGGGAAATCTTCAACATGTTTTCCTATCTAATTAAACCTGTCAAAATTCGTTGAGCATGTTTGCATTTGGATTTTACTGAGTAGCGAGTAATCTCCTCAACATATCCGTGTGGCCGAGTCAGTGGTCACTCAATCCCACTACAAATAGTGACTCTTTCACCGGACCTAGGATAAGAAACAAATATCCAGATTTCGGATTGCGTCAGTCCGTTTGGATATTAGTGAATATAGGTAAATAAAAAGCAGAAGCATTGTTTCTCTAGAGGCTAGACAGCCGAATATTTATATTCTTCCATGACATTGTACAATTAGCTGAAATAGCCCATATTGTTTTCCACAATAAACAATGTTTGACATAAAACATGGAAACGTTTACACAACGTTAAAGAAGCACTGACTGATTCAACAAAAGTGTTCCTACCTTATTAGAACAGCCCATCCATCCTAACGAATAATTTACAAATTGAGAGTGGACCCGTGGTAGGCAAATTAGCGCCCTGTCCACAACATGTGACTGAAAGTCCACGTGAATGTTTTAAAGTTTTTCGTCACAACTGCAAATCCGTATGAGCACATCTGTTAAGGAAAAAATCTTTGCAAATTTTTGCTTGAAATCCTAGATTATTTATAACAGATTTCAGTGAAAACAACTGTCACTTTTTTGTGAGAACCTACAAGTCCTGTGTGAAAATGACAGATCCCGTCAACCTGCAGAAAAGTCTGAGTCTTTGGTTGGAATAGTAGCCGCGATTGTGGTTAACAGTCATAAGCATAGGGACTACTTGTTTTGTAAGGGGCCCGAAACGCTGCCAGTTGACAGCTTGATGGGGATTGAGACTGTCCTGCTGCCTGGGCTGTCAAAAGTCTATGAGAGTCAAACATGTCCCGAACATTGGCGAATGGCGAACTGGAAAAGTCCGTTCCGTGGTTGATTTCCGAGGGCGGAGGTGCCATATACCAGCTACTCGGGCGGTTATATGTGCCCGCCTGAGACACAGAAAACACACTTGGGTTTAGTCCGTTTGTCTGGGGTAGGGTGGTGTGAGGAGAGTGACTCCCTGCCACCTCCTCACCTGGCGAGGGGGTAGGGGCAATAGACATATGTTGTCCTGTTGTCCCAGCGCTGTGGTTTGGAAACACCGGCTGAGCGTTGCAGTGATAGTTGTACGGTGATGACGAAGCGTTCTGTGTGCACGGGGCAGTGTTGCGATACAGGTCGGATGACCGGGTATATGGGAGTACTTGAGGGGAGACAAGAGGGGGTGGTCGACTGGTAGCGAAGTTGCTAGCGACCCCGAGATTGTCGCAACTTGGCGTCGAGTGAGACGTCGTCATTAGATTCTCGACAGAGAAACTGGAGGTAGTTGTGTCAAGGGTCAATGCCGGGTCGGGTGGAATGGGTAAAGAGTTAGTAGTGGCCGTTCTAGCCGACAAACAGTCGCTCTTGGGCGAGTCCATAGGTTCTAACTTAGCACTTAGCACTGGGGGAGACGAACATTTCACGCTGATGGGTTCCTTAGTGTCCACAATCTTCTCCGGAACATCCGAAGCGTCAGAGTTGCTTGAATTATGGAGATCTCCGTTGTTGTCCTCCGAATCGCCATCTTTCATTTTGTCCTTGTCTGACTCTCGGCCATTTTTGTCTTGGTTGTCCTTATCCTTGATGCCGTTCTTCTTAAAGCGTCGTCGTCGACGCAAGTAACTGCCGTTGTCGAACATGTTGTAGCTGTCGGGGTCCAGTGTCCAGTAACTGCCTTTGCCTGGCTTCTTGTCATCCCGGGGAATCTTGACAAAACACTCGTTCAGCGACAGATTATGACGGATGCTGTTCTGCCAACCTTGTTTATTTTCCCTGTAGAAGGGAAATCGGTCCATAATAAACTGATATATCCCATTTAACGTGATCTTCTTGTCCGGTTGACTCTGGATGGCCATGGCAATGAGAGCGATGTAGGAGTATGGAGGCTTTACCATATCCTTGGATGTGTGGTGCTGTGGGGTATACGGAGAGTAGGGAGACGGTCGTGGCACCGTTGAGTACTGGTCATGCCCGTACATTGACATACCGCCCATGGACATTCCTGTGTATCCTCCAGCATGACGGTAATAGTTCTGGTGGTCGCCGAACAGGGTAGGAACCATGCCTAGACCTGGCCCGTTTGAGATACTCGGCATGGCGGAGGCAGGGTAGGGCGCTTGTAGGCCGCTAGGTTGCATCTCCCCCCGCTCCAGCGGTAAACTAGGAAATATACACACAGCCACAGTGCAGTGTTCTTGTATCACCGTCGAGTAGTGTACGTTTAGCGGTTACTATGAGTTGTGCTGAGACTGAAGCTTCGGGTCTGCACCATTCGACAACATATACAACACTGTGTATGATATCTGCCAACAGCGCCATATATGGCTCCACGCCCCGCCTCTAGCTCCACCCTCGACCAATCAGGCCGCGTGGATCAGCTGCAGAGCGAGGAAGTGGCCACACACCGGGCTAGGCGCAATCAAGACGGCATGTCATAACACGGCCTGATGAGCATGGAAATTAATTGCTGATTTCAACAAGCCGAGTGACAGTCGAGAAGGGAGAGGGAAGAACAGTTTCTGTACAATCGCCGTCTCGGTTGCTGGGTCTGTGTATAAACCTCTCCCTGACCCTACCAAATGTTTTCATTTCAGATGGGCCTTCAAGAGAGCACTTGAGATGATTTGTATATAAAACGATTATACTGAATGGAGAATGGTATTTCCCCAACTCTCTACCTCACTCAATGGAAGTTAGACACACGACAGAAACTACCCGACACAGACTTTCAAACATCGTCATAATATTTCGTCATAGTTATATTGTTTGTCTCTGAGCTTTTCGTTCCCGCCCTCCTTTCAACACCAAGTTTTCAAGGTTTGAGAACCGGGCTGAAACAAGAGCCTTCGCTATGTGTCCCTCGGCTTTTAATTCCCAAAGAGTAGAATGCCTCCGTCGTGTCATTGTTCCCTAACGGGGCTTGGCACACACATGGTTAGTATTATTGGACCGGGGAATAAGCTGGAATTACTTTCGCATTTGCCCCGTATAAAAATTTCCCAAATGCGACTCCTAGAAATGTTCCTGCAATGCTTAACGGTGAATATTTCGCAGGTTTTCTTTTACTCTGTTTTTTATTAAGATTTTTTTTATCAACAATAAAAAATATAGTCTAAACCCGAATCTATTATTTCTTGTACATATCAAATTTTATATCACAGATAGTGTTTACCTTTATATTTTTTCACATTTGTTCTCTGTCCTATACTTCAATATCATTTCCACTTTCTATCGAATTTAATTTTCTGAAGCACGGCCAGGAAATCCCCACGTGCGAATTCTCATAATAAGCAAGGTTTGAGATCTCAACAACTGAAAGAATTCATGTCAAACCTGAAAACGACGGTAGCGCCCCTTGAGCGATTTTTTTCACTTCTCTTGAACAGATGGAGCACATTTTAAGGTTTTATTCTTCAAGTTTTCGTATAATAGTCCTATAGGGCTTGTGATGCGAGCCCTTGTGCCGATTTGGCGAGAAAATTACATTGCTTTGAAGCAATCAATGTGTCCTTTGTCAACAAAGTTAGCCCCGGGCAGAGGGCTAGTATATTTGTCTTACTCGGTGAAGGACACTTACAAATTGATCAAAACGGTCTTCACGTTTTGAAGGTTGCTAGCAGGTGAAGGACCGACTGATTTCATATTTTTTTATTTGAGATAATTGTACATTTCTTTACCTGTCTTTACCTGTGACACGTGACGCACAAATGGCCCTCGCTGAAGCACGCTGGCGCAGTGACAAGGACCCATCATAGTATTACCTTGTATAGAAAGAAAATAATTGGAATATCAATAAAACGTTTAGACCAATTCGTGGCAATTTTTCAAATTCAAAGGAACATAACAAGAATGGCTTTCTTGACCACAGCGTGTTTCTGGGGGGGAATAAAACGTCGACAGGATGAGTCGTGCTCTTAGAATCACTCCCATCGCTCGGGCCTGACTTACATACATTCTGTAAGTATCTAACAATCATTTGAATATAGGTTCGCCCGTCTCTGTTTTCTGAGACAATAGTCAATGTTTAGTGGGAGAGGCTGGCAGGTACCGGCGCCATGTGCCGGTGTATTTTCTCAATTTGTTATAACTGTCTTTTATTGATCATAAATGCAAAAAATGTGCTCCGTCAGAAAACGATATGTAGTTATAAGTATGTTTTCATCAACGGAATTCTCCAAGCCGACTTATGGAGATTAAGTAGGAAAATAGACTGTTTTCACCGCCCTGCCGGGACGCCATGACAGTTCGTCTGCTTGAGAACAGCCAGTGCACTGCTGGAAACTGTGAGGTAGCTGCTTTAAATTCTGTAATTTATAATGCTATGGTAAGTTTTTGAATTGTAGGAATATGGAGATGTTTTTAATTTGACATGATGTCAATTTGTAATATGTGCAATTTCATTAGCTGGGTAACTTTCATTCAACTTTTTACGTACCTAGTTTGATCCAATTTGACAGTGATATGTCACATGTCAAAGCGTGACTGGGTACATATGTCACGCATCACGTGACAACACTGACGTTATTAGACATGTTTATCATGCATCTCCTGCAGATTATGATCATAATTTTTCATATATATATATGTGGTAAACGTGATATTTCAACTCTGGACGATTTAAACACATCGGAAAAATCTGTTTTCTGCTTTCATTAGTTAACGTGTTAATGTTAAAAAAATCATGTTCACAATTGCTTTTTTAATAAAAATTTCATTTAATTCAAATTTTAGTCTACCGTATCCATGCACTGTCAAAATATGCTCCACGAGGGATGCTCTGATTCCGAGTGTGTAAACCATAAGGGTCAGTTTACTATCCCAGTAAGGGGTCATGTTTACGTAACGTCGATAATTACTTCAGTAGGCGAGGAGATTTAGGGTGTTAGAAACATGTCAGACTATCCCCGGGGGACGCTCCCCATCACCCTGCCCCTCAATAACCACATCTACAACACCCCCGGGACTCACGTCGCTACCAGCAACTGAATCTAGTTAGTACCGCATAGGAATCGTTGCTTACTTTCTTGCAATACCATATTGTAAATTGGGCCACCTTTCCTTAGTCCGTCATCCCTCCCTCGCTTTGTCCCCACCCTCCCCCAACATCCGCATCCTTCACATCCCACCCAGTGAGTCTCTGCCCGAGCCACATCTCAGGTGTCCTGGGCAGATATCTTCACAACATTAACCACACGTCATTTATTCATGAAAAGATCTTAAATCTATTTTCACTCATAGTAAGAAAAAATAACAATAAATTCTTAAATTCTTTTAAGGCTAGATACAAAGATGCGTTGATTATATTTATGACTTTGAAACGTAAAATTCATTCACTTGTATATCTGTGAAGTAAGTTTACGGTGTGACTGACCACAGGTATGAGTGTTGTCTTCTTTGAAGCGTAACATTTCACGAGAATATGGAACAATGAAATTCTATCAGAGAAAAAGGCGGTGTCAAACTCAGGATCAAATTAAATATTTTATTTGACGATGAACTGCATTACAAGGTACGCGTGCATGCATGCATTCGAAATGATTGCAGTGAAACACAATAAGAAAATAAATACCTTAATTATACGGTTGAGAGGGAGCGTTTCTGTAATCTATGACTTTGTGAACAGAGATTTGGAATATTATAAACTTAAAATACAATCCACAGAATACAACCAATATACCCCTCCCACCTCCTCCCCCAACCACACACATACACCCCTGCACACTATTGCCGGCTCTGTATGAGAGTGTGGTTGTTTCTTCATCAGACTCAACACACGGAGCGAGCACATTCTGATGTAAACATTAACTCAACCGACGAATGCAATTCAGTGTTTTTTCCTTTAAAATTGCTTGTAAATGGATAACATGTAGGCAAACAAGCGCTAAAACAAATGTTTCAGATCCACGTGATAATCTTTTGTACACATCCAGCATGCATGGTCTGTAAACTTCAGAAAAAAAGTTAAAAAGCAGATCGTTTCTTGCTCTGTGCAGTGTGTTTGGAAGCTGTGTGATGGTCAGTAGCTGGAAAACACATTGTCTCTTCTATTCAACCCGCGCTGAAATCCGAGACACCATGGGTCATTATAACTCTATCAAGCCGTAAGAATGGCAGAAAGAACTTCCACACTGTCCCTCAAAACCTTTTATTTTTCATTCACGCCAAAATGAATGGTATTTCTGACAGAAAGTATGTGCCTCGATTGACCACATTTCAAATCATCATGTTGCGCATATTTTCCCTAACGTTTTGAACGAAAGGAACTGGTGTAGGTCAGCTTGGAGTATAAACCACGATTAGTCAGAGAGTGGCTGTCCTACAAATTCCAAGACAACAGTTACACCATTACCTATCCAACTCTAGTGGGAAAAGTGTGAGACCCGACGAGTGTAGTTTACTCTTAAACCCTCACCATCGTAACGAAATCTTATTCACGAACAATTTTGACAATTTGATTTTAGGTGCAGTAGTTTTCTACACAATATTTAGGGATTAAAATGACAATTCCGCAGAATTTCCATTTAATTAGAACTGCAAACCAATAAAGAAATGAAAATAAAGCGCCAAAGTCAACGCGCAGGCTGTCTGACAAGGACGTGTTATATTGGAAGTGGCACCGCACTGTTCGATCTGGCCATCCCTAGTCATCCATCCTGTTACAGCGTGAGGCAGACTACACTGATGGGAAGAAGAGGGAAATTAATTCTGTGCATCTTGTCTGTGTAACAAGGGTTTGGTTGGCCGACACATGTGGTCTGTGGAAAGGAAGCGTCCATATGGACCTGCCTGGGAATGTAACGCTCTTAACGCTATGGTGCCAAGGCTTAGGGCAAACCGCCGAAGTTCTGTACAGCACGATACTGTAAAGGACAGTGAGGTGTCCAGCCCCTCACAACATTAAACATGTATCGCTTGAAATGGACTTGCTTGTAAGTTCTGTTTCTGTGTTGTATCTGTGATGAACGATGTGCCATACTGCAGCAGAAAGTTTGATTTCTGCAATTGGAGCTATTGATACACATTCGATATGTGTTATAAGTAATGGTCGGGAATGCTGCAATTTAGATTAACCTTGGGTAATCAGTTGATCATATTTTCATAAGCTGCTTGTTAAAAGTAGCTGTTAGATTCAGGTCTAAGGAATAGGTTCTTTGATTTCAAAACGGTGATAAAGAAGCCTTGAGCCTTACCATTCGTGCTTTCCTCTTGTCTAAAACTGACATTCTGTGATTGCTGCAAATCTGTTGTAAGCGACGTTAAATATACTCACTCACTCACTCACCCACTCAGTGCATTGGTGGAAGTAATGAACTGACTGATAAGATATGCAATGTGGTGTGGTGTTAAAATATTATCTCGCTGCCAAATAATACGTGATATCTGTTATGGGTGCCAAATGTTTGGGCGTCAAATGTTTTACAGGCGATGTTGAACTGAACTCACTCAATGGCTTGATTACATGTTGATCACATCCTGAGATCAGTTTTGTTTTCTCCAAATGCCCAGTTACGTTGGCTGGTCAAACGCTCACATATTTTGAGTCGTATCATCATGCGCCGAGTGGTCAAACGTTCAACTTTGTTTTAGTATCGAATGTCGTTCAGTTTGAGTGTCACGTGGTCAATAATGTTTGAGTGTCAAGTGGTATAACAGGCACGGTCTCTAATTAACCCTGTGGTATAGTCGTTGTAATGCCTCTATGATTAACAATTAACGATGCAATTAGGTTTTTGTTTTAAAGAGGTGAGCATGTTTTAAAGAGAAAAAACCCATTGCCTTCAGTCCCTGCACATTCCTTCTAGCACCTAACAGACAAGTATATCACCGCCAGGTACTACTCGCTTATAAGGAAGAATGGCTTGTATGAAAATGCAATTACCATTAAACAAGTTTTTATTCATTACTTTAATCTTTAGTTAGATCAATATAGCATTTGAATGTAATAATATACTGGACAAAAATAGGGAGATATGCAAATTTTGAAACTTTGAATAATGGTCTATTTATTCATTGACACACTGATAAAATATCAATCATAAAAATACTAATATCCCTAACTTATTTTGTCCAGTATAAAAACACAACATTTGAAGTTTGGAAATATCCTTACATGGTACATGGGTCGTTGGATGCATAATTGTGATATACGATAACTCTATGTGTGTGTGTGTGTGTGTGTGTACATGTTCACGCGCGTGCATGTGTGTGTATTTATGAGAGAGAGAGAGAGAGAGAGAGAGAGGATGGGCGAGGGAAAGGGAGTGAGGGAAAGGGAGTGAGGGGGAGAAATAAAGAGAGACAGACACAGAGAGATAGAGAAATATTCCGCAAGATATATTTATGATATATGTGTGTGTAACAAAAGTTAATGTTGAATGTATATGGGCATACAGTATGACATAGCGCGTCGTATTGTCACATATGTGAAATCACTGGTAATATGGTTGTGTTGTTGATCTCATGTTCGCAGTGTTTTGAAGACAAGCTTGTCAATATGTAATCTAATCCAATTTTCTAGAGTATACTTTCTTTTGCACATTAGTGAAGGGACACGTGCATGATGTATATGTAGGCAGTATGTCGAATGTGCGTACATGATATGTGCAGGTTATATGTAGGGTATGTCTAAGATAAGTGTATGATAATTATAATATTTGAAGGGAATGTCTTATGTATCTACATGTTAAGTACATGTTATATGATGAGTGTGTATAAATTATGTACATACTAAATGCTTGATATTTGTAAGATATGTCTATAGTATGTACAAGATAAATGCATGATCTATACATAGCGTGATGTGTAAATGTCCACGGTATATGCCTGGTAATTGCCGGGATTGTGTTGTGCAAATCACAATCATATGAAGTTCATTTGATTACAGACAGGTAAACCAACTACAAACGTAAATTCACTCAAAGGATTTTTTTTTTAGGTTCTAAATACCGTCAACCCTAACAATAGCCTCAACGGCCCTTGTCTTCAATTAGAGCCCAGCCTTCGCCCCTCCCATCACTTCAAGTCACGTGGTCGTCCAATTTTGCTCTCAGGTTCTAACCAAGGAGAAAATTAATAAGTTTTGACATTTGCATAATCTTTTCCACGGGGTATAAAAAGGTAAGTTACCGGGTGTGGAAATGCTTGACGGGTTTCTGTTATTTGCTCATCGTTTGATACCCGATATCTTACCTGGTGCAATTATGTCTTGCCTCGTCGAGCAAAGCGACTATGTTGTATCAAAGCCACGTTAAGCGCGAGGTACACCAGTTTAGATAAGTGGTTATAGTTTAGGAGCAGAACGGACTGGATCCTTCAAATACACGAACGCCCAGCGTTGTCAGTGTCTTCAAGCATGAAATATACGCTTGTAAACTGCACTGAAGGCGAAGCACGGCTTGTATATATATTGGCAATTACACCCCTAGTCGGCATGTAGATAGAAGCGTCGAGAGGTCTTCACAGGACGAGGTAGTCGGTGCTCTGTGTTAATACAGGGTTCGTATTCTCCACCCCAAATCTGTCGCTTGTCATTGGCACCCTGTTTGATAACTACAGGTGTGTATTTCAAACCTTCAGGCGACGTGGAAATATCTGTTGTATACCTGGGATTTGTATTGTGTTCGTGAAAAGAGAATATTGCAGAAAAACACTTTTATGTTTCCTCCAGGACTATGAATCGAAGCAAGAGTGGTGTAACATACGGCGAAGTTGATAATAACCGTTCATGTGATGTCGGAATTCATACAGCATCCGCCAATATTTCATAGAAAAACCTGAGTAGCCAAAAAACGAAACAAACAATTAAAACCAAAAAGCAAAAAACAAACAACAAAAAACAAAAACAAAAATACCCAAACAAAACAAAACATGTGCATAACATCAATTAAGCATCGAAATTGGTTACTTGTAGAGTTTCGATTTGATATATTTAGAGTAATGTATATCTGGTAGAATGATTCAGTCTATTCAATTAACGAAACTGATGTTAAGATCTAGAAATGCGTTGATCAAAGTAAAAACATATATTAACGAACAAATAATTACTTGTATATGAAAAGACAACAAGACAGTTTCTCTGTTATCTGTCCAAACAAGGTTTAGTCCGAATGCTTTATTCTCATAGTAATTTCCTGGAAATGAAACATAATAATTGACCTACCCCATCATATTAATAGAGAAATATAAATCTTTCATTATATCTCTCTAATTCAAAATATATTTCGAATCACGGAATATATATATTTGTAATTATCACTTTATGATGTGTGCATATTTTGTAAAAAACTGAAGTTTAAAGTAAACAGAAAATGATTACTGGAATATCAAATTTTCTGTAGTTTCAATCACGTGTATTCGTTTATGTCAATCTAGATCAATCAATGTTTATGCAGTCCCCAGCCCGCCTTTATTACAGCTGAGATTGAAACGAGCAATTATGAGTTTCGCTATTTACTTTTAATACGGCGCTTTTCGGTTGAAGAGTCTTGTGTGGAAAGTATTTCACATAGCCCATATGTCGAACACAGGCAAGGCCTCGTGTTGTTTTTAGATCTGACGGGTATGTGTATAAGCTAATAACATGTGTCGTAAAATAACAATAAATCCGCATAAAATTATGGTGAATATACTGTGATTAGGGACACAACAGTATGTTTATATTATATAAAATCATCAATATTCAAATTGCGGTTCGTAATAAAATCTGTGTATTTATTCACATGGGGTGTACGTTCAAGTTCTTCACTTTACGTATTTCATGAAAACGTTCTGAAATGATGTCTGTTTGTTAGTAAGAGAACAATTGAAGGCATGTGCATGTTTCTTTTAATGTTGTATTTAGTGATGTCTACGCCTTGTCATTAAAAGCGTCATATAGATTAAATCCCCCTCCCAGTCTTATTGCACATCACTTACGGACGTGTCGACAGTTACACCATTTTGTACTGTACTCTAAGGAAATAACAGTACTACTCTAGCATAATACCTGCAGCATTTTCATTCAATTTGTGCGTTGTATTTCAACACAGTATGCATGAGTATGAATGTGTACGTGTAAACGTCTGATAGCACTGGCATATGCATTATCCTTTAAGCACTGTATGCATCATCTGTAAATATTGTTTGCTTCAGCCCAGACGCAAAAAAATAAAAACAATATGTCTGTCTTAATACTCGCAAACTGCGATTCTTTGTATTCTTTATTCCTAAAATACGTGTTTATTTTGAATGCTCATATTATTAAAAATCTAATGTATACGTTCATTATTGCTAGAAATTATTCTCTCAATTGGTTGGTGCTGTTTTGTCAATAATTTGCATAGCATACACTGATTATTAGTAAATGGTTTACTACAATATTACTAACTTAATATCATGTATGTACATGTGTTAGAAAAATATTGCTACCATTCTGACGTCATTAACGTCAATCATAAAATATGAAAACCCGCTATAGAGTTAATGAATCACGGGCTGAATTTGAGCATGTCAATCCTTTAAGGAAATGCGGGCAGTCTGTCATAGCCAATTATCCTAAGAATCCTACTGTATGAAAATGGCACTAAAATGATTTTACAATCGATATTGCACGAGTTTTTATATGATTTTACACTATGAATTTGGTGTCGTTTCTGGAGGGGCGGTTAGATTTGTAACCCTGAAACATCATTTCAATCGAGTTTTTCCTCAGGAATGTGGTACAATGAATATGAAGAATATTTTGTATTCTTGCATAAATGTGTTTAAAAGGGCTTTGTTTACTACTGTGTTGCAACTATATTTATCAAGTCAGTGCTTCATTTCGATATTAAAACTACGACCGGGGGGTTTAAGTCAGCGATGTATTGTTCATGAAAAGAATAATTTCTAGTATTGAAAAAGATTCTGATGTCTAAAATAATATGTGAAATTCATAGCCCCCTCCTCCCCTACCTCCCAATAACAGTCGTGGTATCAGTACGCATAGACCATGAATCTAATCTCAGCGATGTATATATCCCTTAAAAACACTTTGACAAAACACCTGAGGATTTATCGCTGATTCATTGTTAATTCTCAAATTTGGACAAATCAGTTTACAATAACGTTCCATATCTTTCAGCAAAACAGGAAACGTGGTGATGATGTTCATTCCTTAATTATATATTTTGTGTGAGACACAGATATTGGATATGTATCATGTGTTGTTTGTTTGTAGATTCTAAGCTTGTATTTTATTTGTATAAAGAGATCAGGTTTCATGTTCAGCCTTATAATCTATTTCTGGTATGCATGTAAATGGATGAGGAAATCACCATTCAAGTATGAACACACATACACCAGCATGTTTCTTATCAAACCTAGTTTACCACCCACTTCTGAAAAATGCAACATTAAATAAAATATATATTTATTTTTTTGTAGTATTTACTATAACAAGCTTCGGTTCGCCAAACACACAATTTTAATTTATTTTTTTGTACATAAGTACAGTATTTTACTAAATGTAATTATATGTATAGCAGCTGTTTGAGCGACAGATTGCTCAGTCATTCAAAAATCAGAAATTTAAACATTATTATGATAGCAACATTTAAAAGTACTCCAATGATTAATTTAATAAAATATAAACCCTGATTCCGTATTTGTGAGCAGCTTTGTCGTTGCTGGTCTCTTTCCTGTGTTATTCTTACTGTTGTGAACTTTGAATCATTTTTGTACTTAGCTTGAAGCAATTCCATTTTAAAGTGAGTGTCTTTTTAGTTTGGTGCGTGTTTTAAATACTAACTCTGTTAAATGCCGGTGTTATGTAGATATTGTTAAATGTGAAATAAATAATACTTCAAGGACACTTAGTTTGGATACCTGAATAAAATATTTTCAAACAATATATTTTATTATTTTGTACAAACTTGAAACGTTTTCAGCTGTCCTCAGTGCTTGCTATCGTGTCCTACACATATGCATTAATGTGCTGTAAAGCTACCAAATTTCAACGTGAGAATGATCTCAACTAACGAAGTCATAAAGTTTATGCCATCCCATCTTCTGTGAACTTTAATACGCTGTAACTTAAAGTGAAATATACTGACAGACAAACGGGACAGTTGTCAAACACTTATTTATCTTTTCATCTCTGCTCCCCCTCCAAAACTAAATAAATAGTTAAACGACAAAAATGATAAGTACGAAAAACCGAGCGATATATTTACCGTTCATTCTGATCAAATGTTCAAAATATTGCGTCCTTTTACAATGACCTGTCTTTGAATGCATGTACATTTTCCAGATTTATAGAAATGTAAAGCAATTTATAACATAGCATCATACTAGTGAAAACTTCAGTATCCTTAAATCTATGAGATCATAACTACCTTGCCTTCGTGGATGAGGAGATCTAATAGGAAGAACATCAAGTTTTAATAGCTCTTACCTCCAGTCTCCTGCTGCTCAAGACAAACTGCACGAACTGTCATGTGCACACCGTGCTTCCAGTTTCCCATGCTTTCAATAACTGCACAATGTCCCACCTTATTGAATGACATGTGGCTTTGTTTATCGAAACAGAATCTGAAATAAATATCCACATATCTTTCCTGGTGATTGTGTTCGTAGATTCTACAGTTTCACAAAAGCAGTGGAGCATCACCATGTATATTTCATCAAAAACTGAACACGTTATCGTGTCACTTGATTGTCTGGTCAAGATTGCATTGTTTACAGGTAGCGTCAGGAAGCACACCTTGTTTTATTAACACTGTGGGTGACGTGTGCCACCGTTACAGGATATACTAACCAGGCACCCGAACACCGGGTGTCATTTCAGCTTTCATGCATATTATTTCTACAACTACCCTGTCTTTACATGCCAGTTAAATCTCTATCAATGGATATGATAACCGGTTGTTCATTGCCTTAGACTTTGTGTAGATTGTTGATGGCACATAATGCATATTAAAATGAGAGTTTATTAAAGTTACTGTCGCTATATAATCAAACATCAAACAGATATCGGACAAGTTTTTAAGAACCGAAAATAAGCTTATACATATACATGGTTAAGTGAAATATCAATAATAACATAAACATATTAACAATACGCCGAACTGTATGATATATATTCTAAATTAGATATTGCATAAAGACACTATTGTCTTCGCCACAACAACTGGTCAAGCACGGCGTTTAAGTGGCACATGATGACCAGTGTGCAATAACGGGGACAACCTCAACATGGTGTCAAAAGACATACATTAAAAGTTAATGATTCCACTGTGATGACCATTTGGACGAAAGAGTTGGTTCACCTCTTTTTTCGGACCTCCACAACTGATCGGTTTAACGTGATAGATTGACCACTGATCAGATACTGAAGCACGTATCGAGTTTGTGTGGTCACCTTCAGTTTACGTGTATGTGCATATTGTGAAATGAACACGTATCTGTCACACGCCGACTGCGGACATTATCAACACCACTTTAGATTCATGTTTCAAAACAGCACACAACTGACAGATACGGACACCGTATGCATGTACATGCACTGAATAATTATTCAATCAAACCCTGTGAACGTTTACAACAGGTACATTAGATGAAGAAGCGAACCATTAACAATATAAACAGAAATTCCAAACAAACACTTAATTGAGAACATTTCATGACTATATTTCCAATTATCGGAAAGCACCAATACCAAAAATGGTATTCCTATTCTAGCGTAAATCATATGTCCCTTGAATAACTGTGCCAGACCGTGAGCAGATTGCTGCATCCTTTGGCATATGGTCCACGTGGCCATTAAAAAAGTGTATTTTATTCCTTAAGTATTACCGGTTGTCTTTGATTAACCGTTTCTCAGAGATTCCCCCGCGTCCTAAAGCCACAGCCGGTGATTGGAGTGTTGCCTTGGGCTGTCTCCCATCCCAGGGTAGAGAAAGAGATCTAGTGTAACAGGTGTTTCATCTGCCCCACCCTCTCTCCTACCCGCATATGCACCGCTTCACCCCTCGACTGCTGTGTTACGTTATTGCCGAATGGCCCTTGATCCAATTAGCGTGTTTTTTGTAGCACTTACTCGATGGTTGGTAAAATGTGCACCCTCCGCCTATGTCTTTGTGAGGGTTTCAATTCGGTGTTAATATTTTCACACGAAGTCCCTGTCGGTGTAGCGATCTCCTTGTGGTGGTATACCTGGTACCATTTTATATCCCATATTGAGCCAGTGAAAGGAGTTATTATGGGTGGGCAGATTGTTCCGTACCCGGCGCTTGGTGTAGGCTTGTGCGAACCAACACGGAATTAAATAGCTGTGCGGCGTATTTGCCGAATACAGCCCTTCCAACTATTGCAGCCGGAGGCCTCTATTCATCAGAGATGAGGTCCTGTACGTTGACAGAAGGGATAGAAATAAATACAGATGAATTACTAAGGTGGGCCCTTTATCACATAAGAGAGTACATGTTAAGCTCGTATGACCGACGGCACACATCAATATAGCCTTTCGTTCAATACGAAAGGATGGTGAGGATGAGTGTTGTTGCGGACGCCGTTTCACGCGGTCAGGGAACTTTTCTGACGATACTTGCCATACGTTAACTTGCAATGCCCCCCCCCCCACCCCCCACCCCGCCCCGTCTTCCACCAGACGACGGTGAGAATCTCCTCCGAATATCACTATTCAAGGCTTGATTCTTCTAAAATCAAGCAATTAGTTAAGAGGTTGTATTCAGAATGAACTTGTGCAATTTGGTTTTTGTGTGAAAGATTTGTATACCACTCAAAAGAAGTTAAAGAACATTCAAATGTTCTTGTTACTATAGTTAATATGTCCAGTGGGTTTTAAATACGCGCAGTCATCCATTTTTAGGTATTCTTTAGCTGCTTTACTTGCATGGTTGAGAACTTGAGAACAAATTGCAAGTCGGTTAATGTCTCTGCAGAGGAATCGGATACGTGTTTGACTATCGTATCTGCGTGTAGAAATAGTGAGTGAGTGAGTTAAAACGCCAAGTCATATCGGCAGTACTTCAGCCAAATTGTGACTAGAACAACTTCAACTAGAAAATCACAGATATGATTTTAAAACTAGTATGAAAATCTAAAGTGTCTTTACTATGAAAGACAATACCATAAAAAAACGAGCTATAGACCTGACCGTAAATCACCATACCAGGGACCATGGGGACTTACAGTGCCTTTGCGACCTGCAGGAAACCTAACTAGATTCACACCATCCTTTCATTAAATATTTAGCCAACATTTATATTACGTTTTAAAATCGGGTTAACTTAAATTTCACTTTCAAACTTACGCACTTTACATAGGGCATGTAGAAATAGTATATGCATATCTTTGTGTAGAAAGAGTATGCATATCTGTGTGTGGGAACTGCATGCATATCTGTGAGTGGAAATTGCATGCATATCTGTGTGTGGAAATCGTTTGCATATATGTGTGAGGAAATCGCTTGCATGTCTCTATGTGGAAACGGTATGTACGTATATGCATATTTGTCAATAGAAATCGTATGCATATACGTGTGTGTAAACGTGTGTGTATACGTGTGTGTGCACAGTGTTTTCAATTAAAACTGCCACTCTTTGTCCAGTAAAATTCATGGTAAATTGGAAAAACAGTATTGTACATTGTTTTTGAAGAACATGATTCCTTCAAGTTTCATCTGACTATATTGCGTATCGGGTACAGCTGGCGTCCTCATTCTTGCTGTGTCGGGGTAACTGTTTTAGGACAAGGATTCACTTGTTAACTTGTGTTTCTGTCCAAATCCCGTTTTCAGGAACACCCTTCCCTTCGGCCCTCGGTAGTTCTCGTGTTAAGAACAACTGCAAGAACCTTTGCCATCCATGAGGTTCGATGAACCTAGACAGAGTAATATTAAGCAACGCTCAAATTGGGAAAACGAAGAAAACGTGAAAAAACGGAGAGAGAATAAATAGAATCAACATTTAATCTGAAAAACGTAGCAGCTGGCCCTGCTATCTCACACAGCGTCATTACTTAAACCTTATAACATAAAGATGTAAATACACACTAGTTGTACACGGAAGAACGGAATAATGGCAGATGCTAAACAATTGCTAAATGGTTCTTTTCCCTCATTCATATAAGACTGGTTTCTCGAAATACTTAATCCAAACAGCCAATGCATTTGCCTCAGTGGACACTGGTAGATTTTATTTGCTATCAGTAATAGCTCTGAAAACGTCTTCGCTATAAAATCACACATAGTGTTTACTTTACAAATGCATTTTATGAGATTTATTACGAAATAACATTGAATTGATATCTCACGAATATTCTCCCGGGTACAATTTAAATACAAACGGTCGATCCCATCAGTTTTACACATCTAGATCACATGATGCCGTTGGTCGATGTCGAGGCTCCGTCCAGGAGATTCGAACCCATCCCTATTGAATAGGCTAAACTAAACACGTGGTGTCGTTTTTAAAAAAATACTCATGAGGCAATCAACCATTGTCCATGTTGAACTGAACATTACGTAAACTCGTGGTTGATGTTGTCAGAAGGGGAAGAATTGTGCACTTCAAATGAAACGAAATATTTACAATATGTTGGAAATGTTATCT
This sequence comes from Haliotis asinina, assembly GCF_037392515.1. NCBI lineage: Eukaryota > Metazoa > Mollusca > Gastropoda > Lepetellida > Haliotidae > Haliotis > Haliotis asinina. The sequence continues at coordinate 53,342,173 of NC_090291.1, read as the reverse complement.
GTTCGGTTTGGAATTAATAGATTGTTTCTGGTTATGTGTTACGATTACAGTTTCTCAAGGAGATATTCGTGATTTGTCCAATCATACCGTCAACTGTGCTTCTAGCAAGGATTTCTCAAGATTATGGAAAAAGATTTTGTCTCTTTCAGTTCCAGAAAGGCATAAACCAGGCGTATAATTGTGGTTAATACCTTGATTACCTTGAAATGATAATAATAATAAAAAAAGAAAAAACAAACCAAAAACAGAACAGAACACAAAGAACACGAACAAACAAACAAAAATTGACCACAACAAGGACCAAACCAAAAGAAAACCACACAAACACATAAACACAAGGCACAAACTCAGCCATATTTAGGCAAGATAAGGTTACACATTGGACACACAATAATTATTATGCAAGCCACAAAACATGTGGGTATCCTTAAACACAGTCTTGAAAGTTTAATGTGACACAGGGAGGGTTCTCAGCGTAGAACAGGACATGCTTCCCTGGCTGCAAACACCGGGTGTCACCACTGACATTTTTGTTTCGAGAGTCGGCCCAGACTGATATTTGTCTGGCGCTGATGTTTTGCAGTAAACGCTGCTTTCTCACAACCGACCGCACAACTCACCCGAAGCACTATATTATAATACTCTTAATTCATATATTTTTCAATCTCGCAGATATTCAACATTCTATATAGTCCATATGTTTCAAAGACGTTACCACCAACGCTTTCCTATATGTCATCAATGTTATGAGTTTTAACGGAGAGAATTTCGTTTTGTATAATATCCGAAAGGGTAGAAGCATGTGACATCAAGCAATTGGATAAAGAATATGAACACAACACCATTTGTAATTAACGGAAAGATGTACATAATTCTGATTGTATCGCTGTGTAAATGTTTAAATGTTTAAATTACGGATTATGGTTAATATGTTGTCTAAATAGTGATGTGAAGCGAATGAATAAAACAACTCGTCAAACACTCAACATTAGAAGGAGAACGATCGCCTTAATCGCTTTGGGCAAAACACCCAAACTTCAAGCTCCCGCCCAGCCAACTTCCAGATACTGTTATCTTGTCAACAACTTTCAATGCATATTTGTCTTCTCGGAGATTTGGATGTTAATGAGATAAAATACTGCTAGTTAGGGATGTGTTGTGAAGAGCTCTTATCAGACTTAAGTGGCAGTGGATTACATTAGTGAACGAATATTGGCGCCTGCCAAGTACTGGATTACACCCTCTTAGAATGACGCCAGAGGGGGAGGTTGGAGAGGGAACGTAATTAATATTTCAACACTTTCTCGGACACGATGGAGGCCGGAGACGTGCCGTGGCACTGAATGTCAACGTGGGCTGCCCCGGTAGATAAGCAGGCATCATCAACGGTGAAAACCTCATCGGCTAAAGCCGTGAGAAATTGCATATAATGGCAATGTTTCACTTCCAATTTGATAAGTGCCCATTGAGTTGCTTGCCCGTAGTCTGTCCTTGGTCTGTTAGGCATAAAAAAGTGCATTTGTAACAGAAAATGAGCTGAAAACGTCATCCTAATTTCAACATGTATCTATCGTAAATAAACCGCACGCTGCCCTCTACCTCATGGACGGCCATGACAAACAACATGTGTAACACGTTGTGAACGTCATCGGTGCAACGTCCCCCTGCAGTCGGTGCATCGTGGCCTCCCGCCTTCATCCCGCGCCGTGGTTGCGGCACATAGTACTTTATCAGCTGTTTCTCAATGATACGCATCTACATCCCCACATCACCATGACGACCGGCGACATCGTATACAACGTCATCATTGTCGGTTTACAACTCATGGTCTGTACAACAGATCTCGTAATTCATGTCATCAGTTGGTGCTTATGGGTGAGAACTGTTGTACATATTCGTGAGGATTTCGCCACACCGTGTCGTCACACGCCACTGGAAGAACACAAGCCGCGCCGACGTTACCACAGTGATTTTCAACATGTAATTTCACAAATCTTTTAATCAGCTGTTTACAGATGGACGCTTCAAACACGTAATGGCGTTTTGTTCACGTGACACTCACTCATCACGGTTACCGCCAGGAATAAAGGGTGTTTGAGGATCAAAATATCGCCATTTGTGGTACAATAAGTTCTTTCTTCATGATAATGACATGCAATTTTTAAATGAGGCTTAATTATACCAAAACGGAGGAAGTACGTTCCAATTTCCGTTTTCGTCACTCTCCTGCTTCTTAAGGTTAATTGTAACCTCGTTCGGAAGGAAGAGGTTTTTGGCATGGAATATCGTTGCCTTCTAGAGCTGTTAAAATCACATGTTTGTAATTTGAAGCTGTCATCATATATGAACTCCATTTCAGCAGATTGGGCAATCTTTTGAGCGATATATATCTTTACAACAACGTGTTAAAACGAAATCGAAAACGACAGACAGATTAATCCCCCGGCAATCAGCATTGACCCAGTCACGATGGCCCTGCCAGACAATGACCCGCCTCGGCCCCCGCCACGGCCCCAACCCAAGTCCAGAAAGAAACCTAGGCTATGATCCATACTTAAAACTCAAGGACCCTGAAAGTCCAGGCAATGACCCACCTTGCAGGCCGAAGCAATGATCCGACCTGAAAGCAAAGAAAATGGCCCACAAAGTTACTGGTGACCCAGGCAATGACCCATCCTGAGAGCCTAGACCATGACCCACCCTGAAAACCCAGGCTGTGACCCATCCGACAGCCCAGGCAGTGCTTAAAGCTTTTCTATTACGGGTACATATCCTTGCGTGTGGTAGGTAGCGGGTCTGGTTTCACCTGTCTTTTTGCGCGTTCGTCCGTGCCGCCGCATGATACAGATGTTGTTGACGGAGACCCGTGTTGGTGTTTGCAGTGTAGCCCGACACACTGTCATCCACCTTATACTCCCCCCATGCTTATCAAAGAAAACTAACCCACACCTTGCGTTAAAATATAGAGTGCAAATATCGAAATTGTGGATTAATTCCTAACATTTCTCCCACCAGTTGAAACATAAGAGCATCGCGCGATCCAGGCTGTTTTCCGGGGAACAATTGGCCAGTGTGGTACGGCCAGCAGCTATAACTGTCTTATTTACAGTTGGTCTTTGTCCGCTGTTTACACACGCGATAGCTGTGCTAATATAATGAAATATATTTAATATATTATTGCACGTTATTCAAATTTCGACAAGCTAAGCTATTGCGTATATAAATGTTCATTTCGACCCTTTCAAGGGTGCCTTTGTCAGAAATAAAACACACGCTAGTAGTGTTCCAATAATCTTCTTGAAATGCATGACGGAGGTGTGAAAGAATATGACATGTCTTCATAATTACTGGTTCTAATAGAAGGGTGGCGGTCCCTTATCTAGTGTTGAAAGTCAGTAAACAGGTGAGATGAAATACAACTGGGAAATATTCACGTGTTCTAGGACCCACCAACCCCTCTTCCACATAAAAGGTAAATAAACCAACAAACGATGAAAGTAATCAACTTTCACAAGATATCCAAGTAGTTTTTCATCAAATACATGACAAATATTAAAAGTGAAAATATAATGAAGGTTTGGTTATTTTGTAGAAAGATATTACCATGAGCGATTCAATAAACTAAAGATATTGTAATTACAAATTACTGGGCACATGAAAAGGAACTGACAATTTTAATATTTAAAAAAAGAAATGTGAATTAATAGTTTTAATAAATCATGACTTTGAAACATGAGACCAGATTACAGGGGTATTTAAAATTGCTCACTTATAATACAATATAAGTAATATCTGGATATCCAAACATTTAAAAAATAACAAATGTCAAAAGTATAATCAAATTGCATTTTTTTTTCATTAAACTGTTTGAAGTTTTTTCAATAACTCATTGTTGTACTTTTTGTATAAACTTTGTGGTGATACTAAATTAACTGTTCCAAACATACAGACACACACCGTTAACATAAAGGACGACATGGCTACAGGGCCCCGAGAGCTTATTTTGCTTAAAGCACATCGTGTTTGTCGTATCGCCACTTGGCAAGATTCAATCTTTATTCTAACCTGGTGATATTATGCTGGTAACAAAATCCGTTTTGTGTGAAAACATAAACTGTTTATGATTAAAGCTTATGTGTAGCCCAAGACCAAAAATAAATGTATATTTTCAAAGAAAGCAATTTTCGAATGAAATTATTTGGGCAATAAATAGCCTGGTTTATTTTGCAATAATGTGATGACATTTGGACGATTACGGAGTTTGACTTCATAGAAATGATAATCAGCCTGAAACGGGGGTAGTTTAGGCGCAATCCGCTTTATACAAAGTGATTGTAGTGTCCTATAATCTTTTGTCATGCAATTATTAACCTTGAAATACCCCATGTTTGGTCATCATACCATTCCTGTGAATTCCAACCAGATGGGAATGGAAAATTTGATTATATTTCAAGATTTTCTATAGTACATGGGAAATTGAATTTTTTCAAGAAAACTTCATTGGCGGGACGTTCTATCAAGACGACTTGTGTTTACATTAGCAGGAATCAAGAAAGTTTCCCGAGAGAAATGGTGCTAGAAAATGGCAAGATCTGCGCTTTATTTCGTTCAAGATTTAATGAATTTTACACACGATTTACTTTGATAAGGAACTTGCATACGCAAGGGATCAACTGACTTTAATCCGTGGGAATGAGTTTCTTAGATAAATGTGTCGCAATACCCAGCCTGAGAAAAGCAAGCGGCACAGCATGGATAGCACAACAAGTCTTCAATGTAGACGAAGTAATACTGGTTTGTCATTATTGTCCCGGCATCGTAAAGATTTAACAGTACCCAAGGGAGTCGCATTCTAGGTTATGGCCACTTGCGGAATCAAAAAAGATGCGAAAAACTTCAAGTTTGTGTTTCACGCCTGGCACATCTACTTTCAATCCGACTTGAGAAGGCGTGCGAGAAATGCCCTCTTCAGTGGTGAAGAGACATCCCATACTGCCGATATGTATCGCAGAGCGGTGACGAACACTATAGCGAGGGAGAGAGAAACACGCCCCAGCCCTCAGAGGGGAATAACACGGTCTCGCGTCAACTGACCTGAAACGAGAAAACATGGGAAAGTTTACACAAGTTGGCAACCTGTTACATCGCCGTATACGTTGTCAATGCTGTAGACGATATGATAAGGAAGACATAAACCCCTTCAACATAACGTCTAGCTGAAATACAAGTAAATTAAGACGTCTTGCCGCATATATGATACAGTTATTGCAATCAAACACGATAACATCAAATATTTGCCGTGATCTGGAAAGAATCAGAAACCATGGAGGAATAAATAGTTTTTTGAAATTTGAATAAATATTCTTGTCGTATCTGGTTTCCCTTCCATCTGTTGTTGGCGATAATTTCATCCAAGTCGCTGTGAACATATCCAGCTTTTAACTTAATTAATGTTGTTTTTTCTGTAATTGCATTTTGTTTGACATGGTAGAATTACACAAACGATTTATTGTAAAGACACGACAACTCATCATGACGAATTGCTGATGCGGTCTATTTCTGTTTTCTACTCATAAAGACTTAATTGGAACACATAAATTGTCGAATCTTTTCATTTCATATTTGTTTACTGTTCAGAAAAAGTTATAAAACAGCAGTTATTTGTTGAAAATGTTAAAACACATGTTACTTTAACTGAAATGTTTTGGAATATTTCTAAAATTCAAAAATAATTAAAATATAATAAACATAAGAGAAAACATATAAAAAGCCATGATTGTTAATATATAACCTACTATCACAGGTTCAACAGCAAACACATTTAATGTTTGTTTCAAAACGCTTTCATCTGAAAATATGATTTTATATATATATATATATAGAGAGAGAGAGATAGATAGATAGAGAGAGAGAGAGAGTATACAATAAAAGGCAAGAAAAAGGAAAATGATATAAACGTCATGTAAACGTGTAATATATTTACAATGATTTTGTGTATACACATAGGTGTTTGGTGTTATTAACTCACACATTATGTATTTCCATCGTTACTTTTCTGCATAGTTTTGGTCGCATAAGTTTCCCTACTAATTGCATTTAATACATGGCTGAGATACTATTCAACGTCAATTGAAAGTTGTGAAAAGAAAAAAGACAATCATCATCTCTTTTCATAAACAACTGGCTTTGCATCGCTGTTTCAAAGTGAAGCACAAACAGCCGCTTAATACACCGAAACCTACAATGAACATTCATACATTGGATATGTAATGTACTGTATGAAAGGATTTGGTATCATTTATCAATTTTACATCAATAAAATACTGATGTTTCTCCTAATACATGTATACACAATTGTAACGTATATTCACAAATAAAGCAAAAAACAAAACAAAAAACAAACAAAAACCCCTAATGTTCCCGAAAAATATAATGTACTCGAAAAAAGACGCCAAAACCTAATGACAATGATATGAGGGTGTCTTTATTCGTACACACTGACTACCGGTACCGAACAAAGCATTCAAACGTTAGAAAAAAATTCACTTCTACACCCTAAACCCCCATCTTCAGACCCGTGCAGAATTGTTCAAAAGTGTAAAAAACCTAATCGCGCGAAAACGGGAACTAACCTGCTAGAATAAAGGACAGTAGTTTTGTTATGAGAACAAACAGATCAATATAAATTATAGACGACTCTAAGCCTTGATTTAAACGTGGCAGATAAATCTTGGGAACACCGTCTCCACTTCCCACGTTGCCACTGCAGGCCCCTCACGATGACAGTCGCACAAACTTCATCGCACAAACCTTTACCTACAAATATAGTTTACCGTGATAATCCGTTTAATCCACGTCAAGAGCCGGCTTAGTTCTTCACACCAAATACAAGGTGCCAAATGTGTCTGTGTGGAAAATCAGATCAGAATATTAATGCTTAATGTTTGTAACACGTTCCACACAACCTGGGGGAGTTCACATATTCAGCTACATGAATTTTTCATGTATCCTAGTCTGTGCTAAGCCCATTCTCTGACATCAACACCTCCATTCATGTTTGTTTCTGTAATTAAAACCCCTGTCGCACGCTCTCTGTCTGAGAGTGACAGTGCAGCGAAGGGAAACAAGCAGTCACAATTATTAATTTAAATAACACGTGCATAACATTACATACAGAGAGCATCATCATTCCGGTTTGTATTGGTGAGATTCCATAAAATACAATTGGACACTATGGCAAAGGGACAGCATCAAATCTTCCATATATTCATTGACTCGAATGTCTCCATTAAATGATCAGGATCGTGAAATTTATATGGTAATTTGCTTTTTCAATGTTAAAAGCCGAGACGCTCATAAGACGAGTAGGGAGGGTTTTTTCACTCACTACCTGAAAGATACTATTCTTTGACAGATTAAAGTCAGTTTCGCTCCTATTTGTGACGTAAACTGCTGACATGATTATGGTAGGAGTTAAATGAAAATGAAATTTAATGAAAAAGCTGTTGACTAGTTTAACATTTAACATATTTTGTATGCAACTGAACTCAAATATAAAATTCTGCGATGCTCAACGTTTTACCGATTCCAGCAGGTTGTGATAACGAAAATAATAATTAAGCATCGTCAGCCCATGTGCCGTATTCATGTCACTGACTCTGTTTAGTTCACCTAAAAGAAATGATACGATAACGTAATAAAATAGTTGGTTTATTATGTTTGTAATAGCATGTGTCATCTTTTAAGAATTAAAAAGAAATCATGACTGAAAGTTGGTACATGATGCACATGTGTATGACAGTGACGCCAAGGCCACACGTCCGCAGGGACAGACGCAAGGGACTATGTCAGTTTGTGTGAAGACATTCTTGGTGACGTAAACTTTCAGTTTTGTTGTGCTTTACGAACATAGATGATGACGTCGGATGAAAATACTGAACGTAAGCACACCGTGTTTCTTGTATCAAGAGAGCATGCTTTCGAAAGTGGATTTGGCCCTAAAATCCTTTCAAACGATACAGGGCTGAAGCCATGCACCGTAACATGTGAATGCAAACGTCCAGAACACAGCTTTCATACCCACATGAACCAGAACTACATCACATAACCATTGCATGCCCGTTTCATTTTCAGCCATTGCCAAACACGGTGTACGTTTTCTTTCCCCCGTAGTTTATGTGATAAATTTGGTTCAAACATAAAGACAGTTAAATTATGATTCCCAAACTATATTTAGTATGAACATGCTTGTGAGACACTTGGAGAGTTACATGGACGGGGAGTGTTAATAGGCAGTTTCTGCCCTAACTGTTTCTTGACGCGTATAGAATTGGTGTCCGACAAGGTGACACATTTCATTCTAGATGTCACTGAACACCAGTCGATAGAACTGGTAGTAAACTTGTTTTTTATTTGGTTTAGGGGAACCATGATAGAGTTTGCTAGATTATAATAATGAATTGCCTGTGACGTTATAATTTTAAAAATTTGTCTTTAATTTTAAGTATTTCAGTGTAAACAAGATATTTAGATGTCACAGGCACCTTTCAAGAACAGATGGGACATGGATTACAGTGCTTTACTGTACGCGCGGGTGCGTACGTGTACCTGTGTACCTTCCTATTTGCCTCTATCTCTCTCTCTCTCTCTCTCTCTCTCTCTCTCTCCAGCTAGACTACAGCGGCTGCCACCCAGGGAGGGTGGGGAGGCATAGATGTGTGGGATTCCAGAAAAGTCACCCCCTAGGTCTCGTGGAGCTGCGCGTCAGGGGGAGTCCACATCTCGCAGGCTGGAGAAGGGGGGTGCGGCGGTATAGGGGGTAATTTATTGTTTTTCTAGATATTCCCCTCCAACAGATGGTCCGAAAGGGGGACCACATATGCTGCTAAAGCGAAGGAAAGTTGACCAGAAATCATTGAAGGTAGATTTGGAATGGCGTAACCGATGTTTTAGTTTATCTTTACTTGCCATGTAAACATGCAAGAACAACACTGCTCCAAAAATTAATATACGCCTTGCTCTAAGCGATCTGGTCTCCCCAGCGCATGCAAAAAGCGTGTCTGGTATATAGCCTGCGTTTCTGGTGTATTCATCTGACGGAAGATTATTTCAAAGATGAATAATGTTCGTGCAGGCATCTGTGCTGTGGTTCAGTTGAGAACCAGTGTTGGGTTGTACTCTGTTTTGTGGCAATGCTCGGATGAGAGTAATGTTAACACAGCTTGTAAAATGGCTCGTCTCTCAAGCGAAATGAGCTGCACAAGAAACGGTGGAGGTAGGACTCGCAGTCATTTTAATGACGATTGCAGATTTTATGAAGGTGCTTGATATCCCGACAGATGGCCACGTACACTACTGGTAATGAGTGGTAAACGAGCTACACATAAAACCCACGAAAAAGAGTATGTGTGAGATTGGGTATTGGGACACACATTCGTGAGCACTGCCATCCCTACAAGACCCCTGTCGCATGGGTGTACTGAGTGATTCTACAGACCCGTGCACGTTTACTACAGGACTTCATATTCTTACTCTCGCTGTCGCAACTTTACAACGTTTGTGATAACAAGCAAACGCCCTCAAAGGCAACAATCGCATAGAGATTATCCCGGAAGAGTCTTGGTGAACGAAGAACAGGTTGCCGTTTTGCCAGCCTTGATTTACAACGATTGAGGCTGACTTACATATCTGTATATAAGAGGAACAGGGACATATTGGCAGCGATATCTTATGACCAGCCATTAATCCCTGACCTCAGTTCTACATGACCAGTATTCTCTGACCAGATGGCCTGTATACGTTATACAATAATCATCTCTGATAAATTCATCGGCAGCTTATAGTCAGGATTACCTGCCCAGAACATCCGCACATAATAATAAAATCGATATATGTTGATGAAGAAGGGTCCTACGTAGGGTAACTTATTCCGTGGCCAGCTCAAGACATCTGTGAGGACACAACCCCTTCAGCAACTTATCTTGGCAACAAAAGGAACCGGGTGGTCAGACTCGCTTGAATTATTTCTTGTAATTTCAATCACAGAATTGTCCGGTCGAGACTCCACTATTAATAGGTCGCCGTCACACTGCTTGTTTCATGCTGATTGAGGTTTTAAACAGCCATACAAAGAAAGAAAGAAACAAACAGATACAATCACTACATTATGGCAATATGTATCCTCATGCTATACTGATTCAAAGTATCTTACAAATCACCTGTCAGATATCACATCCACACGTGATGGCGATCAACCTGGTATTATCATATGGATCCGTGCGATCAGTATATATTATGACAGCGTCAGTATGCATACCACAACACTATAATTACTGTAGCTATTACTATTACTATTACTATTTCTATTACTATTACCTCGATCATTCCAGATAATCAGTGTCTTTGTAGGCAAAGCGTCAACATTGGAGAAACATTTTTCTCATTATATACATATTCCGATATATATATATATATATATATATATATATATATATATATATATATATATATATATATATATGCACAATGCACAATAGAAGACACATACTCATACACGATTTTGCACACACACACACATACATATATACACACACACATATATACATATATATATATGTCTCTCTCTCTCTCTCTCTCTCTCTGTGTGTGTGTGTGTGTGTGTGTGTGTGTGTGCAAAATCGTGTATGAGTATATGTCTTCCATTGTGCATGCAGTGTCCATTTCGTTATAACAAAGCTGAAAAATATATCTCGCTGACTTAAACGCACGGCGACCAAGACATATTGTCACATGTAAGCAGCTCGTCAAGCGATAGTTTTTTTGTCCACACAAACATGGTTTGATATATGATGAATGTATAAATGAGGTTTTCTGTGTTAGAGATGTTTACAAAAAGCCAAGAACACTCTATATACCACAGAGGTAATAAAACACGAACTCCGTCCTGAGACTTAAAGTCTCATGATGATATTTGACAAAAAGTTTCCAACAGAACATCTGCGTATACAACACATTATCTGCTACATTTTTATACCTACAGTTACTGTGTTAGCCAAGATCGTTGTAAAAATTTGACATTCTAAAAACGTGCTCATTGTTCATTACAGTAGAAAACCTACCATTATAAATCTTATCAGGTTTTATTTAGTCACCGAAATTACTTCCCGTGATACAGGTGCTTGGTTTTCCCCGTCAGGGGGCCTTGAAGCGACATATCATGACGTCAGCGGAAGTTGTCAAACCGGAAGTGAACGACCACAGTGTCCGCTAGCAAGCCATCATGGATAACGTATGATGCTATTTTAAAGTGTCGATTCATTTGGCAGGGGTCCCTTGGCCCTGGGTCTTGACACGGGCAATCTGATAGTTATTTCTGCCTCTGTTGTTGTTGCTTTCCCTCTAATTCCATCACTGTCCGGCGTCTCCTGTGCTTCGCCACAGTTATGTTGACATAAGCCTGACTATTGATTACAGCCGTGTGAAATGCCAATCAAAGACATATTGCCCTCACAGGTAAATTCATCAGATCACGTGATCTGCCATCCTTGAGGGAAGACACCCTCTTTGGAATTCGCTGCCTGTCATTGGAAAGTTAATTTAGCGTTCATCACGTTGCGGAAGTGTTGTTTTCTTTGTGCATACTTGCACACAGAGTGAAAGAAAGAGAGAAGGAAGGAGAAGGAGAGAGAGAATCACTTCTGATCCGCATTCAGTCCATTACTGAAGGCATTTAATTGAGTAGTTTACACGAGAGAGAGAGAGATCAGAGAGAGGGAGACAGTGACAGAAAGAAGATGAGAGAGAGAGAGTATCAGTTTTTGTAACGTATCAATATACTTGATACAGCGTAGTGAATTTTGATACAGCGTAGTGAATATATGTGAATAATCCTAAAGAAGAGTTGTAATCACAAAACACATGGTGATTGGATGGCGGGGCTGTTTACGGGGCTAACTCAACAAGACATCATCTTCTTGTAGCTGTCATATCGCTCAGGTATCTCAAGCTTTCAACTATTCCACACCCGCCCAGATTGGGGTGGTAACTCAACAAGAATTACGGCAGCAGATTTGCGATTTGAACATACCTAACGAGGTGTCACTTATACAGCATACGAGCAATGACATACCTCCGACCTAGAATTTATACTGTAATTAAACCGTTACCACAACTCAGCCTGGTAGATTCATTACGAGATCAAGTGTTCAACATGGCATTACTTTCAGCTGTCAATCAAATGTCAGTCTCCCATTCCTAGACACTGCCAAGCATGGTTGGCGCGCCACTGACCACAACATGAGCGTTTGGCCTTTGGTCAGTCCAGACTTGCGGGTAGTCATTCCTGGGGAATTCCTTATACCATGGACCTGTGTATGTCAAATGTTGAGTCCGTGTATTCATGGCGTGGGGAGTTTACATCATGTGTTATGACACATTAGAGCATGATCTGATACCAGGCAAGGTCAGATGTAAGAACATCGACTAATATTGGTGTGCATACAGCTTCATATTTTACTGAATATCAATTCTGTTAAAGATCTAATGGACCGAGGATTGGCCAGTCATATCCTATACATATACATTATAAGGCATCTTGACCTTTATCACTTGAAGTACCCTTGCTCCAAGGCTGTAATGCATTTATAGTATAAGACCCCAGTCTTTTATTTATAGTTCTTTTTAGAAGTAATATTATCTAATATTATGAACGCATAATTAAAGATGACAAACCATCTTAAAATTGCACAGACTGCAAAGAGATTTGTGGATCTGAAAATTTGCGTACAACGGTTAAAGATGTCTTATATATCAATACAAATCTTTCAAAACAAAACTGACATTTAAGGTGTTTCCTTGTGAAACAATGGGGTCAAATAAGTAAGTATAGTTACCGTCTGTATCACATATGAAATGTGTATCATTTGACCTAGATTCGGAAAGGAAAATTACACAGATTGGGACTAATATCACTGCTTTTCAGTGGTTACCAATGGACATTTCAGTAGAAAAAGGTCTAATTATAAACAACTGTTAGAAATGTTCGACAGACGGTACAGTCAAACACCATTTACGCATGGTTTTACACCCTGTTCTTGAAACATGGCTGATACCATGAGATGACAAAGATTATGAATTCAAAAATGCTCTTCATCTTAGTTGCAAAATATATTCAAGTTTTGCACGTTGTCGGTGTAATATGTCAAGGACTCAGCATAACTACAATGTTCACGTGCTGTCAACTTGCAGATAGTAAGTTCATGTTAGTGTAACACATACATATGTCATGCATATTTATTATATATATATATATATATATATATATATATATATATATATATATATATATATATATATATATATATATATATATAATCAGTTAATCGTTTGGATTCAGGGGCCCAGGAGGCCTTTCTGAAGTAGAAAATGATGTGAGTGAGCAAACAAGTTCAGTTATCTTTATTTTACTGTTGGTAATTTTCATTTGTAAAGTGGATTTCGAATACAAACAACAACTTTAGTGCTTGATGAGGGTGACGTCAGTAGTCACCATGAACCTCTACCTAGGACCTCTACCTATGACTAGTCACCCTGCAATTACATTAACTCAACCTATGACTAGTCGTACTGCAATTACAAGAACTCTATCTATTAGTAGTCCCCCTGTAATCGCAAGAACTCTACCAATGACTAGTCACCCTGCAATTGCAAGTTCCCTACCAATGACTAGTCGTTCTGCAATTACAAGAACTCTGCCTATGACTAGTCGCAATGCACTTACAAGAACTAAACCTATGACTAGTCATCCTGCAATTGCAGGAACTCTACCAATGACTAGTCGTCTTGCAATTACAGGAACTCTACCTATGACTAGTCGTAATGCACTTACAAGAACTAAACCTGTGACTAGTCCTCCTGCAATTACAAGAACTCAGCAAAATTCTGACGAAGCATCAGATAGTGAAGGACGAGCCAAGGAAACCCTCAGTACCGTTGAAGCACATGCCCGGGGGTGTGTTCACACGGTTGTGAAAACACCATCGACTGGTGGCGGAATCCGCCTTCAAGAATGATGACTGCTCATCTGTGATATCTCGATACGGCCGTGACATTGCATAAACACGACACGAACAGATTGCACGCGAGAGGAAGAAAGCACGGGCGTTTCATGAGCGATGGTCAGAAAGATAGGTAGGGGGCGATACTGATACCTCCCTTCCTCCCCGAGGTTGGCTGAGGCTGGCATCTTATCCCCGTCAGGGATACTGGCGCTGGAACAATTGGACAGTATGCAGGGATCTGGACTGATAGTGCTATAGATGAGATGTCTACGATAGGCTTTGTTTCCCAAATGGGATATAGGTATTAACAGAAGACTTGCAAATAATACCGTTAAGAATTATAAAAAAGGGTGTCACGGTGATTGAATAAAAGCGATCACTTACCTTATAAGGTGGGGAGATGATGAGTAATACCTGAGGTAATGCTGAAATGAATAGCAGAAATTCCCCCAAGACTTTAATGAAACACAATGGAAACGGTTCTAGGATATGTTCTTTTTGATCTCATCCCAAATTCATCGAGGTAATTTTGCAGGAAGTAAACTTCATAAAGTCCCATGTTAAACATGTTTGTTCGAGTGAGGATGTTTTGCATCCATTTAGGCATGACCTTTAACTGACAAAATATATATAAGCAAGGTTCACAAAACATACTTCTATTGACTTACATATCTATATTAATCATTTATAGTGGAATGACATGTTGTCGATTCTTATGTTACTAGACTGATATGCATGACACATGACAGTTTCTGTAATGCCGTCTGTCATATCAATGTAAGTAATAGCTGGACCATGAACCACTTCTCGAAATCAATGATAAAATCTGGCATGACATGAACAATTTCAACACCACAAAAAGCGACTTTGACCTAAACATCATAGGTCACTATTGAGCACTGACTCTCAATTTCGAACATGATGACAACTATCAGTGGTACGTTGGCTCTAGTTCAATAAAATATACACGACTTTGATCCATAAATCAGCTTTGATCTTTTGATCCGATTATTTCTACGAGAAACGTGAGTTCATAATTGGGCGCTTCATTTGAACGGTGCATGAATACAAGTAGGAATTAAACCATTAAGTGATATTTATGACTAGACGGTTCTAATTTAATCACATTAAACGCACCTTAGTTTCAAATTTATCGTCGTATGAAAAAAAGAATTTTTTTAAAAAGTTTTAATGATTTATGTGCTATTAAAGTGTTCATGTGTATGGCAAATACATCTGTGCACTCTACACCCATTGGCAGACATTTCTTTTTGGATGAAATGGTCCTTGAACTTTCGTACATAATGGATATTGCGACAAAACTGCCGCATTACAGTAATAGAAATACGCATTAATCACAATTCTGCCAAGGATATGCGATTGACAGTTCCTATGACTTCGAACTGATGGCGGAAATAGAAAATATTAAGAGGGAAAACAATCAACCAGACTTGTTTGAAAACACATTTATAGTCGTCAAAATCCTCTTTGAAAATTAGACAAATCTTTTGCTGTAAAATATTTCATATTTCACAAAACATGAAAGGAATTTAATTTTTTAACAGATGTTAAAAAAGGAAGTGCTTAGTATTTCTAGTAAAGCAAATATGTGATTTTTAAATATGGAACAGTGCAAAAGATCATGGAGTCTTGACTATCCTCAGAAACAGATTCCGTTTTGTGTAAAGAGCAAAATAGCTGTAAAGGTGATATAACTGGTTGCATCCATTGATATAGGCATGACCTTTAATTGAAAATAGCTGTAAAAGCGATATAACGGGTTATATCACTGAAAATCAGTGATGACACCAGGTGTTCGCACTAAAGGATAAGCATGCCCTGCACTACCGACAGCACCCGATATATTGACCCCAAGGAGGGATTTTTATGACTTGTATATCTAACAAACATAACTGTGACCAAACACGCTGTTTTAAAAACAATACCAGTCTTACTGCCACAATCACTACTAGTTTTGATATTTTTTTCTTTAACAGCCACCAAATACAGCATACCATCCCACAATAAAGCTAAACAATGATTGAGAGACTTGACTAACCGGTGATCTATTGTATACAGGCGGCACCAATCCATCAATCCTTTAAAACGTTTCTCTCACGTAAAAATGTAACAAAAACATAAATTGAATTTTTCAAAGAAACAAAACAAAATTAAATGAACTGGGGTTTTTTTCACAACGCGTGGTAAGGAGAGATCTTGTGGACGGGCGCACTTAAAGCAGAGAAACGCAATCCAAACACAAATATATCAAAACAGTCGCAGGCATACAATTAAGGCTGTGTTTGACGTTTATGAAAAAGACACGTTTGTTAAACATGAGCAGACAAATTCCAAAATGTGCAGATTCACTTTCGTCTTCGAATTTAACGATTAAATTTCACACATTCTTGGAATTCGTATTTCACACATGAGTTGTAGGAAGGATCTCTTTGCGCTAACAAGAATTACTTGCTCTTGATGGCTCGATTATAGTTTATTTCACATACATATATGAGGTGTTCCTCGTTGTCGGTTTCTGTGTTTATAAAATAAGCTGGGTTTAGATGGGACAATAATTCCAGCACTCTTTACAGAGACTCAGTCAACAGACAAGGGATGATATGGCACTGGAACAAGCGTCTCACAAAACACAGACCGTGGCCTGGGGTCACTTGATGATGGTGTTGCCGTAATATGTGTTCATTAAAAATACCATGTGCGGTTGTAAGGCGTTTAGCAATGGTTTGCCAATAGAATGCGGCTTCTGGACATAGTGTTTTCTAATAGTGACAATTACCGTCTAATCGGCCCAGTATAACATGGCTATTCTGTATAGCGATCCCCTTTTAACCCGAAGTTCACCACTCAGCCGCCATGGTCCAGTTTAACGATCGACAACTATGAAGGGTTTATGTTAATATTTAAGGACGATCTACGTTAATATTTAAGGTTGTAAAATGCGGTGTTCGGATTGCGCGGTGTCCGGATACGCGAAGTACAGGCTAACAGGTTGGGATTATAAAAATGATATACATTTAACATCACATGAATAGGTAGTATTAAGTGTAATTACTAGTTTGATGGACATAGAGTACATTTAAGTATGTTCTGCACCGACAACGTTTGTTATCAAAAGGAAATTGTTCATAAGGGTATGATGTAAATGGCATCACTAGTCACAAATGCGTTCATTTCTGCTTTGAGATAACAGTTTTCAAATTCTTTCTTCCAAAAATGTGCAGAAAAGCCTGGGGCAAACATTGAGGATTGTTTTAAGACGTTTAAGAAAAACCGTTGCACTTACACTCAGCAACATCATAGCTTCGTCCTGACTCTGCGCTCAAGGACTCTTTTATAAAAACATTGCAATTCTACAAAAGAATTTGACCAATTTCCTCGTTGTTTTAGAATACATCCTCCTGCCATTGGTGTACCGGCTACAAGACATATCTGGTTATTTTGGTCTCCAAATCCGCTTTCTCCGGACAATTGAAACAATGCTTAAAAGATAGGCGTTAACTTCAATATACATTGAAATCCCAGTCGAACACGCCTCAAATCCATTTTGTTCCGGATTTCAGTATCACCCGTGTCGCTGGCGCTCTTTACACTCCGTCTTCTGTTTCTCTGCCGTCACCGTAGAGGAAGTTGCCCAGGTTATGCAGTGGTCACGCCACACAGTCGTCCCCGTGAGTCACAGGCATTAAACAATCTGGGCGTGGCCGTACAACGCTAGTCAGTTGAAACCTTAAACTTAAAATTAGGCCCAGAGGGTAAAGGTGGCGTTTGTAGACTCATGGGTCGGTAAATTCAAGATAATTCGATAGTTGGTGAAATTTCCACATTTTTACGTTTGCGAAAAAAAACCCACAAGGCTTAGGTTTATGGGGTTGTAATTATTGTAGCCAAATAGGAACCAGCTGATTGCGAACAGGCTCCGTTTTACTCCATGCCTCTACACTTGCGGTCAGGATTAATGTCATTCCTTGTGATCAACGCACATTGCTAAGGGTTAGCACATGCACAAAGTGATAAGTTTCTTCAAGCTTAAGATGTTAAAATGTCAATAAAAACAAGAAAGGGAGTAGTTTTCCAAAGCACTTTAAATAAAAAAAATTGTATACATTTAAAGTGGCCTGTTTTGTTTTTAACAGTTTTTCAGATTAGGGAGTGTCCTTATGAATGAAAGGGTGAGAAGAATTCTGCGGATAATGAAAGAGGCGAAGTGTTGTTAACCAATTCAAGTGTTTCCTCTGTCCGGCGCAAAGATGGAGTCATGAAATATGACTAATTGAAATAAACAGTACCCCGTTCCACACTGTTTCACACTAATCTGTTATTGCTTAAATGCTTGATTCTTGGCACTGAAAAGAAACACTATGGGGAATAACTGAGCTAAGCTGTTGTTGGTTTCTTTCCAGTGAGAACGAGCATTCACAATGAATTAGTAATAACGAACTGCTTGAAATCAGCCAGAATACCAAGTGTCCACACTACGGAGGTTTCACAATAACTTCATTTATTTAAACAGTTTGCATTTATCCCAAGGGTAACATTTCAATACTTTTTAAAAACAGCACAAACTATTGTACAGGGAAAACTCGATTTCCTCTTGACAAACCGGAAACCGTACATTTCGGATGGTTACCGATTGTTGTATATACATAAGGGTCTTACATCGTATTTCGGATTCGTTAAACCGGAAAACTGTTAATCTGGCCGATATCGTAGGACGTAACAATCAGGATTAATGGGATTTAGTCACGTGAAGTCATTATTCCTTTCATATAGTCTTCCTAAGGGACAGCGGACAAAGGAGATAAGACTGTGTTAATTTCATAATCAAGTCCAAAAGATACTCGCTAAAGATATGATGCCACAAAACCACATTCGGAAGGTGATAATTAGAGGCAATTTGGATTCCTCGGAAGGAGCAGCGTGTCTAACAATGAAACACGCATCTAGAAACAACATATTACAACCGAGGTCTCAGGGCTCACATACCTACAATAAGCAAACTTTACAGCGTGAGGAAGGGTATAAATCCTCTCTAGATTTGCCAGGCCGGGTGTGGTCTAGGTGCTTTTTTCAAATCTAGAAAACTAGCAAAACAAACATTTGTGCCAATATGAAAATACGTCCTCAGACCTAGATGTCGAGGCGGGACATTTGCAGGCAATACTGAAGTCGAAAAAAATCTCCTGCATCGGCAAGATAACGAAGAAAAAGATTCTACCGTCACGAAAGCTGAAATTATTCTTTACTAATGATCTATTCCAGAAAGATGTTTTGAAACAAGAGCTTGCCCACACGTGGGGAGTTCCAAGAAAGAGAATAAAGGGAAAATAATCGCCTATAAACTCCCGTCCGTCCTCATAAGTTGGGCTGGGTTTTTTTTCGGTAAAGACATCCATTCATGTCGAAACTCTCTGAGACACAGCACAGGCCCTGCTCGAGATATTTGTCCCAAATAGCTCAGATTTAGCCGGTTTTGTCATTATTATCTCAAGATAATACTTGCCCTGATAAGTACTGAATCACAAGTGATAAGACAACATTATATGTGCTTAATCCGCGGAATGAATTAATTTGAATGGCTTGAAATATATTTTTGTTACTCTCCACAGTTACCGTATATAGAACACACGTAAACTACTTGATGTTTTCCTACGGTCGGAGCAGAGAGCTCTAATGTAACGGTTTGAGAAGCAACTGGCTTTAACCGGGGTAGTAGGAACTCGCACGTAAAATAATATTGAACTTATATTTTATTAATGTTTTAGCGGTTGATCCGGGCACATTTATTGTGTTTACCAGGTTTTAGGTGTTCCAAGAAATAATATATAACTTTCATGTGGTCAACAACTGTCTGGCGTCGAAGGTAAACACCGCAGTGTCTGAAACTAATTACAATGACTCAACTTGACGTGAGTGTTAAATCTTCTAGTTAGGACCATATGATGATACAATGCTGCAAAAGTGCCTCGCTTCTAGTTATCATGCTGGATTAATAGTGGCAATTTGTTGTCAATTTGATGGATGTCAGTTTAGGAGGGGGTCGTGTTGACGTTAGGTAGTATCGCCATCCCAAGGCAGGCTATCCGGCACTGAGCTGCATCAATAGCATCTCTAAAAGTGTCAACTTGCATGGCAAATTGGCTAACATGTGGTTCGAATATGACATTGCATTTCGCATTTATTCTCGCTGAAAAGAACCCTAATAGTATATATATCTACAATAACTATATATATATTACAGTGTATTTTAGATACTATAAAGTTTGCAAAAAGAAATATTAAACAATTGTTTTTTTAAGAAATGTGAAAAACACTTTAAACAAAGAAAAGATTTTGGTTAATTGTGTCAGAAAAAATAAAGTACATAATGGGGTACTGAGAAGTGTTGAAAAGCTGCGAGGATCGCGATGGTCAATAGTGGTAGTCTCACGAATATCTGACACGGATACACGGATATACGTCATTATCTATGGAGTATATGTATCACTTACAAACACAACAGGAAATCCCCTGAGAAAAAAACATCAACTGGGTTTTGTTGAATTCCATCGACACATAAATTCCCACGCGTGGTATATATCTTCTCAGTCATTGATTTGCGGCTATTCAAACACGTCCAGTTAGATGAACTCTAATTAATACTATAGCATATTTAAAAAACTTCATATTTGCCCATTGATAAAATAAACCGTTTTCGTAGCAATCTACTGATAACCGAAATTAACGAAAATCCTGAGGACAGGAGCTCTATGGTTTCTCCGAATAGCCATTGCATATGCTCAGAACCAACCACTTGTTTGATAGCATAGCACCGTATAACCCCGTTTTTTGAGGATTGGGATTAATAATACTGTTCAGTATTTACCTTTAAAATAGCTTGACAGTGTTGAAGAAGAAGCTCATCGTGACACACAACTGCAAAACAGGAACCAATATTTGGAATTGTTTCTACTTATTGGAGTTAAATACAACCAGTGAAACTTTCAATGTTTAGATGAAAAGTTTTTGTTATGCTTTATCTGAAATAAATCTTTAAAAATCATCAAAATCATTTATCCATAAGAGCACCATATACAGTTTTTTCATATTCTTAGGAGACTAACTCCCTAAAGAAGTTAAAGAACATCTGTTATATTTCTAATCACTATTTATAGGTACGACAGGTTAACTACTACAATCAGGAAACTATTCGTTGTTCTTGAACTTCATATGTGTACTATGCATCATATCACAGGCAGTATGTTTCCCTGAATGTATCGCTCATTTTCATTATATTTCCTCACATGTATCCGTAGTTGAAATGTGAACATCCCCAAGACTTTATGTTTTGACTAAAGCTACATAAACATGCACCCTCAACGAGTACGCATTGAACGAAATGTGTCAGACTTTTTGCTTCCATTGCTTTTGGAATATTTGGTTGCGAACTATACACTCTTGTTTCGGGAGTTCAAAA
Source organism: Haliotis asinina (assembly GCF_037392515.1). NCBI lineage: Eukaryota > Metazoa > Mollusca > Gastropoda > Lepetellida > Haliotidae > Haliotis > Haliotis asinina. The sequence goes on along the minus strand of NC_090291.1, from coordinate 53,320,642 downwards.
TTGAAATCGATGACGTGAAATTCCCTCAGTTGTTTCTTTGCAAATGAAATGACGGGGAAAACGGGGAGCAGCGCATGAGTAATCACAGGAGCACCTGTAAAAAGAATCTAACAGCACTATCGACAGAAGGTTTGAAATTAGTCTTCCCCCAATAGAAGTGTTTCCAGAAGAATGTTTATTCTACTTCGGAAAGGCAATTATGCAAATTAACGGGAGAGAAACGTACTGATAACTGTACACTTTTTATCTGAAGATTTGACACTTATTTTTCTAGCCCTTAAAACGTCAGTATTTGCAAACGAGTAGATTAAATTTTCAAAAACAAAACATGTGATCCATCAGAAAAGATATTTTGAAGACGAGATATGCAGCACGTGTTCTGTGGCGTGGTTCGTGTAGCACGTGCATGCACTGGATCACTCGTCCCATCGCCAACTGGTGGATCTGGCACTGCTGCCTTGCCATAATTACACGTTACGTCGCACCATATACAACTTAGTTGTATACAAATAAGCTGGGCTTTGGACACGTGCAAGGGGATGTGCTCAATATGCCTCACCAGAACATCTCCAAATTGGCTCAAATATCTCAGTGAATTCCTTCTCATCAAATAATTATATAAGTTGTTAATGAACTCACTACAAGTTAACCGTAACGCTTTAAGATGACGTCCAACTTCAAGGGGGTAACTTTTTATGTAAAATATTTACGTTTCTCTTTGAAATAATATTAAAATGGAATTAATTTTATGTGATTGGTTCTACACGTTTAAAACGACCATTGAGGAATGAAAGATTCTTGACATGTTGGGATTTCTAACATGTCATTATAAAACAAATGACGTGTTTGACATTTCAAAACATTATATTGTATGCACAGTAGAGTTTTATCTACAAAACAATATTTTTGAAATATTGAAGATGCTTACAGATTATTTGACATGTATAAACAGGGTGAAATTTAATCATTATATAAAATGTTATTGCGCGGGATGATTGGGGGAAGTTACCTTCAGTAAACACTTCTGGGTAGTTTTATAGTGTAATTGTGCAGGTGCGGGCGGGAATAGTTTCACAGATGTTCCACTGGAGTTAACTTTCATTGGTGATTGGATTCAGAATGGCTTCCATATCCAAGGTAATTAATTTCTTATCTTGACTTATTTACCGTCATGCATCAGTTTTCATTCATTTGAATTTTGACAGATAACTTGAGCTTTGTCGTCTGTTGGTTTTGTTGTTTATTGTTTAAATGATGCAGTCTAGAAATTAGATGGTATCGCTTACATGTCGATCCAGTGTTCTGGAGAATTCCCTATACCTTTCGCACTGCACAGGTTAAATTCATGTAAAAGGTTGTGAACAGAAAGACAGCTGAAATTTCATTTTTAAGAACTTGTTTCTTCAATTCATATGAATCGAAAGTACAATCAGTTTAAAACAACAATATAAATTTTGATTGTTTTTGTTGTTTTTGTTGTTGAAACAGTTTCATACAAAACCGAGAATTTGAATTTGGCCATGTAAGATACTCCATCTGTCACACTTTTGAATTTCTACCTGTATCTCTACTTAATATTCTCGATTTATCCAGTAAATTGTGGAAATTATTAATCTGCATACGAATGGTGGAGATCCTGAAATATTATAAAGAAAGACAAAATGACTTTTTAGTACATAAACACCGTATTTAAGCAGTATGATCATTGGTTACCTTCACACATCTAAGTGAGGCAACTTCTCTCGACAAAAGCCATCTTAATTAAATATTGCAGGCTAATTCCTTTAAAAATTATAGAATTCATATTCAGTCTTGTTACTGAGTTCAACTGAGTTACTGAGTCGACTAATCGTTGTAAAGTGCGATGTTCTTTGATAAGACATTTAAGAAGATCCATCTATACAAGGTAGTTGAACTGCATTCAAATCTCATTAATCCGTACGTTGCCAGTATTACAGTTTCGACATATTCTAAACCCTATGTCTGGAACTCACAGACATTTCCCTCGCTGGGAACACCCATGTTTTCATACGAAAATTGTCACATAAACGTTCCCAACAGAATTTCCTGTAGGATATGTATTCCGGACATAAAGTCCGGAATATAGAGGTTTCGTTTTTCATACGTGAATTTCAGCTCCTAGTGTGACTTACAAACAACACAGTATAGCCCTCAAACACCCTAAAACCGTTGTTTGTTTGTCTAATTATCCGCTGGGCATACACCCTATGATTGTTGTCCCTTAATTGACAGCTGGGCTGTCCTCGTCAATTTCCACTCACAAAATTTGTTTGCGTTAAGTCCTGAGAAATAAATGTTTATTTTGTTTCTAGTAGTTTTACCTTATTGTAACGTTGAAGCACTTTCTTTAATTCTACGTCGTCTTTCAGGAATGAAGAAAATTAATTGAGACTTCCAAACCATTTCTTACAGAAAATGCTGGGTATATTTGTTGTTTTATGATTAGGGGCGCATTCTGCATTTAATTCTGCCAATTGTTTTGCAGTAGAGAACAATTCCTCAAGATCACCTTCAAGCTAAGAAATTATTGAGAAAACAATCTTTCAATTTTCAACATTTTACGAGCATTGGCGATATTTGTTGTTCCATGGCGAAGAATTAATTAGTTTTATGGAACGAAATTGTCTGTTATTGATTATAGATTGGTTATAAGCTTGTGCCACATCTCACACACAGAGGTCAGTCAGTAGTCACAACATTCACATTCAATCTCTGCCCTCACTTTATTAGAGAAAGGCATGGGTAGCTGTATGCGGCTCATCACGATGGACCGTCTCTGCATATAGACAGATACCGAAATAAGCGGCCAAACTCGTGTCTGAAATGATGAAGATGAGGATGAAGAAAAACCTAATCAACACAGGTTACTCTGGATCAATGGATGTTAGAGAAAAAAGGAGTATTTATAGATTTTATCTTGCAAATATGGATTGGACGATATACCACTGAAATACCACACATGAATAAAATGATTATGTTATTAATCAAAACCTGTCTATTAATGAGAGCTATGTTTGTATATTATTAAAACTAAATTCTACTATGATGAACGTTCAAAATGCTGACAATAGTGTTTCTCATATACACTTAAAGTGTATAATGGACGCCGTAGCAAGTATGATAAACGTTTAACAAGAACAAAATATAGGCAAGGAATACATTCACAAAAAAGAATTTATTAAAAACAGACTTCCGAAACCACAAATGTAGAAATATTCCGGGTTTGAAGCTTACCAATACGCATAAGAGAGCTTCATGAGACAGTGAATAAAGCTTAATGAAGATGTGTGTACTGTATTGTATATAATAAACAACATCTATATGGTGTAAAACCATTAAATGGGAATTTATTGTGTAAGTGGGATCCCATCTAATTTAATCTAACCGACAACCAATAAATTCCATGTGCTGGAATTGCTCGTCCTTGTAATAACAGTTGGCGTCTCGCGTGAAGACAAATCCCTAATCAATCGCAACAGCAATAGGAAAGCCTCCGCTATCGTTTCGGGAAGTTTGATTTGGTTGTTTGCTTACCAGATCATGGGTGAAGGAATAACTCGCCAACTAAGGCTAGGTTTATATAAAAAATAAAACTGTTCAAGAACGCTCAAGCAATACGCAACAGTTAAGTCGTTTAATTTCAACAAATGAAAAGTGGAACACTAGAATGAGTAAAAGTTTTAAGAACTATATTCCCTGGTGCCAGCAAAAACAATAGTTATTGTGTCGTGTCGGCGGTACCGTAAATACCGTAATTACATCATTATCAGATAACGAGAACGTGCGTGATTACTGATAGCGTAAACTACACGTGTGATTTGAAGCTTGGGTGAGAGAGTTTGGTTTTACGCCGATTTTAGCAATTTTCAAGCAATGTCACGGCGGACGACACCAGAAATGGGCTTCACAGATTGTGCCCATGTGGGGAATCGAACCCGGATCTTCTGTGTGAAATTCGAACGCCTTAACCACTAGGTGCCAGACCCCCAACGGTTGCAAGGGCGATTTTGACTCGTATCACTAAACGTCACATATAAGTATGCTAAACCCTGAATTCTACACAGACACAGAGATTATTTATTTCAATCTCACCTCAAAATTATACATTACATAGGCAGATACACTAAGATAATGCATAGTATAAAACGATGAACCACCTAGTACATTATTAAGAGAGACTTTATACAAGATTGCGATTCACTAGGAACATATGATTACTTTAAAAAAGGGTATGTTTATAAATATAAAATCCATGAAAATACACATTGTATGAATTCACAAGATTAATAAACACAAAAGATGAAAAAATATGAAATAATATTATCACAACTTAAACATGATGTAAAATGGAAGCGAGAAGATCTGCCTTAACATCCAATATGTTCACTGTATACAGATTCGTAAATCATTCCACAAATATAAAACAGTTTGATTGAGAATAATGAAAAATGTCTCGCTGGAGCTTTACTGAAATTTATGTTTGTAAGTTGTGCCACTATTCGCTTTGGAGATCAGAATCACAAAACATTTGAAATTATCAAATAACACAGATTTAAAGATATACTGAAACCTTTGTCCTTTAACAACAGAAATATTGATTAAACATAACGTACATCCGATTCCTCTGTCATATTGATATCTAAGACACATTGGGGGCTACAAGACCACGTTATAGAAATCTGTGTGAGCACCTTAAAGACGTAGAACGAGAACAGCAACCCCAGTGCCGTCATCAAAACACTCATTATGAAGAATACAACTAATGAGGACCCCATAAAGAATCTGGAAAAACATTGTTTGAACTACTTTCTTATTTTCTCTATGCTAATAAATATTTTTGTCTCCAAAGTTAAAGTCGACATGATGAAGGTTTGTAAACACTAAGCGACAATCGCTTGAGCTGAAACACCTCCATGTTAATTCTTCCCCTTAAAAAGTTGAACTTTATCGTTTCAAATATGTAATACGTTTTACAGTGTGTGCGAGACTATGTGTATATGTATGAGGGGCTGATAGCATGTATTGTTCGGAGAACGATTACTCATATGAGAAAAATGGAAAAAGATTTAAAAATATTTGCAGTCATTATCAGCACTTAGTGTAGTAATTCTTACACTGGTTGTATAAAAGAATTGACCGAACTGAGAGGACTGCACTAAAGTTCACCTTAAATTCGGGTTGAACTTATTTCATGAATATTTCCGATTAACTGAACACTTAAAAAGTCGTTACTCCCACATAAGCCACAATGAAAACAATCCCGTCTCTAATATAATGTCATTTAGTTTGTAAATTTGGATAGCATATGGCGAAAATAATACTAGATCTAGCAGCATCAGCTCAACGGAAAAGGGAGGTGTTTATATTGGGATCTCAGCGCAACGACACTGCGTTAGTTGATGGCAAACTGTAGCCAGTATTAATGGAGGGTACTCGCCTCGCCCACCTCGCTGATTACAACGTAAGTGGGGGTAATAGGTATACAAGTCAGCGGAAGTTAAGGGACATATATTGATTAGGCTACCCTGGACAAAGGTTGACTCAAAGGTAGAGACACATGACTTTGCTGGCGCTATGTACATGGAAACCGGATATTTTTATCGATTAAATTCACGTATTCGTGAAAGAAAAAATGAATTGTGTAATGAATGGCACACGTCAACTGACAAGAGATCTGGACAAGCGATAAACCTTCGGAAACGTTATTCTGAAATTGTGATACGAATCAAACGTTTGAAAATCAAACAATGGCACAATGAAGTATATGCTACAGCTTTCTCCTGTCAGTGATTAAAATCATAACATGTTAACCTGTATCCCTCTCGTTGGAACAAATATATTTGTATATGCTATGTTGGTATACCTTATTTTTCTTTTGTGAAGGGATATAAACGCATCTTTTCTGTTTCTTTCATAACCGATAATTTATTTCTATGAAGAACTATACTCACGCTGATTGTGTATTATGATTGTATCAATGTGTCTATATATATCTATATATATATATATATATATATATATATATATATATATATATATATATCTATATCTATATCTATATCTATATCTATATCTATATATATATATCTATATCTATATCTATATCTATATCTATATATATCTATATATATATATATATATATATATATATATATATATATATATATATATATATATATATATATATATATATATATCTATATATATCTATATATATATCTATCTATATCTATCTATATATATCTATATATATATCTATATAGAACACACATACATGCTCAAATGTGGTTTATAATACACACTAGAGGATTTCATGCTCAATAAATGAGAGAGATAATGAGTACATAAGTAGCATATTTCCATAATATTCATTCTTAATAGCAGCATAAGGTTTGTATAGAGATTTGCCATATCTATATAGATATAGAGATAATGAGTACATAAGTAGCATATTTCCATAATATTCATTCTTAATAGCAGCATAAGGTTTGTATAGAGATTTGCCATATCTATATAGATATATAGATATATAGATATGGCAAATCTCTATACAAACCTTATGCTGCTATTAAGAATGAATATTATGGAAATATGCTACTTATGTACTCATTATCTCTCTCATTTATTGAGCATGAAATCCTCTAGTGTGTATTATAAACCACATTTGAGCATGTATGTGTGTTCTATATAGATATTCTATAACAATAACATTTTAAACATGCGTCGATCTTTCTGTGAAGTATGACGATGTATGGTACTCGTTTTAATCATGTTCAATCCAAAGATTCATTTTATAATGAACAGGTTGTCGATAATAGTACAGTAGTGAAGAAAACATAAAATATGGAGCCTCCTACTTCCCTAAAAACGAAACCTTCCCGCCTTTCTGAACACATCACCTGCTTGTGGTGACTGGAATAGTTTCTGCATACCTACGAGGTATGTCTTTAACCTCACTATGTCTACTTTGCCCGAGTCACACCCACCCCATCTGTCCTACTGTCCTCTTTACTGTGTTGTCCTTGCGATCCCCGGTTTTAGTGTTCTGTAGTGTGTTCAATAGGATGGGGTGTTATGACATGAATACAGGTCCGAGGACAGCATTAATGCAAGGTGACCCATTGTCTTTGCTGTTTTAGCAGGTAATGTAAACTGCGTTTGACGTCTTAATGAACATAACTGTACTTGTATAGGAACGTCAGTGACATGTGCGTGTGTGCGTGCGTGCGTGTGTATGTGTGCGTATGTGTTACATAGTCATACATACACACTCTGAAAATTATACCTGAGAAAACCCATGCATATCTGCGACAAGTCCAGGACTCATAAAATACAGAAGGCTCCTATTCATTACATTTTATTATTAAAGTTTAGGAACTGTTTTTTCGTCGAGACGTCGTGTCTCAGTGTAACGTGGATGTTGTAGTCAGTCAGTATAACCGACCTAAACCTTTTCACGACACGACACGCCGAGGATCGACCTATCGATTCTCCGGTCATCAGATAGATCTGTACCGCTAGACCATGGATCGGCCGACTGTTGGGACACTCAACCATTCAACCATCTAAAGGAATGCAGCGACAGATTGCGTGAACCGTTACTGACAGGGCACACCGATATCGAGTGACTATGATGCTGTCTGCAAGAATTTCGGTCTTTGATTGTTCATCCATCCCTCTGTCTAGTTATAACATTTCGTCTGACGAAGTCAAAGGACATCAATAAATCTTTCTTTATACGGCGAAAGACCACAACCATCCCAGTGTTTTTATTCATTATATTTAATCACAAATAGCATAATCATATCTTTGTATTTAGACGAATATCATATTCCCAACTGGTGCGGGCTCTTTGAAGTTGTGAAATCAAAGGTTGTTCGATTTTCGCTTTGTTTACCTATATTAACTGCGAGTGAAAGCTCAGGTGGAGGGACAATAAGCCTGATTTATTTCTCATCTCAGTGGAAGCGCCATCTAAAATCCTGCCATTGTAGGGAACTAAAACGTGGTATTTGTTAAAATAACATGGGTATAAAAGCACTTTTAGCAAAAGAATATGTATCCATAGTTTAATGAAGTCGCTTTGGACATTGTAATTAGTTAATGGCGAGAAACTGATTAACATCGGACAGATTTACCGTTATCTAGTTAGGGTACAGAGTGTACAACTGTATGACCTAACTTGTTGTTAGTAGATTTTGTGTACTGTGATGAAATGAAAAGGTTAAGGCAAAGTAACTCATCATAGGCAACTATTAATTAATTATGAAATGTGAATAACCAGTTGAGATGGAACATTACGGTGTTAAAGAAACCTTTTAGTTATCGGGTTGTAATGTTTACTGCAGATAGAAGTTCAAATGTTGTTCAACCGGCCGATTCAGTGAACAATACCTTCTGGTGCTGGAATATGACTGCCTGATATTTATGACGACACTGGAACGAGTTTCACATTGTCTCTTTGTCTTCGTGAAAAAAATATGTGTTGAAACTGAAGGTGTAATTTCACGTTGTTGTGTCTGCTGGTAACATGTTGTGCTAGAATTTGCTAACTTCATTAATGGCATAATGAAGGGAACGTAAATGCAAGTCAAAAACCAAATAAAAAATCTGAAAATAGTTTGGATGTGCGCAGGTGTGCACTGATTTGTCATGTGTAAGTGAGTGATTGCATGTTAATTTTGGGTTAGGTGACATTTCCACAAGTCAATTACATGTGTTTGTAATTGATGGAGTCAGCCACGCCTGGCAACATGACAAAAGATGACGTGTCAAGTTGCGATTCATGACCACCCAATTCTCTTTCCAGGATCTTTGGACGGATGTGTACCTATTATCCCCAATTCACACAAAGGAATTCATTAACTTTGCCGGCATGCATCAAGCAATGTGTCTGCCAGCAGGGCTAGGATACCATCCACGAAGAAAACATAGCTACCAGAAAACTGTTATTCAGTTATCTGAACAAATGGCCCCCTGAAGACCCTAACAGATCATCAGTAACCCACGTTTGTGGTACGACGCGACTAACGGGGTCGGGTGGTATGGGTCGTTAAATTGGTCGACATATCCCATGGAATCCCTGTGGATTGACCGATATCGATGTTCCTTTCTATTGATCTCTAGATTGTCTGGTCAAGACTCGAACGCTGTCATATAACTGGAATATTGATGAGTACGGCATGATACTCAACTCATTGATTCACTTACTGTGAGTGTTGAAAGAAACTAAAAACCATTTTTGTGTGTTGACAAGTTCACATGTAATCCTCATGGTCCATGTATTGTAGACATACAATGGCTGTGTTGGGTGCAGTTGGTATGACTTACCACTGCAATGCAAACAACGGTCTAATTGAGGAAAGGATCGATGCTCATGCTGTTGATCACTGGGTTGTCTGGTCCAGGCTCAGTTATTTACAGACCGCCGCTTTATAGCTGGAATATTGATGGGTGCGGCGTAAAACTAAACTCACTCACTCACTACTTGAAGAAACATTACTTACATTCTGTTGGACGATTTGAATTGTTAACTAAATCAAAGACGCATCTGTATATTGATTATAACATAAACAGATAAACACGTTGAGATCCCTAATGTATACAGACAAACAGGATGATATCCATATAAACTTGTGATTTATTGCAATCATGCTGAAAATGTATCAAGCTTTACTTCAAAGTGGCTTGTTTGAACAGATAAGATTGTCTGTATATTTTCTGATGAAACATACCCCAACGTGATACATAAATCGTCTGGTGGAGTGTGGCTCTCACAGGTCCACTTGTTATTTCTTCCCATTAGATTTCGGTTCCATGTCTTTGTCAATATATTTACAGTGTGTAAACCACAATGCACGTCGGTATGATTGTTAGTGTGTTTTGTTACACCAACATGACTTCTGGGTTTTTCTTGTCACCGTTTGGAGAGACTTTGTTTCTGCAGGAGTTCTTTCTTAGTTATTAACGGTTTCGTACTTTGCAGGATTTCTTTCTGTTGATACCATTTGCTGAATTTCTTTCCCCTAATATTATGGGTTCGTCGCTTGCAGGGTTTCTCTCCGCTGATATTATGTTTTTTCCTCAGTTCATAATATGGGTACGTTTGTATTTTGGGATTTTGTGTTCATAATATTGGTTTACAGTTTTTTTGTCCGCTGATACTATGGGTTTATAATATGCAAGATATTTTTCTTCCTGATGTTATGGGTTCGTCGATGTTTTTTTAGCTCATAACATTGGTTCGGCACCTGAGGTTATCTTTTAGCTTATAGTATATTGGTTCGTCGTTTCAAGCTTTCTTTCCACTGATACTTTGGGTTCGTCGATCGCACTACTATGATTTCTTTCCCATGATATAACGGGTTCGTTGTTTACAAGATTTCTTTCCGTTGATAATTTTGGTTCGTCGTTCCTACGTTTTCTTTCCGATGATATACTGGGTTCGTATAGCACAGGATTTCTTTTAAACTCAAATTGCGTGTGTTTTCAGATGTGCAGTTTCTTCTGCTTGATGTAATGGATTTTGTTCGCAATATCTATTGCCACTGAATTCTAGGATTTCTTATTTGTTGGATTTTTTCGGATCAATACCATGATTCATATTTTGCTAGATATCTTCATGCCTGCAAGCGTTTCTCGAAATTAAGACATGGGCATCATGACTGAAGTGACTGAGTCTCGTGTCGGGGAAAATATCAGGAATTGTCAGGACCTGTTTTTTGTTGGGGAAGAAGTAAACCTCGCTGGCAAACGTAACGTTGGGTGAATAAAGTTATGCTTTCAAGAATCGCTCCTACACACATTTTATGCCCATTTTACGTTCATATTCGAGTTGTGACTGGATGCCTCATTTGCCTCTGAAATCACTTTGTTAGCGCCATGCATTCCCGCTCGTTGCCAGTCGACGATATGCATGGCATCACGTTATTCCCTGACAGAGAAATGTTTCAGAGAAAATCCTTGTATCTTGATGATTGAAAAGACAGGGTTTTGTAGACAAACGAAGGGTGAAAATATTCTAGACTTGTCTTTGTGCGGCCGCCACGTCAACTCTACTTCTCTATAAAACATCCTTCAGTTTCCTGGGACAAAGTTCCAACTTGCTCGTCCTTCTAGGAAAAGGTTTTCCAACAAGGCATGTTAATACCTATCTTCCCCTGAAACCATGGGCGGGAGCTCATCAGTGCTGTTCGTTTTTGCGAAATTAAGTGGTATGTATATGTATACAGGCATGCTTGGGCAGAGCTGTACCCGGGAAAGAGAAGAATGCAGGTCGTTGCTGAAGCAAGTTGTACACGTGCGTTCTCTCGCTAATTCACCGTACTCCATGTCCGCCTGTTTGAGGAGTCGTCCTGCACCGAGATGACAGAGAACGGCATACTGCATCCCAATACACGTGTCCGTGGTAGCTTAGTTAGACTGTACAGACATTCTGAGTGGAGTTCTCACTGCATCTCGCGTTACCGCACCTGTAGGTTCGTGTCTTTTCCGAGCAACCTTCACAACAGATTTCTGCCGTTTGTTCGTTTCTTATTACCAACAGTGCTGGAATTAGCAGTTTGAGAGCAGCGTCGTGATTTATGTAAGTTTTGTGAGTATTTGAGGGCAGCCCAACCGCACTTTCCCCCTCTCAACACAGGTGTTAGAACCATCAGGAAGGGCAACTACGCCACGAGCCTCTGGACGTCGATGACAGACGTTGGACATTGACGGCGGCCTATTATCTGAGGTCTTGATGACAGGAGTGCGTGGGGATGGATTCTGTCACGTCATTACTGGTAATTCCCCTCAGATTCTACGTGTAGGGATGACCCCTACTAGCAGCAGCATCGGGGAGGTCCTGGCTAAGGAAACATCGTCAGTTTAGGAGATGATGAAGAAACCAGATGGCTCACTGTCACTAGTTTGTTTCCTGTGTGACTGGGCCCGTTAGGTACACGAATAGTTTGATTTATCAGAAGGTAGTTAACTGAACTCCATGTTCTGTGTAGCACTTGGCGTGGATTATGTGCGACTGTTACTATTTCTTGCAACAACCGTATCGTCATCAAGGTTTCATGACAGTGACTGATCTCAACCAGGCATTCAGTGCTATAACGTCATTCTCTACAGTAACGTC